>NC_142024.1:4292500-4892500 GCF_049901735.1 Notechis scutatus | reverse complement strand
CCGTGACAGCTTGAAGATATGTGGACATGCTGGCTGGAGGAATTCTGGGAGTTGAAGTCTGCACATCTTCCAAGCTGTGCCCAGGTTGAGAAACACTGGCTCAAGCTTGATTCTTCCTGAGTGATAAACACTTTGGTCACTTGGCAGTTCATTAAAAGCTTCACCAACCTTCCCAAAATAGTGTATTATCATTAATGGGAGCTGCAGCCACACCAGCATTAAAGTTGGAGTTATAAAAGCACTCCAAACCCGGAAAAAAAAAAGTCATTACATTCTTCACACAGGCAGATGGATTTATCCTGGGACTTGCAGACTTTCTAAGAAGCATTTTCCACTGAGAATTCACACCAACACTCGCACAATACCCAGACACCCACCCACACATCCCTGCCCCAAAGCAGAATTCCTCTAGTTTCTGAATCTGTGTGTGAGAGAGAGAGAGAGAGAGAGAGAGAGAGAGAGAGATAGTTCAGAAAGGGGGGGGGAAAACAGTTTTGAGAAGATTGTGTGGAGGGGGAAAGCTCAGCTGGCAACAACAGTGTGTCAGGCACCCTCTTTCTGTGTGAATGTGTCCCTTGTTTCTGAACCAAGTTTGTAAATAACCAATCCCTTGTGGAAAATCCCCACCAGAGGACTCAGAGAACGAAACTTACAGAAACTGGAGGATAATTATTGTGGATTTTCACCCTTCCCTTTTCTTCCAAGCTGTCAGCAAATTAAGGACATAGGTAAGTGCGAGGGGGGTGCTGCTGAGTGTGCCTCTGTGTGTGCGTTTGTGTGTGTGTGCAAATTCCCTAAGCTGCAACTTTGCAGGCTTCTAGAACCCGTCTGTTTATCTGAAACATCTGTAAACAGTCGTGGTTTTCTTTGCAAGCTCTTGAGGGCGGCAGTTGAGCTCTTGTTGCCCCATCCCCACAATGCCATCCAAGGTACCACAAATAAAATATGAAAAGCATTGTTTCACTTTGCTTCGGTTTCGGTATCCTTCCTTTAAAAAAAAAAAAAAAAAAAAAAGCTAAATCCCCGTTTGAAAACCCCGGAGCAACCAGAAGGAATCTGGTAGCACTTTCCCCAAATAACAGATTTTAAGCTTCAACTCTCTTCAACTCTTTATTTTTTTAATAAAATCCGTCCTTTGGAGAAAAAAAAGGTGCTGCCAGACTCTCTCCTGATTTTTTTTGCTCCCATCAAGTAGCATGGCTTTCTTCCTACAACGTTGGATCGGCAAGAGATTGAAAAATACACGCTAAGTATGACCAATTCAGGTCCAGTTTCAAGTCTCTGTAACGGGGCCTCAGTGCCTTGGGAAGACAAATGTACCGATAAACTAGAATATTTGTAGTTCAGGGATGCTTGGTGTTCTCTGAGCTTGATTGTTTTCTTGCAGACGTTTCATTACCCAACTAGGTAACATTATCAGTGGTAGAAGGGAGTGAGATTTGTAGAGTGGAGGAGAAAGGGAAGAGGACTGTGGGGTCCTGGTGCTCTCTGAGCTTGGTGGTTTTCTTGCAGACGTTTCATTACCCAACTAGGTAACATTATCAGTACCAGAAAGGGAGTGGATTATGAAGAAAAGGGGAAGGAGGAAGGTACTCATTTGGTATACTCTTTATGTTGTCTACTCTTAGCTTGTTTGTCTGAGTTCGCAATTCCTTGACTGGGGTATTCTTTGCTTCTTGCTTCGTGGTCTAACATTAACCTTGGTGTCAATAGGTCTGTTTCTCTTCCAGCAAAAAGTCCTCCAGTTAAATTTTCCCCCAACCTTCTTATTAATTCAAATTGGTGGAAGAATCCTTTGGGGCAAGGAGGCAGGTCGCAGGGGGAGCTCTCTGCTGTTTGCCCCAACTCTTGAGACAAATGCCTGAATTTATGTACTATTTCTTTTCTTTTTCCCCTCCTACCTTCTCCTCTCACGTTTCCTGCGCAGGCTTTCATCGACGGCTCGATTCGAGAACCTACACCCTGAAATCAGAATAAAATATTGATCTCCCTTCCATGTAATGGGAATTGCGGCAGCTTTGTTAGGGAACAAAGGCCTGGCATATTTAAGTCTAAGGCAGCTGTCTTAGAAAACAGGTTCATTTCATTTAAACACGCGCTCTGTGTAAAGGGAATTATAAATGTGCTCTCTCACCCCCCCTCCACCCCCCCTCCAAAATACTAAAAAACCCACTTACTTAGTTGCGGTTCATTCATGACAAGTTCTTGATGCCACCGAGTGGTTATTTTTTTCCCCCCCTTTCTTTCTTTTTTATTTTTTTTCATAGTCTCAGAACATCTGATATTAGCGAATCCCAAGCCGGTTAATTAGGTTCAGAAAGAAATACATTTGCCTGTTGCCGTAATTCTGCTGCCACTGATGATACACAGACCACTCATTCTTATTAACGTTGCATCTTTCTCTCCCTCGCTGTTGAACAGAGTAGATTGATTTTTAAATCGAGCAGAAGGACGGGGGTTTGTGAATACAGAAGGTCGGATCACGATGTGTGTGTGTGTGTGTGTGTTGTTGTGGATGAATGGCCTTGTCTGTTTTTTCTTTAAAGGTGATAAACCTGGGATTGTTCCTCTGAACTTCATTGTTTACAGTAGGGGGTCACCAAACTTTTGGACCTCCAGGACCAGCAAACTCATAATGTTAAATCCCGCAGACCAGAGACCCTGGGAAAAATCCCCAAAAAAGATCTGCAGGAAAATTCCCCACCCCAGTTTCCTACCGATCGATCATCCTTTATTTGGGATCGCAGCTTCAGCTCCCTTCTCAGGAGGAGAGAGTGAGAGTGTTGGCTTCATGCAGGGAAAGCAGCAGAAGTCTTTCTTTCTCTCCCCCAAACTCCGCCAGAAATGAGTCTTTGTGAGACTTGTTGCGCCTTGCCAGGATCCCAAAGACTCATTTCTGGTGGAGTTTGGGGGAGAGAAAGAAAGACTTCTGCTGCTTTCCTTGCACGCAGCCAAAAGCAGAAGAAGAAAGAAGCAGCCCGGTGGCCAGGCCAAACGCGTTGGGTGAGTGGGGCAAATTCCCCCCTCCACCCTTTCCCCCCCTCCCCTCACTACCTCATGTTGTTCGCAATGCAAGCAACGCAAGCCTTGTGTTCCCGCAGGCCATGTGGGCGGTGCAGCCTTGTGTTCCTGCGCAGCCTGGATTAATTGCTTTGGGCATGCCATTTCTCTGCGGACCACCAAAATTTTCTCACGGCCCACCAGTTGGCAACCACCGGCTTACAGGATTGTGGCGGGAGGCAAGAGAAGCGTTTTAATGCTTGGAAAAATCTAGAAGGCGGGGATTAAAATGAGGTTGTAATGACTTCTGCATTCCCAAGTATCCTATTACATAGTGAGGCAGCCCACTAGGCCAGCCCTGTCCCCCGAATGGAAAAGCCAGTGGATGTATCGTGGTTTGATTGCTGGAATAAATTCGATTTATGTGGTCTTTGGACCACACCGGCAGGAGACGAAATTCAAGGCACTTGCAGGAATCACTTGCAAATAGGTGATTTTCTTATCCAGCGGGACCATCCTTGCGGATCTCTGATATTCTTGGCAGCAAATAAAGACGTTGCCTGCACATTTTGAGTCCTCGATAGCCTTTTAAGCCAAGCATAATTGCTGTCAATATCACCCTGGTCATCGCCATTCTTATTAGCGGCTTTTCTTTCCAAGCCCTTCCAATATTTTTGGGCCTCTGGGCCTCTTTTCAGGCCACTCTGACTTCGGGTGCCTGGCTGTTTTTGTTCCTCCCTCGGCCTGCATCCTGACATGAATAAAACATGGGTGGTAATTTGCAAGGGTGGAAGTGGCTTCTCGGCATTCCCCTTTGAGGGCTTCGGGAGGCACTTACAGGAATTCCTTCTGCTTGTGTAACGCCCCAGGGGAACGGCCTTCCACGGAAAACCCCTGGCCGCAATCAGAGCCATCCATTACCTGGCCTGAGCTCCATGAAGGGTTGCCTACCCAGCTGCAAAATTAGGGATTGGGGGGAATTTCTGCCCTCCTTCCCCCCTCCTTCCCCTTGATACAAGTAATCCTCAACTACTTCTTCCTCCTCCTCCCTCCTCTTCCTCCACTACCTTCTCCTCCTGTTCCTCCTCCTTCTCCTCTTCCTCCACTACCTTCTCCTCCTGTTCCTCCTCCTTCTCCTCCTGTTCCTCCTCCTCCTTCTTTTCCACTTCCTCCTCCTCCTCCTCCTCCTCCTCCTCCGCTCCTTCCTCTTCCTCCTTTTCTTCCTCCTCTTCCTCTTCCTCCTTCTCCTTCTCCTCTTCCTCTTCCCCCCACCCCTCCTCTTCCCCCTCCCCTCCCCTCCTATTCCTCCTCCTCTTTCTCTTCTTTTTCTTCCTCCTCTTTTTTCTCCTCCTCTTAGCCACTGTCTATCCTCTTCCACACGTTTCCAACCAATACAGGTAATCCTTGACTTGTGACCACAATTGAGCCCAACATTTCTGTCATCAAGTGAGATATTTGCTAGGAGAGTTTGGCCTCATTTTATGACTTTTCTTGCCACCGTCGTTAAGTGAATCGCTGCAGTCGATAGCGCAGTAACCCGGTTGTTAAGTGAATCCGGATTCCCCCCCCTCGACTTGGCTTGTCAGAAGATCACCAAAGCGGATCACGTGACTGCCATCGTCCTAAATGTGAGCCAGTTGACAAGCGCTTCAGTGTCAACCTCTTGATCACGGGGATGTTGCCACGCTCGTAAGTGTGAAAACACCAAGGGGTCCTTGGGGGTTTTCTTGCAGGTGTGTCATGGCCCAAATTAGGTGACATCAGCACCCAGAAGTGAAAACTGACAATGTTACCTAGATGGGTCATGAAACGCCTGCAAGAAAACGACCATGTGCAGACAGCACCAAGGACCCCGCAGTCGTCATAGTTCCCCCCTCCCTCCTCCTTCCCCCTTCCCCCCCAAACCCCTCTCTCCTCCAGCCTTGATGACGTTGCCTAGTTTGGGCCACAAGACGCCTGCAAGAAAACAAGGACCCCCCCCTCCACCCACCCCCAACCTCCCTTGTAAAAGGCCTTATTTATTGTTTCCCGACGAGGAAACAACTTCACCTAGAAAACATAAACAAGTGCCAGCACTTCGCAGGGACGGCGGGCGACAGCACCAACAACATAGCAACATGCTGATTTGGTCGGCTTTGTGTTTTGAAAGCGACTTAACAACAAGCCACATGGTCAAAAGCGGGAAGAGAAAGGAAGAGAAGAAGCAAGCGGAAGAGCGAGGCAGGGGGAAAGCGGGGTTGTGCGTCCTGCAGTCAGGCCGGCCTCCTGATGATAAATGCCTACCGACTGCTCACAAGGCCCTCCGTGCTCCTCCCAGCGGGAACAGATGGTGCTCGGCTCCCACGAGGGCCTTCTCCTTGTTTCGTTGCTCCCTTCGAACCTCGGCTGCTTTTCTGCTCCAAACCAGGCCTTCCTCGGGGAGGCTTCCAAAGGATAAGCCAGTTTTAAACAGGGGCTTGGGAAATGGAAATAGCGGTGAATCCTGGGGCTTGGGGAAAAGAAAGAAAGAACATCTGGACTACCTTCAGTGGCCCCTGCGAGGAGAAAAGACGAAGCGATGGGTAAAGGCTTCAAAGCAAGGCAGGGCAAAACCTGGAGGGGCTCTTGAGGAGGCTGGCATTTGGGCAGCTAGTTCCTTTCCACCAGGTGGGACCCGGCACCTTCTCAGCCCCCCCCGTATCGTTCGTCTGTCGAAGTGGCAGAGAAGACAGGCAGACCACCGTTGAGCCCAGGATTCCTGTTGGCTAAGCGAGGCGGGTGAGTTTTGCGCCCGCTTTGCGACCCTTTCTTGCCACGCTTGTTAAGCGAAGCACTGCCGCAGTTAAGAGTTTGAGTCCCACCGTTGTTCAGCTGGCTTCCCCATCGACGTTGGCTTGTCAGGAGGTCGCAAAAGCGGATCAGGTGACTCCCCAGGGACAACCATCCTAAATGCGAGCAAGCGCCTGAATGTGGATCGCGTGATGATTGTGGGGATGCGGCCAGTGTGGAAACCTGATCCTAAGTTGCTTTTTTTCAGCGACGTCCGGAGGTGGGTATTCAGCAGGTTCTGAACGGTTCTGGAGAACCAGTAGCGGAACTTTTGAGTAGTTTGGAGAACTGGCCAATCCCGCCTCTGACTGGCCCCGCCCCCATCTATTCTCCGCCTCCTGAGTCCCAGCTGATTGGCTGGGTCTTCTTTGGTTGCCCTGCCCAGGAGAACAGAGCTGAAAAGCAGGTTGGGGGGTGAAGGGGGATTTTGCAGTAACCTTCCCCTGCCATGCCCACCAAGTCACGCCCACCAGGCCACACCATGCCTACCGAAACCACGCCACACCCACCACGCCACACCTCACCCACCCAGCCACGCCCACAGAACCGGTAGTACAAATATTTGAATCCCACCACTGGCGCCGTCGTCACTTTGAGCGGTCACTAAATGAACCCTTGCAAGTTGAGGACTGCCTGTATGCATGAGGCTTGCGGGGTTGCCAGGAGGGACGGGAGGAGCATAGGATGGCAGGGGTGCCCACTTAGCGCCGGTCTTTGTGGGAGGAAAATCGGGGCTAATGATGGGAGAATCACAGCCTTTTCCGACAGACCGTGAAGGGTTTCACAGAGGGACTCAGCCGCATTGATTGAAACCTTTAAAGCCCAGTTTGGCTGCATTGGCAACATTTGGTGGTAAATCTTAATTTAAAAACACAGCAGCACTTAAGGTCATTCAGCTTCCTCCCTTTGTATTGCTGTATTGATCATTTTCTCCCCCCACAACCCTGGCAGTGCTGAACGTGGCATTTTGAAGTTAACCAAGCAAAGCTGTGTGAATCCAAAACAAAAACAAAAAACCCCCACCCAAACCTGGCATTACAAAATGTTATTCCCGGTTCTCTGGAGTGGATTCCTGCCCAGCGGACTCTGTAACGCTCAGTTAAGAGGACGTAGCAACAGCACTTAAACCAAGAGAGTCTTCAAACTTGGCAAGTTTAAGACGTGTGGACTTCAACTCCCAGAGGTCGTGAGCTAACATGGTTAAAGGAGGAATTGTGGGAGTTGAAGTCCACACGTCATAAAGCTGTCAAGTTTGAAGATCCTTGATGCAGACTTCTATACTGCTTCACAGTGCTTCCCAGCCCTCTCTAAGCGGTTTGCAGAGTCAGCCTATTTTCCCCCCAACAATTTTGGGTCCTCATTTTACCCACCTCAGAAGGATGGGAGGCTGAGCCAACCTTGAGTCAGTTGGTCAGGATCAAACTGCTGGCAGTGGGCAGAGTTAGCCTGCAATACTGCATTCTAACCACTGGGAAGGAAGGAAAGAAGCAACAGCACTTGACTTACATACTGCTTTCCAGTGCTTTTACAGCCCTCTCTAAGCAGTTTACAGAGTCAGCCTCTTGCCCCCAACAATCTGGGTCCTCATTTGACCCACCTCGGAAGGACAGAAGGCTGAGTCCAACCTTGAGCCTGGTGAGATTTGAACTGACAAATTGCAGGCAGCCGGCAGGCAGCAGAAGTAGCCTGCAAAACCGCATTCTAACCACTGCCCCACCACCATCCATGCATGCATGCATCCACTCTTATCTATCATAGCATCTGTGTGTATGTGTGTGTGTGTGTTTGTGTGTGTGTGTGTCTGCAATACTGCATTCTAACCACTGCACTACCACAGGACGGTGGTCCTAGCAGGTGTCGGGTAGCAGGTAAAGCATTCAGGTTGGTGTCGTGTTAGGAGATTTGGGGCTAAATGCACAACGTTGGCAGGGGGACTCCAAAGGTGAGACTTGTATTCTTTGATTCCATCCATTAAGGAGAAGATGATTTGGTACATTTATCAGCAGTGATCTCTCTCTCTCTCTCTCCCTCTCCCTCTCCCTCTCCCTCTCCCCTTTGGTGAGATGGTCCTAAGAGACTAGCCCTCTTCTGTGCACCATTAGGCCCATGCTGTGCGGTTTTGCACCAGCCTTTCCTGTCTGACTTTAATGCTGGTTATTGTGCGTGGCCACCAGAGGTCCCAGTTCCGCTGATCGGATGCCAGAGCCCAGCAAGATGTTTCTCTCCTTGATGTAAAATGCGACGCTCTGAATTTTCCGGTTAAGCATGTGCTTGAGAGCAAGTACATAAGATCAGAAAGAAAAGAGAAGAGAACCCATTTCCCAGATGGTGCAACTAATTAGCATTTGGGGTCCAGTTTAAAAAAAAGAAGAAGAAGGAGTTTGGGCTTTTTTTAAAGTGAGGATTTTGGTCAACGCTACTGTATCTATCTATCTATCTATCTATCTATCTATCTATCTATCTATCTATCTATCTATCTATCTATCTATCTATCTATCTATCTATCTATCTATCTATCTATCTATCTATCTATCTATCATATCTATCTATCTATCTATCTATCTATCTATCTATCTATCTATCTACCTCTGTCTTTCTATCTATCTATCTATCTATCTATCTATCTATCTATCTATCTATCTATCTATCTATCTATCTATCTATCTATCTATCTATCTATCTATCTATCTATCTATCTATCTATCTATCTATCTATCTATCTAATCTATCTACCTCTATCTATCTATCTATCTATCTATCTATCTATCTATCTATCTATCTATCTATCTATTTATTTGAAAGATTTATATGGCTGCTTACCTGAAGCTATTCTGGGCGCTGTACTTATAATAGCTTCAGCCAGAGGTTTTATTATGTCGTATATCCTTCAGGATGGATTAGGGCTGAAATTGAAGCACCTTTGGAAGGCATCTGAAATAGCTATCCCCACAACCTGAATAATAGCTAAAAAACACACAACCCACCCACCCACCCACCCCCGCTTGAAGAGTGCTAATGGCTGTCAGAATAAGTCAAGCTTCATTCCAGACACGGAAAACCGATATCATCCCACGTGGAATCGGTTTATGGTTTCGATTTGGCTCTTTTTTCTCTTCTGCCCCCACTTGGAAGCTTTTTGTAATTGATATTTTTCATTTGACGGTTGTGGGAGGGGAGGCTCCTTCCATCTGGGACGTCCCTGTAGCTGTGGCAACTGGTAAGTGGTCTGTTTTTATTTAAAAGCAGCTTTGCTTAAGTTGCCAAAGGCCGTGGATCAGGTGAAACTCGTTTATTAAGGCTGGTAGTCGATATAGGTAGTCCTTGACTTACAGTGGTTTCTTTAGCGACCGTTCAAGGTTGCGACGGAGCTGGAAAAAAAGTGACATACGACCGTTTTTCACACGACCGCTGCAGCCTCTCCATGGTCACATCATCAGAATTCAAATGCTTGGCAACTGGTTCCTATTTATGACAGCTGCCATATCCCGGGGTCACGGGACCAACTTTTGCAAACATCTGACACACAAACTCAACCTGGAGAAGGCAGATTTACGATTGTGCTTCTAACTTAACACCTGCAGTGATTCACTTAACCACTGTGGCAAGAAAGGTCGTAAAAATGGGGGCAAACCTTGCCTAACAAACATCTCACTTAACGCCCTAAATCTGGGGCTCCATTGTGGTTGTAAGTTAAGGACTATTTGTGTCCCTGACTTCAGGTGGATTGATGTAAGAAGGAGCTGCAGGAAAAGGATTTCTCCATCTCAACAACTCTTAAGATGGGTGGACTTCAACTCCCAGAATTCCCCAGCCAGTTCAGAATAGAATTAGAATAGAATAGGAATAGGAATAGGAATAGGAATAGGAATAGGAATAGGAATAGGAAGAAGAAGAAGAAGAAGAAGAAGAAGAAGAAGAAGAAGAAGAAGAAGAAGAAGAAGAAGAAGAAGAAGAAGAAGAAGAAGAAGAAGAAGAAGAAGAAGAAGAAGAAGAAGAAATAGAAGAAGAAATAGAATAAGAAATAGAATAGAATAGAATTCTTTATTGGCCAAGTGTGATTGGACACACAAGGAATTTGTCTTGGTGCAAATGCTCTCAGTGTACATAAAAGAAAAGAGACATTCGTCAAGAATCATCAGGTACAACACTTAGTGATAGTCATAGGGTACAATAAGCAATCAAATCAGCTTAGCTTAGCTGGCTGGGGAATTCTGGGCGTTGAAGTCCATCCACTTTAGAGTTGTTGAGATAGTGAGACACTGCTCTAGAAGGGCGCTAGAAAACAAAACGCAAGGAAACTCCCCTCAAATGCAAACTGGCTTGTGCCTTTGGCACTTCAGGGCGGTGGAAATTTGATGTATGTGGAGCCACAAAGATTGCCCAGCATAGCAAGAGTTGCAGAAGACTTAGGAAGGTTTGGCTTGGTGAATGGTCTCAAGCAATCCATCTTCATGACTGAACTCTGGAAGAAGTCAGGTGTTTTTTTGGGGGGGAGGGGGGGGAGAATTGTTGCAGGTCTGAAAGTAAAGCTTTGTAATTCTTTTTTCTTTTCTTTTCTTTCTGGCTGAATTAATTTCTAACCCCGAAAGACCTAGCTCATGTGTAGAACCTGCCCTCCGAATGTCTTGTTTTCGTAGTGGGTTCTGTATGATAGTCTTTTCCTTTTAGATAGATAGTAAATATTGTGCCTTCGGTATAGTGTGAACCTGTGTCACTTGTGCTCTTGAGGGTAAAGGCCCAGCATCCCTCCCCCCCTGCTAAGAATGAAAATTGTGATGCTGGCCAAGCCTTACGGAAGAAAAATACACTGCTTTTTCTAAACGCAGCAGTCATATTTTAAGATGAATGTCTTTTGTTCCCGGTCCTGTTTCTACAAGATTGCTTTATTTAGACTTTTGTCCTTGGGTAATATATAATATCAACTGCCAAGTCAGGACCAGCACAAATCTGTTTGCAGGGCTCAGAGTCTTTAATCATTTCTTCAAGGCTGTTGGTCTTGGGTGGGTCGCTAAGTTAACCATGAAGTGGCTTGTAGCTATCAAGGAGTTGTGCTCTGGGATTACTTAAAGGAAACAACTGATAGGAGATAATATTTGTAGATCAGGGTTGAACTGTGGAGTCCTTGGTGGGATCTGGTAGGTTTTCTTCCGTTTCATTACTCAAGTAGGTAACATCATCAGTGCTACAAGGGGTTTTTGGAAGAGGAGGCCTGTGGGGTCCTTAAGTGCTGTCTGAGCTTGGTGTTTTTTTCCAGATGTTTCATCACGAAACTAGATAACATCATCAGTGCATCAGCACTGATGTTGTTCCCTAGTTTGGTAATGAAACATCTGCAAGAAAACCACCAAATTCAGAAAGCACTAAGGACCTATTGAACGAAACCTTGGTTCTGGGGAGTGTTATTTGGGGAATGCAGATTGCTTGTAGTTAGTGGGTGCATATATGAAATCCTTTTCTCTTGGCCTTTTATCCTCTCATTCTGGATTTCGGGAAGCTTTCTGAGTGTGCCCCAAGTTCTGAAGGTTGGACAGTGGGTATTTCCCCTTCGCAGGTGAGCGTCTTTGATGTCCTTAGGATCAGAAATGGATGCCCAACTCTCACAGGGGCACAGAATCTTCTTGACCTTGATTGCTGCAGTTTGCAGCTGCTTTCATCCAGGATATCTATAAATTTTGAGGTAGTGGCTTAAAATAGCTTGAGCAAGGATCTCCCGACTGGCTTCTTCAAATAAATGCCAGAACGAAGCTCCTGATGTCAGAATTGCATAATTATTTTGCCTGTGAAGTCTCTTGCTCCTTGAGATTCCTGGGACCGAAGCAGAGATCTTGTGGACACGGAGATGGGGCTCTGGTGATGGGCCCAGATCTGTCAGGATCCTGATGGACCATCTCTTAAGTGGTTGGGGGCTGTAATTGCCACACATCTGGAAACTGGGGTCTTTGGCTTCATCTTTTTTTTTTTTTTAACGAATCATCTTAAACCAGAAGGTGGCAGCTTGGTCTTGGCTTCATCTTCACCTCTCGGAATTCCCCAGCCAGCGGGACCATTGACAAGAATTTGAGGAATTGAATTCCACCTTTCGGAAGGATGTGGAGTGACTTGTTAAGTGGTGGGATTCAAAAATTTTTACTACCAGTTCTGTGGGCGTGGCTTGGTGGGTGAGGCTTTGTGGGCATGGCAGGGGGAAGGATACTGCAAAATCCCCCTTCCCTCCCCACCCCACTAACCTGCTTTCCAGCTCCGTTCTCCTGTGCAGGGCAACAAAAGAGAATAGATGGGGACAGGGACAGTCAGAGATGGGATTTGCCGGTTCTCCGAAGGACTCAACATTTCTGCTACTGGTTCTCCAGAACCAGTCAGAACCTGCTGAAGACCACCTCTGCCAACTTGTCCTTCACCCTCTAATTTGGAAACAGCTTTATAGATGAGCTGTTCATCTCCAAGTGACCCACCTTAAGATGCTTCCAAAACCCTTGATGCTCACGTAAGGAAGGATCCAGACTTGTTCTAGTCTGAGTTCTTTTTCTCACGTTCAAGCGATTTCCCCCGTAACATCACGACTACGTGTATTCATGCCTTCATGTTTACAATCCATTTCCTTCCCTTTATATTCATTCAAAAATAGGCTTTTAAAAAACATCAACAATCGTTTTAAAGACTGGCCTTTGGAACGATCGTTCTAACCTGAGGGAAGATGAGAAGTGTTCTCAGCCGGATCTTGAAGTGGGTGACCCTTCCTTCTAGACCATGAAGTAATAAAACCTTTTGATTCGCAGTGGACTTTGGCGGCTTCACGTCTTCTAAATTTGATGAGGATAAAGGCTTCATTTAAAAAGGGTGTGAATATGTTTGGAGGGACTTCCAGAGGCCGTTTCATCAAAGGGATCTATTTATTTTTGCTAAGCTTCCTCTCCATTGGCGGGCAGGCTCTATGTATGCCAAGTAAAAACGATGCTAATTCAGAGCTGGAAAAAGATCTGTTTCTAATTCTGCATCCTTTTGAAAGTTTCGTAGCCTTTTCTTGACAAGGCCAACAAGAGCAACAGCTATATATGGTTCTGCGAGGAGTGAATTCCTTCTGTTGTTCTCCTCGCTAAAGGCTTTAAAAAGCATCAGCACATGGGGATTTCTGGGGAAGAAATGGCCATGTAAGACCACGCCATTAAAAGTTGAGCCAGAATGCTGAACCGGTGAGTAGACCATTGCTTCGTAATTCCTCTCCAGAGAAGGTGAGTTTCCTTCAGTTCTTAGCCAGAGGAGTTTTAAATACAAGTTTAATTTTAAAAAATATATATTTTGGAATAAACAGCACAAGAGCGATTAGACATTTGATTTTGGAAAGTTCCATGTGGACTAATGGATTTGAAATAAGACTTTGGAATTCATTATAAGAGTTCTTTCCCAGGGGAAAATGCTTTTGTTTTGAATTATTTAAAAAAAACAAAAACCAACATGATGGGATTTTGAAGCCTGGACGCTAGAGGGAACCAGAAGGAAACGAAGAGTACAATTAAAAGAGAAGAACACTTAAATTTGATTTACAGATGCAGAATGGAGCAAAATATCATATGCTGAAGGCACCAAAGAATAATTTGAACAACGCAATGAGCTAAAGCTATGGAGAAGTTGCAGAAAGATCTGTTGTGTTCCACAGCAATTGGGACACAAATGCTGAGACAACCAAGAAAGCTAATTTCCCAGGGAAAGGCCTTGCTTGTTGACTCGAGACCAAGTTTGTGGCTCGGAAGAGCAGTATTTGAGGGTACTTAACACATCCACCCACCATGTTTCTCTTCTAGATTTTTATTGTCTCTTGTCTTTTTCCTCTCACACCCCCTTCCCTCCCTCTAATTCATGATGGAAAAGAAGATATTTAATTGCTGGAGCTGTTTGCATGGTACATGTCCCATTATGTTCTGCATAATTAGATTTTTTTTTCTCCCGGTGTTTCTCCGGCTAATGTAATTCTTTCGTTTCTCCCCCCGGCCTGTTGACAGGAGCTTTTACACTTTCTAAATATTCAGAAACTTGTATACATTGCCTACAAATAAGATCTTCTTATGAAAGGGAGGTGGGGAAGACGACAAGATGTGCGTTTCAGATTGCAGCCCCTGGCGTTGTACCACTGAATCCAGAATTTAGGGAGTTTTCAGAAAGCCAAGTTCTGTTCGTCTTGTGACAATTGATAAGATCAGCTGTTGGTAGAGTGACTGAAAGGGGGAGAAATGCAGGGATATAAAAATAAGTCAGCCGGGTGGAATAAAAGATTGAAATGTACCAGAGACAGAAACCAGGGGTGGGATTCTAACTGGTTCGGACTGGTTCTATAGAACCAGTTGTTAAGATTCTGTGCAGTTCGGAAAAACCAGCAAATCATGCTCCTGGCTGGCCCCGGCCCTCTCTGCCCGCCCCTCCCCACCCAGTCAGTCCTTATCGCGCATGTGCAAGCTCGGGACTCAAGGCAACCTACAAAGTTACCCCTTCATGGCCCCCTGGGAGTCTTGACAGCCAATCAGGATACAATTTCTTGCCGCAGGAACAGGAAGCAACCCGCGTGCTCCGTTTTGCCCAGGGCCTCAACGTGGCCCTGTCCGCCATTAAACCACCCTTCCAAGCAGCCGCCATGTTTCCAGGGTCTTTCTTCCCACACGTTTGCGTTTAAGGAGGCTTACAAGGGCAAGAGCCTCTCTTGAGTACTCGAGTATTTCTTCCAACAGTCTATAGAGCAAGCCCCCCGCCCTCAAACCCTGGTTTGTGGACTAGCAACAAGCCACGGCATGCCCGAAACCGGGCTGTGGAAACAAGTGAAGCCCCATCTGCGGGATGCAGGCAAACACGTCACCTTTGGTCCACCTAAAAACCTCTTCCCGTGGAACCGGTCCCTGGTGTCCAAATTTGGTGGGGGTTCTTGCCATAGAGCATAGAGAGGTTGATTCAGAAGCGAGGCCCAGCAGCTCTGGAGGGAATGGGAGGTCCAGTCCCCCCTCCCCATACCCTCCAGCAACCCCCCACACCCCCAAAACCGATATTTCTTGTCCCAGGTGCTTCCTTGCCTCTCACTCTGGAAATATTCCTCCCGTCCTCCGTCCTCCCTTCTCCAAAGCACATGTCTCCTTTGTTTTGTAATTCATGGCAAAGTCTTCCTTTACCTGCCTTTGTCATAAAAACAATGGCTGTTTGTTCTGTGCTAAATGCCCTGTTTGATACTTTGATGTATTTCAGCTTGGGCTGTGCAATCGGGGGCCTTTCATCTTGGGGGAAATGTTATCTTTGGAAAGCTTTGAAACGTGCTGGCTTTTCTGTATCTTTCCCCCAGATGGCGGATTTGTTTCAGAGCCCGATTAAGCATTGAGATCTCCAGGATTTCTTTCCAGATCTAATGATTTGAGGGTTTCTTTTCTTCCCCTCCGCCTTGTTGGGTACCAAACTAAGTTATCACCCTGGTGGGTTTTTAGGCAGTCAAAAACAATTCCTTTATCCCAGCCTCACCTCGTTCCTCGGTTCCTGATGCTTATTTTGCCTCCCTTTGAACATCTGGTTCTAAAGATGCTTCCTCTTGCAGATAAGAGGAACCGCCAGGCAAAAAAAAAAAAAGCCATTGAATTGTTTCCACTCCAGTTGGCAGTAATTCTGGGAGAGAGACCTGCTGCAGAGCGAGGTTGCAGGCTGCTTTTCCAAGATCTTTTTTTAATTTCAGCGGCGGGATTTGAACAAAAGGCAAAAAAAAACTACGGGCAAGCGAATTGGACGGGCTTCACCTGAGCCTCTATATCAGGAATTCAGGAAGGAGGGCTGATTGTCAATGTGTAAATACAGATTTTGGGGTAGGTTGCAGGAGCTGTTTGCTTTCCAGAGGCTTCCTCCTCCGTCCATCCCTTTTAAAAAAACGCTAGAAAAAAGTGGTGGCTCCTGTGCTGATAATTGTGCATGTGCTTGCAATGCATGGAGGTCCCTCCCACGCCGCATGAGCATGCGCCCCCCCCGCACACCCTGCATTTCTGCATGTGCACGCCCCACAGGCCACATGTCTCTGCACATGTGCACACAATCACCGTGCGCCGTGCAACTCTGTGCATGCGTGAGCGACCCCCACTCACACCACATGTCTCTGTGCATGCGTCTCCCGCCCCCGGGCATGCGCTCCAGATACCCAACAATCAGCTGTTGGGTGGGCGGCATGCACGCATGTTGGGCAAGGGCTCGCACACTTGCAGTAACGGCTGTTCATGCCACTTCCGGCATGCATGCCATAGGTTCGTCTTCACGGCTCTAGAAAATGAATAATAATAATAATAATAATAATAATAATAATAATAATAATAATAATCCCCTTGACATCTGCTGCTGCTCTTCGGGTGGCTGGAGAATGAAAAGCAGCCCCAAACCTGGTGTTTTCTTCCAAAGGTAGAAGTTTAAGAGTCCATTCTGTGCCTCGAAGTCAGGCACTTAAATCACAAAAGGGACCACTTCATATTTCGTCAATAAAATTGCATCTCTTTGTCTCCCCTCCTCCTCCTTCCACGGCTGGAATTAATTTGCCTAAACTGGGAGTCGGCAACCTGTGGCTCCAGAGCCACATGTGGCTCTTTGGGCCCTCTGCTGCAGCTCCCTGTCGCGGCAGGAGCCTTGATGCGGGAGCGAAGTGCTCCCTGGACTTGCCTTTGTGCAGCCTAAACAAAATGAAGACTTCTCCAAAGTGTTGGACCACTTTCCAAGACTTATTTACAGAAGTATTGGCAGCTACATTACTCCCGAGAGCAGGCAAGGCAAGCTTGATCCAAACCAATGTGGTTTTATTTTATTTCAAAATATGCCATACCAAGGCTTTGCCTTAGCACTACCTTCTGCAGAGAACTGTTATTATAGTAAATGAGCTAAATTGGGTTTGACTGCAGACGCTCAGCTTCCCTTTCCTGCATCTTAAATTGCCTCTGTTTTGTGTGTGTGTGTGTGTGTTTGTGTGTGTATGAGAAAGGGGTGGGGGAGGGAAGGCTCTCTTAGATGCTCTGTGGAGCCCCCTGCTGGCTGCCTGAATGCATGGCTCCTTGTACCCAGTGTGAAGTCTGTACTGTGTGGAAAAAAAGGGTTTCATTGTGTAGCCTTCTGAAACAAGCCCTTCAGACAGCTGGGATGAATCCATAAGGGACATGTCATGCCCATGGTAGAGTCGGACTCCGAGGGAGGAGGAACAGCCATAGCCATGCAGGGAGGAACGGAGAAGGCAACAACTTGGCTTACGAGAGAGGAAGCGGCCATGATCCCCCTCATTGGTTGCAGCTGGGAAGAATAGTATATAAGAAAGACGGTTAAAGCACAGCATTGCCAGAAGCAAAGCCTGTGTTATTTTGGGCTGAAGTTACCTTGGTTGGCGTCCTTCCAACAGACACTGCCCCGTTATCTCCTTGAAGTTGGTAATTACTTCTCCTGGTCCATTGTGGAAATTCCTTCATTGTAGTTTGTTTTGGTTTTTTATTTCACCTCTATCTGCTCATTAAGTTAGGACTGTAATTGCTTTCTTTTAAAGACTATTTTTGAGTACGTTTTATCTCCAACTGAGAATTATTGAACAGTGGGGCCAAGTTGGAGGCATTAAAGGACATTTATTTACATTTTGGATTTTGTTACGGTGGTGTTACACTACCGGGTCATCACAGGACAGGATGATGTTACCTAGTTTGGTAATGAAACGTCTACAAGAAAGGCACCAAGTGCAGAGAGCACTAAGGAGCTCACAGTCACCCTCCTCCTCGTAGCACTGATGACGTTACCTAGTTGGGTAATGAAATGTCTGCAAGAAAGAGAGAGTACCAAGGATCCCTCAGCCTGTTTTCGTGAAATTGGACTGACCCTCTGTTTCCTTGGTGGACATTTAGCCTGCTCCTGATAATTCCTCCCCCCTCCAAACACTGAAGTCCAGATTCAAAACCAGGGTGTCATTTTCTCCAGCCGTGACTTTTTGAAGCTCTTAGCTCCCATCTGTGAATTTCCACCATCTTCAGCTGCCTCTTCCCACCACTGCAACTGCTAAGCCGTTTTGCGGTTCTGGGCTGTTAAACTTTCTTTTTTCATCATTTATATGGCAGGCTTCCTGTTTTTAAAGGTTATCTTGGCTCTCTTGAGGGAAAGACGAATATAGCTATGCTTACTTCCTTTGGTTATTGTCATTTTTTAAAGAAAAGGAAAGGGCTGTTTTTTGTTTTTTTTTAAAAAAAAACACCTTTTGATTGTAAAAGTGATTGGCGCACTAAAAATACAGCAATTCCTCCTCTCATTCCCATTCCAACCCTTCAATAATGTAAAAAATTCATAGCCGAATTTTCTTCATTAAGAATATTTGCTTTGCTAATCCTCAGTATTTTAGGCAGCTTTTTATCTCCTTTTCCAAATTCCATGCTTGTGGGGGAAAAAAATCTGTCTGTGTTCCGGAGAGATTGTAATGGAAGCATTTGGTAATAATTTCTGCTGGCTGGGTTTTTTCCCTTTCTTAAATTGTTATTATTATTGGTGAGTGAGAGAAGAAGCATGCTTCGCATTACAGTTCTTTAAACAAACCACAGGCGGTTGATACAGGGGTATCGTATTTTCCATTCACAAGAATGTCGCGTAAGCTTAAAAACGGAAGAGGTTAATGTAGGGTTTTTTGTTTTTTTTTGTGGTTAAATTTGGATTGATTTAGAATGCGGAAAAGGGGAAATCGTTTGTAGTCCTGTAGCCCTTTGTTTTCAGCTCTATTTTTAATGTACATTAAAAAAAAACATCCACAAGGATGTGTTTGTCTGCCTGTGTATCGATTTTGGCCAGCAAATGGGTTGAACCAAGGAACAATTCATACTTTCAACAGTCAGTCCTTTATTTTGGTTAACTAGAAAGTAAACAAAATAAAGTGCCAGTTCAAAGAAAGTAAGAACAACTTTGTATTTCATCTCAGCGGTTTAAACAAACATTAGTAGTTTTGTCTTGGAAAAAAGGCTTCTACAGACACACGTTAGGTTTTTATGATTCTGTTTTTGCAAACTTAGGACCAGGATAATTCTGTGTGAAAGCAACAATGCCATTCTTGAATTCAGTTGTTCGACCCTTCCACTTCTTGTTTTCAAAAGGTTACATTGGGAATAATGCTATCTTTTTTGGTATATGCTAGCATTCCCCAACCTGATTTCCACCTTGTCCCTAAATTCTCAGAATAGATGGTTGTGGTTGTAGGGAATTCTGGGAGTTGGAGTTCTAGATCACCTAGAAAAATGTTAAAGTTGGGGAGAGAGAATTGCCTTACAGGGTGTGTATGTGTTTGTGTATACATCTGAATTGCACCAGGGAGTTGCATTCTTCAAGTTGCTTTTGTTTATATGTTGATTAGGTCATTTGTCCTCAGATTATATCAAAAATACAGATAAGAATTGTTGGATGAAAGAAAGCCGTTTGTTATCTGAATAATATATTGCGCAACAAGGCAAAACACAACATTAAATTTGTATGCGTGTGGCTAAAGATATACATACATAGATATACAAATACATACATACATACATACATGTGTGTATGAATATGTGACTGTATGTTTATGTATAGCATTCATTTAAAAGAGGACATTTTCATAAATACTAATAATCTAAAGAGTAGTGTAAAATAATAATTATGACAGGCTGCCAGTAGTGCCCCAAGAGATGGACTGGTAAAGGATTGTAGTGTAGGTTATACATGACTCATAGGTTATAGGAATGTGGATATTTGCAGCATGACTTTTGGTATAAAACAAAAAAACTTAAGCCATGTTAAGGAAAAACGTCTCTGTAAATTACCTTTTCTGTTTTATCTCCTGCGATTGGGGAAATGTAAAGCTAAATTCCATACCCGCTTAAACGTCTGATGGATGGAATATCTTGCTGTGTCTTTTTCCATGAATAACCTAGAAGTGGTTAGCTATAATTCGATGGGTGGCTGCCAGTTACTCTTGACTTGATATTTCTGTATATAAGTTATTAGATAGCGGCAATAGAGCCAACCTATGGCTCTGTTTGAATAATCCTGATCTATTCTATATATCTATATCTATGAATAATCCTGCTATATATGTATATATGAAACATTTCAATCCAAAACTTTTTGCCACCACTAAAGAAAGTGCATACAATTAAAGACCATTAAAGAGAGAATATATAGGGTCTCCTGCTTGAGCAGTGGGGGGTGGACTAGAAGACCTCCAAGGTCCCTTCTGATCCTATTATTCTATGTATCAATCAGACTGTCCAGCATAAATTGCCTTGCCACTCCATTTATAAATGTGTTGCAGTCTCACAGATAAAGCTACAGTAATTTCAAATACTGTGAATTCTTTAGACATGTAGGAAGATGTAGGTAGATGTAACCTTCTTTCATCTCCCTAAAATTAAGCCAAGGTTCTAAGAAACCTAAGCTTCCATAGCTCTTTGAAGCCAACCCTTTTGAGCTCTCGAACATAAAGTTTACTTCCTCAGTGTTAGTTTCTTTGAAAGGTGATAAGGCTTTATGTTTGGGGTTGGCTTCCGTAGTGTAAGGAGAGGTGGAAGGCAGAAATGTGAATTTGGACACAGCCCTAAACAAACCAAGGATAAGAGTTTTTTCTGGTTTAATTTACTGCCAGCGGGAAGAGCTTAATGCAAGTCATCCTCGCTTGATTGGCCAGAATTAAGAAGAATTGTGTAAATAATCAGAACAGCCTATCTAAATATTCCTATGGTTTGGTTTTTGCTCTAAAGACTCTCATGTATTTGTGTCAGGTATATAATATTTATCTTGGTCCGTGACCCGGTAAAACAAGTCAGTGCAAACAAAATGCAGCAGGAACTGTTCACAAAGACGTTGTAGATTTGAAGATAAGAACCTAGATAATACAATAGTATCAAAACTGTAGTTCTGTGGCTGAAATGGTTTAAGGGGAAAAAAGGGGGGGAAGAAACCACTCTAAAAAGAGGAAGTAAATGCTCAAAACGGAAGTGCATTAAATTTAAAAATGTGACTATAAAACATACTACAGATTTTAGTGACCCCCAAATGTTGAGTCAATTATTAGAAAAAAAAATTGGTTGCTATTTCATTCCTACATAGCGGGAGATGAATGGACAAGCATGAGAGTATCAATTGTGAGATAGTGGTCAGTTGTCTGTCCACATTCCCAACAGCTATGGACAATTCTGCCAGTTTGTGGCCAATAAAACCTTATGTGTTCATAGGGGAAAGTTGCAATAGTTGCATATCTAACTCTTGGCTTTTGTTGAAAACTGATCCTACGTACACCCACCAGTTAAATCAATCAGAATAGAATTGGAAGGGACCTTGGAGGTCTGCTAGTCCAGCCCATTGCTGAAGCAGGAGACCCTATATCATTCCAGACAAGGGGCTGTCCGGTCTCTTCTTAAAAAACTCCAGTGATGAAGCACCCACAGTTTCTGGTGGCAAGCTGTTCCACTGATTAATTGACCTCCCTGTTAGAAAGTTTCTCCTCAATTTCAGGCTGCTTCTCTCCTTGGTTAGTTTCCATCCATTGTTTCTTAACTTGCCTTCTGGTGCTTTGGAGAATAATTAGACCCCCTCCTCTTTGTGGCAGCCTCTCTAATACGATCACCTAAGGTTGTTTAATACTTTGGAAACCAAGCCGATCGGTTGGCGGAAGAGGGAATATGTGAGTTGTCAGGGCCAAGACTTTTAAACATCTGGCTGAGGAGACTTGCTTTCAGCTTAATAATTCTCAGATAGCATTGAAGGGTTTGGCCTAGATTCACAATTGGAAAGGAGGAGGAGAAGGAGAAGCAGAAGAATATAGAATAACAGAGTTGGAAGGGACCTTGGAGGTCTTCTAGTCCAACCTCCCTCCCCCCTGCTCAGGCAGGACACCCTATACCAGTTGATACAAATGGCTGTTGAATCTCTTCTTAAAAACCTCCAGTGTTGGAGCATTCACAACTTCCGGAGGCAGGTTGTTCCACTGTTTCATTGTTCTAAAGATCCTTAAATAACTTTACATTAAATTATGAGGTACTATGCCTCAAGGAATCCTCCTCGTGTAGCACTCTTAAACTGTTGGCTTTCTGGGTTGCAGACTGAGATTTGACAGCTGCTGTTAGAATATTAAAAGAGAGGGAGGGAGAATCAGGAAGGACTCGCTCATCTCTCCCGCTGAGCTTTCAAAGCCAGAGGGATTGGTGGCTATTAGCCTTGATGTTAGTGGGATTGCCTCTAAAGGCTGTCACAGCTTTACGTTCTTCTTCTTGTGGTGGCGAAAAGCAAATTTTTTTGCAGCAAGCCAAGAGGCGGAAATAGACCACTGCTGGGAAAGTTCACAAGGCCTGAAGAGAAGGTGGTAGTGGGACATTAAGAGGCCTGGAGCTTTCCCTCAGTTTGAATAAATAAATACTGGGTCCGGGCGTGTTTCACTGGAAAGATGCAAAGGGTTTGGGCAACTTCCTTTTTTTTTGTGTCATGGCTTTCTCTAAAAAAAAAAGGGTGTGTGTGGTTTCTCTGGGAATTTGCACAGCCAAGCATTCTCTAATCAAACCAGGAACTCTTCTTCAACATCTTTCAACAAGGCCGGTTGGGTTTAAAGGCAAAATCCTGGGCAGAATGAGCCAGAACTCCTCTCCAGCAAGGGATTGGGACTGCAAAATTATAAAAAAGGACACCAAGCTGCCTTTCCTTCCCCAGGGGTGAGCTGCTGGGCAGGGGTGGGATTCTACCTGTTCTGTCTGGCTCTGTACAACCGGTAGCTCTGAAGAGCAGCAGACATAGAACTGGTGTTTTGGCCCACCGGCTCGCCCGGGCTTTTACCTGACTTTTATTTCTTGCTTTTTCAACCTCAAGCTGCCACGCGAGGCACAGCTGAGGTTGAAAAAGCAGGAAAGAAGTGCTTTTTCAAACGCTGCTTCCCTGCACGCAGCGCTGCTCCGCTGTCCAGGCAGCAAGCTGACGAAGATTTACACCCGCGCAGCGTGTAGGGAAGCACATCGCAAATCACCGAACTGGTAGTTAACCCTTTCGGATCCCACCCCTGCTGCTGGGGGCTCTCAGGAGATCTCCTGGCTAAGATTCTGCACAGTTTGGACAACCCCAAATCCCACTCCTGGCTGGCCCCGCCCACCCTCCCCTCCCAGGAGTCCCACTGCGGCCTGTTTTAGATGCAGCTAAGGGTAGGGCGCATGCAGGCGCTCGGGAAGGGCAAAAAAACGGGCCTCCTGGAAGTTCGGGAAGGCTGGAAACGGGCCTGTTTCCGGCTTCCAGAGAGCCTCCGGAGTCTGGGGAGGGCAAACCCCCCCTGTGGTGCAGGAGGCCGACTAGGCCACGCCCCTCCAGCAACCAGGCAGAGAACCCCACCCCTGCCCTTCCCCCTATGATAAAAGTCGATTTGATGGGGGAGAGAGAGCCCAGGAATGCATTGGGAGAGAGGTAGGATTTGACTCCGTACATTGCAGAGGTTGGTCATTTTACGACTAAGGGTTGCTTCAAAAGAGAAACCCTTAAACGTTGATGCAAAGCTACTGTTTTCCAAAGCTGCTTTTATGTCCAATGTTTCTTACCCACGCCCCCCTCCTTCGGGGATCTCAGGTTGAACTGCTGCAGGAACTTTCCCCAGAAGAACGGAGGAGATTCTTGACATCCTGAAGCAGAAGGAGATTAACCTACACACCCTAAGACAATCTGAATTAAAACAGGTTTGCTCAGTCGGATTCCAAGCCCTGCGTGGAAGAAACAGCACAGGCAACCTGTTTTTCCGAAGCATTTCATCCACAGCTCAGTACCCATTGTTCTTCCTTAAACGGCAAACTTTCCCCGTTGGTGCCAATTAGGTTCGCCAAGAGCAAACCGTGTTAAATTTGACCAGAAAACTGGTTGGTTCCGCTGTTGATTTCTCGCCCTTCCATTTTCTTCTCTCTTCCAGGACCGGATCCTGTGAGCGGTTTGGCTTCTAAGTGCTTAGTAAATTTTAATAACTGCATTTTTTTAATGCGATCTCTCCGATAAGGCAAAGAGTGCTCTTAACAATTACTTCTGAACTCAGTTTATCTGGCAGCCTTTAAGCAGCTCCCAGTTTGCCTGGGAGATAAAGCATTTATGCAGACCTCAATAAGAGCTAATTCTCTCCGAAGGAATTCTGAGAATGGCGGTTGCTCAACAGATCTCGTGGCAGAGAGCCATTGAATGCTCTTCAGGTGTTTGGAAACTTCTCCTGTATTCTTTGAGAACTGCCTAGAAAACAGCCTCTTGTCACCAAATCCTTGATCTGCTCTTGGCTGCTGAGCAAAGTTGGCCTTTCATCCAGCTTGAGTATCTTGTATGTATATATCTACGAAACTATGTGGTTGGGCTTAGTTTTGGGGGAGGAAAATTAGGGGGGGGAAATCTGCCTACCAGCATCCATCAGTATTCATCTGGCTAGCGTCCTGTCAGTGTGGGAGAGAGTTGAGGGTTGTTTGGAAACTGAAGCAGTATTTGCTGTGTGAGCAAGGTAACAGCAAGGAGCCTGGGCGTGGCTTAGCTCAACTGTTCTGTACTAAAGATGGTGGCTGCTGTGAAGCTGAAAGTGAAACTCCTCTCCTCTGCTTGAGTTTTGCATTTGGAAGAGATTTATTTTCAGGTGGGGAGGGGGAGTAGAACTCCTTAGCATCAGAGCGTGTTAATAATAATAATATAGGAAATGCTAACGCTCTGATGGTCATTTCGAAAAATCCTTTCTTAGTGAGCACCTAGAAGCCAAGAGGAGGAACACACGTGCCAAATTTCAAGTTTGTAGGCTTTACGGTTCTGGAGATTTTGTGATGATGCATGAGGGGTATTTCACTTTTATATATATAGAGAGATTTTTACGCAAATGCTCCTCCACCACAGGGTAATATTAGGCCGAGGTTGAGTCTAAGCTGGCAGGAGAAAGAGGTAGTACAAATCCAGATGGAAAAAGGCCCAGATAATGCAAGAAACAAAAAGGAGAAGTTTGAGGTTGCCAAATATTTTGGTCTGGGAATTGTTGAACCACAGCTGGCCAAATAGAGATTGTGGGACTTCTAGTCCCACCAGGAGTTTTTGAGAATGCCAGAATATCTACCCTCCGCAAGGAACAGCTTTTATTTGAGTATATGGGTTTTCTTTGGGTCTATAGAGAGCCACTTTGGTGTAGCGGTTAGGGTGCTGGCCTGGAACGTAAGTTCTAGTTCACACTAGACGTGATAGCCAGCTGGATGATTTTGGGTCAATTCCCCCCTCCCAACCCAACCCACCTCAAAGGAATCTAGTTGTAGAGAAAATAGAAGAGTATGGAATTATGTGTTTGCCAAAGCAATAAAGTCAAGACGAAGGAAGGAAGAAGGAAGGAAGGAAGGAAGGAAGGAAGGAAGGAAGGAAGGAAGGAAGGAAGGAAGGAAGGAAGGAAGGAAGGAAGGAAGGAAGGAAAGAAAGGAGAGGTGGGAATGGGGAGGAAGGAGGGAGGGAGGGTCAGTCTTATATCAGACTTGTGATAAGACTGCATGTAAGGCAGCTCTGAATTTGGAACTTGGAGCTGGCCTTTGGGCACAGCCGTCCTGTCGCCACTGCAAGCCAAGATGAAGCTGGCTTATCTTCCCAAGCAAGACCTGGTTGGAAACGGAGAAGGGGGAGGCACCCCTGCCAGATTAATTTGCCTCTTTAGTTTTTCCTTCAAGACCTGCGCCTTCTCACACACACAGGCACGCCATGCTCTGACTTCAAATCGCTCTGCTCCCTTCTCCGCTTCTCCGGATCGCGGGAGAGCTAATGACAACGTGTCAAAGCCTTAACTTAGAATTTCCCCAGCTTTTGTTGGCTTGTGTCACAACCTTAATGTTACTTAAACTAGGTATTCCATTTAATTATAATGCTTATAATCAAGTCAGATGTCAGCTCGCTTGGCGGGGCGTGCTCAGGCCTGTACCAGGCTGAGTGCTTTGCTTGTAACTCCATCCCTCGGTCTTCCTTTCATTATCTGTTAATGGTACTCCGACATGACAGGGTTGTTTTGATAAATGGAGGCGGTGCCGAAAGGCGGACTGGATTGCCGGCTGCCTGGGATCGGGACTCTGGCCTCTGCACAGCCACGGCTGGCTGAACAGGGTGTGTGTATGTGGAGTTTGTGTGGGCCGGCTTCCTCCTGAAATGAGGATCTTTGGGGGGATCCATTCCTGATTCCCCCCTCCTCCACGGCTTTTTAAAACCCCACCTGCTCCAAATAAGCCACGGTGGTGCTTGGCAAAGAGAGAGATGTCCCTCCTTAATGTCAAATAGAGAGAAAGGAAGATAAGATTTGTCAGATAAGTGTTGGGTTTGATGAAGAGCAAAGTTTCCCAACCTTCACCGTTTGAAGATGTGTGGACTTCAACTCCCAGAATCCCCCAGCCAGCAACCCTCTAGCTTGCTGAGGGCCCTTGTTCTGCCCAAACCCAAAGGACTTGGGGACTTTAATGAGCAATATGGCCGGTTGCGTCTTTGCAAAATCCTTCAGCGCATCTCTGGGTCTCTGACTCAGTTTTGCGGCTTCTGAACACTACGACTGATGACATTACCTAGTTTGGGTCGTGAAACGCCCGCAAGCTCAGAGAGAAGCAAGGACCACGACCCCTTCTGAGCATTGCAGGGGACAAAAGCACAATTCGAACACGAGGTAGGCCTAGGTGCCATGCCGCATTTCCCCCCTTGCTTCCTGTTTTGTGACCCATTGGGAAGGATGTTAGCGTTCGTTTGCATAAAGAAATGAACAAACTGGTAATTTCCCTGCTGCCATTTAGTTTTTGTTTTTAAAAAAAACCCACTCCCTTTTCCAATCTGTTTTTTTTTATTTTAAAAAAATATTTTATATTTTACAATAATTCCATTTCATTTCAACTGTGTGTCGACTGGCTACATATATCTTGTGCTTACAATTATAATTGATACTTTTCTTGCCAATATAACAGTCACATTTTCTTATAGCTATTATGTAATATATCTGTTATTTTTTTTAACAATCTTAACTTACTGCTCTCTATATTCATCTGGTCCATTTTAATTTGTTTTATTTTTCCAACCATTGAGAAAATAAATCCCATACCATATAATATTCCGCTTCTTCTTTTTCTTTGGTTACCAATGTTAACCTATTCAATCTATTTCTCAATTACTTTTCCATCTGTCAGTATCTTATCACTTTTCCAATTCCAAGCAAATACAATTCTGGCTGCTGTTAATACATGTATAATTAAATATGTATTTTTTTCTTTACTGTAACCTTCAGGTAGCATTCTCCCTTTTCCAATCTGAGACCACATGGGAAGGACTCTTTGGAGCCAGGGGCCTTCTGGTGTGTGGCTTATGAACTTTGTGTCTGTTTTCTTTAACAACCCTGATAAAATTACTAGTTGCTTAGCCTGGTTAGTTTCTTTCTGGTTTGCCTTGTGGAGGGAAAGCTTTTTGGGGACACAGAATTATAATCTTCACTTGATTTGAGAGCATCATTTTTATTGTTTTGGACACAGAGGTCTTCAAACTTGACAGCTTTAAGACTTGTGGACTTCAACTCCCAGAATCCCTCCTCCAGGCATGTTAGCTCTGGAATTCTGGGAGTTGAAGTCCACAAGTCTTAAACTTGCCAAATTTGAAGACCCTTGGTTTTGATAAAACAAAACAAAACTCCAGAACATGTGGAACAATGAGGTTGCAGTGAATGTAAAATGCATTAAGAAAGAAAGGGCTCTACCCACAGTCCCTTTAAACCAAGGGTCTTCAAACTTGGCGAGTTTAAGACTTGTGGACTTCAACTCCCAGAATTCCTGAGCTCTTGGAGGAGGAATTCTGGGAGTTGAAGTCCACAAGCCTTAAAGCTGAAGACCTCCCTGCTTTAAACAAAACAAAAAAAAGCCAAAGCAAACCCAGGCTACATTCACACTCCTCTTTTTTTGTTGCCCAGCACACCTCTCCAGCCAGAAAGAGGAATGATCTCCATTCTGAGCCACCTTCAAGGCTGAAAAGAGGCCCAAAATAAATTATGTATTAAGGACCTTCAGTTCCATTTAATTTTCCCTAAAAGCAGTGGATAAACCTTCCAGAAAAAAGCAGCATTAGGTGTGCAGGCTGTGTGTGTGTGTGTAAACGAAATTCTCACAGACGTTTTGTCAGATTAAGTGGGATGCTCTTTTTGATATAAAACTGCAGGTCAGTTCCACTTTTTCTAAATCTTATTCTGGGTGTTCCTGCTGCCAAAAGCCGATTGTCAAGTTTTGGCTGAGACGATGCCCACTTTCTTCTCACCCAGAATGGAAGGGCCGCCTTTCTAGGCCTTCCATGCCCCATTGTTCCTGTCCGTCCCCCCCATGCCAGCCTGCCAAGTCGCTGTGGTGACCTTGGCGGTGATTTCCGCAATTCTTCCTTGACTTTTTTGCTGGGGTTAAACTGAAGGAGATCCATGGCCTGTTTCTTGGGTTAAGAGAGCTAGTTTTGATGTCGCAGTTAAAGGAGATTGGGATTTGTAGCCCTGCCTGGTGGCTTGGTATCTTTGGGCTAGTCTCTTTCCTTCCTTCCTTCCTTCCTTCCTTCCTTCCTTCCTTCTTTCCTTCCTTCCTTCCTTCTTCCTTCCTTCCTTCCTTCCTTCCTTCCTTCTTTCTTTCTTTCTTTCTTTTCTTTCTTTCTTTCTCTCTCTCTCTCCCTTTTCCTCTCACTTTCTATCTCATTTTCTCTTTCGCGCTCTCTCTCACACACTTTCTTTTCTTTCTCCATCCCTCCCTCATTCTTTCTCTCACACACACCCTCCCCTTCTCTTTCTCTCATTCTTTCTCAGTACACATACATATTCCACCTCTCCCTCATTCTCTCTCTCTCTCTCTCTCCCCTCCCCTTCCCTCTCCCTTCCAAAAGCTTGACCTCAAAACTGCAGTTGGCAGGATTTCAGATTGACCTCGAAGTCTTAATTTCATTCTCATTTACTGCCTTAAGAGCTTTTGCATTCTTCTTCTCCCCCCACCCCGCCTCCTTTTTCTTTTTCTTTTGTTTTAGTTACTTATGTTGTGTAAACTTTAGGACAGTGTTGAGGAAATATGTATTTTGCGTAGCTTGTCTCTTTGCCTTTTGACTTGCGGTGTGGCAGGTTTTTTTTTTTTAAAGGGGAAGATGCCCCTCTGACTCCAGGACTTTTTGGGGGTGGGTGTGTTGCATTTGTGCCCCCAAACCTCTTAATTGCAAAGCTTGATTTTCAGTGCTGCCTTCGTTCCCCTCGGAGGAGAAAACACACAAGAGGTGCTTCTTCGGTATTCGGCCTTCATGAAGCAGGCAGTGTGGAGAAGTTGGTAACTTAGCTGCTTTGTTGGCCAATTTCAGACAGATTAAATTGGACTTTAAAAAAAAATATATCTGAAGGAACGAAATGCTACGGAGCACAAAATAAGGAACCCTGTGTGTTTGTAGATAGCGAAGCTGAATGTTGGCTTGTTTCGTCCACCCACTGCTAATGCAGGTTTATTCCTTTTTTCCTTGATCTTCTGTCTACAGGTGGCTAAGGGAGGGGGGGAACCCCTAATCCAGGCCTTAGGTGGGCAGGGATGCAACAAATGAGTTGGGCTGGCATTCGGGGCACAGCCTTAAGGGAGAATTGTGGGCGGTTTGTGGGGTGCCCAGCCTCTCAATCTCTTCCCACTGCAAACAAAAAGCCGGCCCTAACTCTACTTCATAAGGGAATTGAGATGGGATTGATGTATATACCACACCAAGGGGGCACAGGATCCCCTGTAACAGATAACAGATGATCAGAGTTGGAAGGGACCTTATAGGTCATCTAGTCCAACCCCCCCCTTGCCCAAACGGGAGACCCTACACCAATTCTGACAGATGGTCTGGGGGAGTTCCCCCTCCCCTTCACTCCAAGGCGGGCACGGAGAGTGATGCCCAAGCCTTTCCAAGCTATTCTTTGCCCGCTGGGCTGGCACCAGTTGGGTGGGTGGTGGGGAGCAAATGCCCCTTTCCCTGTGGTTACCATCCGGGGAATGGCTTACTGGTGGGTTCCTCCCCACCCTTTCCCACCCTCCCCAATCCCATGGCCCTTCCCTGGGGGGAAGCTGCCTTGCCCCTCTCCATCCCCCTCCCTTTGATCTGCCTCTTCCCCCTCCCTCCCCCGCCGGATCCCTCGGCCGCGGGCCCAGCGACGGTTGTTGACCCGGGTAGCCTTGGCAGCGCAGCCCGGGCAAGCGGTGGGGGAAGCGCGGCCCCCCGAAGAAGCCGAAGCGGCGCCGGGCTCCGGGTTTTCGCGCGCTCCGCGTGTTGTCTTGGGCGCGGCGGCGGCGGCGGGCCCGGGAGAAGCCAGGATCGGAGCGGCGAGCGCAGCCTTCCTCCTCTTCCTCCTCCCCTTCTTCCTCCTCCTCCTCCTCCTCCCGGGCGCACCGCGTGGCTCGCCCCTCCGGCGCCGGCGATGCCCGGCCGCTGCTCCGCGTCCTCCCGGCCGTCCTCCTCTCGCCTGGCCCAGCCGCGGCGCTGCAGTGAAGCGGGGCCTCCTTTTGTTCGCCGGCTGCTGCCGCCGCCGCGCCGCCTCCTCTCCGGCGCTGGCTCGCCCTCTTTCTCCGCCCTCGGCGGCGGGCAGCGCGCGGGCTGAGCGCAGGGCAAAGCAGCCGCCCGCCCGAGGCTTCCCTCCGGCGGCGGGGTCGCTGCTCCCCCCGCACCCATCGGCTGCGCCCAGTGGAAAGTCCCCCTCCCCAGGCTGGCGGGGGTGAGTGAGCGAGATCGAGCGAGGGAAAGGGGCGGGGGAGAGGGTGGTTGGTTTTTTGGTGTGGGGGGTCCTACCTGGGAGTGGGGGTGGGGGTGGTCGCCGGGTTGAGGCCGGGCTGTTTACCTGGAGGCGCCGCCGCACGTGTTTTTGCCGGGGGTGGGGGGTGTTTGACAGCCTCAAAAGTTCCTGCTTGGGGGAGGGAGCTGCAATCGGACCCCTCCTCCTCCTCTCCTCCCCCTCCAAATCAGTTTGGAGGGCAGGCTGAGTCTCTTGGGGGATGCCCCCTAGAGGCCGTCCGGATTTTTCCTACCACCCCCCCATCCCAACCAAATGGCCTCGGGAATAGCCTGTGCAAGAGCTTGGTTTGCCCTCCCCTTCTTTCAATCCCAGCAGTTGCTCCACTCCATCCCTTCCCCCTCCCCCAAATCTGCCCCTTTCTTGGCCAGCAAGTTCAAGATCTCCTCTCCCCCCTTCCCCTGGCAGAGGTGGCCCGGGTGGTCTTCCAAATCCTTCTCTCCCTTCCACCCAACCCCAGGTCATACAGCTAGTACAACTTTAAAAGGGGGGCTAAACCCCCATCGACCCACCCCCCCAACTTAGAAAAACAATGAAGACAGGACAGAAGTGCACAATTCGTGTTGGGTTTGTGCAGGTAGAGGGGTCGTCGTCCCCCTCCCTCTTTTTACCCCTGGCCAGAAGGGGAAGCAGAAACTCCTAGCATGCCCTTCTGTGTGTGTGTTGTGTGTGTGTGTGTGTGTGCGCGCGCGCGCTTGTGGTTTAGTGTGCTGCTGCTGTCTCTAAAAGGCCCTTTTGTAACATCGGCTTGGTCCTTATCTGGTTTCCTGAGACAGAAGCTGGCTGGCGGTGGGTTCCCCCCTTTTCCCCTTTCCCTTTCGCGGTTGAGATTTTGTTTGAAGCTCCCTGGGAGGGCATTTGGGGCTGGGGGGTGGGGTGGGTGGGGGGCTCAGGTTGGCCTTCCCCCAAACACAGGCAACGTTCGAATCCCCTCGCAAACACTTGTTAAGTGTTTACTTCTCCAGTCTAATTAACTTTGGCGCTCTCCTCCCCTTTCCCAAGTTAAAATTCCTTGGCGTAGGAGGCAGCGCCAAAAAAAAGAAAAGAAAAAAAAAGACTTAAGAATATATATGTATATCCCAGTGGTGCGTGTTGGGGAGAGGAAGTTAAGCGGGTTTTAAAGTCCCGCAGGGCCCAGTGGCAAAGGGGGAAGATATTGATCTCTGGGTAATTAGCTCACAACCTTCCGCCAACTCTGCATTTGTGTGTGTGTCTGTGTGTCTTTTTTCCTCCAGACATTATCCCAGTGCCCTGATACAAAATCACAGGAGATTCTACACAACCCCCTTGGAAACTTCCTTCCCCCCCCACCACCTCCCCTTTGGTGTGTGTGTGTGTGTGTGTGTCGGCCTATGGCCTTGTAGCCCTGCCTTAGGAGGTTCCCTATGTTGGAGTGGTTTTTGCCCCACTGGTTGGCTGGGAGGCAGCCTTCCTGCTTGTCCAGTGCAAATGTGTTGGGTCTGGCTTGCAGGGTGGACTTGACAAGGGGGATCATGGCTGGCTTCCCTCTTTCTCCCTGCTTTCTTCTTCTTCTTCTTTCTCCCTGCTTTCTTTTTCCCCCCTTCCCACCCGCTAAAGAAAGTTGGTGCTTTCTTGGAAGCACTGAGAGGCAAGCTGGGTTCCTGGGAGGGAGAACACAGCCGCCGCCACTGTTCACAATTTCCCTGGTTCTGTGGTTAGCATTTATGAATTGAAGCGAGGAGGAGGAGGGCTGACGTCATCCCCCTCCCTCTTGCCACTTCCTTTGTGTGCTTTCTCAGAGTTTAGCGGGTGTGTGTGTGTGTGTTTTGACTCCAGACCCCTGGCCCATTGGTTGCTCGGATGCTTGGGGGGGGGAGGGGGGAAACCCCTCCATCGGCTCTTCTGGGTTTGGTTCTTCCTTTGATTGGGGAGCGTTCTGGACGGGGGAGCAAAATAAATAAATAAATAAATAAATCCCACCAACCCCCCTTTTTTATTTTAATTAAAGCAACAATGCATACAGCTGTTGTGTCGAAACATATTGGCTTCCCTTTTGGCAATCGAGAGTATCCAAAAACTGCTTGGAATTTGCTGCCTGTCTCTCTTTGTGTTTTGTTGTTGTTGGTGTGTGTGTATGTGTGTGTGTGTGTGTGTGTTTAATTGCTCAATGGAAGGAAACAGGTTTTTAATTTCACGGTGATTTTTCACAGGAACTAAAGCAGCTTTTTTTTTTTAAAAAAGAGAAAGCGAAGAAAGCCTCTGGTGTGTGTGTGTGTGTGTTGGGGGGGATTGTGGGTAATGGCTGATAGCTGCTTTCCCCAACCTGTGTCTCCAGACTACAATTCCCAGCATTCTGTGCCAACATGGCTGACGCCGCTTTGGGCCCGGCTGGCACAGCTTTTGAGATCCTCAAAGGAAGAAAAGTCGAGGAATAAACTCTTTCTGCCAAATGATAACATAAACGAGGAGGAGGAGGAGGAGGAGAGCAATCAACTTGGTTGGAAATTGCTCCTGTGTTAGATTTGTTGCATGGCCGTATTCGACAACAACGGCTAGAGGTAAAAACCACATTCAGAGGAGGCGTCCTTGATTTAAGAGGGGTGGATGTGGGTCCCTTAAAAAAAAAAGAGAGAGAGATCCTTCTAAATCGTGTCAGGTAGCATGTTTTTGAAAATCAAGACGACAGCTTGTGATTGCTTGGCCTAGCAAAGTAGATCTCTCATCCAGAAGAGCGTGGCTACCCTTCTCTCCTCTTAAGTCCCTATTGTAAGGTGTCATGTGGCTCATCAGAAGGAGCGGGAGGGAGGGAGAGAGAGAGAGAGAGGGAGAGACAGGGAGAGAAAGAGAGATGGAGGGAGAGAGAGAAATGGAGGGAGAGAGAGAGAAAGAGGGTGGGGGAGAGAGAGAAATGGAGGGAGAGAGAGAAAGGGGGAGAGAGAAAGAGAGACGAAGAGAGAGAAATGGAGGGAGAGAGAGGGAGGGAGAGAGAGAAAGAGGGAGGGAGGGAGAGAGAGGAGAGAGAGAAATGGAGGGAGAGAGAGAGAGGGAGGGAGGGAGAGAGAGAAAGAGAGACGAAGAGAGAGAGAGAAATGGAGGGAGAGAAAGAGAGAGAGAGAGAGAGAGAGAGAGAGAGAGAGAGAGAGGGCTGGGAGGTTTCTGGCCTACTTTGCCTCCATTGGCATTTCTGTGGCAAATCACAGCAATCCATGTCATGCTTCTGGGGCATGATTTAAGTATTTCATGATTTTAAGCCGAACACGGCACTTTTTCTGGACTCTTTTGCCTGGTGGGTGTTGACTGTGGCTAAATTCCTCGTAGGCCGCCTTGTGGATTCATGTGGCTGGCTAGTAAATTCTCCAAGTCCTTCCTTCCTTCCTTCCTTCCTTCCTTCAGCATTGGCTCGTAAACAGTCCTCCTCTTGTTCACTTGTGGCAAGGAAGGGGTTGCCTGCCTGCCACACAACAAATCGGGCTGGACAGCACTGTCCTTTTTGTTTTTCCTTTTCTTTGCAAACAGAAATTATTCCAGTTCCTGCTACTGTTTTTATTGAGGCCCGTTGGGGAGAATAGAGAGGCAGCTAGGCCCTGTGGGTATATTTCTGGACTGTCCCATGGAAGTATAACGCAAGGCTAAACCACCAAAAGGAACAGGCCGGGTTCTGTTTTGGAAAACGTACCAGGATGGTTTGGTGATATTTTTGCATGTAAGACAAAGTAATACCAAAACAGTTGCACTGTGCTTGATACTTACAGTTGTAAACAATAAATATATATATATATTTTAAAAAGTACCAGAATGTTGAAGACTGTATTGTGGAAAAAGGAACGAGGATCACCCAAAATTCCCCCTTTGTCTATTTTATTGGGACGCATCCGTACTTCCTCCACGGCTCCCTCACCAAAGGCGTTATTATAATGATGTGGTTTCTGACAACATAGCAGCCGGGTGTAAGTAGGTGTTTTGGACCAGTTCCCATAACACCTCAGTCACGTGGTGGTGAGATTATCACAAGTAGAAATCCAGCACTTTTCAAGGGCACCGACTTGGAGGTGCTTGCTCTGTATTTCTGAATTCAGGGTGACTTAGGCCAAACAGGCCCCCATTGCTTGAAATGGAGGCAAGGCTTTAGCAGTGGAGCAGAGTAGATGCTTAGAGCATAAACAGATAGACGGGAGGGAGACCAGTCATGCTTAAAAGGACAGCAGATAAAGCCTGTATTTCTTCCTGTGTCCCACACACAGGGGAAAAAATATATATGTGTTTTTCAAGCTGGTCAACTTTAAAATGTCAATAAAGGAGGATATTTGTAGCTCAGGATTGAAATGAGGAACCTTGATGCTCTGTGACAGGGGTCTTCAAACTTGACAACTTTAAGACTTGTGGACTTCAACTCCCAGAATTCCTCCTCCAGTCATGTTAGCTCAGGAATTCTGGGAGTTGAAGTCCACAAGTCTTAAACTTGCCAAGTTTGAAGACCCTTGCTCTATGAGTTTGGTGGCTTTCTTGCAGATGTTTCATTACTCAATGGTATAGCATCAGTTCTAGAAGGGAGCAGAGTAGAGGAGGAGGAAGAGGAGGAGGAAGAGGAGGAGGAGGAGGAAGAGGAAGGCTGTGGGTTCATGGTGCTCTCTGAGCTTGTTTGTTTTCTTGCAGATGTTTCATTACCCAATTAGGTAACATCATGGTTGATGCTACCTAGTTTGGATAATGAAACTTCTGCAAGAAAACTAGATGTGTGAACTTCAGCTCCCAGAATTCCCCAGCCAGCCGCCCTAATGGGAATAGAGCAGATTCCAAACAGTGTCTTATTTGCACTGTGGTTCTAGAGACTCCCATTTGAGAAATCAGTTGAAGCCACACCTTCTTGCCTCGGACAACTCTCCAGCTACCAACTCACTAGGCACGAAACTAAATTGGACGGATATGAGTAAGTGTCCACTCTTCGGGTGTTGCTGGCTCACCCATCTGTGGCGTCGCTCTCAGCCTAGATCTGAATGTGGCCTTTTGTCTTCTGAGAAACGATGTGGTTGGACGATACCAAGACTCCTTGGCCTTGGTGGGCAGAAGGGCCAGGCAATGACTCAGAGACACCAAACGGGCATGAAATGTGTTTGTCCATAGGGCGACTGGGGTGTGTGTGTGCTTGGTTGAAGGCCTGATGAACCATGAAGATGTCAGATAGAAGTGGAGATGGTGGCAGCAGAATAGCAGAGTTGGAAGGGGCCTTGGAGGTCCTCTATTCCAGCCTCCTGCTTAGGCAAGAAACCCTACACCATTTCAGACCAATCTCTTCTTAAAAGCCTGCAGCAAAAGCTTCGCCAGGGCAAACCTGCAGAGAAAGAATAAATAGGCTTGAGAAGAATTTCACCGATCAAGAGAAACTTGGATGTAACTAAAGTGTTTTCCCCTGAGGCTTCAGGCTGGAAGATCGTCTAGAGCAGAGGTTGCCAACCTTTTGGACCTCAGGGACCACCAAACTCATAAATTTTAAATCCCGCGGACCAGAGACCCTGGGAAAATCCCCAAAAAAGTCTGCAGGAGAATTCCCCACCCATTTTTCCTACTGACCGATCATTCTTTATTTGGGATCGCAGGATACTGTCTCCAGCTCCATTCTCAGGGGGAGAGAGAGAGAGAGAGAGACTTTTGGCTTCATGCAAGGAAAGCAGCAGAAGCAGCAGAAGTCTTTCTTTCTCTCCCAAACTCCGCCAGAAATGAGTCTTTGTGAGACTTGGGCGCAGCCTCTTGGAGCAGGAAGGCTTGCAGGGTCCCAAAGACTCATTTCTGGCGGAGTTTGGGGGAGAGAAAGAAAGACTTTTGCTGCTTTCCTTGCATGCAGCCAAAAGCAGAAGAAGAAAGAAGCGGAAAGAAGCAGCCCGGTGGCCAGGCCAGGCGCATGGGGCAAGTTCCCCCCTCTGCCCTTTCCCCCCTCCCCTCATTACCTCCTGTTGTTCGCAATGCAAACAACACAAGCCTTGTGTTCTCACACAGCCTGGATTGCTTTGTGGGGTGTTTTGCGGGCGACATTTCTCTGCAGACCACCAAAACTTTCTCGTGGACCACCAGTGGTCCCCAGCCCATTGGTTGGTGACCACTGGTCTAGAGTGTCTCTCTCACATGTATGCCTGGAGATAGAGCTGAAGAAGCTTCTTGGATGAGAAGCGAAATGTGTTCAAAGGAAAACCAGAAAGTCCAGTTGCCTCTGGGACAGCCATGACCTAGAGCAGGGGTCGCCAACCTTTTGGACCTCAGGGACCACCAAACTCATAATTTTAAACCCTGTGGACCACTAATATGAATTTTGACTGATGGTGGCTTGCTGACGTTGGCGGGAAAGTGGGTCCCATATTCCAGAGCTGCAGGAGTCACAGGACTGACCCTTTGGTCATCCCGGAGCAGCTGCTCCTCCACCCGGGTGCACCAGCCTGCCATGGACTGGAGGAGCAGCTGCTCTGGATGACCAAAGGGCCAGTCCTGTGACTCCTGCAGCTCTGGAATATGGGACCGACTTTCCCGCCAACGTCAGCAAGCGGATTTCCCTCCCCTGCCGTTGGTCTTACCTTCCAGTTCCAACTCGCGTGGCTCTACTTGAGGTAAGGTTTGCTCTCGGCCGAAGGGTGGGGGCCAGCGGATGGGCGGGCCATGTGGCTCTTGTGTTCCCGCGCAGCCTGGATGAATTGCTTTGAGGTGGACATTTCTCTGCGGACCACCAAAATTTTCTCACGGACCACCAGTAGTCCCCGGCCCACCGATTGGCGACCACTGACCTGGAGGACTGAAAATCTCCCTAGACACGCCTACAGATCAGATTGCTGGGTTTCGGGATGCAGGGAACAAAATCTAGGCCTTCCTGCCAGCGTTTGCAAAGCCCTCTTTGTCTTTTGCTTTGATCGGAGATCCAGTTCTACTTGCACCAGGTGTCTGATGCCCTGGCACGCCACTTTGAAGGGTAACCATTGCCAAGCTGGTTGCTGTTAGGAACACCAGGAGCTGTGTGATGTCAGAGAGGACTAACATTTCAAACTGCAAACCTTAAAAGCCCGAGAGAGACAGGTTGCTAGGCCGCGTTCTTGGGCCTTTGCTGATGAAGCGCGAGTTTGTCGTCTTAATTTACCTGCCCTCTCCTGAACGCGTCACGTCCTGCTTCAGTCGACCACAACGGGGCCCTCTGCCGTGTTGAGGGGTGCCTTTGATCTCGCCCCCCCTCCTCAAGCAGGTCATAGAATAATCATGCAAAAAAATACCGCCTGAGGCAGATTCTGGTTGCCAGTCCGAGTTAGGACTGAAACCCGTGTATTGGCAGAGTGCCGTTTAATGGGGCGAATCGGCAAGGCAGAGATATCTTTTCAGCTGTGAAAATGAGCCAAGGGAGACTTCTGGAGCAGTGTGTGTTTGGCTGTCTCGCTGCAAGATGGCTGTGAGGCTGTACAGTCACGTTCACACCTTTGTGCCATGCAAGCAAAGTCCAGGTTTTTTTAAAGGAAGGAAGAGAAAGAAAGAAAGAAAGAAAGAAAGAAAAAAAGAAAGAAAGAAAGAAAGAAAGAAAGAAAGAAGAAGGAAGAAGAAAGAAAGAAAGAAAGGGAAAAAGAAAGAAAGAAAGAAAGAAAGGAAAGAAGCAGGCAGACTAGCAAGCAAGGAAGATAGCAAGAAAGAAAAAGAAAGAAAAAAAAGAAAGAAAAGGATAAAGAAAGAAGAGGAAGGAAGCAGGCAGACTAGCAAGCAAGCAAGATAGCAAGAAAGAAAAAGAGAAAAAGAAAGAAAAAAAGAAAGATAGCAAAAAGAGAGAAAAAGAAAAAGAGGAAGGAAGGAAGGAAGAAAGAAGGAAGGAAGGAAAAAAGGAAGGAAGGAAGGAAGGAAGGAAGGGAGGAAGGGGCGTTTGTTTGCCAAAAATAAACACCTGGAAGATAATGCTGTCTAAGTTTGTCTGTGAAGATTTGGGATGGTGTCCAGTGTGTGTTTGTGTGTGTGCTCGTGGCGTGTGTGTGTGTGTGCGTGCGAGCGAGGTTTAAGCCCCTTCTGTAATCTGGCTCACGTGCTGAATGGGTTGATAGGATTGGTGAGAATTACATGCGTGATACTTTGAAGAGACGAGCGACACGATCATTGTGATTTGCAGTTCGGGAGCCAGGTTCCCGAAGACAATTAACCACAGTTTTATATGGTAATGTGCAGCTGCTGCGCGAATCAGGTTCTCTGGTAATCCTGGTTTGCAAACTCAGTTTAAAATAATGGCACTTTCATTATGTGTGTGTGTGTGTGTGTATACAGTATATATTTATATTTACACACACACACAGAGAGAGAGATGAGCTGAATATATATACATGGCTCTTGGCTTTCAGAGAGCCAGCAATATGTCTGTATTTGGCAGTGGCCTTTTTTTTAAACTTAGGGGAAAGTGTTCTAATGCAAGAAAAATGTCCATTTACCCAGAGAATAGATCCAGGAAGAACAGGACAAGCCTTTTTCCTTTTATTCTCAAGTGCCATATTCTTGTCCAGCACGCCTCTCAAAAACAGCATCCTGCCAGATGGCATGGCAAGAGATCCATCTGGGCCTGGAGAAACTCCACTGGGATATTTTCCTGGGTTTTTTTGTGTTTTGTTTTTTCCCTCTTCCCCCTCCTGACAGCCTTTCCATCCTGACCTTTCCTTAGTCATTTGGACCTTTTCTCCACGCGGTTGATCTCCGTAGAGCTCTGTTGCAAGTCAATTTTTATTTCCTCTCCCCCCAAGAGAAGGTCTTGGCTCCTCACCCAAAAGGTTGGTCTTCCGGATTCGCACTCGGGTTTCTGTTTGTTTTTATTATTAAGGACAATTTCTCATCTGTCAGCGGGGAGAGAGAAAGAGACTCCTCTTTTTTCTTTTTTTCTTTTTGCCGCTTCTCACCATTTGCAAAAAGGAAAATGAGAGCGGTAAATTCGACATTAGCAACATGACTGCACATTTCCTCCAGGGGGAAAGTAAAACTGCCATTTTTAATTTTTTTTTTTTTAATGTTCCCCAAAGAATGATTCATGGTGATTAGCTGCTTCTATGAAAATCACTGTAATTTAAAGCAGAACAACCTACATTTCTCTGTCAAGCTTTTAGGGCTATAAAAATTGGGTGTTTTTTTTTTTGCTTTGCTCCTTCACTGGGGGGAAGGATCTAGACATGTCCTAATGGGAGCTGCACTGTAAGATTTTCTCTTGAATCTTGAACATTTTAGGTCTTATTTCCCTGTTTCCCTGAAAACACGACCTACCCTGAAAGTAAGTCCTAGCTTGATTTTAACGTGCGCCCAATATAAGCCCTACCCCCCCAAAAAATAAGCCCTTATTAAGATCCCACCCACTCCAGAGTGCATGGGTAAAAATTAAGCTAGGGTGGGGATGGGTGGTGGTGGTGGAGCTGCCCTACTACTTACCTTTGGACAGTTGTAGCCAGGCCTCGTACACCTTGACACCTGCCTTGCCAGCCCATTTATTCTGCAGCCAGCAAGTCTTTCACACAAGTGGTGGCTGCAAGCAGACAAGTCAGTGTGCAGTTCAGCAATGAGACCATTGAACCAGTAAAGGATTCATCTTGAAAAGAAGGACTAGGGGTGACATGATAGCAGTCTTCCAATATCTCAGGGGCTGCCCCAAAGAAGAGGGAGTCAAGGTATTCTCCAAAGCATGACAAGGTAGGAAAAGAAGCAATGGGTGGAAACTCATCAAGGAGAGAAGCAACTAAGAACTAAGGAGGAATTTCCTGACAGGGAGAACAATTTAATAAGTGCAATAACTTGTCTCCAGAAGTTGTGAATTCTCCAACACTGGAGGTTTTTAAGAAAATGTTGGATAATCCTTTGTCTGAAATGGTATGGCAATAGCAATAGCACTTTACATTTATATACTGCTTCACAGTACTTTCCAGCCCTTTCTAAGCGGTTTACAGAGTCAGCCTTTTGCCCCCAACAATCTGGGTCCTCATTTGACCCACCTCGGAAGGATGGAAAGCTGAGTCAACTTTGAGCCTGGTGAAATTTGAACTGCCAAACTGCTGGCAGCCGGCAGTCAGCGGAAGTAGCCTGCAGTACCGCAGTCTAACCACTGCGCCACTGTGGCTCTTAGTAGGGTTTCCTGCCTGAGCCTGGACTAGAAGACCTCCAAGATTCCATAATTCTATAATCTTCCTGGGCTCTAAAATCGTCCGATACGTGGCGCCTGCAGCCCTGAGATCAGAAGGCATAATAGCACTTGGAAGAACCTCAATGTCAGGCACGAAGAACGTCTGGAAGAGTAAAGACATCAGCCTCACAACTGGATGCAGATTGGTGAATGCCACAATTTTTCCCAGTTGCTACTTAATGGCTGGGAAACGTGGACTCTGAAAAAAGGCAAGAAAGGAGAAGGGTGGATGCCTTTCGGCTGTGAGGCAACTATTACGCCTGTAAAAATAACCAATAAAGATGTCTCACCAAAAATAAGCCCTGTAGCCACGAAGGCCAAAACAGAGGCTGTCATACTTTGGCCAAGTCACAAGAGCTGACTCAACTTGAAAAGTCAACCAGGCTGGAAGTGATCAGCAGTGAAAAAAGGAGAAGCCATCTTAACCCCCACTGGCTGGACACTGGAAAAGATGACACCGCTGGGATGACCACGGCAGGATCCGAAGGAGGCGTTGTGAGACAAGAAGGGCAGAGAGGAAAGCGCTGATCCATAGAGTGTCCATGGGCTGGTCACACACTGAATGGCTGATCGTGATGACGGTGGAGGCTACAACAGGTGTTCCTCCAGCAGGTGCTTCTGCAACATGGCAGCATCAAGAAGACAGGATTGAAGAAGAAGGCAGGCACCTCCAAACCTTGAGCAGCTCAGGCAGAAAACCTCAACCTTAAATCTGGCAGCAGCATCTCGGTAGCTTTTGTTTTTGTTTTAAGTTGTCAAACCCTACTGTGTTCTGCTTAGTTTCCTCTGAAAGTGGGGGAGAGAGAGAGAGATGAGAGAGAGGGAGAGAGACAGAGACAGAGAGAAGAGAGGGAAGGAGGAAGGGACAGACAGACAGAGAGAAAGAGAGAAGAGACAGACAGAGAGGAGAGAGGGAGGGAGATGAGAGACACAGAGAAGAGAGGGAGAGAGAGAAGAGACAGAGAGAAGAGAAACAGGAGAGAGGGAGAGACAGAAAAAGAAGAGATAGACAGACAGAATAAAGAGACAGAGAGGAAAGAAGGAGGGAGGGAGAGAGATGAGAAAGAAAGAGGCAGAGACAGAGAGAGAAGAGAGAGGGGAGGGAGAGAAGAGAGAAACAGGAGACGGAGGGAGAGAAGAGAGACAGAGAAGAAGAGAGAGAGACAGAGAAGAGAGGGAGGGAGAGAGACAAAGAGACAGAGAGAGAGACAGAGAGAGAGGAGGGGGGGGAAGAGAGAGATTAGCATAATTCTTTTCTCCTCTCCCTCCTTTTCAGCTTCTTTGTAAAAATAAAGCAGTTCCTTTGATACTGGTACTAATTGCTATTTTTTTCCTTTCTTCCTCCTCCACAACCACCACCTCCTCCTCCTCCTTCTCCTCCTCCTCCTCCTCCTGGAGATATAATCCTCTGATTGATTGAGCCACCTTGGGTAGTCATGTAAGCTCTGGCTGTCAGTGGGCACATCCCGAAAACCAGCAATTTGGGGATTAGGATGCAGTAAATTGACGAGAAGTACCTGGCAGGGGAATTGGGAGCAAAGTCAGTTTCATTGGATCGTTCAGAGACCGATTAGCCTTCCAGAGAACAATAAAACAAATATGAATAACTGCATGGAAATTGGCAGCCGCCTGCTTTGGCACTCTCTCCTTAAAGGAGAAGACCAATATTTTTCCCCCCCTCTTCGCTCTGTAAGGGTTGTGCGTGATGAAAATTCAAAGGGTGTTGTTGGCAGGATCGCTTCCCTCCGTGTAGTTTTAAAAGAACCTCTGTGGAGACACACACACACACAGACTCCCGATGGCAGTAGTTGCAGTCTTGTAAGTTAGCCCACAATTTACAACCGTTCATTTAGTGACCGTTTGAAAGTCACACAACAGCGCTGAAAAAGAGACTCCGGACTGATATTTTTTTTTCACGCTTACAACCATGGCGGCCTCCCTTCACTTAATAACTGTCTTACTTAAGAACAGGAATGTGGGGCTCGTAAGTCGAGGATCGCCCATGATATAAAACCTCTGTTGGTAGTTCTGTTTATTTCCACTCGTCGGCCACTGGAATTTGTAGGTAGGATGCCAGATTCAAAATAACTTAACAAAACATTTTTATGCTCGGTCATCCAGACCTGAAGATAATTCTTCTTTTCGCTGATGTACAAATGCTCATTTCTTTGAATTTCATCCCTCCCCTTGTACCCCAGGGACGGAGGGATTATTCGTTACTAGCTCAATACCCGTGCTTCGCTGTGAAATTATGTGATCGGGCTTAGTTTTCGGGGAGGAAAATAAGGGGGGGGGGAATTGTGCCTCTGCCTACCAGCACCCATCGGTATTCATCTGGCTAGCGTCCTGTCAGTGTGTGAGAAAGCTGAGGGCTGTTTGGAAACTGAAAGAGTGTTTGCTGTGTGAGCGAGGAGACAGCAAGGAGCCTGGGCGTGGCTTAGCTCAACAGTTCTGTACTAAAGCTGCTTGGTAAACTGAAACTCTTCTGCTTGTGTTTTGCATTTGGAAGAGATCTCTTTTCAGGTGGGGAGGGGGAGTAGAACTCCTGAGCATCAGAGCGTAATAATAATAATAATAATAATAATAATAATAATAATAATAATAATATAATAATATATGTAATACTAATGCTCTGATGGTCATTTTGAAAAATCCTTTCTTAGTGAGCCCCTAGAAGCCAAGAGGAACATACGTGCCAGATTTCAAGTTTGTAGACTTTATGGTTCTGGAGATTTTGTGATGATGCATGAGGGGTGTTTCACTTTTAGATAGATAGATAGATAGATAGATAGATAGATGATAGATAGATAGATAGATAGATAGATAGATAGATAGATAGATAGAAATAGATAGAGGGATAGATAAGATAGAGGGATAGAGAGATAGAGATATACAGATACATAGATATAGATATTGATATAGATATAGATATAGATAGATAAGATGATGTACCTCAAATCTTGTTGATGATGCTGGACCAGAAACGGATCCTCTCAAGAAGTTTCCTTCAAGATTGATTTAATGTTGTGATTTTTTTTCATATTGTTAACAGTCCATTTGATGCTCGCTAGAAGAAAACGGCCCGCTGCTGGTGCATAGAATACATTCAAACCCCCAGATTCTATCCTACTTCATTTAAACCAGATGCAGGTTTCAGTTGGGCCTTTCTGCCACGGTTATGTGCAGTGTGTAACTCTAGTCCTAGAACTCTTCGTCTCTTTTCTGTTGAGGAAACAACTTTCGAAGTAACAGTTTGTACCAACTCTTCTCTTAAGGCCCCGTTCTTACCTGCTTGTCAAAAAACCTTTATATCGGATTTCCCCAGAAATGCTGGTTTGAGTTACTGGGAGGCCTGGTTTACACGTTTGGTGACACCTGGTGCAGGGTTTTTTTTTTGAGTTTGTGAAATCCTTCGCTTGGCCTCTTTTTGTTTAGGGAATGGCCAGGTTTCTTGGGGAGGGGTGTGTGTGTGAGGAAAGGCATGCTTTACTTTGGCCTAAAAGTTTGAACTTACAATTTGCCTGTTAAAATAGCCCTTTCTTGGCAGAGTTGGGGTTAGGGTCCCAGAGTTATCCTGTGGTAAGATTTGCAGCCAATAAATAGGATAGATAGATAGATAGATAGATAGATAGATAGATAGATAGATAGATAGATAGATAGATAGATAGATAGATAGATAGATAGATAGATACATATATAAATAGGATAGATACATAGATAGATAGATAGATAGATAGATAGATAGATAGATAGATAGATAGATAGATAGATAGATAGATAGATACATATATAAATAGATAGATACATATATAAATAGGATAGATATATAGATAGATAGATAGATAGATAGATACATATATAAATAGATAGATACATATATAAATAGGATAGATACATAGATAGATACATAGATAGATACATATATAAATAGATAGATACATATATAAATAGGATAGATAGATAGATACATATATAAATAGATAGATACATATATAAATAGGATAGATACATAGATAGATAGATACATATATAAATAGATACATATATAAATAGGATAGATACATAGATAGATACATAGATACATATATAAATAGGATAGATACATAGATAGATACATAGATAGATACATATATAAATAGATACATATATAAATAGGATAGATACATAGATAGATACATATATAAATAGATAGATAGATACATAGATAGATACATATATAAATAGATAGATAGATAGATTCATAGATAGATACATATATAAATAGATAGATACATATATAAATGGGATAGATAGATAGATTCATAGATAGATACATATATAAATAGATAGATAGATAGATAGATAGATAGATAGATAGATAGATAGATAGATACATAGATACATAGATACATAGATGGATAGATAATAAATTTGACGGACAGGCAGACAGACATGTAGTCCTGGTAAGATTTACAGCCAATAAATTTTATAGATAGGTAGATACATTCATACAGGTAATCCTGGTAAGATTCTCAGCCAATCCTGGTATGTATGTATAAATAAAATACAGGTGGTCCTCAACTTGTGACCACAATTGAACCCAACATTTATGTTGCTAAGTGAGGCACTTGTTAAGTGAGCTTTTGCCCCATTTTACAACTTCTCTTGCCCCATTTGTTAAGCGTATCCCTGTGCACTTCTCAAGATCTTCGTTTGGAGAGTTTATTCCAGGCCATGGATGCTGGGTGCTGGAGGGCTAAACCATGGGAGGAGAATCCCTTCCGGGTTTCTTCTTGATCTCCCCCTCTCCCCCCCTTCCCCAAATGTTCCCATACAACACAAAGCTACTAAACAACTCTGGAACTTGGGGCCAATTCATCCCTCCTCGATGGTCGATTGGAATCGGGGAAGGTACTCTCCCAACGGCTGCCGTTTTTACCATTTATCTATTCTTTGTGCCCTTTTGCAACTTCAAGAAAAGAGCGGCTCGAGATGGCAAGGAAGCAGTTGTCAGAGAAAGCATGATTGTAGAATAATAAAATCGAGCTGGAAGGGACCTTGGGCGGTCTTCTAGTCCAGCCCCCTGCTCAAACAGGAGAACGTATATCATTTCAGATAAGTGACGGTCTAGTCTCTTCATAAAAACCTCCAGTGATGGAGTGCTTGTGATTTAAGAATAGAATAGGAATAGGAACAGAAACAAGAATAATAGAATAGAATAGAATAGAATAGAATAGAATAGAATAGAATAGAATAGAATAGAAAGAAACAAACAGAAACAGAAACAGAAACAGAAAACAGAAAAAAACAGAAAACAGAAAACAGAAACAGAATAGAATAGAATGGAGAAATAGAATAGAATGCAGAATAGAATAGAATAGAATAGAATAGAATAGAATAGAATAGAATAGAATTCTTTATTGGCCAAGTGTGATTGGACACACAAGGAATTTGTCTTGGTGCAAATACTCTCTGTATACATAAAAGAAAAGATACATTCCTCAAGAGTCAAGAACCATAGGTACAACACTTAATGATAGTTATAGGGTGCAATAAGCAATCAAATCAAATAAATCTTAAATATATTATAAGAATGCAATATAAGAACACAGAATAATAATGTATTATAATGCAAAAAAAAATACTGCAATGTAAGACTGCAATATAATGCAATATAAGAATGCAGCATCATGGATTCTGAGTGAGGAAAAGGAGTGTATTATACGTGCTTGTGCTCCTATAGTGTCCATGACCCTCTAGCATGAGCTGGGAGAGATCAGGATTGTATATGATACGCAAGTTCAATAGCCTTAATCTCTTTAAGCACCTCCCGCTGACCCATTGACTATATTTCAAAGCTGGGGAGAATTCATCTCATTAACCAAGCAGGGGAGGGACTTCCTGTGCCCCCCCCCCTCTTGCTTCAGGAGATTTGGGCAATGAGAAATTGCTGCCATCTGGGAGATAGTAAATCTGATTTTTATTTTGATGCATTGCTTTGGTGTTCTGGTGTTTGCCTGTCTGGAACATTAGTCTGTAATTATGAAGCCCGAGAAGGAGGACTTTCCTTTTAATCTATCATTTTGCAGGCACTGTGATGATCTCTGTTTTGTTTTTTAATTTTTAAGTTTAATGCTGGTGGAATATGGGAAGAATTATACAAAAGAAGAGATGGGATGGCTGGATGATGAAGTGAAACTTAGGCTACCTTTTCTCAAGCCAGATCTGCTGGTTTCCTTAACTCCTCCTCCTGCACAACCAGCTAATTTTTTGAGGCATTTGAAACAGAAACTGTGATTTTGTGATGCGGTTTAAATTTCCTATGCCGTCGCATTAGCCCGGAGTAACGCTTTTCAGCCTTGGCAGCTTTAAGATAGGTGGACTTCAACTCCCAGAATTCCCCAGCCAGTGGTCTTTTAACTAATCAAAAGCGGAAAATCATGCTGGTGAGAAGGCAATTTATATGGTTGGCTGTAGACTTGAACTTGGCTCTCTGATTTCTGGCCCACTTACCTTCATTACTTTTTTTTGGGGGGTGTAAAGTTTTTATTTTATACTTACAATAAAACCATCTTTCATTTAAACAGTGTGTCGACTGGGTACATATGTCTTGTGCTAACAATTATAATTAGTACTTTTCTGACCAATATAACCACCATCACCTTTTTTCTTTACAGCCATTATCTATTATCTATTATCATACACCTATTATCTTTATAGCAATCTTAACTTATTTCTCTATGTAATCATGAACTTCATTACCATGTCACCATAGTTCATATCCCTTCTTCGACTCCTGGAGCATTTTGTCTCGAGACGTTTACTACATACATTGTACGGGTGAGCTATCCTGAACTGAATATCAAAAAGCAAAAATTCAGAATAACCCCAGTGTAGAGATGTCTTCCTTTCCATTGGAACCCTAACTATAAAACATCTTACTCGATAGCAGAGGCTTCTGGCTGGTTAGGTGGTGGCGGCTCCAGGAACAAGTAGGTGTGTGTGTGTGTGTGTGTGTGCGCTCTTTGAGTAATCTTTTCCTATTGCCTCATAGTCCAGCACTCTGAAAGGAAGTTCAAAGGTTGTGCATTGGGCCAGGAAGGATGTGTTTTGTTTTAAGTGCCAACTCTTGTACTACGAGCCCATCATTTTTTTTTTCATGCAGTCAAGGAAGCGTGGTGTGTGAGGAAGCCTGTGGCCGGGTTGTTAGCCCCCCCCCCTTTCTTTTTGCAACTTTGGTCTGTTTCTGCCTTCATTCCTGCATTCTAGGGTAGAAAAAGGGGATCTAATCTCTCATTTCACACGCGAATAAGCAGCGAAGGAAGGAAGGAAGGAAGGAAGGAAGGAAGGAAGGAAGGAAGGAAGGAAGGAAGGAAGGAAGGAAGGATCAATCTGTAGAGCAGGGGTATCTAGCCTTGGCAACGTTGTGAACCTCAACACCCAGAATTCCCCAGCTAGCTATGGAATTCTGAGCGTTGAAGTCCATAAGCCTTCAAGTTGCCAAGGCCAGCCATCTTTGCTTTGGAGAACGTGAGTGATCCAAAGCTCTTCAGGCTGTGATTCTTCTCAAGCACTTGTAGGACACACAAGCATTTGTCTCCGTTTACACATTGACCTTCCTCCCCTGGCCGGGTGTGAACAGTCTCTCTTTGTCCCATTAAGATAATAACTGTAGTTCACTGGGACAGCATGACTGTTCACTCAGACTCAAATAATGCAGTCTTTGTGAACAGGGATTTTTTTAGATGAGATTTGACTTGTGCTCTTATAGGTTTAATACTTATTTTCCCAGACAGAGGTTTGGTGGCGGGGGGGTTGGGGTGGTGGTGGTGGGGGGTTCCTGCTGCTTTTCCTCTTCTCTGAAGGGATCTCTTTCATTTTAAGAGCTGTCTTAACGCTTCCCTCCGCTTCGGATTGCACCCGGTCCCCGGTTGATCATCCTTGCAGCAACAGCAGCCCTTTATAGATCACTGGGAGCTAAGTCTTCCAAACAAGATTTCTATCCCCACAGGAGCCTGGCTCTGCATTGTTATGAAGCCGTGGGAATGATTAATATTTGCTGGTTTTCCTTGCAGACTTCATTAGTTTTTGTAGTTAGAGCTTTGGGGGGAAAACCTGGGGTGGGGGGGGCAGGAGAAGACGCATTCTCCATTTTAATTTTGCAATAATTTTGCTAATTTGTTCCTCCTGCTCATTCGTCACTGGAATATATCTCTTCCCTTCCCTTCAAGCCATATACCTCAGTGACTGTCTCACATCCATCCATCCATTTATCTGTCTCTATCCCTTTCTATCCATCCCTCTCCATCTCTCATCCATACCTACCTACCTACCTACCTACCTACCCCCCCTCTCACACACGTTTAATAAATTGCCTGCAGACAGGCTAGGCAAGTGAGTGTCAGTGTGTGCTCCATTCAAAATCCAAGAAAGAAATACTCAGACTCCATAGATTAGAGCAAAGTTCTCCTTTTACTGGAAATCAAAGTGGAAGCTACAGGTTGAATTCCGAATCTGAGGAATTGGCGCGCAGATCACATATACAAAGGAATGGAATTGTTCCCACCCCCCAAAGTCCAAATGACTCTTCCAATTAAAAGTTCTGAATATGATCATGTGGGCATCTTCAGGTGGTGATGAGGCCTCTGTCCGTTGACCTTGACATACAGTGTCCGCTGACAGTGAGTCTGAAGAAAGTTACTAAAAGAAGTGGTAACTGCTGGCCCAGGAGAAAATGGACAATTCATCAAGAGATAGGAGCCGTTGAAGTAATGAAGCTGTTATTACAGAGCTGCTGTCCTCTCTGTGGAATATTTTTTTTTTCCCCTCAGAGGAAGATTTTGCTTTGTTAGGGAGGGAGACCCCCCCCCCCACTCCTTGTTCAGGAAGGCCCCAGAGTGTGCCTCACCTTGCTTTGTGCATTTTGTTGCTCCATCTCGTCCCAAAACCTCCCTCCTTGGACAACCAAAAGACAAAATTTCAGTTTTTATAAAGAGACGGAAGGGCGGATTATGCTAACTGGTCGTCTGAGGACGAGCGGTTGCTCCCTTCAGGTTCTTGGGCTGCGCTAAATCTTTCCCATCGCTTGCGCTGACCACGTTAAATCTTGGCATTCCACTCAGGGTCTTCGCATTGGATGACCCCAAGCGAAGGTACATTAATTATGTTGGATCTTCCAAGTGCCCCAGGTGGGTCTTAGACCTTCTTCGGGTAGGACAAAGAAGGAGTTCGATAGAAGTTCAAAATGATTTATCCTCATTAGTCAAGATGGTGTGTTAGGATGGTGGAGTGAAGGTTACTACTGTATGTGGGATGATTCTGCTGAAAAAAGGGTTCTTTTTCAAAGTAAGAGTTTTTATCTTCAAAGTAAGATTTTGGGGTTCCACCTCTGTAGTTGCATCTTCTCTTCTCTTCTCTTCTCTTCTCTTCTCTTCTCTTCTCTTCTCTTCTCTTCTCTTCTCTTGTTTTCTTCTCTCCTCTCCTCTCCTCTCCTCTCCTCTCCTCTCTTCTCTTTCTTCTATTCTATTCTATCCTACCCTACTCTACTTTTCTACTCTACTCTTTCCTATTCCTATCTCTATCCCTCTTCTCTTCTCTTATACCCTACCCTACCATACCCTTCTACTCTTTCCTATCCCTATCCTTCTCTTCTCTTCTCTTCTCTTCTCTTCTCTTCTCTTCTCTTCTCTTCTCTTCTCTTCTCTTCTCTTCTCTTCTCTCTCCTCTCCTCTCCTCTCTCCTCCTCTCTCTCCTCTCCTCTCCTCTCCTCTCCTCTCCTCTCCTCTCCTCTCTCCTCCTCTGCTCTCTTACTTCCCCTTCCCTCTCTTCTCTCTCTCTCTTCCTCTTTTTTCCTTATTTACCATGCATTTTAAAATGCCTCGATTGTTCAAAATAGTTTACCATTAGTGGCTGATTACTAATTTGCTTGCCGAACAATTATCCAAATTGGGCTTGAAATGTTGAGAAGCTCGAAACGGGTCATTATTAAGTTTAAATACATGTATGGATTTTTTCATTTTTTATTCCAACGGAGCATCATATTTTAATGTGCTTAATGCAAAAATAGCCAATAAAGAACAAACATCCCTTTGTGCGGCCCGGCCAGCTGGGATGCTGAAGACAGAAACAGCTTATGCTGGGATAGATAGGGCCATTCGAAACACCCCGGAGAAACAAGGGATTACTTATTGTCATTCTAGGGAGCTCCTCTGGTGATTTTGGTCCCTGGTTAGAGTTTTCCTCCTCAATCTGAATTTGGCTAAACTCCAGCTAGTTTAAAACACTGCTATTAATAAGCCAGAGCCACAAACCCTACTTTAGCCCTAGCTAATCGCAACAAGAATGGGAGCCTTTGAACTATGGTGCTGGAGGGAGACGCCTGCAAGTCCCTTGGACTGCAAGGCCATCCAAACGGTCAGATCAATCCTGGCTGCTCTTGAGAAGGCCAGATCCTGAAGAGGAAACCCAAATACTTTGGCCACCTCATGAGAAGGAAGGACTCCCTGGAGAAGAAGAGCCGAATGCTGGGAACGATGGAGGGCAAAAGAAGAGGAAGAAGGGGACGGCAGAGAAGGAGGGGGCTGGATGGAGTCGCTGAAGCAGTCGGCGTGAGCTTAAATGGGCTCCAGAGGATGGTAGAGGACAGGAAGGCTGGAGGAACGTGGTCCGTGGGGTCGCAATGGGTCGGACACAACTTCGCAACTGACAGCAACAATTGCAACAAGCTAGAGTTTCACCAGAATTCATTGGCATTTGAATGCCGTGGGTTCTTTTGTCAGAGTTAAACAAAAACCAGGGGAACTAGTGTGTCTGAAAGTTAATTCCAGAAACACTGAATGGCGGGTTAGGATAACCCCAGCCTGTGCTTTTAATTTTAACGCTTAATTTTAAGAACAATTGATCGGTGGAATGGCTGGCCTCCAAATGTTATCGGTGCTCCATCGCTGGAGGCGTTTAAGAAGAGACCGAACACCACCAGAAGACAAGCAGTGGGTGGAAACTATCCAAGGAGAGAAGCAACTTAGAACTCAGGAGGGATTTCCTCATGGTCAGAACAATTAACCAGTGGAACTGCTTGCCACCAGAAGTTGTGGTACTCTGTCACTGGAGGCGTTTAAGAAGAGACTGGACAGCCATTTGTCTGGAATGGTATAGGACGTTCTGTTTAAGCAGGGGTTGGACTAGAAGACCTCCAAGACTCCTTCCAACTCTTGTTATTCTGTATTTTCTACAAAAGTCCTCATGCCCCCTTGGAGCATTTGCATTATGAGCAAGCCATGATGGCCGGAAATCAGGGCTTGCTCCAAGCCAGAGAGTCCCTATCCTAGGAATTATGGCTTGCTCCATTCTGACGTTACTGCAAGCACCCCTGAAGATCTTTTGCTATAGGATTAAGAGACGATTTAGTGTGAAAAGCGCCGCGGATAATATTCTGGGCCCTGTTGCCTTTTAAGTCACCTTTTGCATCCCCCGGCAAATAGTAGTTTCTTTGTTTCCTCCAGGGGACAAAATAAGAAGCGGGTTGGAAAGCTGGCTGGCTTAGCAAACATTTCTGGGTATCGGTAACTTAATGTGCCAGGGTGGAGAAGAATGCTTGCGCGCTTTCCTGAAGTCCATATTGCAAACAGAGGCAGACAACTGGCAGATATTCGTACTGTGGTGGCTGGCTTTTTTGGGTGGAAACCTCTGGGGTTCTGCAAAGATGCCAAAAGTCATGGTGAAGGTGGCTGAGGTTTGCAGGGAGCAGTTGGCTACAAAGAGGAGGGTGAGTCTTACAAGGGATGAGATGCTCTGTGTGTGTGTGTGTGTGTGTGTGGTGTATGTGTAGGTGCATGCGCACAGATGGGTGAAATAAGAATCCAAATTTCATGGGCAAAGTGCTCTGGATGATCAAAACTCACACGCTCAGCCTTGTGCCAGGGAAGACTTCGTACCTTCTGCCAGGAAGCCAATGTGCTCCTCTGTGAACATAGAACAACAGAGTTGAAAGGGACCTTGGAGGTCTTCTAGTCCAACCTTCTGCTGGAGCAGGAGACCCTATCGCATTTCAGACAAGTGGCTGTCTGCACACACACCCACACACACACACCCCTTGTTCCTCTGCCTCGCTGCTGCCAGACTCCGAAGGCTCCGGAGTCAGCACCCCACTCCCAGACAGTCCTGGCCCCATCTCTGCATCAGATGCAGAGGACCCTCATCCGAGTCCTCCCCAGACTCCTCGACTGGTCCCCCTTCTTCCCCACTGTCTGATCCCACTGCCGTCTGCCACAGGCTGCCGGCGAACCACAACAATTGCGGTACAGTCCTGGTGCTGCAACTGCCACGAACTCCAGTCTGATCGGGCGCCATGGGAATCGTGGTTCTTTTGTGAGGCTTTCCAGTTCTGGAAGTTCTTCATCAACAAGCCAACTTAGGTCATTCTATCCTCACTGACGCTACGAAACTGTCCCTCCATCCAAATGTTGCTGTTTTTCAGCCACTGTCTGCCAAGTGCAATTATCGGCTGGTTTGCAGATCTGAGTTGGATAATTTGTGTGTGTGTGTGTTTGTTTTAATTTTTATTTTGTGCTTCTTGTTTTGTTTTTGTTTTTAAATTACAAAAAAATGTCCCAACATGACCTCGTTTGACAGAGCGCTGCTTTTATTTTCCGTGCATAACCTGGGCTTCGTTAATGGGCTTTTGCCAAAAAATAATTTCAGACCTCTTTCTTGCTTTTGTTCAAGGGAGTTGGGGATGGCCCATGAGGGTTTGTTTTTCTTCTTCAGGAAAACCTGTGCCTTAAGATGTGTGTCAGATGGCCCAGAAAGAGGCCTGAATGGACAGAGGAGACATTCCTGAGATTATGCCTAGTATCAATAGAAGAGAATATTCGTAGCTTAAAAGTTGAACTGTGGAGTCCTTGGTCCTCTCTGAGCTTGGCTGTTTTCTCGTGGATGTTGCATTACCCAACTAGGTAACATCATCAGGGCTATAAAGGAGTGGAGTTTGAGGAGGAGGAGAAAGAGAAGGATGACAATGGCTTATGGGGTCCCTTAATGCTGTCTGAGTTTGGTTGTTTTCTTTTTTTAAAAACAAACTTTATTAATTTTAAAATTAAAATAAACAACACATACACAAATGTAGAAAAGAAGAAGAGAAACAGAGTTGAGAAGTAAAAGAGAGAAGAGAAAAAGAAATAAAAGAAAAAGAAAAAGTTTGGTTGTTTTCTTGTAGACGTTTCATTGCCCAACTAGGTAACCTCTTCAGTATTAGGTATGTTCATGGGTATCTAATCTGCTGTATTTAATTTTCCTTCATCAGCTGGCACTGATGATGTTGCCTAGCTGGGTAATGAAACATCTTGAAAGCAAACAGCCAAGCTCAAATGCACCAAGGATCCCACAATCCACCTCCTCCTCCCCCCCTACAAATCCCACTCCCTTCCAGCACTGATGATGTTATCTAATAGGGTCATGAAACACCTGCAAGAAAATAACACAGCTCAGAGAGCACCAAGGACCCCCCGCCATTATTCCTACCGTAGTATACATGGACACCATTGGCTTTATACTGTAGTACGTCAAATTATTCTTCCTGTCCCGACGGAATTAGATCATTCTTTTTTTCCCCCCTTCCTTCTTTCCCCAGAAAGGGATCCTTGGCCTCTTCCTGGCCTCAGGGTCTCCCCATCTCCTTTTCAGTCTGCCTTGTGCCGAAGACTTCGCGCCTTTTTTCATTTTGCAGGGTGAGCTGAACAGCTCCCTCCCCTCCAAAGAGGCCGGTTGTGTTTCTTAAGACAGGCAACGCATGACCCATGCAAATCTTGTTAAGAGATTTATCTGTCTGGCTGGCTTGCTGGAGGAGAGAGAGCCTTCGAAGAGGAGGGATCAGCAGGAAGGGAAGCTCCTGTCTCTTTAGTTCCGCCTCGTGCTTAGCTGCCTTGAGTGCTTTTTAAACATTATATATATATGTATATGTATATATATATATGTATATGTATATATGTATATATAAGAAAACAAATATATGTATATGTATATATGTATATATATATACATATAAACATATACATACATACATACATACATACATACATACATACATACATACATACATACATACATTTATTTGCTGGGTTTCACATTAAATGTACGATCTGACTCCAGGAGCGCATAAACCTCTTAGTAAGCATTAGCGGGAGAAGCAGCATGTCGCCAAATTTCTCTCTAATCTTACAGGTGTGCTTGGTGGAATAAACCACCCCGGCTGTCCCTCCTCTCCTTTTCCCCAGTTGGAGATTTGTACCGCAAAGGGATAAAAACATTTCCCATCCGTCCTTCTCTTTGTTCCTTAAAGCGCATAAGATGGGTTTAGCAATAGCGCTAACGCTTAGATTTATATACCGCTTTGCAGCGATTTCCAGGCCTGTCTAAGCAGTTTGCACAGTCAGTGTCGGAATTCCGTTAGTTAACCCAGTTTTATGAGTTGACAGCATATTGCCACCCCCCACCCAACCATCCGGTTCCTCGTTTTACCGACTTCAGAAGGATGGAAGGTTGAGTCAATCTTGAGCCAGTTGGTCAGGATTGAACTGATGGCAGTGGGCAGAGTTAGCTTGCAATACTGCGGTCTAACCACTGGGAATGAAGGAAGGAAGGAGGGAGGGAAGAAGGAAAGAAGATAGCAATAGCACTTAGACTTATATACCGCTTCACAGTGTTTTACAGCCCTCTTTAAACAGTTTACAGAGTCAGCCTCTTGCCCCTAACAGTCTGGGTCCTTGTTTTACCCACCTCAGAAGGCTGAGTTCAACCTTGAGCCAGTCAGTCAGAGTCAAACTGCTGGCAGTGGGCAGAGCCAGCCTGCAATACTGCATTCTAACCATAAGAAAGGAAGGAAGGAAGGGAGGAATGAGGGAAGGAAGGAAGGATTCATTTTACCCACCTCGGAAGGGTTGAAGTCTGTGTCAGCCTTGTGCCAGTCGGTCAGGATCGAACTGTTGGCAGTGGGCAGAGTTAGTTTGCAATACTGCATTCTAACCACTAGAAGGGAAGGAAGGAAGGAAGGAAGGAAGGAAGGAAGGAAGGAAGGAAGGAAGGAAGGAAGAAAGAAAGAAAGAAAGAAAGAAAGAAAGGAAGGAAGGAAGGAAGGAAGGAAGGAAGGAAGGAAGGAAGGAAGGAAGGAAGGAAGGAAGGAAGGAAGGAAGGAAGGAAGGAAGGAAAGGAGTGTGTGTATGTCTTTGTCTGTGTCTTTCTGTTTTTTTAAATTTGGAAACAACGAACAGGATGTTACTCCGTTCAAAGTTATTCTACTCAAAGTATAATAAGGATAATGATAATAATAAGCTCTTGTCTTTTGTCTTGGCGGCGGAGACTTCAAATGACCGACGCTTGGTGAACAAAGGTCTTTAAAGAACGGTTTTGGAGTTGGAAAAGTGTGTCAGAGGGCAGGATTCTTCCTGATCCCTTCCTTGCAGCTTTACAGAGATTAGGCAGGATCAGGCGGGAGATCACTGCAGTTGTATTCCAGGGAGGCGGGGCTGGCGGTTCAAGTCTAATTTGTTATTTTTGCCAAGTGGGAATTAATTCTTTCAAGGCTTGAAAAACTTATTAGCTGTATGTAACCCGAAGGAACGATGCGGAAAATATAAATAGACGGATTTGGAGAGTGATTGGGGAATTACAGGAGGAAGAAAACCCTGGTTTCAACGCTAGCCGTTGTGGAAGCAATTGTGCCTTGGGACAGCAAGCCCCCTCCTTTTTAATTTTTTTTTTTTTTTTGCTGGAGCTGGCACGACTACAACATTACCAGGAGGCCTCCTGATCGTGATGTGTTCCGGTCTCGTTTGGGCCCTGCCAGAATCGTAGCGTCAATTTAAGACACTCGTGACGTTTTGGTCAACGGCAGCGCTTCTGACGTTCAGGATGTCTTCGCCCTTTTGAGATCTCAACCGGCCTGTTTTCTTCCAGAACTCCTCGCCCCCTTGCAGCGTCTTCCTTCAGTTCGTTCCCTTCGCAGAAAATCCTCGTTCCAGGACTAGATGATCTACAAGGTCCCTTCCGGCTCTGTTAATCTGTTCATTTCTACCCTCGCTTTTGTTGCTATTGTATTACTCCATGGAAGACTCACTCTTTGTGGGTGTGGCAGGCCTTTGCTATCAGAGAGCCCTGAGTCCTGCCTGCAACCAGCGAGGGTTTTCCTTCCCTGCCGAGTGACACAGCCGGAGTCCCCGTGCTGGCAGTTGTCTGAGTCGGGCGATGGTGGTGGAAAATGACTGCAAAACCCAAGCTAGCAAGTTTCCCCCCCCCACCAAGGGTCTCCCACCCTCAAGTGGATGTGTTGCTGCCGTCTTAATCCTCTCTTTCAACATCTGCCTAAACATCTGTCCTGCTTGGCAGTCTGGGTGATATATGTATATCAGCGCGGTTCACTTCTGAGAACGCTTCCTCAGCGACAACCCAAATCATTGACTTAATTTAAAACAAAAAACGCTTTTATGGGCTCCGTAACTAGCTCGGGTGCAATTACAGCTGAAGCCGTTGGGGTGCTTAACCCATTGCAACAGCTGGGGGGGGAAAAGGGGGGGTGTTGTGAGTTAAGCAAATGGGATTAAGCATTGAGGTGCATGAGAAGGTTCCGCAAACAGGACGCCTGGCCCCGTCAAGGGCTTTTGAAGGTACAGAAGGTGGGATGGCAATAAGGACCCCCCTGTCATGTCTGGAAGAGCTCTAGTGGGGCGAAGGCATATTTAGTGGGCCTGTGGATGAGATGGTGGTGAGGATGTCCTAAGACAAGGGTGTCAAACTCGATTTCACTGAGGGCCGCATTAGGGTTGTGTTCGACCTCGGAGGGCTGGGGAGGGTCATGGGGAATGGTGGGGGGTGGGGTGGGGGTGGCCATGGTGGGCGTGTCGGGGGCAGCTGTGGTGGCCAAGTGCTAAGACAGGACTTCCCTGAGATCCTGCCTCACTCTCATAATTTCCTTCCTTCCTTCCTTCCTTCCTTCCTTCCTTCCTTCCTTCCTTCCTTCCTTCCTTCCTTCCTTCCTTCCTTCCTTCCTTCCCTCCTTCCCTCCTTCCCTCCCTCCCTTTTCTTCTTTTTCCTTCTCTCTTCCTTCTTTCTTCTTCCTTCCCCTCTTTCCTTGTTTTTCCTTCCTTGCTCTCTTCCCATCTTTCCTTCTTTTTCTTTGTCTTTCCTCTTTCCCTGTTCCTTTTTGCCTGCTCAAATGCAAAAGGGGAAACATTTCTCCTTTGGTTTTCAGTTTGCTTTGATAGCCCTCTGCCAGCGAAAATGGACCTGGGGGGACCTGTGCGCAGCCCCTCCCGAGCTCCATGTTCACTAGCAGAGGCAGCGCGGGCCGGTCATTGGCTGCTTCCAGGCTGGCCCTGCAGGCCAGATCTAAGCACCCCATGGGCTGGATTCGGCCTGAGGGTCTTGAGTTTGACACCCCTGTCCTAAGACATACCACAAAGTTTTAAAAACCCCTGCAAGAGTCAAATATATGCTGAACAAATGGGAATAACAGAACAACAGAGTCAGAAGGGGGTTGGACTAGAAGACCTCCAAGGTCCCTTCCAACTCTATTCTTCCGTCTCCATGCCCAGATCTCAGAGGTAACCTAGTTACCCACTTGAAGAAGCAGCAGACCGAGATGGGCCTTGGCCCGATCCAACACAACTGTTGTGGTTTTGTCGTCGCTCGTCCTATAACGGCTGGTTCTTCTAAATGCGTAAATTGTGATCCGAACCAGCTGGCTGAATACAAGATTCTGTTGTGGAGACCGAGCCACAGTCCTCCATAGAAAGTCTATACGCCTTTTGTGGTTGATTCTTCAAAGGCGGCTCAGTTTTGAACATTTTGCGTTCATCTTTTTAAATTCTGCCGTACACCACTTGGCCCGTAGGTTTTGGCTTTGTCACAAGCACCGGCGAGGTCCCCCCTCTTTCTCACCTACTTAGTGCATTTTGAAGCTGTTTAGTTGCTTTGTTCCCACCCCTCCCTTTTTTTTCTCTCTTTCCAGGGGGAAATAAAAACAGCTGCCTTTTATCAGCATTGTTTCCTTCTGCAATCATTGTAATCCCGGTGAAATGTTTGCACCGCGCGCTGCCATGAGCCACGGAAACATGATCTCGAAAGAAAAGGCGCCGGTGGGAGGTTGCCTTAGACTGGGGCCAACACTCAGCCTTGGACATCTGCCTCTTTGTGGCAAAGCTGGTTGAGGAATTCTGGGAGTTGAAGTCCACAAGTCTTAAAGTTGCTAAGGTTGCTAAGACCCCTGGTTTAGAGCAGGGTTCGCCAACCTTTTGGACCTCAGGGATCACCAAACTCATAATTTTAAATTCTGCAGACCAGAGACCCTGGGAAAATCCCCCAAAAAGTCTGCAGGAAAATTCCCCACCCCTTTTCCTACCGATCGATCAATCTTTATCGATCAATCTTTATTTGGGACCACAGGATACCGTCTCCAGCTCCGTTCTTGGGGGGGGAGAGAGAGACTTTTGGCTTCATGCAAGGAAAGCAGCAGAAGCCGCAGAAGTCTTTCTTTCTCTCCACCAAACTCCGCCAGAAGTGAGTCTTTGTGAGACTTGTCTTTCTAGCGCAGCCTCTTGGAGCAGGGATGCCTTGCAGGGTCCCAAAGACTCATTTCTGGCGGAGTTTGGGGGAGAGAAAGAAATACTTTTGCTGCTTTTCTTGCATGCAGCCAAAAGCAGAAGAAGAAAGAAGCGGAAAGAAGCAGCCCTGTGGCCAGGCTTGAGGTGTGTGGGGCTAGTGGGGCAAGTTCCCCGCCGCCCCTTCCCCCCTCCCCTCACTACCTCGTGTTGTTCGCAGTGCAAGTGATGCAAGCCTTGTGTTCCTGTTGGCCATGTGGGCGGCGCAGCCTTGTGTTCCCGCGCAGCCTGGATTAATTGCATTGGAAGGTGCTTTGGGGGTGACATTTCTCTGCGGACCACCAAAATTTTCTCGCGGACCAACCAGTGGTCCCCAGCCCATTGGTTGGCGACCACTGGTTTAGAGTATGTTGCAACGCAGACAGAGCCAGTCAGATGTTGCCCAAGCATTGCCGTTTTCTGAACGGTGGGCCCTGCACACTTCCTCCCTGGGTAACGTGTGTGCGCGGAACTGTTTTTAAAAATTCACACCTGCAAAAGAGCTTGAAGCCTGAGCCAGCCTCTTCGCTTCAGGGAGCGTTTGGGCATGTAAGGATCCCGCTGTTTCTGATCGCAGAGTTCCTTTAAAGGGGGGAGAGGAAAGATTTGTCATTACCCTTGCTGCTTTTAGAAGAGCGTTCGTAAGCTCCCATGTCACGCTGGGAGAAAGAGCAGTTAAGCAAACCTGAGAGGAAATTGAGCGGACAGTTAGAAGCGATTGGCCAAGAAGCTGGTAGAGAATTAGATTTAGAGAATAGACAGAGAAACTACCTGCAACATTCGACTCTCGCGCAAGGAACAGATATTTCGTGTCTTTTTACACCTTTTGCATCGTTTGGACCTGTATCAGCTTTCAAAACTGCCCAAATCCAGGTGTTCTGCCAGAGATACCCTGTTTCCCCCAAAATACGACCTACCCCCCAAAGTAAGTCCTAGCTTGATTTTTTTATATGTGCGCTCAATATAAGCCCTACCTCCCCCCCCCAAATAAGCTTCACGAAGCTATCAAGCATCTAGAACAGGGGTCTTCAAACTTGACAGCTTTAAGTCTTGTGGACTTCAACTCCCAGAATTCCTCCTCCCGTCCATGTTAGCTCAGGAATTCTGGGAGTTGAAGTCCCACAAGTCTTAAACTTGCCAAGTTTGAAGAGCCTTGATCTAGAAAGACCAAAAGCATCTCCCCACCAGCAATCGGCCGCCAGATGAGCATAGATCAACTCCAGGATTATCGGACCAATAATAATCAATACCCCCAATCAAAAAATTGCCAAAACAAGCCGACAGTAAACAGCCCAACCAAAGCACCTCTAAGACCACACCAGGGTAAAACCATCAGAATATAAACTGAGAGCAAACCCCACTCCTTACTAGCACTGACGATGTTACCTAGTTGGGTCATGAAATGTCTGCAAGAAAACAACCAAGCCCAGAGAGCCACCAAGGCCTCCTTATTCTTTTTCTGGATTAATTTTGACATTGTGAACCAGGCCATTACACTGTTCGGCAAACCAGCCTTTTAAATTCCTGGGTTGGGGCACAATTCACTCCCGGCAATTGTGTCGTGCAGCCTTTCCCCAACTTAAAGAGTTCCATTTTGGAATTGTAGTCCATCAGATCCAGATTTGGCTTCTTGGGTTATGCTGTCCAGTTGACAGCTGACTTGAGTCCTTTTTCATCTCCATGAGATAACACGGTTTGTTTTTGTGCACTTTCTCCCACAAAGCCCCCAAGATATTGACCTGACCCAATCCAGGGACTGGCCAAACCCAAATGAACTTCTCTTTTCGCAGAGTTGTTGCTTTGGAAACCTCGATCTTAACCTTTTCTCAACATAACAGCCATTATTGTGGGTTGTAGTTGAGGCTTCTATGTGTGTCATTGGAAAACATTGTCTTGCTGTGCGTGGTGGCATGATTGCTACTTGCCCCTCTCTAGGCCCATTGTGTTTTGACCCAGGCTTCACACACTTGTTTTAAAAGCAAAACCTATTTTATTGCAACGCTGGGAATTGTTTTCATTCCCAGCCGGCATTAATCTTAAACAGTCCCCCAAGATAAGCACACACCTTTCAATTCAGTAGAATGCTGTCAGAAACAGAAGTATCCAATTAACTATAAAAGAAACCAAGTGAAGTACAAGAAAAAAAACAACCAAAGTACACAGAGCTTCAAGGAGGACTCGGAACCAATCGAATGACTTTGCTTCCTGCAAAGGTTTCATCATCTTGTTCTGACTTTTATCCCTTATGGGAGGGGCAATCACCTCCCAGTCTTACTCCCGAGTTGCCCCTTTTGTCTTAACTGTTCTTGTCTTCTGGCATCTCTGCGCTTTCGCGCACTGGGAACAGGCTCCCTTTGTTCCTCTGCCTTGCTGCTGCCAGACTCTGGAGGCTCCAGAGACAGCACCCCACTCCCAGATGGTCCTGGGCCCACTTCTGCATCAGATGCAGGACCCTCGTCCGAGTCCTCTCCAGACTCCTGGGCTGGTCCCCTTTCTTCCCCACTGTCCAATTCCACTGCCGTCTGCACAGGCTGCCAGTCGAACCACAACACATTGCTGGTTTGACAAATAAAGATTATATCTAATCCTGATGATAAATCCTGCCATCTGCCTTGGGTGGGCGGGACGGAGAGAGGAAGCGGCTTTGCTTTGGCCGACCATCTCTGGAAGGATGGACACTGCTGCCTGGAAGGGGAAGCTGCTTTCTTCTCTCTGATATTTACACAAGGAGCCTGCTTGAAACGGATTCCGGAAAGCTGTCCAGTCTAGCCACATCTCCAATTAGTCCCTGCCACTCACATTTGCCTGCCTTGTTAGAGCCACTTGGTGAGGATTAAACCAGCAACTGTGATCGCTTGGCAGCTGCTACTCCGACCATTGGGTCTTGTTGCTCATCGTAAGCATCTCCTGTTCCAGGCTCTGTGGCCTGGTGGGCTTCCTTGTGTGTTTACAGATTAACAGAGTTGGAAGGGACCTTGTAGCTCCAACCCTCCCACCCAAGCAGGAGACCCTACCCCATTCCTGACAGAGGGGGGGGGGAGTCCAATCTCTTCTTGAAAGCTTCCAAGGATGAAGCTCCCACAACTTCTCAAGGCAACTTCTGTTCCATGGGTTGATTGCTCTCCCTGTCAGAAAATTCCTCCTTATTTCCAGGTTGAATCTCTCCTTGATCAGTTTCCATTCATTATTCCTTATCTGACCTTCCGGTGCTTTGGAAAATAGCTTGACCCCTTCCTCCTCTCTGGGGCAGCCCTTCAAATATTGGAAGGCTGCTCTCCTGTCTCCCCTGGTCCTTTTCTTCCCTAGACTAGCCAAGCCCAGTTCCTGCAACCGTTCATCGTCTGTTTTATCCTCCAGTCCCCTAAATACCTTGGTTATCTTCTCTGCTCACTTTCTAGAATCTTTGTGTGGTATAGCTTCTTTGTTGTCGTATGTGTGCGTGAGATCTTCTTTGTGTTGACGCTTTAGGACAGAATCTCTTCCTGAGCTGTTTGTCTCCATCTGGGGAAAAAAAAACAAAAAACAGGGATGTGTGTGTAAGTAGAGAAGAACCTTGAAATTCAGGCTATGACAGCAAAGTCAATTTATCATTTTGAAGGTTACCATTGTTGGGAATAAAGTCAACCAGGTCTTAAGAATTCATTACCCGCCCTCCCTCCCCTTTTCTATTTTAAAAAGGAGATGATTAAGTTCTGAAAGGAGCAGATTTTGATCTTCAAAGCTACTTATTGCCATCCCTGACCCTTCGATGCTGCAAATATATCGGTCTCTTGAAATGGGTGTTTCCAAATTGACGTCGTAGAGAGTCTCTTTGCCCTGGTTTAACACACACACACACACAAAAAAAAGGCTTGCCTCCATGTAGCTGTGGCTGCATTTACAATCTGTGTGAGGTGTGTGCACGATAGAGAGTGTGTGTAACATACTCTGCCTGAGTTTGCTCACCTTGCAAAGCTCTGGTTTGTCTTAAGAGCTGTTTCTGAAACAAACCTGGGAGGCCTAATTGAGATTGTAAATAGCAGCCGTGTAAGCCAGGGGTCCTCAACCACCGGTCCCCGGACCGGTACCGGTCCGTGGATCATTTTTTACCGGGCCGCAAAGCTTGGGCGCCGCCATCTTGTTTCGACGGCGCTTCCGGGTTTTCGATTGCTTCCGGGTTTTGGGTTGGAAAGTGCTTCCGGGTTTTCAGTTGGAAAGCGGCGTTTGGGTGCTCGCGCCTTAGTTTCGTCGAAGGGGGGGGCGGCTTTGAACGAAGAGCCGTCCCGATGGCGGTGGAGTCTCGCGTTACTCATGTACCGGTCCGTGGAAGAATAAATAATCGTGAAACTGGTCCCTGGTTCAAGAAAGGTTGGGGGCCACTGGTGTAAGCTATCCAGGCTGCATTGCATCCCCACAGAGCCCCCCCCCCCCAAAAAAATCAAACAAACCACATTATGACTTCATACGAAGTGTCGAGCCCCCCACCCCATTACCTGGGAAGAAGACTCCGGATTTGGAGTCTTTCATTTGGAAAGGATCATGACGTAAGAGATCTGGATCATGGATCCGGTCACAGAATAGCTTTCTTCCAGTGAGGATAAACGGCAGTGGCTTAACTCCAAATATCGACCAGCCTCTCGGGTCCTGATAATTTAAAAAAAAAAAAAAAAAAACAGGCTTTGCGTGGATTCTAATTCTCTGAATAATCCTGTAAGACGGGCTGGCAATTGGTTTCCTTTAGGTGCAAATGCAGGAGCTGAAGCTTGATTAGGAGTTAGTGCAGTGGTGGCTAACCTTTTTTGGGCTCCTGTGCTGATAATTGCGTGTGCGCTCGCGTGCCAGCACCCAGAAGGCAATGCCCGTGCCCCCTGCACATGTGCTCACGACTTTCCTGCGTCTCTGCACATGCGCTCCCATCTCCTGTCCAGCCTCGTACATGCGCGCCAGATACCCAACCATCAGCTGGCGGGCGGGCGGTGCACGAAGTAGACCTGCTCTGGGCGAGGGCTCACGTGTATGGCAGTCATGGCTCTCTGTGTCACTTCTGGCATGCGTACCACATAGGTTCACCCTCCTGGACCTTGTGGTTCTCTGCCTTTTAGCCTTGTCTTGGTTTAGATGGCGGGACTCCTGAATGAACCTACATGCCTTTTGTACAGCCCTGTACGCCTAGGGGGAAGTTTATGAAGAATGCCTTTTGTCCCTCTGTCTTTCTTTTTTTTTTTAAATGGGAATTGATTGCAAAGACTAAGAAGATGGTTCCCACATGGGGCAAATGATTTGTAGCTGAGCCTCTTAACCACATCATATCAGGTTAGTTAGGGCCTGTCCTCTGCGAGAGAAAGGAAAGAAATTTATTAGGGTGCTGGAAAAGTCATTGTCAGAAAAGCGAGTAGGATGGTATTTGGCTTTGATGCAGGGTAGATCAAAATCGATTATTATTATTTTTTTAAAAATTGGACTTTTAAAATTTAAATCGGATTTTTTTTTATTTTTATCAAATTTATTTTAATCAAATGTTTTTGGAGTAAAAAAAATCTATCTAAAAATAGTTTTCTATTTAAGATACATTAATAATTTAGTCTATTCAGCCCGAAAGGGAGCTTAGTTAGGTGGCATGCTGTATACCAAGAGTCTTCAAACTGGGCCGGTTTAAGACTTGTGGACTTCAACTCCCAGAATTCCTGAGCTCTAACATGACTGGAGGAGGGATTCTGGGAGCTGAAGTCCACAAGTCTTAAAGCTGTAAGTTTGAAGACCCTCCTGCTGTATATTCTGCCATATTGGGACTGTTGGTTGAGTCAACAGCAGGTCGGAGGTGGAGCTGCTGCGGAACACGTATGACAGTTGCTCTTTAAAATATTATGATTTAAATCGACTTGATTTAAATCAAATCCACCCTGCTTAGATGGAAAAGGCCTTTTGGCCCATACATGCCCATCACTTAGCTGCCATCCCAGGTGCCAACTTTTGTGGCGTCAGAGAGGTTGATTCAGGGGCTGGAGCTGTTGTGGTTAGCCGGCAGCAGGTGCAGATGGCTGAGGAGACTGAGGACTCAGATGAGGGGCCAGGACCATCAGGGAGTGGACTGTTGCCTTCAGAGATTGTGGGGGCTGGCAGCAGCAATGAGGAGGTTCCCGAGGAGCCTGTGCCAAGTGCACGTGCGCGCAGGATTGCTCGCAGAAAGGAGCACCTACTACACCATGGGCGACTCGGGAGTAAGGCTGCAAGGTAATGGCCCCTCCTTCCAGAAGATAAAAGCCAGCTGTGAAACGAACGTACTTTGCAGAAGGCAAAGACGTTTTGGAACTCCAGCCTCGTGGACATTCCAGTATCCTGAGTCTGAGTTTGAAGATTCTTATTTTGCAAAGTATTTCTTGTCTGTTATCTTTTGGCAAGTCTTGCACAGCTTGGCAAGACTTGTGCTTTTCACAGCTAATTATTTTGTAAAAGCATTACAAGGCTTGTGTTCCATTTGGATTGTGTTTGATTTGTTGGGAAAGGGCGTGGGTCAGAATAGGAGAGGAAAATGGATGACATTAATGAGACCTAGTTTTTCCCATATGGCAGTATTTCCTTGCAGAGGCAGGCTGATGGAGCTGGTTAGGATGGATGGCCAGGGTTTGCTCCCCAGGAAGGGACGGTTACAAATCCTTCCCACCTTTTTTCCCCATCTCCCCAGATGTTTTTCCATGCACATTAAAAAACAAACAAACCCCACATGTGTGACAGATTAGCTTAGGTCCCGCAGTACATATTCCCTTTGAGCTCCACATTTGGATTTGAAGCAGAAAGGTTGGTTGGTCTGCACAGAATCTTAGCTGGGGGCTCTCCCGAACCCCTGCGGACCCCCGTTAGCCCATCCCTGGGCTCACCCAATCCTGCTATTAACTCCCGACTGTAGGTGGGTGGTGCATATTTTGGCTGTGTACTCAACATCTTTTTGACAGTTTGAACAGCACAGAATTCACGGCAGGTTCGCCGAAGGTGTGGCGAGTGGGCTAACGTGGCCTTTTCCGTGTGTTTCTCTCCTCCTCCAGGTCCTTTTTTTAAACACTGGGGTTGCCGGCGTGGACCAATTTTTCCTGGAGTGGAGAGGGAAATTCAGAAGACTGAAGCCCAGGCTGACTGTCTACCTTTCACGGAGGCCGAGCCGTGAGAGGACGGAAGAAGGCACCTGGCGCATCATGACAGCGGACAAAGAGAAGGACAAAGAGAAAGAGAAGGACCGGGACCGGGACAAACGGGACAAGGGGCGGGAAAGCGAGAACTCGCGGCCCCGCCGGAGTTGCACCCTGGAAGGCGGCGCCAAGAACTATGCCGAGAGCGACCACAGCGAAGACGAGGACAATGACAACAACAGCGCCACCACCGAGGAGTCCACCAAGAAGAATAAGAAGAAGCCGCCCAAGAAGAAGTCTCGCTACGAGAGGACCGACAATGGGGAGATCACCTCCTTCATCACCGAGGACGATGTTGTCTACCGGCCGGGAGGTGAGAGAGAGGGAGAGCCTCCGCTGTTATAACACATTGCGTGTTCCTGCATGCATCTGTGTGATATGTGTGTGTGTGTGTTGCGCGCTTGTGTATGAGAGTCTCTGGGCCAAGGAGTTTTCTTTTCTTGTACTCTCAAGGGGGTTTTTTCAAAAGTTTTTCCTTGAGGAAGAAGAAAACGTTTCACTTCTCATCCAAGAAGCTTCATCAGTTCTGGCAGAATGAAGAACCGATGAAGCTTCTTGGATGAGAAGTGAAATCTTCTTCTTCTTCTTCTTCTTCTTCTTCTTCTTCTTCTTCTTCTTCTTCTTCTTCTTCTTCTTCTTCTTCTTCTTCTTCTTCTTCTCCTTCTTCTTCTCTTCCTCTTCCTCTTCCTCTTCCTCTTCCTCTTCCTTCTTCTTCCCTTCCCCTTCCTCCTTCCTCCTCCTTCTCCTCCTCCTTCTCCTTCTCCTCCTCCTCCTCCTCCTCCTCCTCCTCCTCCTCTTCCTCTTCCTCTTCCTCTTCCTCTTCCTCTTTCTCCTCCTCTCCCACTTCTTCTCCTCCTCCTCCTCTCCTTCCTCCTCCTCCTCCCCAACTTCCAACAGTTCACTGAAAATGGCACTGAAAAAAAAAGACATGACCTTTTTTTACGCTTACAACCACTGCAGTGATTTCTTAAAAGTCTTGGGGGGAAAAAAGCTGTAAAACCAGACACATCTCTCTTAACTGCCATTGCCCAGTGTGGTCATAAGTCAAGGACTATCTGTAGCTTTTGAGGCTGGCATGCTGGGCTGTACCTGGAGGCAAACTAACCATTAATGTTGGCCGGTCTCTGAATTGTGGCGAAGAGACCAGGGTGGGCGCGATAAGCTCGAATGCTGTTGTGTCATTTTGAATTAAGGGCCACTCCATTCGTAGAACGTGCTTCCCTTTCCCCAGGCCTGAACGCATCGTTAAAATGTGGCTTTTCCCAAGAAACTTTAGCTTGATATTTTAAATAACATTTCCAGAATAATGGCTTGAATTTTTGTATTTCTGCATTGAGACGCACGGGCGGTAGGTATGCCTTGCCTGGGTTTATTTGCTGTTTCTTTCTCTGCTGGCTGCTTTTGGGTTTAGCTTTGATGAAGAAATAGATATGAAAACTTCTCGGCTGACACCGGCAGCCAAGCGTGTGGCTGTTTACGTGCCTCAGTACATACATATCAATCTGGCTCTTCTTCCCTTCTGGGACGAGCGGCATCACGCGAAGAGTCAGGGAGTAAGACGTAAGGAAAGAAAAGAGGCAAAAAGAAAAGGGAGAGAGAGAGAGAGAGAAAATCTCACATAAGATAAGCCAGTGCCGTTTACTTTTTCTCTTCCTGTGTCTTTGCTTCCATCATGTCCCTTTCACTGATCGTAGAAGCCTTATCGAAGACAGACAGTTCTCTACTTGGAACCATCCCTGTGGTGCCCATTTGAAGTTAGAAGGAAAATAGCAATAGCACTTATATGCCGCTTCACAGTGCTTTAACAGCCCTCCCTAAGGGTTTTACAGAGCCAGCCTCTTGCCCCCAACAATCTGGGTCCTCATTTTACCCACCTTGGAAGGATGGAAGGCTGAGTCAACCTTGAGCCAGTCGGTCAGAATCAAACTGCTGGCAGTGGGCAGAGTTAGCCTGGAGTACTGCATTCTAACGGAGGAAGGAAAGAAGGAAGGTAACAATAGCCCTTAGGCTTATATACCGCTTCACAGTGCTTTCCATCCCCCTCTAAGCAGTTTAGAGTCAGCCTCTTGCCCCTAACAATCTGGGTCCTCATTTTGTCCACCTTGAAAAGATGGAAGGCTGAGTCAACTGTGAGCCAGTCGGTCAGGATCGAACTGCTGGCAGTAGGCAGAGTTAACTTGCAATACTGGATTCTAACCACTAGGAAGGAAGGAAGGAAGGAAGGAAGGAAGGAAGGAAGGAAGGAAGGAAGGAAACTGAAGCAGTATTTGCTGTGTGAGCAAGAAGGAGACAGCAAGGAGCCTGGGTGTGGCTTAGCTCAACTGTTCTGCACTAAAGCTGCTTGGTGCTGTGAAACTGAAATTGAAACTCCTCTCCTCTGATTGTGTTTTGCCTTTGGAAGAGATTTCTTTTCAGTTGGGGAGGAGGAGTAGAATTCCTTAGCATCAGAGTGTGTTAATAATAATAATATACAAAATGCTAATGGTCTGATGGCCATTTCGAAAAATCCTTTCTTAGTGAGCACCTAGAAGCCAAGAGGAACATAACGTCCAAATTTCAAGTTTGTAGGCTTTATGGTTCTGGAGATTTTGTGATGATACTTGAGTGGTATTCTGCTTTTATATAGATAGGTAACCCTGGTCTATTCTTGATGGATGGTGGTTAATGATGACAACAGGACCTGTTTGTCAGGTCGCCATGCGTACCCTGAAAGCATCCAGGAATGGCCCCACACTAGCTTTGAAGATGGTGCCTTTTAACTCTGGTGGTGATGGGAACTTTTGGTTCCACTCTCACAACTGTGGTTAAGTCGTCCTTGCCAATTTTTTGGGGCAGCCATGAATGGGAGGGTATGAAGCGGTGAAGAGATCCTTTCTTGTGTGTCATAGCTGAAGAATCACAAACTATTCCTGAGTCATGCAAGAATTAGAAATATGATAGGAAAACAGAAATGCAGAAGGGCTGAGAGAAGGGCAGAAGCAGTATCGAGGGATGGAGGTGAAGGAAGGAAGAAGAGGAAGGGAGGGAGGGGGGGAGGGGGCAGAAGGAAGGACAGAAGGAGGAGGAGGGGGCGGAGGAGGAAGAACAGAAGGAAGGAGGGAGGGGAAAAGGAAGGAAGGAGGGAGGGAGAAAATTACAGACAGGAAGGTGATGAAAACAGTTCTCTGAAACAGGAGTAATCACATGAATGTTATCTGCTCTTGCATTCAAGAGGGCACAAAAGAAATTTTTACTCTTGTTAAAGGAAATCACACCTAAACACACAGTGGTGCATGTGGGCCAGGTTTCTTAGTCCTCAACCTTGCAGGGAAAAAAAATCCCCCTACAAAACCTAAAAAATAACTTTTGCATCTAGCCATCAGGTTTCTAGTCCTCAAGGTGGCAAAGAAAAAAGAAAAAAAGAACCAAGCTTTATATTTGTTTGAACTGTAAAAGGGGGCAAATGTCAGATTGATGTCTCAGCTGTCAGAACAAGACAAAAAAATTAATACAAGAAAGAAAAGGGGGAAAAAATAGACATTGTTCAGGCGAGAAGGGGGAGCAGAACGATTGTTCAGGGGGAGAAAACTCTGCAGAGGTTTTCCGTCTCGAGGTCAAGATCTCTCTGTGAGAATGAAAAGAAGCTGTTTGTGTTCTCAGCAGCGTGCTGTGATCACTTTCTGATCGACTGGTGAGCAGTTTGCTTTTGTTGGCTTGAAGGAGAAATTTTTTTTTTTTTTTTTTTGGCTCCAATCTCCCACAACGCTCCGAGGCAATTTTTTTTCTGCCAAAGCATGTTTTGAAATGGATGGGAAAAAAGCTCGGAGAAAACAAAGATGGGTTGGAAGAGACTTTGTCCCCCTGCCAAGCTCTGGGAGAGGACGGCATTATTTTCCCCCCAGTCGCTGGCCCGGAAAAAAAAAAGCTGGGTTAAAAGGAGCCTTCGCCGTTGAGAAGGGTGCTTGACTCCAAAGATTGAAGTGACTTTTGGACATCTTAAGTGGCCGCGTCATTGGAAAACGGGAGCAAGCTGGGATTTGTTAAGAGATTCCTTACGAAGGAGGGCGGGGCTGACGTCGCGACGAGACAGATGGAGGATCTCGGGGATCCGGGACTGACGCCGCTATCCCCACAGCTGGACAGTCCAGCAGGACCTAAACTGTCCCTGAAGAGATTCCTTAGGTGATGGACAGTCGAGGTAGCCAGGATCAAGCAACAGTTCTTCCTGAATGTACAAAACCTCGCAGGGTTGCTTCCTGGCCCTGTGAACACACTCGGCCTTCCTGGGCAGGCGGGGGAGATTTTTCCAGAAGACTTTTGAACTCCAGCAAACTTTGAGAATTCTCCCAAGTTTGCAGACGTCTCCCACATGAGCTCATGGCGGCTTGGAAAGGAATCCACTCTCGAGAAATGGGGTTCTCGATTTCAGCCGCTCGTGTTTTGGCCTCCGTCTCCCAGAAGTCTTCAGCCCGAGGAATTCTGGGAGTCGAAGTCCACCCGGCTTATGGTTCCCGGCATCGACAGAACCCTTAACTATGGCAGGATATTTCTTCTGTCCTGCAGATCAGATGGGTGACAGGAGAATGAGGCTGAGATGCAAGGAGTCTGTGTGGGAATAAAGCCACAAAAATGGAATGCGCCATAAAATATTTGATTTCCCTGCTGATCTATACAGATAGGCGTTGAGTCGTTCACCGGACCCATCAGCTGCCATCTTGGGGGGAGATAAAGGCTGCCCGTCTCCTTGCCCAGAGCAGACTCATTGGAAGATTTTCCCCTGCTTTTTTTAGTTCAAAAGGCCAAAAATGAGGCAGAAGCAGGGTCTCCCTCCTCATTTTGCAAGGCGACCTGATTTGAGAGTCGATGCAGTCAGCCTCTTGCCCCCAACAATCTGGGGTCCTCATTTTACCGACCTCGGAAGGACGGGAGGCTGAGTCAACTTTGAATCAGTCAGTCAGGATCGAACTGCTGGCAGTGGGCAGAGTTAGCCTGCAATACTGCATTCTAACCACTGGGAAGGAATGAAAGAAGGAAGGGGGGAGGGAGGGAGGGAAGAAGAAATAGTACTTAAGATTTCTATACTGCTTCACAGTACCTTCCAGCCCCCTCTTTTATACATACATACATACATACATACATACACGTATATGTATACGTACACACACACACACACACACACACACACGTGTGTGTTGTGGCTCCAATTCCCGAGCCTGTGCTGTTAGAGGAAGAGGACTTGGAAGATGAGGAGGAGGAACTGGGAATGCCTTCCTCCCCAGGACCTTCCTCTCTGGCAATGCCTTCCTCCCTGATAATGCCTCAGGTTTCATCGGACAACCGAGAGGAACAGCCTGAGATTAATCAGGAAGGCATATCGGAGCAGCCCCTGACAGGGAGTCAAGAGGAAGAACGTTGGCTTGATCCTAGGCAGCATCGTAGGGAGAAACGTGAACAACAACATAAGAGGCGTGGGAGGGTCAGAGAGTGAGCTGAGTCATTGAGCCACACCCCACAGGGGATAAAAGTGGGTGTGTTGTCGGCTGGAACTTTGTACGGGGCAAAGTTTAAGCTTACTTCAGGTTTTCTTTGTGAATGATTTTTGTGGTCTGGCTTGTAATTGTCTGTAAGTAGCTTTTTACTTGTTATCAGTTCAGACTTGGCAGGCAGAGCGTGTTGTGTTGGAATGCCAAGGACGTTATCAGTTCCAAAGAATTAACTCTGTGAAGTCCGAGTCAGCCTGCCTGCCTGTGTTTGTGTGAGTTTGTACTCTTTCATCTTTTGGAAAAGAAGGTGAGACAGAACATATACATATACATATATACGTATATACGTATATACGTACATACATACACACACACACACACACACACACACACACACACATACATATATATTTGTTTTCTTAAGTTTTCGTGAGTATTTATGTGTATGGTATTCGGCTTTGTTCGGGTGTTTTCCCGTGTCATTGTGGTTGTGCTTTTGAAGTTGTGGCGACGTTTCGGCGGAGTCTCATCTGCCATCATCAAGCCTGATATATATATCTCACTCACAGACAAACCCTATACAGAAGCCTGATGATGGCAGAAACGTTGCTACAGCTTTAAAAGCACAACTATAATGACGTGGGAAAATTCCCGAACAAAGCTGAATACCATATATATATATATATATATATATATATATATATATATATATATATATATATATATATATATATATATATATATATATATATATATATATATATATATATATATGTTATTACAACATAAAACATTATTTCAACAGCATTTTTTGACATCTATACAGGTTTTTATCTTATATATCTTAACACATTGTATTTACGTTTATCTGAGAACAGAATAGAATAAATGGAGTAGAAGAGAAGAAAGAGAATAGAATAGAATATGAATATGAATAGCATAGCATAGAATTTTTTATTGGCCAAGTGTGATTGGACAGACAAGGAATTTGTCTTGGTGTAAATACTCTCAAAGTACATAAAAGAAAAGATACATTCATCAAGAGTCAAGAATCATCAGGTACAACACTTAATGATAGCCATGGGGTTATATAGTCATAGGGTATATAGTATATAGAATATAGTCATAGGGCACAATAAGCAATCACATCATACTAGGAAACACTCAATATAAATCATGATACAAGCAACAAAGTCATAGTCACAAGTGAGAGGGTATGGGTGATAAGGAGTGATGAGAAGATTAATAGTAATAGTAGTGCAGACTTTGTAAATAGTTGGACAGGGTTGAGGGAATTATTTGTTTAGCAGAGTGATGGCGTTCGGGAAAAACCTGTCCTTGTGTCTAGTTGTTCTGGTTTACAGTGCTCTATAGTATCATTTTGAGGGAAGGAGTTGAAACAGTTTATGTCCCGGATGTAAGGGGTCTGTAAATACTTTCACAGCCCTCTTTTTTGACTCCTGCAGTATCCAGGTCCTCCATGGAAGGCAGGTTGGTAGCCATTTTTTTTTTCTGTTTGCATCACGCAAAGAAGACGAAGGCTTTGTGATTTTGTCCCCTCCTGCATCTTCTTGTTTGTGTGTGTGTGGGGGGGGGAGATTGAGGGTAGTTGCATTGTGTCTAAACCCTCCATTAAACGGCTTTCCTGGGTGTCGGTGGATTACCTGCGAACAAGCTACAAGACAACAGCTCTTTATCTCTCTTCCGTATTTTTTTCTTTTTCCCCCCTTCTCATCTTTCTCTCTCTCTCTCCAGCACATTTGCATCCTGGCTGAGGAGGCGAGAGCCAGATTTGATTTTATTTTATTTACCCAGAGCTTAATTGGGCTGAGATCTCCTAGGGTGCCCGTTGAAACCCCTCTGCCCTTTTGCTTAGGCAAGCAAGCCCTTGAAATCCGAAGCTCGGGAGGCCTTAAGCTTCCGCCGGCTCAATTAATTGTTAAATGTTCCCTTTATAATAATTATACATTGATGCTTTCTCTCCTCCCTCCCCACTCCCAGCGATCCACCGCGGAGGTGGCAGAGGCTCCCGCCCCATTCCCCCATCTGCTCTCTGTTGGCTGTGTGTTTGTGCAATAGGAAGGGGGAGGGAGTGTTTGTGCAAAAAAAAAGGGGGGGGGGAGAAGAAGAGATGCTTTTGAAAAGGAAAAAAAAAAAACCAATGAATAGAGCAAACAGATTTGGTGAGGCTCCTTGTTTGTTTTTTAAGCAGCCTGACGCTGTTTAGATTGGGAGGACACGAGCGAAATTGAAAAGCTTGTCTTTGCCTTTTGCTGCCGCCTCCACCTCCCCGAGAGTGATTGGCTTCTGTTTGACATTGACCCGTGCGGTTTGCCTTGCTCCCCATCTATTGCCCGCTATTTGTTCTGACAGCTTCACCAGCTGCCGAGAGAGAGAGAGAGAGAGAGAGAGAGAGAGAGAGAGAGAGAGAGAGAAGAGAGAGAGAAGCCAGCGTGCCAGAATTACAGAGGGGAAAAGCAAAAAAAAAAAAAGACTCAAAAGTGAGGGCGGGAGATGAGGGGGGGAAAAAAAAAATGAAATAGCCAAAGCTTTGCTGGACAAAAGAAGTAGCCAATCAGGCCACGAATGCAAAACCTGCCGCTTGTCTCTGAGTTTTGGGCCGTTCTCCTCCGTTTGCTGAGCAAGCAGGTGAGTCTTTGGGGCTCCCCGAGCGTGGTGGTTTTCTTGCAGGTGTTTTATTGCCAAACTAGGTAACATCATCAGGGCTAGATAGGAGTAGGGCTTGGAGAATGGAGCAGAAGGAGAATGGGGGGGAGGAGGGGGAGCACTTTGAGGTCGTTAGTGGTCTCTGAGCTTGGCTGTTTTCCAAAGAAAGGGAGCAAAAAACCAAGACCATCAACAGAAGAGAATATTTGTAGCTCAGCGTGCTTGGGATTCCTGACCTTGGTGGTTTTCTTGCAGATGTTTCATTGCCTAACTAGGTAACATCACCAGGGCTATTACCTAGGGAGGGAGGGGGAGGGAAGGAAGGGATGGAGGAGGGAGGGAAGGAAGGAAGGAAGGAAGGAAAGATATTTTGTATTCCCGAAGGAGCCAAGGCCTGTTTGCCAGGCCTTTGGCTGAAGGAAGGAAGAAATTCACCTTCATTTAATAAAAGGGGTTTTGCCAGGACAAAGAGTCTGCTTAGTGCTTTTTGGGGATGCCGAGGTCGGAACACACCATTACCACGATAACTGAGTCCATCCATCTCGCCGGTGTTTGTCCTCTTCTCTTCCATGTGCATCAGATAGGCCTGCCCCATAGAAGTTGGAGGGCTCAGCCCCTGGTTCTCTTAGCCCAGGGTCATCATCCACTTCTCTGGCTGCAGTGTAGCCCAGGAGTTCCAGGGCTCCCCCCCCCCCACCCCGAGCCCAACCTGGAAGTTTCCCAGGGATTGAACCGCGGAGAGCAGCCTGGTCATGCTCAGCCAGAGCATTTCCCAAGGCATGGCCTGTGGGGTCTGAAAGCAAGTGCTCGGTTTTTGGTCTCGAGGAGAACGCCTGTGAAGCTGCCACACTGTGTCTCCCAGCGCCTGGCGAGCGGGCGGCTTTCAGAGTCGGGAATGCCTATCCATCCTGTTCTGACCCACGCCCTTTCCCAACAAATCAAACACGATCCAAAGGGAACAGAAACCTTGTAATGCTTCTGCAAAATAATTAGCTGTGATAAGCACAAGCCTTGCCAAAGTGTGCGAGACAAAAGATAACAGACAAATAATTTGCAATACAAGAATCTTCAAATGCAAACTCAGGATACTGGAATGTCCACGAGGCTGGAGTTTCAAAACGTCTTTGCCTTCTGCAAAGTACATTCCTTTCACAGCTGGCTTTTATCTTCTTGAAGGAAGGGCCATTACCTTGCAGTCTTACTCCGGAGTCGCCCATGCTGCTGCAGCTGCTCTTTCCTGCGAGCAATCCTGCGTGCACACACACTTGGCACAGGCTCCTCGGGAACCTCCTCATCGCTGCTGCCAGCCCCCATAATCTCTGAAGGCAGCAGCCCACTCCCTAATGGTCCTGGCCCCTCATCTGAGTCCTCGCTCTCCTCAGCTGTCCGCACCTGCTGCCGGCTAACCACAACACATCCCTATATCCTCAGCCTTCCAGTTTTTGCAGCGCTGAAAGTGGAAGGCATGGCCATGTGAGTCTTACGTGCCTTTTGTCAAGTCGGTGCTGCTTCTTCCTTAAGAGAGAGAGAGAGAGAAAGAGTCACATCCATGGCTTTTAATGGCAGTAGCCAAGCCGTAGTCGGCGGACTCTTGCCGACAGCCAAAAAATGAGCATCATAAAGGTGGAAACCGCTACCTTGTCTCCCTTTTCCACCCCGCCCTCGGCACAAATGTGGCAGGCGTTCTGGCTTTTAAAATATGGAGCAGCTGTTATTGCCTGACAGATGGTGCCTCTCCTAAAGACTGATAAATGGAGGCTGAGCATTAAAACCACCGTCGCTTTCGACTTTCTAACAATTTGCGTGGCTCTTTTTTTCATGAAACCATAAAAAGAAAGAAAGAAACAGAATCCTGAATCCTGGGGGGTTCATTTTGTGCCGGGGAGAACCGTCTGGAGGGCTGAGAGTCAGTGCTCTCCATATTTCTTTCATTGGGGAAATTTGTGGAGGTCGTCATTTTGTCAGCTCACTGTTTTTGGGGAGCAGTGGAATCTCTTGGCCAGACAGTCCTAGAGGAATCCTTTGGCCTTTGATATCTGAATGACTGCCTTTCTCAGCGCCAACAGCATCCTCCTCCCTCCCAGGAAAGACCACAGCATCGAGTCCAGGAGTGGCAGCGAATATTATCCTCAGAATTATAGCTTATGTCTTAATCCTTCCTTCCTTCCTCCCTCCCTCCAGTTTATCCTTCCCTCCCCCTCTACTTCTCTCCATTTATCCCTTCCTTCTTCCCCTCTTCTTCCATTTTATCCCTCATCTTCCCTCTTCCCTCCCTCCAGTTTATCCTTCCCTCCCTCTATCCTTCTCTCCATTTATCCCTCCCTCCTTCCCTCCAGTTTATCTTTCCTCTATCCTTCTCTGCATTTATCCCTTCGTTTCTCCCACCTCCTTCCACTTTATCCCTCTCTCCCTCATTTTCCTCCCTCCCTCCAGTTTATCCTTCCTTCCCTCTATATTTCTCTCCATTTATCCCTCCCTCCCTCTCTCCAGTTTATCCTTCCCTCCCTCTCTACTTCTCTGCATTTATCCTTTCCTTCCTTCCACCCTTCCATTTTATCCCTTCCTCCCTCCCTCCCTCCAGTTTATCCTTTCCTCCCACTATACTTCTCTGCATTCCTTCCTTCCTTCCTTCCTTCCTTCCTTCCTTCCTTCCTTCCTTCCTTCCTTCCTTCCTTCCTTCCTTCCTTCCTTCCTTCCTTCCTTCCTCCACCCTTCTTTCATTTTATCCCTCCCTTCCTCATTTCTCTCCCTCCTTCCCCCCCCTTGTTTCCCATCATTGTTTAGACCAGGGTCTTCACACTTGGCAGAGTTTAAGACTTGTGGACTTCAACTCCCAGAATTCCTCCTCCAGGAATTCTGGGAGTTGAAGTCCCACAAGTCTTAAACTCGCCAGGTGTGAAGGCCCTTGCTTTAGACCGACTCTCAGTTTCTTAGGATTTTTCTTTCTTTCGAGAAAGACAGAGTTAAGAGAGGAGACGCGGCAAGGAATAGAAGCCTCTTTCTCCCTTTCTTTTACAGAATGTGTGTCAGATTCCATTTATGGCTTAAAGAGTATCAGGAGGGAAAACACACACACACATACACACACACGCACGTATCTAGCTCAGAAAGCCAAGTAGCTGTTATACCTTTTAAGCATAAATGGCTGGTTGAAAGGTTCTGGGGCTTGATTGTAAAAATGCTGGGTTGATGGATGGTAAATGGCTGAAGAGGCCCACTCGAATTGGTGGGAGCAACTGAGCAGCGGTTGGGGGGGGGGGCAGCGTGCTTCTGGCAAGGCAGGAAAGGCAGCTTGTTTCCCCCCCTACAGTCTGGTGGGAAGCTCTTCCCTCATCCGGGGGAGGGGGCCTCCAAAATGGCCAGGATGAAGGAGCCCATGATGAACGCCCATCTTTTTTCCTGGATGTCTCGCCATCTCCTCTCTTGCCTTGAGTTCTGCCTTCCTATCAGGCGTGGGGGCTGACGGACAGCTGCTGACGGCTGCCGTGCACTTAAATGCCAAGGAGGTGGTAGATAAATGGGCTCGGTGAAGGCTGGAGCTGGAGGGAGAACAAGCGGCCAGGAAAGTGGGCTGTGGGCAGGTGTCTCGTCTGTGTTGGTAGGCGACGTCGTGTTCTGACCAAGCCTTCTTGAGACCGTAATTGAGCACATGCTTAGTCCAAACAACTCTTGTTTTATTTCAATGCTGGGAATTATGTGCATTTCCAGCCCGTAAACAGTCCCTCGAGATAAGCACCCACCTTTCTCTCCTTTGAATCGCTGCCAACAGCTCAAGTGCCAAATTAATTCTAAAAAGCAACTGGAATGCAAAGTCCACACAGAGCTTCAAGGTTGAATCTGAACAGAGCGAACGACTTTGCTTCCTGCAAAGGTTTCTTCACCTTTGCACCTCCTTTATGTCTTATGGGAGGGGCAATCACCTCCCAACCTTACTCCCGAGTCGCCCCTTTTGTCTCAGCTACTCTTACCTTCTAGCAGCTCTGCGCATACGCGCACTGGGAACAGGCTCCCCTTGTTCCTCTGCCTCTCTGCTGCCAGACTCCGGAGGCTCCAGAGTCAGCACTCCTCTCTCAGATGTTCCTGGCCCCACTTCTGCATCGGATGCAGGACCTTCATCTGAGTCCTCCCCAGACTCCCGGACTGGTCCCCGTTCTTCCCCATTGTCCGATTCCCCTGCTGTCTACACAGGCTGCCGGTGAACCACAACATGTTGGAGGGGGGAAAAAATAGCCCAGGCGTCTAATTCACCTCTAACATGGATGCCAGTGGAGGGTTTTGCTCCCAGGTCATCCACCGTCTGGCCAAGGGTCATATCTGGATTTAGGACACATTGGACGGAAGAAAGCAACCCTTCGTTCGCTGCACCTCTTTTTCCTACCCAAAGCTAGACATGTCAACAACCAGGAGTCGGGACAGGAAGTTGTACTTGAACTCAGCCCTTTTAAGCCCCTTCCCTTTTATAGTCTTGCAACTTGGGTTTCCTACCGGTGGGGAGGAATTCTGGGAGATGTAGTCCCGGTGCCTTAGGGGAAAATGAGGACTCTGAATGTTTACAGGGCCTTGTGCTCGTCTTCCAACTCAACCCAACCATTCTCACCTGTTATTTGTTATTTAGGCACCGGTTTCTTTCTTTTTTTAGCTTTTCATGATTGAAAAGAGCCTGGAGTGGTGCAGTGGCCTAGAGGCAGAGCTCTCGCCTCACAATCCGGAGGCTGTGAGTTCGATCCTAGGTTAGAGGCGGATATTTCTCTCTCTCTCTGGGCACAATGAGAATCTATCGGCCGAACAGAACTCCGCCTTGGTGACAGGAAGGGCATCCGGCCATAAAAAAACACTCTGCTAGCTCCATTCAGTGGCCCAGACTCCACCCCACAAGGGATTATGGGGGTCATTAAAAGATGATGATGATGATGAGGGGAAAGAGCCTCAATGGTCCAACCTGGATGGGGAGTTGAGTGCTCTAAAGTTTCTCCCCCGTCCTCCTTCCCTTCTCACCCATCCACCCTTTGTGTGAAGGTTGCGAGTCTTATGTCAGAACTGGGAAAGAGATCAGAATCCCCATTAGACTTGCCACGGGAGCCTTACTTAAAAGAAGGAAAGTGTAGAAGGAAATAATTGGAAGAGGGAAGTCATGTAATGGTGAAGCAGGAACTGTAGCTTTCGTGAAATGGAGAGAGAGAGAGTGAGAGGGAGGGAGGGGGGCTCTGTTCCAGAGGTGAATTAACTGTCATTAATTTTGTTGAATAGAAATATGTTCCATTTACTGTACAATCAGGAGCTCGGCTTGAATGAGCCCAAATTGATGGAATCTAAATTATACTGACAGTCCATAAAAACAGCAGCAGCAGCAGCAGCAGCAGCAGCAAACCCCCTTGGAAGAAAATGGATTCTCCAGAAGAGCGGTTTATAATAAAAGAGGAAGGAAGGAAGAAAGAAAATCGTTTGGGGAAGCGAGTGCCCGCTGCCTGGCATCTTTCAAGGCGAAGGGAGCAAATTGGAAAGGGCCCTTTGGAGCCTGGGGGAGGGGAGGGGGCCCACCCAAAGCAGCGGCTCCCTTGACAAGGAGCCAGCAGCCGCCTGCCTTGGAGCCTGCTTGGCAGGAACGGCGGCGCTAAAAGATCAGACTAGCGATTTGTTTGTTGTCAGCGGTGATGGCGGAGGCGGGGAGGGAGGAGGGGGGTTTCCCCCCTCCTCACCTGTCACTCTTTCCCTGGCGTTCCTCTCCTGCCTTGGAATAATACGGATTTCCCTCTTCCATGAGAATAGCCCTGCTTCCTCCTCCTCCTCCTCCTCCTCCTCCTCCTCCTCCTCCTCCTCCTCCTCCTCCTCCTCCTCCTCCTCCTCCTCCGGGTGTTTCGGGCTTGCTAAGGACTTTTAAGGGACAAGGCTGCCATCTTTGTCATCCAGGAAGGGAGGGAAAGTAGGAAAGGAAAGAGGAGAGAGGGAGGGGAAGGATAAAGGGGAAGGGAGGAAAAGAAAGAAGGGGAATGGTGGAAGGAAGGAAGGAAGGAAGGAAGGAAGGAAGGAAGGAAGGAAGGAAGGAAGGAAGGAAGGAAGGAAGGAAGGACACTGAAAGAGGAAGGGAGAAGCAAGACGAGGGAGGGAGGGGAGGAAAAGAAAAGAGGAAGGAAGAAAGGAAGGGAAGGATGAAGGAAAAGGAAAGATGGGGGAGGTCGGGAGGGATGGGAGGAAGGTGAAAAAGAAAGGAAGGTGAGGAAGGAAAAGGAAAGATGGGGGAGGTCGGGAGGGATGGGAGGAAGGTGAAAAAGGAAGGGAAGGAGGAAGGAAAAGGAAAGATGGGGAGAGGGAGGGAAGGAAGAGAGAAAGAAAAAGAGGAAAGAAAAAGAGGAAAGAAAAAGAAAAGAGAATTATTGCAGATTCTCAGTTCTAACATGTGACCCTATTAGATTTGGGGGTTCGTTTGTGGATTGGGGGAAAAGTTTTGAACTGTGGCCCCACTTCAGATGCGACATTAGCTTCTCGTTTGCAATCCACCGTTCGTGGCCTCTGTAACCTCTTGGTGTCCCAGTAGCGCCCTTCTAACAAGCGAAAGTCTCGTTTAACAACTGCAGTGATTCGCTGAACAACGGGGGGACAAGAAAGGTCGTAAAGCAACTCTCTTGCTTAGCAACGGAAACGTTGGGGCTCAGTGGCCGTCGTAAGTTGAGGATTATCCGCACCCATTTCCTGCCCCCCCCCACCCGGCCTGAGACATGTCCGAGCACACTGGCAAAAGGCTTTGCATTGGGCAGACACGTGATTAGAAGATTGGTGGGTTTTTTTTTTTTGCCGACAAATTAAAACGGGAATTAAAAGACATATTGACAGAACGTGGCACTCAGGAAGCGGCTGTTCTTAGCACTGCCAAGACGAGATGCTTTCATTATCACTATTAACCGCAGCTCCAGATAAAGTTAATTGCCTCGAGCTGTTCGCCGGTCTTGACAAATGGAATTTTGCCGGCCTCCCCACAGCAGAGCCTTCCAGAAGGTGTACTTAAAATGTCTCTCTCTTCCCTCCTGTCTTCCTGAAAGGACCTTTTGTCGTTTGCCTAATCAATCTATCTATCTATCTATCTATCTATCTATCTATCTATCTATCTATCTATCTATCTATCTATCTATCTATCTATCTATCTATCTATCTATCTATCTATCTATCTATCATCTATCATCTATCTATCTATCTATCTCTATCTATCTATCTATCTATCTATCTATCTATCTATCTATCTACCTACCTACCTACCTACCTACCTACCTACCTACCTACCTACCTACAAAATCTCCAGAACCGTAAAGCCTACAAACTTGAAATTTGGACGTTATGTTCCTCTTGGCTTCTAGGGGCTCACTAAGAAAGGATTTTTCCAAATGACCATCAGAGCCATTAGTATTTCGTATATTATTATTATTATTATTAGTATTAACATGCTCTGATGCTAAGGAGTTCTACTCCCCCTCCCCATTTGAAAAGAAATCTGTTCCAAAGGCAAAACACAAGCAGAGGACGCTAGCTAGAGATGAATACTGAGGGATGCTGGTAGGCAGAGGCAGAATCCCTCCCCCCCCCATTATTTCTTTCCCAAAAAACTAAGCCCTACCACATAGTTTCATAGCGAAGCACAGGTACCCTGCTAGTAGTAATAATAAAAAGAGATGTATGCGGAGATCCCTGATTTATTTCCAGAATGTTCTAAAATGGGCTGTCTCCATCCTTGGAGTTGCAAAAAAAAAAAAAAACAGCCCAAATACATCCATGGAAGTGCAAATGTTATGCAGATTTATCTTAATGGTGCCCTGTTCCAAGGCGAAATCCCTTCTTATGGTTGCATTATTACTATTATTATTACTATTACTACTACTACTACTGTTACTACTACTACTATTACTATTACTAATACCTGCCCTGAAGAAGCCAGCAGAAGGAAGGAGAAGATTCTGACAGAATTGTGAAAGTGATAGCACAACTGAAGAAGCCTTTTTAGCTCAATTTGGAATCTGGAAGGTGTGAGTTGACAGCAGGGGGGTATACAGATCGCCCAGGGATGACTTTTGAGGGAGGGTTTTTTTTTTTGGTCTCCCCGGGAAGAAAAGGCCCCCATGGCGATCCCACGGCACGATCCCTTTGGAGGATGCATTGTTATAGCCTCCTGCATCCTGCCGGGCACCTAATTGGATTGCATTGACTCCGGAGGCGTCTGCTTCCTTTCCCCTAACAAAAAGGACGTCCCAGGTTTTCCCGACGGAGATCAGAAATAGATAAAGACTCCCGGCGCTGGAGTTCAACAAAGGATATCAAACGCAGAGGGCAAGACTAGGCTCGGTTCATCTTGGCTGAAAATGTGTTGAAAGAGCTCTCAGATAGGGCAACTCTCTCCTCCGTGAAGTCCTTGGTTGCTCTCCGAGCTCGGTGGTTTTCATGCCGACGTTTCACGACCCAGCTTGGTAACAGCATGAGTGCCAGGTGAGGAAAGGAAACGAAGAGTGTCAACTTAGATATAGATCTCTTTTTGAACTTTCTCGTCACTTTTTTCAAGAGAGTTATCTGGTGGGTTACCGTTGGATTCCCAATTTGGGCCACACCAGGGTTGGACTTGTTGGTGGGCCCCAACTTCTCCTGTCTAATAAGTAATATATTGGGTAGCTTTCCCCCCACCCCAAAAGTCACCTATCTCTTCTCCCACATCCTCTACCTTCAAGTGTTGATTAATCACACAGGTGTGGATAGGTGAGGCCACCATGCAACAACCATGGCTTTTGCATCTAGGCATTGGATGCCTGGGATTTTGGCAGGCTTTAGGTACCCTGTGGTCACCTCTCAATCCTCGGCAGGAAATGACTTTTGGTTCAAAAAGAAGGCTGGAAGGTTGATGGCAGAGGCCAGTGAGGGTTTGGCAAAGGAGAAGGAGACAGATTTCGAGGGGAAGGTGGCCCGGAGAAGACCAATAGACCATTGGCTTGAGTCTGTGACTTGTTTGGTAGGGCAGCATCAATGCTTGGACGCTTGTCCATGGTGTCTTCAAAACATTCCAGTGGCTGGGTCTGAACATCGTCATCCAAAGCATCAGCCCCACCAGGAAGACCAGATCGGAAAAACATCACCGCCACAGAAAGGCTAAAACACGTACTGTGGTACCTCGGTACTCAACTAATTTGAAACTCATCAAGTTTGGTACTCGACTCAGAAATGTTACCCTGGTACTTGTCGTTTGTTCAGTACTCAGTGGGCAAGCCTAGAACTTGTTGGTGTCGGCTGCCTTGTGACTTCCTACCCTCTCTAACAGAAACAAATTTGTTTGGTACGTGCGGTGATGGGGTTTGAAATTTTTTTACTACCGGTTCTGTGGGCATGGCGTGGCTTGGTGGGACGTGGCAGAGGAAGCATACTGTAAATTCTCCAGTCCCACCTCATCCTGGGGGAAGGTTACTGCAAAATCCCCATTCCCTCCCCACCCCACTAACCTGCTTTCCAGCTCCGTTCTCCTGTGCAGGGCAACCAAAGAAGACCCAGCCGATCAACTGGGACTCAGGAGGCAGAGAATAGAGGGGAGCAGGGCCAGTCAGAGGTGGGATTGGCTGGTTCTCCAAACTACTCAAAACTTCTGCTACTGGTTTTCCAGAACCGGCTCAATTACCACCTCTGGGTCCGTGTCGTTTTTGGTACTCCTCGCAACTCCCGGAACCAATTAACGATGAGTACCAGGGTACCCGTGTGGTTATAACGACAGCATCTTGCCGGTCTCTTTGTGCTGGACCAGAGATCGCAGTTGCTCACCCTAACATCTTGCTAGTTTCGAATAGAATTGTTGGTCTCTCCTTGTCTTGTGACTGAAGTAGTGACTCGGATCAAATCTCACTCTCCTTCCTTAGTTTTTCCAGAGCTCTTCCCTGTGGCTTGTTGGAGTCCTTAGATTTTTTGAGAAGACCGCCAAGTACTCTTGAGTTATTTCATCATTCCCAAGCCAGCTTCTGGGAACCTGACGGTCTGTAATCTCCTTTTTCCTTAAATCAAACACCTTGCCATGAAAGGAGAGCGATGCGAGGAGTCCTTTTGCTTGCCTGTTGTGGCAGATGTAGCAATTCGGACAGTTTCCAGAGAAGTAGCATCTTCAAGGGATTGGGAAAGTTTCAGTTGCTCCTTCTGTCAAGAGCCGCCTTCGATTGGCAGATGACGCGGAGTTAAAACAATTTGCTTGCGGCAGCTGTTAACTTCTGGGATCCCTGGCAGGGTTTGGCCTTGCTTGCTCCTAGGAAGACGCTTGCCAGCCTAGAAAAATATGAGAAGTCTATGAGACAGTGGCATGTTTCAGATGTTTTTACCACCGGTTCGGTGGGCGTGGCTTGGTTTGCATGCTTTGCTCGCATGCACACCCTTTGCATGGCGCAGAGGCATTTTGAGTCACCTCCTGCAATCCTGCACTCCTGCAATCTCCCTGGCGCTTCAGCAGCTGCCGTGCAGCAATTGCCGCGCTGCGCAGAGCAGCTGCGCTCCAAAAGCAGGACATAAAAGTTAATATGGGAGCCCGGGCAGGTGGGCCCAACAGCAGAGTGTCGGAGAGAACGATTCGGTCTCCGCTGCTCATTGCTGCTACTGGCTCGGCCGAACCGGGCCAAACCGGTAGAATACCACCACTGCTGTGAGTCTGCATTCGGAAGTCCCACAGTAGTTTTGCATGCTCATTTTCGACCACTTTTTCAGGCCTATGATCCCACCAGTTTTTTTGCTACAGGCAGATGGTAGTTGTGACACAAGTTCCAGTGGACCATCTGAGCAACTGTGTTGTGTTGTGATGTTGTTTGTAGTTAGTCTGTAGTCTTTATTGTTATTATTATTATTATTTAAAAAAGAACGTATTTAGGATGTGAATGATGGATCTCTTCGACACAGCTCTAGGCCCAAAGGATAGAGAGTAAACGTTAGCATTACCAGGCAGGTTACTGTTTGTAATAACCAGCTCCCAAGTATCTTTAAGAGTTCACAGATGTGTGTGATCCAGCAGCTGGAGAGCTTTTTGTGGATCTGATGAAAAAGAGTCATAAAAGCCCTCGGATTGGCTGAGTTTTGGCTCGTCTCCCAGATGCAGCGAGCGGCTTTGTTCGGACGGATCTATCAATTCCATATAACGCCTGCAGGTGTGTGCCTGCCTGCGAATTCATCTTGACATTTTCATTTGCGTGGATTGTTGAAACCTCTGTTGAAAAGAAAAGAAAAGAAAAAAGCAACAAACCACAAATAATAGCTCTGCTGAAAACTCGTGGCTTGCTAGCCGTCCTCTTTAAGCTACTCCCCCGCCCACATTCACCCATGTAGGTTGAGTCATTAATTTTGGGAGTTAGCGATACCAGGATCAAGCTCCTAGATAGTCGGGGAATTTGTTTCTGGAGATGTGTACCCAGAGGAGGGTGCAGCTGAACATTTGCAAGCTTACCTTTTAAAAGCACCACGAGAGAAGCTGTGGATCTTTTGTGGCTGGACGTCAAGACCAGCTTTGAACAGTAGCTCGGGGAAATACCACATTGCCCTTGGAAAATCAGCCCTGATGATGTTACCTAGTTTGGTAATAAAATGTCTGCAGAAAAACCACCAAGCTCAGAGAGCACCAAGGACCCTGCACCACCACCACTCCTCCCCCTCCCTCTCCTCTTCCTCCTATCACATTCCCTTCTAGCACTGATGATGTTAACTAGTTGGGTAATGAAACATCTGTAAGAAAACTACCAAGCTCAGAGAGGACACCAAGGACCCCCCAGTTTAACTCTGAGTTAAATTCCCTTTTATCATTGCTCTTGAATTTTCTTCCTTTCTTCGGATTCCTAGCCTCAGAGAAGGGACATGACATTTCTTTTCGCACAGCCTTGGTCCTTCAAAATAATCATAATACTCTGCTTGTGTGTGTGTGTGTGTGTGTGTTGTGTTTGTGTAGGGTGTCAGAATGGAATGGAAGAATGGAAGAAGCTTCTCGGGTGAGAAACGAAACGTCTTCAAGGAAAAACAAAGGCCAGTTGGCCTTTTGAAAAACCACCTTTGGGACTTTTTTATAGCATTGTTGGTTCCAGTCCACTGCCGTTCTGTGTTGCGTTGATGTTCTCTTGTTACTTTACCCAAGGCTGAGAAATTCTTCTTTTTTGTCCCCTCCAAAAGATTGCGTCTATATTGAGAGCCGTCGGCCGAACACACCCTATTTCATCTGTAGCATCCAAGACTTCAAACTGGTAAGCAGCACACCCTTTCTCTCTTCCTGAATGTAATGTTTTTCTGGGCTGAGACCAGGGGTGCGATTCCACCGGTGTCACAATCAGTTCGGTGAATGCGTGCAAAGCGTTTGCTACTGACCTTCTCCAGCAATCTGTGTGTTCACAACTGATTGTCGGAGCGAACCGGTTTGCTTCACAGCTAATTGTCGGAGCTATCAGTTTGCCTGAACCGGGCCGAACCGGTAGAATCCCACTCCTGGCTGAGACCCACTCCGCCATGAATGTTGGCCCGCCTGCCCAGGGTTTATGATGTGACCGTGTATTTGTGATACTGGCGTGTGATGCGGAGAGGTGAACGGAAAGCTTCCTTGATGGATTACAAGGTGTCTTTTCCAGAGCCCAGAGCGCTGCCTCATGGAGTATCACCTGAATTATCTGGCTAATTAGCCATGGCTAATCATATTCTCCGTGAATTTCCCTTCCAGGTGACTTGTGAGGTAGCCATGCATGAGTATTTTCTCAGCTGGTTTTTGCCTGAATTTTTTTTTTCCTTCGGATTCTGATCCAGCACTTGCCTGTAGTGCACACTTTCAGAGAATATTAAATCTGAAAAATAGTGTTTTTCAACCTCCGTCACTTTAAGAGGGTGGACTTCAATTCCCAGAATTCCCAGCCAGCATAGCTGGCTGGGAATTCTGGGAGTTGAATCCACCCTCTTAAAGTGACAGAGGTTGAGAAACACCGCCAAAGATGGCTTTTCTCAGTTATTTTTGAAAGGAGGCCCACTCTTTCTGTCTTTTAGGGAATGGGTTCATTAAAATAAAACCCTATTTTTAGGGCAGCAATCTCTCTTTTCCCTCCCTCGACCGTCTTGGACAAGCCAAAAAAACAAACAACCCCAAGCCAACCTGCTTTTATGAGGCGCTGAGAAGAGCTGACCAGGCCCAAGGCCCCAAAGCCCTCGCTCCTTCCTCATGGATTTCAGAGCCATTCTTTCCCCAGTACACACTGCACTTTGTGGTTTGGAGTCTGAATACATAACCTTTTCGTTCTGGAATTTGGAACGGGGCTTTTATGAGCTGGCTCATAAAATGGCTGATTATTGGGTCACATATCATTTATATTTATTAGGCCCGGGAAGGATTGTGGTAGGGGGGAATAAACCCTTGGGTGGTCTCTCCCGATGCCCAAAGGGTCTCTTGTAAAAAAAAAGAGAGACCACCCTCGATACAGCCAGTTATTGAATCCCCAGGGCTGCCTAGTAAGCAGAACTTGGCTAAATCAATCGTGGTTTGCATCAGAAATTGTGGGTAGCTTCATTACTGGAGGTTTTAAGAAGAGATTGGACTGCCATTTGTCCGAAAATGATATAAGGGTCTTCTATCTACTCTAGCAGGGGGTTAGACTAGAAGACCTCCAAGGTCCCTTCCCATTCTGTTCCTCTGTAATTCTGCTTTTCGGGTTAAAAACAAACTGCTTTACAAAGAAAAATCGAAAGAAACTCACATCTCTGTGTAACTCATCACCTGCTTGTTCCAAAGCTTTCCTGCTTTCTTTCTTTCTTTCTTTCTTTCTTTCTTTCTTTCTTTCTTTCTTTCTTTCTTTCTTTCTTTCTTTCTTTCTTTCTTTCTTCCTTCCTTCCTTCCTTCCTTCCTTCCTTCCTTCCTTCCTTCCTTCCTTCCTTCCTTCCTTCCTTCCTTCCTCTCCATTTTTCTCTTAACATAGCTATCTCCCTCTCCCTCCCTCTTCCTCTCCCTCCCTCCCGCTCTCTCTCCCCCTCTCTTTCTCTCCCTTCCCAGCTCATTCTTCTTTTCCTTCTGTTGAAGATTGTGTATAACTGCAGTGTGGGAGAATGTATGTTCTTCCCCTGTTTATTTTGACAGCCTCTTTCAATATTTATATGTCTGCTATTTTTACCCCCCAGAGATCTCACTTATATACAGTTTCTCTCCTTCGCAGGTAATTGTTCACATCTTTCAAAAATGGTGGAGTCAATTCTGCTTCTGTGCTTTCAGTTTTTTAAAAAATTATTTTTACGTGCAGGGGAGAGTGTTCTTACTTATTTTTCTCTTTCTCCTTCCTTCCACGCCCTCCCTCTTTAACAAAATCAGTCGTATCATGGGCCCAGCTGCACTTTAAAAAAAAAAAAAGAGCACGAATTGCTATTCATACCATTAAAAAAAAACAAAAAACAGAAAAACTGTCTGCTTTTTAAGGCTCCTGGCCTTGAATAACATTTTAAGCTCTGCTTTTCGCACCTGAGCAGGTGAGGAGAAAATTGCGCCTGCAAAAAGAGTGAATTGCATTCCAGAAGCTGCCTGCTTGGAGCCCAAGTGCCCACTGTGCAGCCATCATTGCTCAGGATATTAGTGGCAACGCAAATCCAAAAGGTGTGTTCTCTGCTTTGCTCGGATGCAACACTTTGTTTGCCCAACAGAGTGGGAAGCCAAGCATCATGGGTGTTTTGGTACTGTTAGGTGTATATTCATTGAGAGCCGAGATGGAGCAGTGGTTAGAGTGCAGTACTGCAGGCTACTTCGGCTGCCTGCCGGCTGCCTGCAATTTGACAGTTCGAATCTAACCAGGCTCAAGGTTGACTCAGCTTTCCATCCTTCCCAGGTGTGTAAAATGAATCCTTCCCTCCCTCCTTCCCTCCCAGTGGTTAGAATGCAGTATTGCAGGGCTGACTCTGCCCACTGCCAGCAGTTCGATCCTGACCGACTGGCTCAAGGTTGAACTCAGCCTTCCACCCTTCCATGGTTGGTAAAACGAGGACCCAGATTATTGGGGGAAAGAGGCTGACTCTGTAAACCGCTTAGAGAGGGCTGGAAAGCACTGCAAAGCAGTACACAAGTCTAAGTGCTATTGCTATTCTGACCTCAAACCCCACTCACTGTTCTTTACATGTCCTGTTGTTTTGTTTGCTATTCCACACCCAGGATATTGGCAACTTGGCTGAATAGGGCTACCAAGCAGAACATGTGGGTCAAGGAAGGGTGGAGGAGAGGCTGGGGGGTTTGGGGAAAAGCACCTCGTCTTCATAAGTGGAAGCGAGGGAAACCTTTCTGCTGAATGGCAGAGCGATCGAGGACATCATGAAAGCTTTGGTCAGGATTTTAAATAGGCCGTCTTAACTTCGCATTCTATTGCAAACTTTCTCATCTTGGAAAAGTCAAAGGGCCGGCTGGAGAATTCTGGGAGTTGAAGTCTACACATCTTCCAACTTTGCCCCGAGGTTGAGGAAAAAAACACCGCTCAACCCATTCTGGCTGAGAACCTTCCAGCTCAAAAGACAAAAGATCCTCCACTCATTAGCGGAGTATCCACTAATGGATCATTAGAGCATTTTACTACCAAGTTGACTCCTAGCCTGATGTACAACCTGATGTTCAATTCCTGGCCGTAGCTTGGTAGGGTTGCACCTGCGTGCTGCTCTTTGTGAAGGGAACAAGATGCTCTTGTTGGAGCTAGGACCCGTTTACACACACACACACACACACACACACACACACACACACACCTGTATCCCCAACGCTCAAGTTTTTTTGAGACGCCCACGGAGGAACATCGAACAATGGGGCCCAAACGCCCTGCTCACGGGGACTGAATTTCAGTGTGGATTCTCCTGGCATTGAGTGGTGATATGTTGCTGGAGATTTTTATGTGGTGTGTGGAGGCTTGTTGGGTATACACACACACACACACACACAGAGAGACACCCTCTCCGACTTTTTCACACTCTGTCCAACTGAAGAAAGCCCAGAGGCTTTCACTTCGCCCTTGTTAGATTTCGTTCATGAAGGAAGCATTTCAATCCCCTCCTGTGAATGCCCCGTTTGTGCTGGGATGCTTAGAAGCGAAGTCCAGCTGCATCAAGGCCTAATAGGAACGTTAAGGACACCAGTGATAGCACGTAGACTTATATACCGCTTTACAGTGCTTTCCAGCCCCTCTCTAGGCGGTTAACTGAGTCAGCCTCTTGCCAGCAACAATCCGGGTCCTCATTTTACCCACCTCAGAAGGAAAGAAGGCTGAGTCCACCTTCAGCTGGTCAGGATTGAACTGCCTGGCAGTGGTCAGAGTCAGCCTGCAATACCACATTCTAACCACTGTGCCACCACAGCTCTTGGATTAAGGCCTTCCCTCCTTCCTTCCTTCCTTCCTTCCTTCCTTCCTTCCTTCCTTCCTTCCTTCCTTCCTTCCTTCCTTCCTTCCTTCCTTCCTCCTTCCTTCCTCCTTCCTCCCTCCCCTCCCTCCTCCTCCCTCCCTTCCTCCCTCCCTAAAATAGCCATCTAAGCCCGGGGAGGGGCTGCCCGTGTATTTCCTGATGTTTTGGTCATCCTTTCAAACTCAGCCAGTGGAAGATCAGTAGCCTCCCAAAAGCCCAATGGGGTGTCAGGTCCCCTGCTCCCCCTTTAGCCTGCAAGAATCAGTCAATGCATCCCCCAAAAAAAAACCCTGGAAAGATGGTGGAAATAACCTGTGGAATTCTGGGAGTTGAAGTCTGTACATCTTACAGTGGCCAAGGTTGGGGGAAAAACCTGTTTTAAAGGGTCTAGGGGAGATTCTCAGTTGTCCCAAAGGTTCCTTTTATTTTCAAGAGCCGAAGAAGCTTCTTGGATGAGAAGCGAAAGGTCTTCAGAGAAAAACCAGAGAGTCCAGTTGCCTCTTGAAAAAGCACCTTTGGGACTGTTTTAAAGGGAGCTGCGGGATCACACAAGCTTTTCCGTTCTCTTTGCATTGGTCTGTGGTTGCCGGAGGTCTCCATGCCGGTTGGATTTTCCTTTTGAAGTCCCGTTGTAATGGCAAGAGCTGGCACGTTGCCTTACGTTTCCTCCAGCGAATAATTTTTGCAAATATTAGCTTCCTACCAAGCTGGGTTTTTTTTTTTTTTAAAAAAAGTCCAGAACCCGGCAACGGAGGCCGGTGTCGCGCCGTTCCTTAAAGCCGACCTACCCTTTGGCCTTTTCTCCCTTCTGCCTTGTTTAGCCGCTTGCCTTTTGGAGTGTCTGGGGCTCCATGGGGATGTTCCGCTGAATATTTGCTTTGAAAGCAACTCCCCTGCATTGCCATCTGCTCCTTTTAACTTAATCCCTGCAGTGAACTGAGGGCGGATTCGATTGGTGGGCCACAGGAAACCCAATTACAAGAGCTCGGAGCTGAGAGAAGCAGAATGTGCCCTTCCTTCCTTCCTTCCTGAGCCTAAAGCTGCGGGGCGGGGGTGGGGAGAGGAAGAACTGTTGGAGAATGGCCCTCCCAACTCTGGAGGAGGAATCACATGGGGACTTAGCCCAGACTCGTGACATAAACACAAGAGAGGAAGGGTCCGACTCACCTCCCCAAATGTCTTTTGAGTCTCATCTGGTCTGCCAGTCTTGGGAAGATTCCTGCGAAATAGCCACGAAACAATAAAGTAGCTAGTGTCAGGATTCCAGCGATTGCCCTAATTAAATCATGAGCCTCGAACCCAGCTTCAAAAAGAATCCGGAAGGTTTATTAGGAGCAACAGGTCTGGTGTTAACCTATATGAAGCCACCTCTGGCCTACGTCATTTACAGTCCCCTGTGACCCTGTTTCCCCCCTCCCCCCTGTGTGTCATAAATCAGATTCTTTCTTTCTTTCTTCACGCAGACCTGGTTAAACGTAAATGTAATGATGATCACTTTGCTTTGTAGATCAGGATTATCTGTCTAAATTGCTCTCCTTCCTCCCTCCCTCCTTCCTCTCTCTCCCTCTCTCTCCATTCCACCCCCCACCCCACCCCGGTCTCAATTCACTTGACAAAATGGGTCAAGAAAAGTAGTAAAACAGGGCAAAAACCACTCAACACGTTTCTCACTTAGCAACATAAATTTTGGGGGCTCCATTGTCGTCGTAAGTTCAAGCTCACCCTGTAGCTAGTTTGAACTCCGCCCCTGGGCGGTGGGGTCTGGCCATTTGTCGGAAGGTGGATTGCCGGATGTGAGACGGGCCCTTTTTCATGGTTTGTTGGCAAATGAGAATTGACAGCTGGGGTGGTTGTTTTTTTTAATATTAGTAGCTTGATATTTTAATTTAAACACACACACACAGAGAGAGAGAGGAAGAGGGGCTTAGCATCAGAAGGGACAGGCAGCGTCTAACAAAGAATTGGAGGTCAGTTTTATGAATCGCCTGGCAGGAAGGCCGCCTGGTGATTAAATTCACCGATGCCGTCTCCCGCGCTGTAAGGCTGGAGATAACATTCTCTCCCTGCCCCAGAAACAAGAATCAATACCAACTCCTTGACAGGGGCTCAATTATTAAATAGAGCTTTTCTTTCCCGTGTTTCATTATCTGGGATTTAGCCCCCCGTCAGGGACTTGTCAGTGGGGTGAGAGAAGAAGCGAAAAGGGGGTGACGTGAGCTGGGCTGCTTCTATTCAAACCCTCCCTTGCTTGCATTGTGTACCCCTTGGGGCGGCTTTGACCCCACTTCTGTCTTTTTTTTTTTCCCCCAGATCATTTTTCCGCCAGAATGGCTGGCTGTTAGTCTTTTTTTTTTTTTTCTTTCCTTCCCCGCTTTTTTCTTTAAAAAAAAAAAAAATGAAGATTATGGCAGGAGCGAAGCGTTATTTTTCCCCTTTGGCCATCTCCTCTGTCTGATTTAGAGATGCGTATCTCAGCCGCCCCTTTGAGCATTGCTGACAAAGCTGTTAAGCCTGCATTTCTCCCCGCCTCCGTGGCCCGCCTCCTGTGAATGCAGGAGTTGGGTTGACCCTCCCGCCTTGGGACGGCGGTCGGCAAGGCCAGGTAAAAAGAAAAAGAAAAAAAAAAGGAGGTGGGGAAGGCCTTCCCCCGGCCTCCGGAAATAGATAGTGGCTGCTCGGTTCATCTTTGGGGGAATTGGCCGCATGAGATCAGGAGGTGGGATTCAACCGGTTTGAGCGAACCGGACGTTAAAATTACCTCTGGTTTGCCGAACCGGTATTTCAACCTACTGTCTGGCCCTCCCCTCCCGGAGTCTCGACGCGGCCCATTTTCGATGGAGGTAAGGGCAGAGTCCGCGCAGAGGTTCGGAGGGGGAACAGCCCTTCTGGAAGTCCGGAAAGGGACCCGTTTCCCGCTTCCAATGGGCCTCCAGAGCCCGGGGAGAGCAAAACGGCCTCCCCCGGCTTGAGAGGCCCACCATGACCACATCCACCCAACCACCGGGCAGTGAACCGGTTGCTGGGATTTTTGAACCCCACGAGATCTGTGTGAGATCTAATCCAGATTGGGGTTGGCCGGGGGGGGGGAAGCTGGGTTGTTGTGCACCATCTTTCTCTATCCCTCCTCCCGCCCTGTAAGGTTCTGTGCTGCTCTCAGCCAGAGCTGCCGGCCCTAGCAGTCAAAATCAATAATTTGGGAGTAGTCTGAATTGTTCGCTTGCTGCTTTCCCCCACCGTCTCACTTCCTGGTGCTCACCCAGGGCAAACCTGGCTATTTCCTCCTCCTGGCGTTCAGATAATTGCCTGCTAAATAAAACAGGAGCTGGCTTGCTACGTTTACACACACACACACACACACACACACACACACACACCAAGCTTTTGGGCCTCTAATAAAGATTAAACCTCTTTTTTATTTTTAAAAATGCTGCCGTAAATGTAAAATGAATTCAGACAAACTTCTTCAAGGAGGTTGAACTGGGAGAACACCGGGCTGATTTAATACAGCCTTGGATCTTTAGGATGAAAATTCAACTGGGAAAGGGTATGGAATACACCACCAGGATAGGTGGGCTGGATTGTTTTTGGGGAGCCCGGCCTGGCGGCTACAGGGACATAGGATGAGGCTTCCTAAGGCACCCAAGAGCATACATTAGCGAAAAGTGTTTCTTTTTCTTTTTTCCACACATTTGGAAGGGTGTTTCTCTCCCAGGGCGTTTATTATAATTTGAGAACAGGAAGGGAGACTTTGCTGGCTGCAGGCTGTTTGGCAGACCTGGGTTACATGTAGATGTAATGATGATCAGTTTGCTTGGAGATCAGGATTAGCTCTCTAGATTCCCCTTCCTTCCCTCCTTCCTTCCCTCCCTCCCCTTCCTCTTTTCTTCTTTCGTTCCTTCTTTCCTTACTTCCTTCCTTACTCCTTCCCCTCTCCCTCCCTCCCTCCTCTCCCCCTCCTCCCCCCCATCCCTCTTTCTCTCCCTCCCTCCCTCCCTCCCTCCCTCCCTCCCCCTCCCTCCCTCCCTCCCTCCTTCCTTCCTTCCTTCCTTCCTTCCTTCCTTCCTTCCTTCCTTCCTTCCCTTCCTTCCTTCCTTCCTTCTTCCATAATAGCAGCTGGCTTTCAACGTGGCTGCATTCCCACAAAGCGCGCCTCCTTTTTAACCAAGATTTCTTCAACAAACAAGCCGCAGTAGCTGCCTTCAGCCATATCAGCATCCGATAAATCACACTAGGATAGTCGATTACCCTGGCAAGCCCAAGCCCCATCATTGTGTATTGGTGATGTGACAGCTGTGGTCATCTCAGAAACAAAAATTGTGGGGAACTGCAGGAAGAAATCGGCAGCCGTGCAGAGTGCGGTAACATCAACGTCTAGGTCTTTTATCCAGTTTGCAGGGCTAAACTGAGAGGGCTTAAGGCAGCGTATATATATCAATATTTATATTTTAGAAGCCCCCCTGTCCCCCCCCCCCCCGGTAATTTTTACTTGGGTCCGTAGAGGCAGTGCCTACTAAACCTGCTCACCTCTGCCTGTTGGCCCAATCTCTTCATAGTGCCTGGTTTTCCTTATTTCAACTTCTGAAGCCCCTGAGAGCAACCTCAGCTACCCTCTGGCTGGGTTTGTGGCCCCAGGGAGCCCCTTTGAGCCCGTGGCCTCGTAGGCCAGGCCAGCCTCCTCCCTCCCCAGCCCTTTCGGAAACGGCGGTCCGTGATCTCCTGCTTGCCTGCTTTCGAGATGGAAGAAAGCCTGGCTTGCTGCTTCCCAAGCTAACCCTCTCTGGCTCCTGGCAAACACCCAGAGGTGAACGACTTTCACACTCCGAGATGCAAGATTCCCCACCTAGCCCTGTGGTGAAATTCTATTATGAATCTTTCATCTGGATGGCCTCAGCTGTCGGGGCTTTGCTTTCCCTCCCCCTTCCTCTCCTTCCTTCCCTCCCTCTCTTTCTCTCTTTCTCTCTCTGCCTTTGGCCGCCTAACCTACTCCTCCTCCGTGTAATTCTGCCTCCTGTTACGATGCTCACCTCTGATTAGCAAGGCCTGACCCTTCTGTACGCTGTTTTCCCACGCAAGCCAGCAGTTGCCGGCCCTGGCGCTGAAGGGGGGGGGGAGAGGAAACGAGGCGTGGAAGGGGATGGACTGCCCCCCCCTCCATGCCAGGAACAGAGAGAAAAAATAGCCAGCCCAAAAGGCCATTCCAGTTTATAGCTCTGATCTGTGATCTTGGGAATCCTGCTACGAAATGCGGGATATTGGGTGTTGTGCCTGACCAAGGTGCCTGAAGCAGATAGGATGGGATGGGATGGGATGCAGAATAGAATAGAATTAGAATTAGAATAGAATTAGAATCAAATTAGAAGAGAATAGAATTAGAATTAGAATAGAATAGAATAGACCAGAACGTAGAATAGGTGTAGGAGTAAGAATAGAATAGAATAGAATAGAATAGAATAGAATAGAATAGAATAGAATAGAATAGAATAGAATAAGAATAAGAATAAGAATAAGAATAAGAATAAGAATAGAATCAAATTAGAATAGAATTAGAATTAGAATAGAATAGACCAGAATGTAGAATAGGTGTAGGAGTAAGAATAGGATAGGATAGAATAGAATTAGAATGAATAGAATAGAATTAGAATGAATAGAATAGAATAGAATAGAATAGAATAGAATAGAAACAGAACATAGAATAGGTGTAGGAATAGAATAGGATAGATTAGAATATCATTTCAGATAAATGGTTGTCCAATCTCTTCTTAAAAACCTCCAGCCCCTGCAACTTCTAGAGGCAAGTCGTTCCACTGTCAGTTCTTCTCACCGTCAGGAAATTCCTCCGTAGTTCTAAGTTGCTTCTCTCCTTGATTAGTTTCCACCCGTTGCTTCTTGTCCTGCCTTCTCAGGTGCTTTGGAGAATAGCTTGACCCCCCCTTCTTTGGGGCAGCCCCTGAGGTGTTGGGACACTGCTATCATGTCTCCCCTAGTCCTTCTTTTCAACAGATTAGACGTACCCAATTCCTGCAACCATTCTTCATATGTAGGGGAAAGGGGGAAAAAAATAATAAAAGCATTGATTTCAGATTCTTTTAGGCCCAGTAGGAATTAGGTAATAAATACAGCCTCCACTTTTTACATTGACATAATAGTGTATGTTAGCCATTTCTATAGCAACAAACCTATCTACTCAGCAAAACCCAAAGTTAAAGTTTGGCTGTTTTCTTTTTCCCACCTCAAGCACAAAGTCCAAGAAGGGGTTTCCAAGTGGAAGCAAAGTTAAGCTGCGATTCTTGATTAAGGCAGTCGATTTAGCCGTCTCTGCTAATTCCATCAGTTTTTTTCCAGCCAGTCATCCATTATGAGGATTAAAAGTATCCCGCGGTCTCTATTCTCCAGTCCAAACCCTAGAATGGAACACACACCTCTCCCTCCCTCCCTCTCTTCTCTCTCTCTCTCTCTCCCTCCCTCCCTCTTTTCTCCCTCTCTCCCCTCCCTCCTCTCTCTCTCTCTCTCCCTCTCCCTCCCTCCTTTTTTCTCTCCCTCCCTCCCTCTCTCCCTCTCTCTCTCCTCTCCCCTCCGCTTTTTCTCTCCCCTCCCTCTCCCCCTCCCTCCGTTTTTCTCTCTCCCTCCTCCTCTCTCCTCACCTTTTCTCCTCCTCCATTCCTCCTCCTCTCCTCTTTCTCCTCTTCTCCTTCTCTCCCTCTCTCCTCCTCTCCCTCCTCCTCTCTCTCTCTCCTCCCTCCCCCCCCTCTCTCTCTCACACACACACACTTTCCTGTCCCTGGATTTGTGAACCACCAGCTCAATTTACTTCCATTGTGCCATTCTTTCTAGCGGAAAATGGGTCCTTTCCACCCCTCACCCCAAGCCCTGTTGCTATCTGAGATCCTTCAGCAGGAAGAATTAAGCCCGGCCATCAAACCACCAGAATTCAAATTTAATTGCGGTCCTTTCTCTAGGCTGGAGTGATTCAGCTGCTGAGTCCTTTAAGCTCCTTTGCCCCCCCCCCCCACAGTATTTTTCTCATTTTGACCACCTTTCAAAATAAAATAAAAAAATAAAAACCAGTGCCAGCCATGCAACATTGCAAGCAGTTTGTAAAAAGTCCAACCCCCACCCCAACCCTGATTATTATTATTATTTTTTTCCCTGACACAATGCTGCCACTGGCTGGATTTTCTACTGTATTACATGTCCATCCCCTCCCCGCCCCCTGCAAGAAAGAAAAAGAAAAGAAAAAAGAGATCTGAGCAGTAGAGTAGTGGGATGAAGGAAGGACAGAGAAGGGAATTGATGCTTCAGGCCTAAGGAAGGTTCAGCTCTGCTTTTAGACGAGCAAGAAATCCAATGATCTCCTGCTTTCTACCTAATCTAAATATCCCTTCACAGCTGATAATCGGAACAGCTGATGGTCAGGAAAAGAAAAAAAGAGGAAAAATAGCAACTATGTATCCATATATTCATAACTATGTTGTTACTTATACCTATTACCTTGTAAGCAATTGACAAATAAAAATAAATAAATAAATAAATAAATAAATTAGGTGAAGGCACAAGGCAGGCAAGTTGGATGGCGTGCATGCCAGGTATGGAGTGACTGGGCAGGGCGGGACCAGCCAGTGGTGCGATTTGCTGGTTCTCCGAACTGCGGAGAATCGCAACAACCGGTTCTATAGAACTGGTCCAACCAGGTAGAATCCCACCCCTGAAGGAAAGCCTCTGATATGTGTCTGTGCAATGCTGTGTGTCGTCCTTATGCATTGTTGCCACATTGGAGATCTCCCTTTGTTCTCCTTTCCCTGCCCTCGTGGGCCCAAATAACCCAGTTATCGTGCAGCATGTCGCCACATCCGCCCACAAGAGCTATGCGTCAGCAAGCAAGCAATCCCTGGCTCCCTCATAACCGATTTTTCCTTCCTTCTCTTCCAGAGCAAACGGGACCACCTCCTCATGAACGTCAAGTGGTACTACCGCCAGTCCGAAGTCCCGGATTCCGTTTACCAACATTTGGTCCAGGATCGGCACAACGAAAACGGTAAGGGGGGGAGGTGAAGTCATTGCTGTACCTCTGAGTGGGTTCTCTTCTCTCTCTTCTGCTCTTGGCATTCAAATTCTATTTTTACCTTTGGAAAACACACAGAGGTGGGTGGTGCATTCCCAAGGCTGCCAGCTTGTTAAGTGTTAGCTTTCCAAAGTGCCTTCCTACCTGTTTCCAGCCACAGGGAGAAGACATCTGGGAGGAGGGAGGAGGAGGAGGGGAAGGGGAAGAAGAAGAAGAAGAAGGAAAAGGAGGAGGAGGAGGAGGAGGAGGAGGAGGAGAAGAAGAAGAAGAAGAAGAGGAAGAAGAAGAGGAAGAAGAGGAAGAAGAAGAAGAAGAAGAAGAGGAAGAGGAGAGGAGGAGGAGGAGGAGGAAGAAGAAGAAGAAGAAGAAGAAGAGGAAGAAGAAGAAGAAGAAGAAGAAGAAGAAGAAGAAGAAGAAGAAGAAGAAGAAGAAGAAGAAGAAGAAGAAGAAGAAGATGATGATGATCACCATCACCATCTGGAGCGTGGAAGCTTCCCTTTACAGCTTTTTCAGAGTTCCCCATTTGGGGAAGACCTTTTCCCAGTCCTGCTCTTTTCCTTTGATCGCAAGAGCTGGAACAAGAACTTCAAAAGAAAAAGGGAGACGCCATGTTTTATGGGCTGGTTGTTTTCTCTCGAACTGCACGATGACTTTTGGGGAAAGGAAGCTCCACGGCTGAATCTCTTGTGGGCCTTTCAGTTCCCAACATGATGGGCGCAAAAGGAAGCCGTTGGGTCCCAAAGGAAACCTGAGAAAAGTAATCTGGGATCCATACCAGAGTGTCAGGCCTGCCCCAGTCTGATACCTTAGGAAAGAAAGACCCTCGACTCCGTTGGGTTGAAGCGAAAGATTCTGCGGCAGAAAAGTCCGGCTAGACCTGGGTTTCTCGTGCTCAAGGTTTTGCCTCCTCCCAGCCTTCCCCCACACACACAAATACCCCATGACCAGTCCATCTTCAGCCAATTGAAACTTGCTGAAGTATTTTGAGAATGCGGAGAGGTTTGGGGTTAATCCACATTTCTTTCCTCAGGGAGCCTGGCCTTGGATGCCTGGTACAAACCAGTTCTGAGCTTATGAGGTCTTTATCCCCTGTCATTCCCCTCTCCCTATTTCGCATCATATACACACACAGCTTTATTGCCCATCTATACCACCCCCACCCACCCCAGCCAAACTAGCCTTTGATGGTGAGATGCTTGTGAGGTGCCAAGCCAAACCTGGCAGACCTGATGTAGAGTGACAGCATCATAACGGCCTTAGATCAGGTCCAGCTGTTTTCATTACCAGCTGTTCCGGCTTGGACCATCTGTCAAAGATTTATTTTTTATTTATATATATATATATAATTATATTTTTATTTCTGGTCTTTCCTTACACCTCTTCAGATCCAAAGCAGGATCCTCTCCACGAACAGCAAAGTTTTGGCCCCTCCTTATAGCTCTAAACACGATAACTGGCTTTTTGGGGACTTGCTAGAAAATGTGTGGGCTTTTCTTTCCACAGATTCTGGGCGTGAGCTGGTTATCACAGACCCCGTGATCAAAAACAGAGAGCTTTTCATTTCGGACTACGTTGACACTTACCATGCTGTTGCCCTCAGGTGAGTAGCTAAAAACCCAAGCCAGAGATGATTTTAACAGAATACCGAAGTTGGAAGGGACCTTGGAGGTCTTCTAGTCCAACCCCCTGCACAGGCAGGAAGCCCTATATACCATTCCAGACAAGTGGCTTGAAGTAACCTGCGATTTCAGCGGGTTGCTAAATTGTATTCGAACGCTGAAATCAGTAGAAACGAGTATCCCATTAAAGTTCTTCGTTTATCTGGGTCAATATATTTTACAAACAATTCTGATAATGATACTGCTATTTGGTATACCATTACCGTATATTGTTTACTAAGCACTTAGGGATGTTAAAGAAAAAAAAGATAAATAAAATGACCCTGTTTCCCTGAAAATACGACCTACCCTGAAAGTAAGGCCTAGCTTGATTTTTACACATGCACCCAATATAAGCCCTACCCCCAAAAATAAGCCCTAATTAAGATCACACCCACTCCAGACTGCTCGGGTGAAAATTAAGCTAGCATGGGGATGGGAGGTGGTGGAGCTGCCCTACTACTTAGCTTAGGACAGTTGTAGCCAGGCTTCACACACCCCGACACCTGCCTTGCCGACCCATTTCTTCTGAAGCCGGCAAGGCTTTCCTGAAGGCCTCTGGAGCTGAGAACAAAGCTCAGGATCGATCCAGAGCTCAGTTATGGGCTGCAGAGGCCTTCAGGAAAGCCTAGCTGGCTGAGAAGAAGAAGAAGTTCCTGAAGGCCTCTGACCGCAAAAAGGAGGCCGGCTGGGGGCGGTGTCGACACGCACAAGTGAGGTTAGTCAGTGGATGACTTCCCCCCGAAAATAAGACCTGGTGCCTTTTTGGTGGAAAACAATATGTAAGACGGGGTCTTATTTTTGGAGAAACAAGAATTTTAAAGAATTCTTCCTTTATATATAAGATTCGGCATCTCTCTCAGAGTGAAGAATTTTTTTAAAAATGTGGGACCAGTTTTGAGGGTTTTTGGGGGTGTTCTTTGTGAAGTAAGCCGTGATTCGCCTAATCTGATATTTCTTTTCCCTCCCTTCCTTGCAGGGGGAAGTGTAACATCTCCCATTTCTCCGACATTTTTGCTGCTAGAGAGTTCAAAGCCCGCATTGACTCCTTTTTCTATATCCTGGGCTACAATCCAGAGACAAGGTAAGCAGCTTTTACTTCATTCCTTGAGAAATAATTCACATCCCTGCAAAAGACCGTCCTCTCTTGTTGAAGGGTCTTCAAACTTGGCAAGTTTAAGACTTGTGGACTTCAACTCCCAGAATTCCTGAGCTCTAACACGACTGGAGGAGGAATTCTGGGAGCTGAAGTCCACAAGTCTTAGAGCTGTCAAGTTTGAAGACCCTCCTGCTGTATATTCTGCCATATTGAGACTGTTGGTGGAGGTGCTGCGGAACAGGTATGACAGTTGCTCTTTAAAAAAAATACGATTTAAATCGACTCTGTGTTTAAGAGAGAGGGAGAACATCCAGGCAGGTGGCAGGTATGCTAAACTCCAAGGAAATGCCATGTATGAATTCTTGAAGGTATGTGTTGTGGTTCGCCGGCAGCAGGTGTGGACAGCTGAGGTCTCGGAGAGCGAGGACTCAGATGAGGGGCCTGTGTGGGATGCAGGTCAGGACCATCAGGGAGTGGAGTGCTGCCTTTGGAGCTTGTGGAGGCTGGCAGCAGTGATGAGGCCCCCAAGGAGCCTGTGTCCAGTGTGCATGCGTGCAGGGCTGCTTGTAGGAAAGAGCAGCTGCAGCAGCATGGGCAATTTGGGAGTAAGGCTGCAAGGTAATGGCCCCTCCCTTAAGGGATAAAAACCAGCCTGAGAGACTGGAGTTCTTTGCAGGAAGCAACGAAGTTCTTGCACTTCAAGCCTTGTGGAAGTTCAGACTATCTTGGTTTGTGTTTGAAGACTTTTTGCTTGGAATATTTCTTGGCAACTTAATCTAGTGTTTTTGGCAGCCTTGCACAACTTGGCAAGGCTCATTCTTATCAGAGACAATTAGTTTTAATCGCCTTTTAACCGTGAATTAAACGGAATTCGCAGAGAAGCATTAAAAGGTTTTGCTTTTATCTCTGTTTGGTGTTTGTTTACTTGGAACAAGGTTTGGGTCAGAACAGTATGGTTTGAAACAACACTAGTGTTTTGAGTTCAGATTTAAACCTGTTGTCCTGCTGTGGAGATCAAATTGATCGATAGCAAATATAGCCAGGGCCTTTTTGGTGGTGACTCCCTTTCCAGGTCTCTCAGCAGAACGGACCTTCTCAACAAAGTCTCCCCCCCCCCCCACACACACACACAAAAGGCTGTTTCAGTTGCAATTCTCTCTGTGGCTTCATTGTCACATCTGAAGGTTTTTTTTTTTAATCCTTATTGCTGTTTTCAAATGACGTTTCTCCTTTGTTGGGACCTGCCAGCGGTTGATGGAGCTGGCAGCAGAGTCTGATAGTAGCGAGGAGGTTGGGGAGGAACCTGGCCTGGTTCTGGAGGCTGAGGAAGGGCCGGACGAGGGCTCTGCATCAGAGGCAGAGATGGGGCCAGGGCAGGCTGGCAGTCGGCAGCAGCCTTTGGGTTCGGACAGCAGTGAGGCGTGGGAGCTTCTGGAACCGGTTCCCAGCCTGCGCATGCGCAGGGCTACCAGAAGACCAGAACAATCGAGAAAGCAGGGCCGACTCAGGAGTAAGGCCACACCTCGGAGAGGATTGGCCCCTCCCATAGGACATCAAAGAGGAGCGAAGGGGACGTGAGCTTTTGCAGGAAGCAGTTAGTTCGTCAGTCGGTTCAAGCTTTGAAAAGTTCTGTTTGACTCTGTGTCCAGTTTGGCCTTGCCCTGCGCTTGGCAGTTAGTTCTCTGGAAGCGCGATAAGGTGGGTGTTCCTCAACATTCCCTTGAAAGACAGCCATGGGAGTAAAAGAGGTTTTGCCAGGACTGAGATTGTGTTTTATGCTTTCTAAGGAAGCCTAGGTCAGAACACTCCTTTCGTTCGGTTTCTGAATCGCCATCCTAACATGCGTTGGTTTTAATTTCCTGCATTGGCTGAAAAAAAAAAATAGCTGGTAGCTTGAAGTGATGCTCAGAATTGGAGGTGGGAGGGGAGGATTACTGAATTGTGAGGGTGCAGCACCCCCTGGCTTGTTGCAAGCTCGTAGAACTACCTGGCACCCGATCCCGTATTGCAACCGCCATGTTGGCAGAGGAATGGAATAGGATAGGGATAGGATAGGATAGGATAGAATGCTGAATAGAATAGAATAGAATAGAATAGGAGAAAGAGAATAGAATAGAATAGAATAGAATAGAATAGAATAGGAGAAAGAACAGGAATAGAATAGAATAGAATAGAATAGAATAGAATAGAATAGAAGAAAGAATAGAACAGAACAGAACAGAACAGAACAGAATAGAATAGAATAGAATAGAAGAAAGAATAGGAATGGAATGGAATAGAATAGAATAGGAGAAAGAGAATAGAATAGAATAGAATAGAATAGAATAGAATAGAATAGAATGCAGAATAGAATATAGAATAGAATAGAATGCAGAATAGAATAGGAGAAAGAGAATAGAATAGAATATAGAATAGAATAGAATAGAATGCAGAATAGAATAGAATGCAGAATAGAATAGGAGAAAGAGAATAGAATAGAATAGGAGGAATAGAATAGAATAGAATGGAATAGAATAGAATAGAATAGAATAGAATAGAATAGAATAGAATAGAATAGAAGAAAGAATAGGAATGGAATGGAATAGAATAGAATAGAATAGGAGAAAGAGAATAGAATAGAATAGAATAGAATAGAATGCAGAATAGAATATAGAATGGAATAGAATGCAGAATAGAATAGAATAGGAGAAAGAGAATAGAATAGAATAGGAGGAATAGAATAGAATAGAATAGAATAGAATAGAATAGAATAGAAGAAAGAATAGGAATGGAATGGAATAGAATAGAATAGAATAGGAGAAAGAGAATAGAATAGAATAGAATAGAATAGAATAGAATAGAATAGAATGCAGAATAGAATATAGAATAGAATAGAATGCAGAATAGAATAGGAGAAAGAGAATAGAATAGAATATAGAATAGAATAGAATAGAATAGAATGCAGAATAGAATAGAATGCAGAATAGAATAGGAGAAAGAGAATAGAATAGAATAGGAGGAATAGAATAGAATAGAATAGAATAGAATAGAAGAAAGAATAGGAATGGAATGGAATAGAATAGAATAGAATAGGAGAAAGAGAATAGAATAGAATAGAATAGAATGCAGAATAGAATATAGAATGGAATAGAATGCAGAATAGAATAGAATAGGAGAAAGAGAATAGAATAGAATAGGAGGAATAGAATAGAATAGAATAGAATAGAAGAAAGAATAGGAATGGAATGGAATAGAATAGAATAGAATAGGAGAAAGAGAATAGAATAGAATAGAATAGAATGCAGAATAGAATATAGAATAGAATAGAATGCAGAATAGAATAGAATAGGAGAAAGAGAATAGAATAGAATAGGAGAAAGAGAATAGAATAGAATAGAATAGAATAGAATAGAATAGAATAGAATAGAAGAAAGAATAGGAATGGAATGGAATGGAATAGAATAGAATAGAATATAGAATAGAATAGAATAGAATAGAATGCAGAATAGAATGCAGAATAGAATAGAATAGAACAGGAGGAATAGAATGGAATAGAATAGGAATAGAATAGAATAGAATAGAATAGAATATAGAATAGAATAGAATAGAATAGAAGAAAGAGAATAGAATAGAATAGAATAGAATAGAATAGAATAGAATAGGAGAAAGAGAATAGAATAGAATAGAATAGAATGCAGAAATAGAATAGAATGTAGAATAGAATAGAATAGAATAGAATAGAATAGAATAGAATAGAATAGAATAGAAGAAAGAGAATAGAATAGAATAGAATGCAGAATAGAATATAGAATAGAATGCAGAATAGAATAGGAGAAAGAGAATAGAATAGAATATAGAATAGAATAGAATAGGAATAGAATGGAATGGAATAGGAATAGGAATAGGAATAGGAATAGAATAGAATAGAATAGAATAGAATAGAATAGAATGCAGAATAGAATAGGAGAAAGAAAATAGAATAGAATAGGAGGAATAGAATAGAATAGAATAGAATAGAATAGGAATAGAATAGAATAGAATAGAATAGAATAGAATAGAATAGAATAGAATAGAATAGAATAGAATAGAATAGGAGAAAGAGAAAGGAGGGTTGCAAGGCCTTAACCCTTCCGTAGAAGAGGGAACAACAGCTGGGGAGTCTGGGGAAGTTGCCAGAGCTCCCGGGAGGACCACTGCGAAAGGGAACGAAATGCCAACCCTTCGAGGTAGGCCAAATCAAGGAAGAGATCTCACCAAGATCCAACAGGAATGCTATTTTATTGTTGGAGGTACTGTAGCAGAACCAATAGTGGGTCTGATCTTTCTGATACGGTGTAATTCAAACTGGGGGATGCTTGTCTCTGGATTGGGTAAAATGTCTTATAATGCTTCGCTCTGTCCTTTCCGTAAGATCAGCTTATTTTCCTTTCCATCCATCCTTATTCTCACAAGTCCATGTTTGAATCGATCTAGAACTTCCTTCCTTCCTCCTTCCTTCCTTCCTTCCTTCCTTCCTTCCTTCCTTCCTTCCTTCCTTCCTTCCCTTTCTGTTTCCTTCCTTCCTTCCTTCCCTTTCTGTTTCCTTCCTTCCTTCCTTCCTTCCCTTTTGTTTCCTTCCTTCCTTCCTTCCCTCCCTTTCTGTTTTCCTTCCTTCCTTCCTTCCTTCCTTCCTTCCTTCCTTCCTTCCTTCCTTCCTTCCTTCCTTCCTTTCTGTTTCCTTCCTTCCTTCCCTTTCTGTTTCCTTCCTTCCTTCCCCTTTTTGTTTCCTTCCTTCCTTCCTTCCTCCCTTTCTGTTTTCCTTCCTTCCTTCCTTCCTTCCTTCCTTCCTTCCTTCCTTCCTTCCTTCCTTCCTTCCTTCCTTCCTTCCTTCCTTCCCTTTCTGTTTCCTTCCTTCCTTCCTTCCTTCCCTTTCTGTTTCCTTCCTTCCTTCCTTCCCTTTTTGTTTCCTTCCTTCCTTCCTTCCCTCCCTTTCTGTTTTCCTTCCTTCCTTCCTTCCTTCCTTCCTTCCTTCCTTCCTTCCTTCCTTCCTTCCTTCCTTCCTTCCTTCCTTCCCTTTTTGTTTCCTTCCTTCCTTCCTTCCCTCCCTTTCTGTTTTCCTTCCTTCCTTCCTTCCTTCCTTCCTTCCTTCCTTCCTTCCTTCCTTCCTTCCTTCCTTCCTTCCTTCCTTCCTTCCTTCCTTCCTTCCTTCCTTCCTTCCCTTTCTGTCTCCTTCCTCCCTTCATCACTCACTCAAACTGATTTCTTGGCTTCAGTTGCCCTGTTGCTTCCTCCTCCTTGTTGTCCCCCTCTGCTCCCTCCTCCCCAGACCGTGCATTGAAAACCTTTTGGGAAGGGCTGCAAAGCTGCTGGCCATTTGCTCGGGTCATGCCACCAAGCTCGATGGGGGGGGGGCTTCTGAGCATGTTGGATTTCAGTGCCCACCGACAAACACACACACACACACACCAGCCTTTAGGGAATTAGCCTGTCTGGAGAGCCCCTGTGAGCAGCTTCCCTTGATGGAAAAGCAGGGTATATATCCTGGCCTTCTATTTATAACTTGACTTTTGCCCCTGGAGCCCTCTGGCAGGAGGGTCTCCCTCCCAGGTAGGGGTGTGCGTTTGTGTGTGTGTGTGTGAGAGAGAGAGGGGGGGGAGAGAGAGGGAGGGAGATTCCCTGCCCCTGCAGCCTCTCTCCCTCCCTCTCCCCTTTGCACGGAGGAGCCAGGCCGTTGCCCGTCTCAGACTCCCTTGCCAAGGCCCCACTTCCCTGCACACTAGCTTGCTAGGCGAAGCAGCCGCCGCCAGCCGCCCTCCTCCTCCTCCTCCTCCTCCTCCTCCTCCTCCTCGTCGCTGCGCTTGTGCTGGGCTGCTGGTGGTGCTGCAGCCCTCCCCCTGCCTCCGTTGGCGGTGCTTTATTTACGGAAACAGGAGGAGGAGGAGGACGAGGAAGGAGGGGGGGGTCACAGCACATGCTCAGTGCTGTCAGTCTTTCAGGGCGAAGTTTTTTGCGTCCTGCGTGCGGGTGCCGAGGTCAACGCACACGAGCTCGGGCGAAAGCTCTGCCCGGGTCTACCTCTCGGAACTGCATGGGCCTCCATTTTGATTAGTTGGCTGGGGAGGGGGGGCGAGGAGCAGGCAGACTCTCTCTCCCCCCCCCCTTCCTTCTGATTCTTCTTTTTTTCCTGGGGTTTTTATTTTTTTGGGGGGGCTTTCCTTTCCTGGAGAGCCACAGAGAGGCGGCAAGGTCAGGTAGCATCACTGCAGCGCCCGGCCGAAGCTGTCACTGTCATGGATGACCTGTTTGGCCCCTTCAGGTAGGCAGACCGGGGTGGGGTGGGGGGTGGAAACAGATGGGGAGTGGAGGGGTGGGTGGGGGCTGGCCGGCCCGGGAGGAGGGATTGGTCGAGAGGGGCTTCTTCCCACCCACCCACCCACCCCTCTTGCCTTTCCCAGCCCTGTTTGCATGTCCAAAGATGGCACTTGGCAGCTGCCAACGTGCCCAGCAGCTCCCTCCAGCCTGTCCCTCTCCTCCTCTTCCTCCTGCAAGGGGGCTCCAGTCAGTCCCCGAGCCCACCTGCTCTGTCCCGGTTGCAAGGGCTGGTAGGAGGAGGTGGGGTGGGGGGGGTCTCCGAAAGGGGCGGGAGGAGGCTCCGTAGAGCCGTAGCCATTGGCTGCCGGTGCAAGAGGGACGGGACGATTCTTGACAGCCCAACATGCCTGTCTGCTTGCTTGCTTAGCTGGCTGGCTGGCTTGCCTGGACGGGCTCCGGAGTGGAGGGCCGGGGGCGAGGGGGGACTTGAGGGGGAGGCTTCCCCCTTCCCCCTAGCAGGGATGGGGAAAGGATGCTGCTCAGCGGCTAGGCGGCCTTTTTGGGGGGAAGGCAAGGGGGCCTTTCCAGATTGGCTGCTCCGGGACCCCATCCATCGGGGAGAACTTTCCATGGGGTGGAGGAAGTCACCCCCCCACCTGCAGGGATGTGGAGGCACGCCTCCCCTTTCAGGGAAGGTGGGCATGGATCCAGTGTCCCCCCCCTGCCCCCCATCTCATGAGTTGGGAAGCTCCATTCAACTTAGGGGGAGAATCCACAGGCGTCTTGTAACCACAGGAACGAGCCTATTTTTTTTCATAAATACAGAAGCCTTTTCTGTACAGGTGGGAAGTACAACCGGGACGTGGGGCCGGGTCACAAGAGCCACACACACACCCCAGGGGGGGATAGCATGGCGGGGGACATCCAGCTGTTGCAAAACGGACAGGAAAAAAAAAGACAAAAAGAATTGGGGTCGGGGGGGAAAGTCCTCACGAGACCACCCAGCCCGTCCTGAGACAAGTAACTTAAGAGGCAGCCAGATTGTTACTGTGGGGTATTGATCCTGGCGGCTTTTGGGGGGCCCTGCGTGGAGTTGGGAATGTTTGGGGCAGCTAACGAAAGCCAAGTTTCTAGTCCTCAAGGCGAAACTTTTAAATTGAAGGTATAGCTTTGTGACCAGTTACAGGGGTAGGTAGGGCTTTAGGATGCTGGCGTGTTGCGTCCCTCTCCTTGGCTCCTCTGAAATTCTCTTCCCATCTACCGTGACGCATCTTAAATGGAGATATCTATTATTTTTTTTGCAATTGTCCGGATGTGTGTGTGTGTGTGTGTGTGTTTGGGGGGGAGAGAGAGAGAGAGAGAGATTGCCTTCTTTCAAACGCTAATTTATTTTTGCTCAAGATTTGGTGTTAGCTCCAGAATCCAGACGGTCAGAAACTGAGTCGAGGTCCAGGGGGGGGGGGGATATTTGGGGAAGGGATCCAAACTCTCGGTCCTCCCTCCTTCCCCCATTTTCTGCAACCACGCTACTTCTGTGTAACCTTTTTCTGCGTCGGGATTACTTTCTCTGTATGGCTAAGCCATCCCGTGGTTTGCTTTGCTCCGGAAGGCTGTGTGCACACATTGTGGCTTCACTCCCCAAGCCATGGTTTAGCAAGTGCGTGAGCCCAGGAAATGCCACGGCAACCGTTTTTTGCCCTGACATCCTTTTTTGCCCACTTTCTGGCATCAACTCAGATGAAGTTGGTCACATCCCGCGAACGGGAGGGGGGGGGATAATGAGAGAAGCATTCAGAAAGGCAGGATTTTTATCCAGAAGGACACCTGCGATCTGGAAAAGCCAAAATCAGATCTTTCCCCCTCCTCTGGCTAATTCTGATCATCTCTTTTGGGGAGAATTTTGTTTCATAACCCTATTTTTTTTTGGGGGGGGGCCTAAATGTCACCTGTTTTGTGTTGTGGTGAAATTAAAATTCACCGAGGCTATCCCGAAAGCAAAATTCCTGGCTTTCAACCAGGGTTGAGAAGCGAATTTGGGGAGAAATGGAGGCTCAAAATTATTCCAATTTTGCAGAAGATCAAATGTTGGTCTCTTCTCCCCCCCCAAAAAGTGGGGGGCTCAGGAAGACCAACAAGGTCTGTATGGACAAGCAGTAAAATTTTGCAATGTAGACGGCTTGCAAGTTCCTGATTTGGATAAAGTATTTGTTTCATTTTATAATTTAATAACCGTAACGTTTAGCGTTAAGGAGGCAATGGTTGCTTCATTTCCAACAACTTTACCCCGGAATAATGCCGGCCACAAGTATGTTTAGTTTCATCCTTGTGCATTCAATCCTGAGGGCAGTTTTCATCCATGCTGATGCCACGAAACACCCCCCCCCCAAAAGGAATTCCTGCATATTTGAAGGAATCCCATCCAGATTCCTCTGGGAATCTCCCACCGTCTGATGTCCCGATTGCTCTGCTTGGCTAAAATCCTGGTTGGGGATACAGCCCGCTTGGCTTTTGCTTTGCTGGTTGTGTCATTGCAACCCCCTAGGAAAGAAATAGAAAGACACACAGATAAACACACACACACAGAGAGAGGGAAGGTTGTGTGGGCCTCAGTTTCTCCTCCTGTAAAAATGGAAGCGTTTGCACGTCCAAAGCACAGGCCAGGTGTGGGACCCGCAAGGTTGCAATGCAGCCTGGATGGGGGAGGGGAGGGAGAAATGGGGGCATCCTTCCATCGGGCGTCTTTCCATCGTTCAGTCCCTGGGAGCATTCCAGCACTGTATGCCAACAGGCAGCAGCCGGGAAACCCCCTCCCCCCACCCCAAGAAACGAGGGTCTCACCTGCTTCAGGTGAGCCCCATCGTCTCAGTGTTGCAACGGAAGCATCGGTGTTTGGTGTTGGTTGGGCCTCCCTCCCCTCCCCCCAAGATTAAAGGAGGCTGCAAGCTTTCCGGGCCTCTTCTGCAGAAACTTGATGGGACCCTTCTGTGAAACGGGCCAATTGGGCCCAAGCTCTCTCCTGCTTCCCAAAATGGGCTCAAGGAGATTTGCTGGACCTGGTTGGCCATCAAAGCTTCCTGCCTCCCCCCTCCTCCCCTTAATCCCCTCCCCAAAAGCAATTCCCTCCAGGTGGAGTGCCCTTCCTCTTCACCCCCCTCCCACCTCTCCCTTGTCCTGGTGGGAGGGGAGGCCCCTCCCTCCCTCCCTCCCTCCCTTTTGATATTCCTTTTTGCGGCCCAGCCTGTCCAGCCCCTGTGGTTATTTGATAGGCGACAACGTTGCCATGGCAACAGGTTGCTTCTTTTTCCCAACCCCCTCTCTCTCCCTCCCCCCCCCCCCTTTCTCCTCCTCCTTAGGCTGGGGGGAAACATCTTGTCATTATATTTAATCCACTGCGGCTGGAGAAAAGGGCTGAAATATTAAGTTGGGGGTTGCCATGGCGACCACTTTTGTGGCATCGCTTTTTTTTTTTCTTTCTCCCCCTCCCTTTTGGTGTCGGATTTCGCATCCCGCGCCCACTCTTCCACCGAAACCCCTCTCCCCCTTCCCTCTTGTTTTCCTCCCCTCATCCTTTTCCACGCCCCCCCCCAGAATGAATGAATGAATTAATTAATTAATACATTAATTAATAAATCCTGTGCATTTCTCTACGAGAGACCGTACCAAAAAAATATTCCTCTTTCACGCTTTTTAAAATAATAAATAATAATAATAGATAAACAAACAATAGTTTATCTTACTTTATTTGTCATTGCACCTCATACAACAAAATAAATTCACCATCTTCGATGTCCATTATAAAGTATAAAAAAATAAAAACACAAACACACATCCTTCTATACATTGAATTGGAAAACCCCCCTGATATTGCATTAATATTGCACTAATAATAATAAATAATAAATAATGCCTCTTTGGTTTTATCATCATCTCTCTCTCTCTCTTTCTCTCTCTCTTTCTCTATTGGGAAAAATGGCTTTTCTAGGCTGGGGAAGCCATTAGTAATCGTGGTGCTGTTTATTGTTTTTCAGTCCCTTTGAAACTCTCCCAGGTGGGAAATTGGCAAAAGCATTTTGTTTTTGGGTTTGTTTGTTTGTTTTGTTCGTGGTGAGTCTCTTTTTTCCCCCCCTTCCTTGGCTGATGATGGCTGGTGGGGGGGTGAAGTCCCAGGAGCTGCAAGTTCGAAACACAGCCCACCAACTCTGGATGTGGCTCGGCCTGACCTCATTTCCCAGATCAACCGATTTGCCTCGAGGTCGACTGATCCATCTGGGATCAGATCAGGGGCCAAAAGATGCTGCCCACTACCACAAGCTGCATCCCACCCCCCACCCCCCGTTTTCCTCTTCCACAGTTCGTGCCAGGAAAACATCTACCTGTGAGACAGGTCTTCCATCTTCCGTGGCACCTGCTGAGAAAATCAGATTGAGGTGGTGCTATCTGAGCTGGCTTGCTTTCTGGCAGACGTTTCATTACCCAACTAGATAACATCATCATTGCCGGAGTAAGTAAGGAATGAGGTTTGCTTTGTTAGTGTTGATGGAGATGGCCTTAGTGGTTCTTTAATTTGGGCTGTTTACTGATGGCTCTTTGGCAGTTTCTTGACTGGGATATTGTTTACTTGATTGTTGGTCTGATGTTAGTCTTGCAGTTACGCCGATCGTGGTGCTGATTGCTGGGGTCTTTTTGTTCTCTTTTGGGCTGGTTGCATAATCTACAGGTGTTGTTAATGTCTGTGGGTCTAACGATAGCGAATGTTCCTTCCTTCTCCTATTTCCCCCCACGACAACAACCCTGTGAGGTGGCGGAAGCTTCATCTCCCCATTTCCTTCACACATGCAGATGCAACAGTCCTCTTGCTGATCTCTTTCCTGGCTATTTTACCTTCCGGCGTGCATTTCCCACGATGCCCTCTCTTCCTCCTCCTCTTCCAGACCCACCCAGCTTTCTCTCTCTCTTTCTGCCTACAGGCATGGGACTGCATCCCCCAGCATTCCCAGCCCGACAAGGTGGCACCAGCAGGCATTTGAGGAACACAGAATTAGCCTGCCCCCTTCTCTTCGTGCATTCCCCCCCAAAGTTGGAGCGCTTCCAAAACACTTGAGAAGCAAAACGTGACCCCTAAATCTGGGCACATCCTTCCTGGCAGGAAATGTTACAGGTAGTCCTCAACTTTATGACTACGATTGAGTCCGAAATTTTATGTTGCCAAATGAGAAATTTGTTAAGAATTTTGGTTGTGGTTCGTCGGCAGCCTGTGCAGACGGCAGCGGAATCGGAAGGTGGGGAAGAACGGGGACCAGTCTGGGAGTCTGGGGAGGACTCAGATGAGGGTCCTGCGTCCGATGCAGAGATGGGGCCAGGACTATCTGGGAATTATGTGCTGACTCCAGAGCCTCCAGAGTCTGGCAGCAGCAAGGCAGAGGAACAAAGGGAGCCTGTTCCCAGTGCGCATATGCGCAGAGCTGCTAGAAGGTGAGAGCAGCTGAGACAAAAGGGGCGACTCGGGAGTGAGGCTGGGAGGTGATTGCCCTTCCCATCAGGTATAAAGGAGGTGCAAAGGTAGAGAAACCTTTGCAGGAAGCAAAGTCGTTCCCTCTGTTTGGATTAATCCTTGAAACTCTGTGTGGACTTTGTACTTCGGTTGGTTTTTTTAACAGTTAATTTGGCACTTAGTTGTTGGCAGCAATCCAAAGGAGAGAAAGGTGGGTGCTTATCTCGGGGGACTATTTACGGGCTGGGAATGCACATAATTCCCTGCGTTGAAGTAAAACAAGAGTTGTTTGGACTAAGTGTGTGCTTAATTACAGTCTCAGGAAACCTTGGTCAGATTGCCCCGATTTACGACTTTTCTTGCCATGGTTGTTCAGTGAATCACTGCGGTTGTTAAGTTAGTCACACGATTGTTAAAGTGAATCTAGCTTCCCTGTTGCACATCAGAAGGTTGCAAAATGAGATTGCATGACCCCCAGGACACTGCAACCGTCATAAATATGAGTCAGTTATTAAGCATCCAAATATAAATCAGGTGACCATGGGGACACTGCCCCAGTTGTAAGTGGACATCAGTCACTTTTATTCAGTGCCGTTGAAACTTCGACCAGTTACTAAGCCAACTGTCATAAATCAAGGACTACCTGTATTTTCCAGGGACCTTTCCCCAAAAATAAATAAATCCTAATTTTTCCCAGCCTTGCGAATCCAAGACATCCTGTTTCTTTTTGGAGCACGTCTCATTTTGCTTTTGCTTCTAAGCCGGGGGGAGGTCACGTCTATGAGAACGGCGGTGCTAAAAATGCAGTGTAACATATTTATTTTATTTTATTTTATTTATTTATTTGATTTGTCAATCACTTACAAAATAATAGGTATAAGTATAAACATGAATAGGAATACAGGAAACAGGTACGAATCAATGGGGACAAAAGGACAGGGACAGTAGGCACGATGGTGCACTTATGCACGCCCCTTACAGACCTCTTGGGAGTGGATATTCTCCTTCCTTCCTTCCTTCCTTCCTTCCTTCCTTCCTTCCTTCCTTCCTTCCTTCCTTCCTTCCTTCCTTCCTTCCTTCCTTCCTTCCTTCTTTTCTCTTCTCCCTCCATTTTTTTCCCTTCCTTCCTTCCTTCCTTCCTCCCTCCCACCCTCCCTCCCTTCCTTCCTTCCTTCCTTCCTTCCTTCCTTCCTTCCTTCCTTCCTTCCTTCCTTCTCCATTTTTCCTTCCTTCCTTCCTTCCTTCCCTTCCTTCCTTCCTTCCTTCCTTCCTTCCTTCCTTCCTTCCTCTCTCTCCCTTCTTTTCTCTTCTCCCTCCATTCTTTTCCCTCCCTCCCTCCCTTCCCCCCTTCCTTCCTTTATTTTTTATTTGATTTATTTATTTGATTTGTCAGTCACTTACAAGATAATAGTATGAACGTGAATAGGAATACAGGAAACAGGTACGAATCAATGGGGACAATAGGACAGGGACGGGAGGCACAATGGTGCGCTTATGCATGCCCCTTACAGACCTCTTAGGAAAGGGGTGAGGTCGTTATAGAATATAGAGTTTAATGCATAGATTATATAGATTTATACCTGATTTTCTTTTCTTTATATATATATATATATACACACACACACATACACACACACACACACACACACACACACATAGTTATTTAGTGCTAACTTTATACTTTTTGATTTACTGACCGATATATTTGAATTACTGATTTTATTAATATTAACGGATTACTAACTATTATTAATAATATTACTATTAACTGTCAAGTATTAACCGTATTTATCATATTGATTGTACTGTCAAGAAAGCGATGATGAAATGTATCAACTTTTTTTATAGATATATTTGTATAAATTTTCATATGTTAATTTTCAATAAAAGTTTTTTTATTTTTATTTTTTAAAAAAATGAAAGGGGTGAGGTCAATAGTGGATAGTTTAAGGTTAAAGTTTGGGGGGGGGGGTTGAGGATGTAACAACGGAGTCAGGTGGTGCGTTCCAGGCATTGACCCCCCCTCTGTTGCTGAAGTCGTACTTCCTGCAGTCATAAATGCACTAGAACACATCACCATAAATGCACATCAATGCAATAGAACACAAATTATTATGCTCGGTTGTCTCTCGGCTCCATTCCCTCCTTGGCTCCTAGCTTGCCAAGGCAACATCTAAAAATCCCAGCCTTTTTTTTCCCGTCCCTGCCGACGAAGATCACAAGGAAAGGGGGGAGGGGTGTTGTTTCGTTTTTGTTGCGTGTGGGTTGTTTTTTGTTTTTTTTTGTTTTGCTTGCTCTTGTCATGTGAGGCTTTCCTGGGCAGAGAGCCATTGTCCCCGAAGGTGTCGGGGAAGAAAAGGCCGGCGTGTTTTTCCTCGCTCTCAGCCAGCGGTGGAAGAAAAGAGACAGACCTGAAGAAAAAGATGACATTACACCTAGCTTGCTTGGTCTGCGGGAACATCGGTTTCTATTCTTGCGGTGGCTTTTTTTTTTTTCCTCCTTCCCTCCCTCCCTCCCTCCCTCTTTACATAATAATCCAGCTTTCCCCTTTCTTGCCTCACCATGAATTTCCAGAGAGAGAGAGAGGAGAGGAAAAATAAGACTGGAGAGCACTCAGTTGCCAACGTTGCCATTTTGAAATCAATCCGGCATAGCAAGAGACCCACATTGCAAAGCACAAGAGAAAAGGGTTTTTTTCTCCCCCAAAATTAAAGGTTGGTCTGGTGCTAGCAGTCGGAATAAATAGATATTGCAGAGGGTGGTGAGCACAGCACAAACTATCGTGGGCTGTTCCCTGATACCACTAGATGACCTCGCTAGGGCTCGCTGCCTTAGAAGTGGAAGGAGATTAGAGAAGCATAGCCAGGCACACCAACAGGTTGAAGAACAATTTCTACCCATGGGCTGTCAAGACTCCTGAACGGAAAATAACTTTCATGTCAACATCGTATGATAGACTTGCGGGCTGGCATGTTATGCAACAAGGTCACATGGCATAATAAGATTGAGGCTGGGTTAGGGGCTTCGGTCCTCTCTGTGAGTTGTGTTAGGCGGGGGGGGTGCACGAAGGGAGGCTCAGCCACTCTCATTGTACACATGTTGTACTCTGACAATAAAGGTAATAATAAACTGGCCTTGAAGCATTAGGACCTTTTTCCTTGCCGCTGGATTTCATGCAACTGAGGCAGAAGGCCTGGGGCAGGATTATTTCTTGGGTTTAGAACGTGGGGCTTTGAAATGGGGGCAGGGGGTTCAGTATCCGTAGAAGAGAATATTTGTAACTCAGGGTTAAACTATGGGGGAGGTCTCTGGTGCTCTCTGAGCTGTGTTGGGTTTGCTTGCAAGACGTTTCATGACCCAACTAGGGTAACCTCATCCATGCAGTGATGTGAGGATCAGTGCACGGATGTTGTTACCTAGTTGGGTCATGAAACGTCTGCAAGAAAGCCAACAAGCTCAGAGAGCAAGGAGGACCCCACAGTTGAGTGTCTGCCAAACCAAGAAACATGATCTTATTTAGGAGTAGCAGCTTTCGGGTCAGAATAGATGACCCAGTACAGTGACCCCAAGGACAGATTGGTCATAATGTTTCAGTGGATCTGCTCTAGAACCCTTCCCCTTCTTCTACCCTCTTCCTCTCCCTCCCTACCTCCCCTTTCCCTTCCCTCTTCTTCCTTTCCTTTCCTTTTTCTTTCCTTCTCTTTCTCTTCCTTTCCTTTCCTTTTCCTTTCCCCTTCCTTTCCTTTCTCTTTTCCATTCCTCCCCCTTCCTGAATGTTAAAGCCCAAGGATCATGCGCTGTTCCCCATCACCTTCTAACCAGCACATGTCCACCGATAGCGGCTTCGTTGCACCGCTGTGAGCCTACTTGGGAAGTAACCCAGCTTTCTGTGCCTTCTGAGAACAGTTGCGCCTCTTGTTCCAGTGACATGCAGCAGGAGGAGGATTCGCTCAAGCGCTGCGCATGGGGCATCTCTAGCATTCCTCCAGCAACACAGCTCCTGTGGGGTGAGGGCTTCTGGGAATTGTAGTCAGTTGACAACTTGGGGGACTGCAGCTTTCCTGTTCTTGAAGTAGAGGATTGTTGTGGTTAGCCAGCAGTAGGTGCGGACAGCTGAGGAGAGCGAGGATTCAGATGAGGGGCCAGGACCATTAGGGAGTGGACTGCTGCCTTCTGAGATTGTAGGGGCTGGCAGCAGCGATGAGGAGGTTCCCGAGGAGCCTGTGCCCAATGTGCGTGTGCACGCAGGATTGCTCGTAGGAAAGAGCAGTTACAACAGCACGGGCGACTCGGGAGTAAGGCTGCAAGGTAATGGCCCCTCCTTCAAGCAGATAAAGGCCAGGTGTGAAACGAATGTTCTTTGCAGAAGGCAAAAACGTTTTGAGACTCCAGCCTCGTGGACATTCCAGTATCCTGAGTTTGCATTTGAAGATTCTTGTATTGCAAATTATTTCTTGTCTGTTACCTTTTGTCTCGCACAGTTTGGCAAGGCTTGTGCTCATCACAGCTAATCATTTTGCAGAAGCATTAAAAGGTTTCTGTTCCTTTTGGATTGTGTTGGATTTGTTGGAAAAGGGTGTGGGTCAGAACGGCCCAGTCTGGGTGATCTGACTAACCCTTCTGTGTCTTTAATTTGCAGGAGGCTGAACAGCACCCAAGGAGAAATCCGGGTTGGGCCCAGCCACCAGGTAAGGTTGCCCCGAGCATCGCATCACTGTGCAGTTTCTACACAAAAAGCCATTGCACCCATGGTAGCGTTTGAAGGAATAGAATAGAATATAGCAGCTTTTCCTTAGACTTTCTCAACTTGAAAAGTTTGCGTCAAGTGTCGGTGTGAAGGGAGGGGAGAAGTTCTCCGATTTATCTTCCTTCTTCTTTCCAGGCCAAGCTCCCTGAGCTGCAGCCCTTCCCTTCCGGAGATGGGGACGCGGTGACGCGTCACGAAGAGCTGGTCTGGATGCCCGGGGTGAACGATTGCGACCTGCTGATGTACCTGCGGGCGGCGAGGTAATCGCGAGTCAATCACGTTCGGAAATTGGCCCGCTGAGGACCTCGTGCAAACCCAAACCGACCGGGCGCCCCCTCTGCTCTTCCTTTTCAAAGTTGGACCCCTGCTTGGCACATCCGCGCACAAATGCACCTCCAAAGGAGCCACGATTTCTTCAGATTAGGGAGGAAGCTTGGAAAGCCCGGATCCATTTTCAGAAAGGGAGCTGGGCTGCACTGGGGTGTCTCCAAGAGGCCAGTTTTTACCCCCCCCTGCCCTTTCTGATTCGTTTCAGGAGTGGGCACTGTCTTAGCAATAGAGCGTAGACTTATATACCGCTTCGCAGAGCTTGACAGTCCCCTCAAAACAGTTTACAGAGTCAGCCTTTTGCCCCCCGACATTCCGGGTCCTCGTTTTACCCACCTCGGAAGGACGGGAGGCTGAGTCGACTTTGAGCTGATCAGGATCGAACTGCTGGCAGTGGGCAGAGTTAGCTTGCAATACTGCATTCTAACCACTGGGAATGAAGGAAGGAGGGAGGGAGAGAGGGAGTGAAGAAGGAAAGAAGATAGCAATAGCACTTAGGCTATATACTGTTCACAGTGTTTTACAGCCTTCTTTAAGCAGTTTACAGAGTCAGCCTTTTGCAACAATCTGGGTCCCCAGAAGGATGGAAGGCTGAGTTGACCTTGAGCCAGTCAGGATCGAACTGATAGCAGTGGGCAGAGTTAGCTTGCAATACCACATCCTAAGCACTGGGAGGTAGAGAGGGAAGGAAGGAAGGAAGGAAGGAAGGAAGGAAGGAAGATAGCAATAGCACCTATATTTATATACTGCTTCACAGTGCTTTACAGCCCTCTCTAAGCAGTTTACAGAGTCAGCCTCTTGCCTCCAACAATCTGGGTCCTCATTTTATGAACTTGGAAGGATGGAAGGTTGAGTCAACTGTGAGCTACTGAGAATCAAACTCTAGGCTATGGGCAGAATTAGCCTGCAATACAGGCAGCCCTCAAATTACGAACACAATTGAGCCCCCAAATTTATGTCTCTTAGTTAAGCATTTGTTAAGTGAGTTTTGTCCCATTTTATGACTTTTTTTGCCACGGTTGTTAAGTGAATCTGCCATTGTTAAATGAGTAACACAGTGGTTAAGTGAATCTGGCTTCCCCGTGGAGTTTGCTCATCAAAAGGTTGTAAAAGGGGATCCTGGGACCCAGCCATGGTCGTAAGTATAAACCAGTTACCAAGCATCTGAATTTTGATCACATGCTCCTGCTACAAAGGTCGTAAGTAGGAATAACGGCCATAAGCCCCTTTTTCCAGCGCCGTTGTAACTCTGAACAGTCACTAAATGAATTGTTGTAAGTTGAGGACTACCTGTACTGCATTGTAACCACTGCACTGCCGCTGCAGGGAGTCTCAACTTACAACAGTTCATACAGATTCCCTTAACGGTGGCAAAAAAAGGTCATAAAATCGGGAATGACTCCATTAAGCCCTGTCTCACTCAGCAACTGAAATTCTGTTCTCCGTTGTGGTCATAAGTCGAGGATTACCTGTAATCCCTGCTTTAAGCTGGGTGGCTCAGCCTGGTGAAAAAAATATCCGTCAATGTTGTTTGGGCTCTGCTTGCTTCGCCTTGAAGACTGGTTGCAACCTGCTGAAATCCGAATTTCCTTTTTGGCCTCAAAGGAGCATGGCGGCTTTCGCAGGGATGTGCGACGGCGGTTCGACGGAAGATGGCTGTGTGGCGGCTTCCCGGGACGACACCACCCTCAACGCACTCAACACAGTAAGCCAACTTCCGCCTTTCCGGAAATAAACGTTTCAGACATTCTAACTGAGTTCCTCTGCTCCCCCCCCCCCCTCACATCCCAGGGTGTGTCAGCTTTAGAAGTCATATTAGGACCAGAAACTTCCACGCTGCCGCATTCTTGAGCCTGGGAAAATAAGAAGGGGGGAGGAATTTCTTGGAGTTTATATGGTTAGACATAATAACATTGTTTTTCTAATTCAAGGTCATGTTATTTCGGCACCTGGGTGAGGGGATGTCTCAAGTGATTGGGGCATGTGATGAAATGATGGGTGCAGGGGGTGGAATTGTAATATTTTACTTATTATTGATGGGAAACTCAGAACTTTCAGATTCGGGATTTCCGAGATGTGCCAGTTTACTACTCTAATAAAAGGAACCTTTGAGAAGATATCTCTCTCGGAGTTATTGGGGGGAGTTGAGGTTATCTGGAACGCTGACAGGCGTCAGTGTTCCAATCAACCAACTCCAAACCGATAAACACTGAGACAATAATTTCCTCAAGGTTCCATTTTATTAGAGTTGTCATATTGGCACATTTGGGAAAACCCAAATCCAAGCGCTCTGGGTTTTCCCTTCCCAAAAGAGAAATCAAAGATCCATCCGCTGCATCCATCAGTCCATCACATGGCCCAATCATATCTTGACATCCCTCCAGACCAGAGGTCTCCAAACTTGGCAACTCTAAGACTTGTGGACTTCAACTCCCAGAATTCTCCAGCCAGCATAGCTGAGCATTGAAGCCCACAAGTCTTAAGGTTGCCAAGTTTGGGGACCCCTGCTCCAGACATACCTCTTCAGGTGCAGGGCCACTTGTCCTCGACTCTCTGAGAAAGGAATGTTGTTGTGTCTAACCTTCTACTTCACTAGGAAATCCTCCCCTCCCAGATTCCCAGGCCCTGAATGGGGCAGCCTCGAAGCTTTCAAGTAACAAAATGGTTTCCAAGGCTGACACCAGGCTTCTTTGCAGCTTTTTAATTGGCCGGCCCCTGCTCTTGTGTGGGACAAGAAGTCCCTGACTTCTCGGGAACTGAAATTGAGAGTTCAGTAACTTGATCACACTCTGGATTATCCCCTCTTAGGCGGTGCATTTTTCGCCTTGGGAATTGGGTTCTTTCGCTTAGGGGGCGGCTCGTGAATCCTCAGAAAAATAATCCCAAAATTATCTTTCTTTTCTGAATAGTTAGACCCAGCAGTTCGGTTAAGCCAGACCAGCTCACAGACCTGGCTCAAACTTGGGGTCAGGGAAGAAAAGCCTTCCATGTTCAAAATGTGGGGATAGGTTTTCCCAGGGTGAATAGAATAGAAGAATAGAATAGAATAGAATAGAACAGAACAGAACAGAACAGAACAGAACAGAACAGAACAGAAAGGAATAGGAATAGGAATAGGAATAGGAATAGGAATAGAGCAGAATAGGAATAGGAATAGAGCAGAATAGGAATAGGAATAGAATAGAATAGAATAGAATAGAATAGAATAGAATAGAATAGAATAGAATAGAATAGAATAGAATAGAAATACAGGAATAGAACAGAACAGAACAGAACAGAATAGAATAGAATAGAATAGAATAGAATGAAATAGAATAGAATAGAAATACAGGAATAGAATAGAACAGAACAGAACAGAATAGAATAGAATAGAATAGAATAGAATAGAATAGAATAGAATAGAACAGAATAGAACAGAACAGAACAGAATAGAATAGAATAGAAATACAGGAATAGAATAAAACAGAACAGAACAGAATAGAATAGAATAGAAATACAGGAATAGAATAGAACAGAACAGAACAAAACAGAATAGAGCAGAATAGAGCAGAAAAGAATAGAAAAGAAAAGAAACAGAACAAAGGAACAAGGAATAGGAATATAGGAATAGAACAGCAAAACAGAACACAGAACAGAACACAATAGAACACAGAACAGAACAAATAATAGAACAGAACAGAAAACAGAATAGAACAGAAGAGAAGAATAGAACTCAGAATAGAATAGAACAGAAGAGAGAACAGAAGAGAAGAGAATGCAGAATAAAGGACAGGATAGGACAGAGAACAGATTTAACAGATTAACAGAGTTGAAAGTCTCATTCTCCTTTCCCTCCCTTTTTTGATGGTCTTTTCTGCAAGAGATGGTAAGTGGCAGCTTTATCCTCTATATTTATTACCTGTTGCCTTGGATAGGAGCTGAGGCTTTTCTTTTCTTTTCTTTTTGAAAAAAGGAAATATTAAGCCTGCCAGCGGCCACCTTGCCTGAAATGGCCTCTGGAAAGACGGGCTCTCCAACCAGGAAGGAAGTGGTTGGTTACCTGTTTTCTTTTGCTGGGAGCCCAAATCGGCCTGTAAAACTTGGACTTTTCCAGGGATCCGTCCCGCCTGGCTTCTGATGCGCGGGAACCGCTTCTGGTTGCGCGGAGGGGCGTGTGGTGTTTAGAAATGGTAATGGGGTAAAAAAATGGATAGGCTCCATGATTCCTTATTATGGAAATACAATAAACTTCAGAGCGGCACTTCACATAAATCATTCCTGACAAAGTTCTTTCCCAGGGTTTTATTTATGGAATAACAGGGTGCTGTAACCCTCAGCATGATTTATTGTTAATTACACCCAAAAGGCACCGAGAGAACAAGGAAACCTTCCTTTTTCTTTCTTTTTTTTTTTTTCTTTTTGCTGCAAAGCATTTATATTAAGCTGGTGGAACATTTCCTTCCTTCCTGGGTCTATTTGCCTATCAACGAGGCTGCATTTCCTTCCTACCCTCCCTTCCTCTCCTCTCCCTTCCCTTCCACTCCATTTATTATTCTCTCCATTTAGCCTTTCTTCCAACCCTTCCCTCCCCTCCCCTCGACAACCCAGCATGTAATTACAGGTAGTCCTTGACTTACAACAGTTCATTTAGTGACTGTTCCAAGTTACAACGGCACTGGAAACAAAATGACTTACCGCTGTTTTTCGCAGTTACCATAGTTACCAGCTGTGGCAAAATGGTCGTAGGTTTGGACGCGGCTCGCTTTGAACAACTGCCATGCTTGGCAACAGGGCCCCCAATTGTAGGCTGTTCTGACCAAAGCTTCCCAGGAACGTAATTAAGCACACGCTTAGTCCAAACACCTCTTGTTTTATTTCAATGCTGGGAATTATGTGCATTCCCAGCCCACAATGAGTCCCAAACAGTTCCCCGAGATAAGCACCCACCTTTCTCTCCTTTGAATTGCTGCCAACAACTAAAGTGCCAAATTAACTGTTAAGAAGCCAAAACAAAGTACAAAGTCCACACAGAGCTTCAAGGTTGAATCCAACAGAGCAAACGATTTTGCTTCCTGCAAAGGTTTCTCTACCTTTGCCTGTCCTTTATCCTTTAGGGGAGGGGCAGTTCACCACCTAGCCTTACTCCCAAGTCGCTCCTTCTGTTTCAGCTGCTCTTGCCTTCTGGCAGCTCTGTGCATACGCGCACTGAAAACAGGCTCCCCTTGTTCCTCTGCCTCACTGCTCCCAGACGCCAGAGGCTCTGGAGTCAGCACCCCACTCCCAGATGGTCCTGGCCTCATCTCCGCATCAGATGCAGGAACCTCGTCCGAGTCCTCTCCAGACCCCGGACTGGTCCCCTACTGTCCAACTTTGCTGCCGTTTGCACCAGCTGCTGGTGAACCACAACATAGTCCTAAATTGGGGACTTCTCCTTCTTCATCCGTTATCCATTCAGATCGACGGCTGAAGTCAGAGCCTCTGCGGATTTGAAGCAAGGACATCACTATGCAAGGCGCCTCATCTCTCCCCCCCCACCCCTTTCTATTAAAACATCTGCAGATATTTGAAGAGGCAGGCAGAGCCTTAAGAGTTTCCCTTCCAAGATTATCAAAGGCCAGAAAATTTCAGGCCCGGTTTTGGCTTTAATAGCGTGACATAAAAATGCTGATTGCCCATAACACCTCACTGGGAGATTTTCTTTTCCTTCTTCTTTTTTTCCCCTTTTCAACTAAAAAAATAAAAGGAAAATGAAAGAAAGCTGAAAGAATTCCCTTCTCCCCCGGATCGTTGGCCGAAAATCTTTTAATATCTTGCAGCCTTATAAATCCATTCCTTAATTAAAATTCAGCTGGCGTTTGATAGCGGCGCCTGTAATTTTACCATAGAGCGAGCCCTCGCTCCGGCTTCTGGTGTCCTTGATGGTCGTATTTGAAACACATCCTGCTTTTAGTGTGCCAAGATCCTAAGGGTGAAGTTGAGTGCCTGGCTCAAAATTACAGGGAGGAGGGAGGGAGGGGAAAATAAAAAACCGCAACTTTTTTCATGACTCAGATGTGCAACCTGTGCAAAACATGCAGATATGCAGGAAGTGCAAAACAGGGCCAGTTTTCGGCCTGCAAAGCTTGCAGAAGCCTTCCTCAAGGTTTTCGGAGGCCGAAAAAGGCCTCAAACTGGCCAAAAATCAGCTGTGAGGGCGCGCATGCGCAGTGAAGTAAGTTTGCCTGCAGCTCACATGCCAGCACAAGTGGCTCTGCGTGCCACCTGTGGCATGCGTGCCATAGGTTCACCATCATGGGACTTGGTGAAACTTAGCTTAATGTCAGTAACAGCTAGAGGACAATCTTTGGACAATCGCTTAAATATGAGCCAGCCGTGTCCGCCGGCGGCAGCCCAAAAAGCCAATGCAATCCTAAGCTGCATTAACAGAGGGATGGAATCAAGATCATGTGAAGTGTTTAGTAGCTCTTTATGAAGCCTTAGTAAGGCCAAACTTGGAATACAGAACCGTAAAGCCTACAAACTTGAAATTTGGCACGTATGGCCCTCTTGGCTTCTAGGGGCTCACTAAGAAAATATTTTTCAAAATAACCCATGAGAGCATTAATATTTCATATATTATTATTATTATCAACACGCTCTGATGCTCAGGAGTTCTATTCCCCCTCCCCACCTGAAAAGAAATCTCTTCCAAACGCAAAACACAATCAGGAGAGGAGTTTCAGTTTTAGTTTCACAGCAGCAAGCAGCTTTAGGACAGAACTGTTGAGCTAAGCCACACCCAGGCTCCTTGCTGTCTCCTTCTTGCTCACACAGCAAATACTGCTTCAGTTTTAAACAGCCCTCTACTCTCTCACACAGGGACAGGATGCTGGTAGGCGGAGGCAGAATTTTCCCCCCCTTATTTTCCTCCCCCAAAACTAAGCCCGACCACAGAGTTTTGGAGCGAAGCACGGGGATCGAGCTAGTTCCTTCCTTCCTTCCTTCCTTCCTTCCTTCCTTCCTTCCTTCCTTCCTTCCTTCCTTCCCTTCCTTCCTTCCTTCCTTCCTTCCTTCCTTCCTTCCTTCCTTCCTTCCTTCCTTCCTTCCTTTCCCTTCCCTCCTTCCCTCCCTCGCCAACCAGCCTTCGAGATCCTGCCCAAGTCCTTAACAGACTCCCCATTATTTCCTATCTCTCTCCCTCCCCCCCAAAAATAATCATCCAGCCCAGATGCTTTCAAGCCAGGCTGGTAATGGCCAGTGGCCCCCACCTACACAGCCGCGGTTCCAACCTGGAAAGGTCGCCAGGGAAAACAGGGGCCTTTAAATTAAGTTACAAATTACAAGCCAAGGACGATATTTTGACGCTTGCCCGAGCTGGCAGTGTCGGGAGTGCTTGGTGGGGGGGGGCGTAATTGCCTCCTCTCACACAAGCACACCCACACACACAGACAGACACCCCTTGTGCAAGCGATGCTAATAAGGCATGCGAGGGGGCAGCACCTCTTTTAAGTCCTCTTGTGGGATAAATGAGGGTGAATAGAGGAAGAAACAAACCCCAGCGTGTAAAACAGGCAGTGTGAGCCCTGCCCTCCTCCCTCCTTCCTTCCTTCCCTGCCTTCAGCCACAGGGAGATTAAAGCAGAACTTGCACATCACAACAAGCCTTGACAGTCTCAAAATATTGATTATTATTTTTTTTTGGTATTCTCTTGCTCCCTGTCCCCCTCTTTCTTTCTAAGCCTCCGTTTGTTTTTTTTAAGCTGGGGGGTGGAAATTGAGAAGGGTGCAACAAGCCATGTCTTTTAATGTTCCTTTGGTCCATGCGCCTAATTGGCACATCTTTAAAAAAAAAAAAAGACACTTCCCACTTCTTTTCCTCGTCCTCTTTCCCTGCTTCCCTGAGCGATGGGCTCCGGAGTCTGCTTCCACTTAAGCCGCCTTGATTCACGAGAGGGGGACGAACGGTTGGTTAAGTTTCATTGGAGCCTATGCTGCCAACTCAACCCATTCTGGTTCGTTTTACGGCCCCGCGCGCCTCGTACTTAGGAAACGGGATAATTCACGAAGCGATGGAGAAGGGGAAGGGTTACCGATAGGCCCACTGAGTCATGGGAATGGCAGAGGGGGTAGGGGGCTCCGTTTTCAGGCAGACAACACCCAAGAAGATGGGCTCAAGATCCAGATGGATCCTGACATTGGGTCCTATCTAACAAAATGAAATTCAGTGTAGAGGAAAGTAAAGTCCTACATTTAGGCAAGAAAAAACCCATAAGTGCACATATAGACTGGGTGAAACCTGGCTCAATAGCAGTCACTGTGAGAGGGATCTTGGAGTCTTAGTGGACAACCAGCTAAATAGGAGCCAGCAGTGTGTAGCAGCAGCCAAAAAAAAGCCAGTGCAATCCTAAATTGCATGAAGAGAGGGATACAATCGAGATCAAGGGAGGGACTAATGCCACTCTATAAAGCTTTAGTAAGACCACACCGAGAGTACTGCATCCAGTTTTGGTCATTACACTTTAAAAAAGATGTTGAGAATCTAGAAAGAGTGTGGAGAAAGGCAGCCAGGACGATTAGGGGACTAAAACACATGAAGAACGGTTGCAGGAACTGGGCTTGGCTAGTCTAGGGAAGAGAAGGACCAGCAGAAACATGATAGCGGTGTTCCAATATTTGAGGGGCTGCCACAGAGAGGAGGAAGGGGTCAAGCTATTTTCCAAAGCACCTGAAGTCCAGATAAGGAATAATGGATGGAAAGTGATCAAGGAGAGATTCAACCTGGAAATAAGGAGGAATTTTCTGACAGTGAGAAAAATCAACCCATGGAACAGAAGTTGCTTGCAGAAGTTGTGGGAGCTTCATCACTTGAGACCTTCAAGAAGAGATTGGACTGCCCTCTGTCAGAAATGGGTGTAGGGTCTCCTGCTTGGGCAGGGGGTTGGACTAGATGACCTACAAGGTCCCTTCCAACTCTGATTATCTGTTAACGTGGGAAGAATCGGGGAATGTTTTGTTTTGGCCCTGAGCTGCTAAGCTTTCCGCTTTGGTTCTCTTTCGGAAAATGGTGTCATGTTCTCTCTAGCGTTGTTTCCTCTGAGCCTCTTTTCTCTCTTCCTCCTTGCAGCTACACGAGAGTAACTACGACGCCGGGAAGGCCCTCCAGCGCCTGGTGAGGAAGCCCGTCCCCAAACTGATCGAAAAGTGCTGGACGGAAGACGAAGTGGTGAGAAAGGCTTGGGGTTTTGGGGGTGATGGTGGGGAACGACTCTTGGTCGGGCTCCGCTTAAAATCTCTCATCGCTTTTGGCGTAGATGCTTCACTTTGGAAAGTGGGAAGAGACGGCGGGGGGGGGGGGTGTCTCTTACGCAGCCGGCTTCTCTCAGCGGCCAGGTTCCCACCTTAACAAGTGTGATGACCCAAAGGGGCGTGGCACAAAGGCAACCCAGTCAAATAATCAGTCAGAGTCCCTTTATTAGCTCCAACTTTGCCCCCAGCGTCCTGGTTACCTTCTGGGCTGGAGAAAAAACTCTCCCAGGAACAGCCTTTGGCTGCAGAGAGAATCAAGTCCAAAACATGGTCAACAAAAACTGTAACTTAAAGTCCAATCGAAGCAAGGTGAGGTCATTAGTCATTTTAATGCAAAATGTACATCACCGAAGCGGTAGTAACACCAGTTGAATCTCACCCCTGTTTGCAACATCCCCATGGTCGTGTTATCAAAGTTCAGCCACTTGGCAACTGCGAGAAGAAGCTAAACGCCTTCAAAGAAAAACGAAGGAAGTCCAGTTGCCTCTTGAGAAAAACGGATTCAGTGTCCCTTGTGACAAGCCAACTCAATAGGGAAGCCAGGTTCACTTTTAACAGCCCTGTCACTAACTTAACAATGGATGAGACTGCCTTAAACAAACGTGGCAAGGAAGGTCATAAAACGAGGCAAAATTCACCGAGTGGTGTTGGCCCAGGGATCAGTTGTGTATTCCAGACGGAAGCCTAAAAGAAATCTTGACTCTTGCAATATTCCATCTTTTTAAACCTGGAGCCTGCTTTTTTTTGGGGGTGGGTGTGACAGGGGGCTCCCCAGTTGGAATGAAACAAGCTAGGTTCCCACCACCGTTTCATACATCTGCTCCGGTCCAATACTTGACAACGATGATGATAAAACTTAAAATTTGGCCCTATTGGTGCGTTTGCAAGCTCATAAATGTTAACGCGGACGATAGATCCAAGATTAATCAAGGTTGCAAAATTTGGCTGTTCGAGCAACACGTTGCCTCCGGTCTTTTCAAGGGTGCATTTCTCTCTTTTTTTATTTTTATTTTTATTTTCTATTTCACTGAGATTATTGCTCGGCCCTTCGGCCGTGGATTTCTTAGTCTCGGTGGGGGGGAAAAATGTGGAAGTGTGCGTTCTCTTTCTCCTCTTCCCCCCCTCCCCCCCCCCAGCAATTGGCTCCATCCACAAAAAAAGGAGACCAGTCCCAGAATCCTTTGTAGTTTCTAAGCAACGGAGCGAAGTTTGTTTTAGCTGGCTGGGCGGGCAAGCAAAGCACATTTTGTTCCTTCTGTGTGCGGAAACACCGAAGGACGTGCGGCTTCAAAACACCAAACTTAAACAAACCCGCAGCTAAGATAGCAGGAGGCTGAAAAAGGGGGAGGGTGGGGGGAGAGATTTATTTATTAATTTATTTCTCTCTGGGTGAGTTTTAATAGCTCCCGTTCTTGGCCTGTCCCCTTCCTTATTCCAGATCATCTGAGCATGGATGTCAAATCTTCAGACTTGGCTTAAAGAATTCTTGTCCTGCACCCACTACAGGGAATGTCTTATATCTGGGACTAGCTTGATACCCGTGGTTTGCTACGAAACTATGTGGTTGGGCTTAGTTTTTTGGGAGGAGAATAAATGGCGGGGGGCAAATCTGCCTCTGCCTACCAGCCTCCATCGATATCCATCTGCCTAGCGTTCTGTCAGTGTATGAGAGAGTTGAGGGCTGTTTGGAAACTGAAGCAGTATTTGCTGTGTGAGCAAAAAGGAGACAGCAAGGAGCCTGGGCGTGGCTAAGCTCAACTGTTCTGTGCTAAAGCTGCTTGGGGCTGTGAAACTGAAACTCCTCTGCTCTGCTTGTGTTTGGAACAGATTTCTTTTCAGGTGGGGAGGGGGAGTAGAACTCCTTAGCATCAGAGCGTGTTAATAATAATAATAATATACGAAATACTAACGCTCTGATGGTCATTTGGAAAAATCCTTTCTTAGTGAGCCCCTAGAAGCCAAGACTTGGAGGAACATACGTGCCAAATTTCCAAGTCTGTAGGCTTTACAGTTCTGGAGGTTTTGTGATAATGCGTGAGTGGCATTTCGCTTTTAGATAGATGGATTATAGGAGTTATTACAGGCCTCCACCCTCGTATTCAGAAGAAAGGCATCCATTCTTAGTGAAATAGTGCCCTGACATGTCTTACTCCATTACACATGGAGGATCTCTACGCCCACTTCTTTAAAGGAGCCCGAGATGCTTTGGTGACATGGCAGCCAGCAAGCCTGAACAGACCATGATCTGAAGGGGTCCTTGGTGCTCTCCGACCTGGGTTACTTTCTTGCAGACGTTCCATTATCCAAACTAGGTAACATGATGCACTGATGACGTTACCTGGATTGGTAGTGAGACGTCTGCAAGAAAAGAACCCAGCTCGGAGAGCGCCAAGGACCCCACGGTCCTCCTCGTCCTTCCCCTCTCCAAAAGACCCTCCTAGCACAGATGGTGTTACCTAGTTGGGTCATGAAACGTCTACAAGAAAGCCACCCAGCTCAGAGACCACCAAGGACCCCACAGTCCTCCTCCTTCTCTCCACAGGTCTGCCTCCTTTCTAGCACTGTCTCCTTTCTAGCACTGATGATGTGACCTAGTTTGGTAATGAAACGTCTGCAAGAATACTGTTGGGGTCTCCAGCCAACTATAAGCTCTCTCCCCTCTCCCCATTCTCCGACCTCCTTCTGCTCTCCCCTTGGGTCAGACTACATGGCCACCAGCCCTCGGCCCTTGTCTAAGAGGGCGAAGGGAAGGTCAGAAATAGGAATGAGAAGGAGTCGGAAGAGAGGTGTTTAAGCGCAGAGAAGGGTCCACCTGGAAACAGCCTTGGAAAGTTGGCCATGTTCGTTGGATGGATGTGGCCATGTCCACAGACGTCTCCAGCGGATCCTGGTGATGAGGAGGATGAAGATTGACAGCCCGGTTTTAAAACCAGGAGTAGCTGTGCTGGGAAAGCTGTTGGCACTCTGCGGCAGCAGGCAGAATTCGAATAGGGGCCATTCTGGGAAAGATCGGGGCGAAGCCAGGCTGGGATTTCTTGTGGCAATTGCAGTGATTTTGCCACAGTGGTTAAACGGATCGCTGAAAATAGTTTAAGTGAATTGTGAAATTGTTAAGCGAACCGGGCTTCCTCCCACTGATTTTTTTGGTCGTCGGAAGCCAGCTGGCATGGTCTCCAATAGTGACCCTGGGAATGCAGCAGCAACCGTCGTAAGTCCATGCCAGTTGCCAAGCGCCCGCCATGGTTGTAAGTGTGAGGAACTGGTCGTAAGTCCCTTTTCCCCCCCCAGTCCCGTTGGAATCCCAAATGTTCACTAAATGAATCGCCGTAAGGCGAGGACTACCTGCAGACGATCCCCAGTGTCCTAAGCCCAGAGAGATTTGTGGGTGATTCTTTTAAGATGCTAACCGGAATTTATTTCTGCACCATCCCCAGTTGTCTTTTTTTGTGTGTGCATTTATTTTTATTTATTTTTTGGGTATTGGCTAAAAAAAAATGCCAGGATGCTTTTTCCTTCTCCGTACAGCTCCAAGAAACCCCGCTTTTGTCGAAGGCAACGGATATCTGCTTTTGTGCAAGCAGCAGCCCCACAAATTATTATTAAGGAAGCCGTTTTCGTAATAGGTTTCCCGGCACGAGTCATAAACAGAGAGTTTAAACGTTGCTAAGAAAAGAGATTAGGCTCCTTAACTGGCTTTGAAAGGATGAGAGCCCATTATAATTATGTCTCTCTTGAAATAAGAAGCTGTTCTCGGCTTAAGAACTTCTAATTTTTAATGTAGGAAAGGCTGTTTTTCCCCCCCCTCCTTTTCTCTTTAACCAGTTCTTGAATCCTCATCCTTACGCTGAGCAGAAAAGGGCCTTGCGTTCACCTCCATCCTTCTGCCAAACAGGCAGGGCACCCCGATTTTTCTCCACCACCCCCCAGAGGAAAAAAAAAAAACCAACTATCCTTGTGTCCTTGACTCCACATTTGTAATTTGTAATTTCCATTTCATTTCCTGCGGTGGGTCCCAACCTTTTGATCTGAGCCTGCCTGACAGCAAGGCATTTGTCTTTCTTTCTTTCTTTCTTTCTTTCTCCTTTCTTTCTCCTTTCTTTCTCCTCCTCCTCCTTTCTTTCCTCCTCCTCCTCCTCCTCCTCCCTTCCTCCTTCCTCCTCCTTCCTCCTCCTTCCTCCTCCTCCCTCCTCCTTCCTCCTCCTCCTCCTCCTCCTCCTCCCTCCTCCTCCCTCCCTCCTCCTCCGGAGAGCGAGGACTCAGATGAGGGGCCTTGTATATCTAATCTGTTGAAAAGACCAGGGGATACATGATAGCAGTGTCCCAATATCTCAGGGGCTGCCCCAAAGAAGAGGGAGTCAAGCTATTCTCCAAAGCACCACAAGGTAGGACAAGAAGCAACGGATGGAAACTAATCTAGGAGAGAAGCAACCTAGAACTAAGGAGAAATTTCCTACCAGGAAGAACAATGAATCAGTGGAACAACCTGCCTCAGGAAGCTGTAAATGCTCCAACCCTGGAAGTTTTTTAAAAGATGTTGGATAACCCTTTGCCTGAAGTGGTGTAGGGTTTCCTACCTAGGCAGGGGGTTGGACTAGAAGACCTCCAAGGTCCCTTCCAACTCTGTTATTCTACTCTATTCTAAAGTGCTATTGCTATATAAAGAGCTGCAGTCTTCAACCCATGGGCTTGGGAATTCCTCTTCCTTGGATTCATAGGATGATGGTCTTCTGAGTACACCTATCTGACATCGCGAAAAGTATGGAGATTCCAAGAAAACTGGACCACGGAGAGAAGATGCTGGTGACTTTTTTTGGATCTCGTGAGGTCCAAAAGACGGGCAGCCAATATTTTTCCCCCCCCCTCTCTTGGGATCCAGATTTCTGTGCTTCTCCTGTTCCATTTGGCTTCTTGGCTGCTGGGTATCCGTTGCAATTTCTCAATCCCCGTCCTTCTTCTCCCCGTTGAGGTGGATCATCTTGCTTACAGGCACTGCTGGGTGATATTGGTCACGCCAGAGCTTCTGCATTTAAGAATAGCCAGCCCAGCCTCTCTCTCTTCCCCACGCTTTTTCCTCTTGGCCGGCTCGGAATCATTTCAGCCTCTCAAATCCCACGTTTCAAGTTATGAATTGGAATCAGGGAGGCGTGCAAAAGCGGCTGGAAAAGAGGCACATTGACAGAATAGGGTGTTGGGTTTTTGTTTTTTTTCCCCCTCCCGCTTCCTCTGACGCTTCCATTTCAAGACGTGTTTTGGAAATGAGCTTCTTTCCTAAACCCACAAGAGCAAAGCGAGACTGGTACTTTTTTTAGGAGCTGAGAAACTCGTGTGAGTTGCGTTGGGAGGAACACAAGGTGGGAAAAAAACCCCAAAGACAAAGAGTTTTGTTTTTTTCCAGTTAACCTGCAAGTTGGGACAAGTCCTGTGTAGGCCTTAAAGAGAAAAATCCGCTGCAATTTGTCTTCTCCGCAGCGATGGCCTTGAAGTTTTCGCTCGTTTGTCAAGAGTTGCTTTATACATTTCTTTTTTGGGAGCAGTTTTTTTTTTTTTAAACGGTTGGTTTTAAGTTGGGTTATAAGAAAGAGCCCCTTATTTTTTTATTTTTTTTTTACTTTATTTTACTGTTGGGTTTTGCTCAAGGACAACCGGTTTGTTTTCTTCCAGTGGTTTGCTGGGATTTGGATCGCATCCCATGTTTTCTTCCAGAGCAAAATTCCTGCAGCGTCTCTCAAGGTTACGGCCAACATCCATAACTTGTCTGTGAACTGTTTTGAACGCACAGGGTCCCAATCCTGAAATGCAGCGTTTCTGGTTGTTAACCAAGTAGCCAAATAATTGTAAAACTACCCATGGATCTGGTGATCCCTCTCCTCCTCTCCTTTTCTTTCGCTTTCTTTTCCTTCCCTTCCTCCTCTCCCTCCTTCCTTTTCTCCACCTCCTCCTTCTCTTTTTCCTCCTCCTCTTCCGTTCCTCCTTCCTTCTCCCCCTCTTCCTCTTCTTCCTCCTCCTCCCTCTTCTCCTCCTTCCTCTTCCTCTCCTTTTTCTCTTCTCCACCTTCTTTCTCTTTCTCCTCCTCCTTCCTTCTCCCCCTCCTCTTCCTTCTGTGTCTTCTCCTTCTTCCTCCTCTCTTCCTCCTCCTCCTCCTTCCTTCCCCTGTCCTCTTCCTCTTCCTCCTCTCTTCTCCTTCTTCCTCCTCCTCTCCCCTTTCTCTTCTCCACCTCCTCCTTCTCTTTCTCCTCCCTCCTCTCTCATCCTCCTCTTCTTCCTCCTTTCTTCTCCTCCTCCTTAACTAGGGGGTGGGTGGGTGGGTTCTTATATGAATGCAACAACCTGTCTACTACTTGCTGGTAGATTGAATTCTTCTCCTGAACAGCTTTCTCCTTGAGAGTAGCTGATAGTACATTAGAAACAGTCTCACTTCATCGAGGTCTTGGATAAGTTGTTGTTGTTGAGATTTAGAGACAGAATAAATCTTTTTTTCCCCCCAGAGTTCCCTTCAGGGATATGCCATGACCTTCAAGGAACAGACTTCAAAAAGTCAGTAACAAACGTGCAACTTTTGAGAGTGCAGAGTTGGGTAGAGACAGGGGGGAAAAGGAGCTATTTAAAGACTTGGGGAAGCCTTGGAAATTAGCAAGTAATGGTATTCAGACAACCAAGAGAATTTGGACCTTGGGTTTTGCTACCCGTTGACCGAAACAATGGACCTTTATTCTCTCACGGCGGACGTCACTGAGAAAAGTATAGAGGATCTCCTATCAGTGTTTGAAGCGGCCTCTCCTGGTTGCTGTGAGGCAGAAGCAAACTCGCTTGGAGTTGTCTGTCGCCACTTTTGCATCTTCCTGCCCCAGCTGTGACATGGCCGCCCTGTTTGACTCGGCCCATTCATTGACTGTTGCGGTTCTGGCGTCTTTGGGAAGCTTAACTTGGATGTGACTTAACACTGGTGGAAGATGGTGGATGCATCTCTTCCTTTTGATCTTTGAGGATCTTTCCCCCTTGACCCTGGTCTTCCCCCCACCCCCTGGATGTGACTTCTCCAATAGGACACATCCCTCTCCAAGAGTCATCCATCATGCTCTCCAATAACCTTCTTATGCTCCAACAACTTTGGGCTGCCGAGTTGATTATCTAGGCATTTCAAGAATGCCTTGTTTTCCCCCACTCCCTTTTTTCTGGCAGCTAAAAAGACCAAAGGAGTATCTTTGTAGTTGACACCGGTTCTGTAGAACCAGGTAGAATCCCACCCCTGGTTGAAGGCCAGTAGAAGACCCTCCCGTGCAGGAGGACACCATCAGCTGAAGACCAATGGGCATAAATCATAGCCTGGGAGCCAAGGGAGAAGAATATCTGTTGCTTGGAAAATCTGGCTGTGGGACAGCTGCTCCTTCTGAAATCCAGCTTTCACTCCACACATGTTTCTTATTCCTCCAGCTTCTATACTTAGCACTTTCTCCGGCGTCCCGTCCTTCTGCTTCTGCTTCCGTAAATCTCAGTTTTGAAGTCTCCATCTCTGAGGATCAAAACATAGCTGCATAAAAGCAACGCACTTAATCCGGTTTGCGGGGAACCTAAAACCCGCGGAGCAGGGTGATGATCTAATATATCATCTTAAGGGGAGGTTTGAAAAAAAAATAATCTGATTTTATTTTAGAATGGCTTGGCGGTCGAGTCACGATAGGAGATCTTGGCGGCTCCTGGATGACTGCAGTGCGCAGGGTTCGCTGGCGTTGACACCGGATCACTCCACATTTAAGCCTGGAGTTGTGCGTGTGTGCTTCTTTCATGCTAAGAAAAGATTTAAGTGGGATCTTTTAAAAAAAGGGGGGAAAAAAAGCTTCATCAGGCATGGATTATTTTTCTGCATTTGGCAACTTTAACGGAGCTCAGCTTTCGGCGTATTCTCAAGACTGCTGAGCCCTGGGGAAGATATTTATATTTTTGGCGAATGGATGGGGGGAATTGATATGATTTGAGAGCAGATGGACTTTTGCTATCGCCTTATCTCCGTTCCTTTGTCAGGTGGCTTTTTAAAGCACCTATTTTTTCAGCTCGCTTAATGGGAGTAAAGATTTATTCCTAGGCGATTCAACAGGGGAACCGTACAAAATTTGGACCAATGCTTCCATTGGGGGGAAGGGTGGTGAGAGAGGAATCAAGAAGCAAACCAACAATGCCCTTCTTGTCTTAATCTCTTAGTCTTATCTGTGTAAATCTTTCTTCCTGGGGGTTAGGTTATCCTCAGATGCCACCTTGTAAGGCTATTAGTTCCTGTCCTTTGGCAGCTCCCAAGGGTGGGAGACTCCTAAAGCCACAGCCCCAGCCCCTACCACATTCAGTTGGGTTTACTCCCGAGGAAGTACCTGCAGAAGGTTGCAACCTGGATTAAATCCTTTAAAAAGAGGAAGGAGGAGAGCAGGCATCTCAAACCCTCTGGTGCCCCCGGCACAAAATGCATGCCTGGCTTTTTTTGGGGGATCCTGGTTTGGGGGATCTTGGTTAGTGTTAGTCTCCATGCTTGCCCGCCCCCAAAAAGCAAAGGACAAGAGAGAAACCCTGGTTTGCAGTCTCTTGGCTTGTTTGTCAGCGCTTCTCCGATTTCCCTGGCGCCCGTTGCCTGGCAACCCGGGGCCGGAGCCATCGCGCAACACAAGGTTGGCGGGTGATGGATAGCCGGGGACCGAAGCTGGCAGGAAATGCAGGGCTTGGGGGCGGCCTTGGCCGGGGCGTGGGCAGATGGGGAATGCGGGGAGAGTCGTTAATCCGGGTCAGCTGTTGGAGAGGAAGATTAAGGGCTCTGCATTTGGAGGGAGGGATAAAAGAGGTTGGTGTGTGTGTGTGTGTGTGTGTGTGTGTGCTGTGTGCGGGGTTGCACGGGGCCAAACCGCGTAGCTTGGAAAGAGTCCCATCTGGCCCAGAGCGTTCCTTGTTCACATGCCTTGCGGGGGAATAACTATTGCGACTTGCGTAATAAATAAATAAAAAATAGCTTTTTGCTGCGATGCTGTAGCGCAGGAGTGTTGAGCCTTGCTGACTTTAAGGCCTGTGGACTTCCAACTCCCAGAATTCCCCAGTCAGTCTTTGCCTCCTTCCTAGGGCTGAGAGAGAAGGGCTGGCCTAAGGTCATCCAGCTGGCTTTGTGCCTAAAGTTTGGATTAGAACTCCTAGTTGGCTGCCTTAACCACTCTACCACTCTACCACCCAACTAAAAAGTTAAGAGGAGCCCTATCTATACCTATCTATCTATCCATTATCTATCTATACCTATCTATCTTATCCATCCATTCATCATTTTTCTCCTATCCATCCATCCATCCATCCATCCATCATTTTTCTCCTATCCATCCATCCATCCATCCATCATCCATCATTTTTCTCCTATCTACATCCATCCATCCATCCATCATCCATCATTTTTCTCCTATCTATCTATCTATCTATCTATCTATCTATCTATCTATCTATCTATCTATCTATCTATCTATCTATCATCTATCATCTGTCTGTCTGTCTATCTATCTATCAGCAGCGTATCTATCTATCATCTATTTTTCTATGTTCAGTTTATTGACTGTGTATATTTATATCTATCTATAATTATCCATCATCCTTTATTTTTCTCCAACACATCTATATCTATGATCTGTCTATCCATCATCCCATTTTTTCCCCAACACAGATGCTCTTTCTGTTTCTCTCTCTCCTTCTCTTTCTCCTTCTCTCCCCGTTACTCTGTTTCTCCTTCTTTCTCTCTCTCTCCCTCACTCTATTGCCCCCTGTTTCTCCTTCTCTCTCTTTCTCTTTCTCCTTCTCTCTCTCTCCTATATATATAGTTGGGTGTCCTGGTTCACACATCCAGCTAATGCAAGCTGTGCTATGCAGAGTCAGTCATTCCAGCATTTATATCCTCTTTATCTCCTTTTTATACAGCCCCGGGCAGTGTAATGGAATTCCCCGCCCCCCAACAGTCCCTAAAATGCATGATCGGGTCTTAAAGCCATTTCCCTAAAGGAATCACCCACCAAGGGCTGCCCTCAAAAGAAAACCCTTCTCCAGCTTCCCAAAGCCCGCGTAGCTGCGTTCGCACAACCTTCTCAGCCCCAAATGAACTATTTACTCCACCACTTCTTGCAACGCCTGAACTTCACGGGAGGGCAGTAGAGAGCTTGCCATTGGCCAGCTGGCTTTAGCCGCTGGTTGCGCCAGGGATGAAGCATCTGGGAGGGAACAAAATGGCAGCATCCGAAAACACACACACACACACACAAACACCCCAATTTCCAGCCCTCACCCCATTGCAATCCTTGGCGGTTACTATTGCTGCCCCTTTTTTCCTTCCTTGACTCGGGTAGCTTTCTGGTCCTCGCCCCCTCGATGTGAGAGGCCCGTTAGCCAGCACATAAACGACGTTACGTATCTTGTCACCCTATTTTGTTTCGGGAGATAAAATACACTGCAGATATGCAAAGGGCTTGGCGTGCTAACCCCGGGCTCGGTTATTTATAACTGTTCCCCCCCCTTCCCCTCACCCACCCACCCACCCAAACCTCCTGTTTACACATTGTGGCAGGGACACCAGAGAACCTCATAAATTGTGTCGCAGTGGGAACGTAGAGGAGCATCGACATGGGGGGGCTGTGGAGAAGAGAGGGTGACCCCCATCCATAGCCATGGTAACTGGGTTTTTTTGCAGAGCGATGACCCCCCCGCCGCGTTTGAATGTCTTCGTGCCACTGTTTTATAAAAGGGGGTGGTGGTGATGCCCAGCTGTGCCACGTTCCAAAAGAGGCCCCCTCTGCCTCTCACAGCCCCCACCTCCACCCCACAGGCCTTAGAAATAGACCCCCATAAATCTACCTTGGTCCCATTTATCGAGCAGCGTTAGAATAAAAATACGAGGTTATAAATAAGATGCTAAAAGGTTTCCAGAGGAAGTGGCAGGAAGGCAGATTTGCAAGGTGTGTGTGTGTGTGTGTGTTTTGAGGAGGGGGTTGTGTGTGTATACATCTTTTCCTTTTGCAAAATAATTAAGGGCCCCCTTTGTTTCGGGGGTGCCTGCTGGAAGAGGTAGAGCATTTCATCTCGTGGTTGTTGGTTTTATGTTTTGTTTTGTTTTCAAATTTTGCTTCCTTGCAAAATATGTGAATGCATTTCTGGTCAATTTCCTAGGTCCCAAATTTGGTAAAGGATCGTCGACAATCCCAGGCCATACATTTAAAAACCCTCCTGTGTTGTGTTGTGTTGTGTTGTGTTGTGTTTAGCTTTTCCCCTGCTCCTTGGGTAAAGATGAAAGTTATTCCCAGAAGGTTGCAAACCAATTTAATTACAGGATGTGGAATTTGGGGGAGGGGGGCGGGCACAGCAGGGAGCCCAGAAGAGGGATGTCTATTTAAAAAAATATTTTTAAACATTGGGTGCTTCTTCTTCTTCTTCTTCTTCTTCTTCTTCTTCTTCTTCTTCTTCTTCTTCTTCTTCTTCTTCTTCTTCTTCTTCTTCTTTCTTCTCTTCTTCTTCTTCTTCTTCTTCCTTTCTTCTTCTTCTTCTTCTCCTCCTCTTCTTCTCTCTCCTCCTCCTCCTCCTCCTCCTCCTCCTCCTCCTCCTCCTCCTCCTCCTCCTCCTCCTCCCTCCTCCTCCTCCTCCTCCTCCTCCTCCTCAACAGCAGAAGGAAGCAGTCCATCCCTTGGCAATCCCGGGGTCCCCAGTTGGTATTTTAAATATCCAAATCCGGAGCCATGTTGGGCTGTGAAAATTCATCTAGAGCAGGACAGCAAGGGAGGAGGAAAACACCCGTCTGACATCCTAATCACAACAAACCCTTTGCGCTACAACCTTGTGTCATAGACCCAGCCCGGATAATCAGACATAAAATGAATTATTGTTGAGCTGTGATTAAACAGAACTATAAACATTTCCCCCCCTGCCACCCCAGAATATGCTTCAGTGTTTGGGATAATCTACCAAGTCTTCAATAATAACACGATGGTTATTACGATTGGTGTATTTTTTTTTTTAATTATTCAATTGACTGTAGCCACTTAGTTAAATTGATGGTTTTTAAATGAGTTCTTACCGCAGTAAAGATTTCAGGGTTATTTAACTTGAACATTGTTTTCTTTCTTTCTTTCTTTTTTGGCACTTTCGTCTTGTCTGTGCAGGTTTTTTTTTTTTTTTTTTTTTTTTAACCCAGGCCTCTAAAGTCAAACTGAAAACAATTCAGATCTTTTAGGAGAGAATTAAAAATAAAAATATTAGCGGGTCAGATGGCTGAGGGATGCACCTTAATTCTGAACAAGAAGTGGAAAGTCCTTTCTTTTATCTGCCACCTGCAGATTAAAAAATAATAATCCCAGAAATTTAGTTAGATATGGAGGAAAGAATTGGGAGAATCTCATAAAAATTGTCCTCTGCACAAGTAATAAAGCAATAGCAGGAATTTGGGCTAATTATAAAGTATAAAATATAAGTAAGTCTTCCTCTGTAGCATCTTTGGACTGAATTGATCCCCTTGTAATTTAGAATAGAATAGAATAACAGAGTTGGAAGGGACCTTGGAGTCTTCTAGTCCAACCCCCTGCTTAGGCAGGAAATCCTATACCATTTCAGACAAATGGTTATCCAATCTCTGCTTAAAAACTTCGTGTCGGAGCATTTACAACTTCTGGAGGCAAGTTGTTCCACTGATTCATTTTTCTCACTATCAGGAAATTTCTCCTTAGTTCTTTAGACCACTGACTCTTAAATGTAGTGACTTGTGACTCATTCACAGGCCAAAGACCCCCTTAACAGGGTGCTTGGGGTCCCCATTTTGCCCTGGTATGGAGGCAGCAAAGAAACGAAACAAGATGGTTTTGCAGAGACCACCAAAATCTCCTAAGGGTGTCCAACCTTGGCAACTTTTTAAAACCTGCGGACTTCAACTCCCAGAATTCTTGCTGGCTGGCTGGGGAATTCTGGGACTCGAAGTCCACAGGTCTTAAAAGCTTTTCCAAGGCTGGACACCCCTGATTTAAAGCTTTGAAAATAGCCCGTTGCAAGGAAGGGGTGGATGAGACAGGCTGGTAGAAGCAACGTCCTTGGTTTCCAGCTTCTTCATTAGAAAGACACCCCCTGCCCTTCCCCACCAAGAGGCCTTGCCCACAAACCCTGATTTGCAAGGGAATGCTCGTCAGTTGTCCCAAAGCATGGGCGAACTAGGCATGTGTGCATCCTTAGTCTGGACATCTGGAACTTGCGTGGCCAAGTAGCTCTGAAGTGGTGGCTCCTGAAGGCCAGTTCAAGACCATCAGCCCTTTAGGCTGGAGTCACTAGAGGAATTTTGCAGGCTGCGGCCATTTTGCCAGCTGATTTTTAAACAGCATGCTCATTTTACATATGTAGATTTAATGATGATGATGATGATTATGATAATAATAAACAATTGCACTACTCAGAACATCGTACATTTTAAGGAGATACTTAAGTTGATACCTAGGATGCTGGCAGCAACCTCTATCAGCACCAGTCACACTGGTATTTGTGATATATTTTTAAATGTTCAATTGACTTGAGTTTCATGTTTAATGAATAAAAGATGATGGTCATGATCATGATAATAATAAATGATAGACAATAAGAGACACACAGATGATAGATTGATAGGTAGGTAGATTGATAGACGATAGATTGATAGAAATAGACAGACGATAGATAGGTAGACAGTCAGAGAGAGAGATGGATGATAGGTAGGTAGATGGATAGATATTTGATTGATAGACAGATATAGTTAGTTAGTTAGTTAGATAGATGGATGATGATAGATAGATAGATAGATAGATAGATAGAGAGAGAGAGATAGATAGAGATGATAGATAGATAGATAGATGATAGATAGATAGATAGATAGATAGATAGATAGATAGATACATAGATAGATAATCTCATACTCACACACACACACACACACACACAGAGGAGATGAGTTCCAGTCCTGTCTTAGCCATTGAAAGCCCCTGGGTGACTTTGGGCCAGTCCTTCTCTTTCAGTCCAACCCACCTCACGGGGTTGTTGTTCTTGTTGTTATGGGGAAAAGAGGGGGAGGAAAGTGTGTTGGGTAATGTCCGCTGCCTTGAATGCTTTGTAAAAGAAAAATAAACAAAAGGCGGGAGGGTGCACGTGAATTCAATGTATAAAGGCATCCTTCCCCCCCCCCCACTTCCCCCGCTTTGCATTGCAACCTTTGCCCTTCCTCCCTCGACCTCATTTGCACCCTCCCGGCTCCAAGCCAGAAAAGCCGCGGCAACCCCGCGCAGGTCGGGCTGCTTGTCCGGCGCGGAGTCCGCCTTCCCCCCGCCGCGATCCAGGCCGCCTTTTGCAGCGCGCCCAGCGCGGCTCCCGGATCACATGTGAAGAGCCGCCGCTCCTGCTCCCTCCCTCCTCCCCTTTGTGGTGTCAGAGGCTCCCCGGCGACGACCAGGATCCCCCCGGGCCGGCCTTGCCCCGCCAGGACACCCCCCACCCCTCCCCGGGCCCCCCACTCCCGCTCAGGGCCCCCTGCGCCTCCCCGGACTGGGCTGCCCCCCTCTCTCGCCCCTTGTGCAGCTCTCTTTGCAGGTTGGGAATCTCTGCCTTCCTTTCCTCCTCCCCCCCTTCCTCTCTCTCTCTCTTGCAAACCGCTTTGGGGTCCTGGATTTTTTGGGGGGCTGCACGTCCCAGCCCCGTTGCAACTCTCGGATGGGGTGGGGAGGGGTCTCGGGGAAGCCCCATTGCAGGATTGCATGCTTCCTTGCAAGCTGGATTGGAAACGAGAAAGCTGCTTCTTCCTCCTCCTTCCCTCTCTTTCTCTCTTTCCTTTCTTTCTCTCTTCTCTCTCTCTTTCTTTCTCTCTTTCCTTTCTCTCTCTCTCTTCTCTCTTTCCTTTCTTTCTCTCTCTCTCTTTCCTTTCTCCTTTTCTTTCTCTTTCTTCTCTCTCTCTCTCTCTTTCTTTCTCTTTCCTTTCTTTCTCTTTCTTTCTTTCTCTCTTCTCTCCCCTCTCTCTCTCTCTCTCTCTCTCCTTCTCTCTCTTTATTCTCTCTTTCACTCTTTCCTTTCTTTCTCTCTCTCTCCCCTCTCTTTCTCTCTCTCTTCTCTCTCTCTTTCTTTCTCTCTCTCTCTCTTTCTCCCCCTCTCCTCTCTCTCTCTTTCTCCATTCTCTCTTTCTTTCCTTTCTTTCTCTCTCCCCTCTTTCTCTCTTTCCTTTCTTTCTCTCTCTCCCCCTCTCTTTCTCTCTTTCCTTTCTTTTTCTCTTCTCTCTTTCTTTCTCTCTTCTCTCTTTCCCCCTCTCTTCTCTCTTTCTCCTTTCTCTCTTTATTCTCTTTCTCTCCCCCTCTCTTTCTCTTTCTCTCTCTTTCTCCTTTTGCTCTCTCTTTCTCCTTTCTCTCTCTCTTTCCCTCTTTCTCTCCCCCCTCTTTCTCTCTCTCTCTTTTCTCTCTTTCTCCTCTCTGTCTTTCTCTCTTTTTCTTCCTTTCTTTCTCTCCTTCTCTTTCTCTCTTCTCTCTCTTTCTCCTCTCCCCCTCCCTTCCTCCCTCCCTCTCCTCCCCCCCACTTTTCCATCCTCCCCCCCCACTCCAGGAGGTGTTTGGAATGGGGAGGGGGGTCCTGTTTAGCTAGAACTGGATTATTTGCAAAAAGTCGTGGGAGACTTTTTGAAGCCTCTGGATCTTGAAACGACAGCAAAGATGTTTTTCTTGGGTTTGGTTTGTTTTTTTAAAGAGGAAAATGCAGGAAAACAAAACGTTCTTTTTTCTTCCCTGTGGGCAAAACTACTTTTTAATCTATTTTTTTAACCTGATTTTTTATTTATTTTTCTAAAATAATGTGTTTATTTGTTGTTTCAAATAAGGGGAAAGAGTTGTTTCCCCACCTTTCCCTGCTCCAGCTGCCCAAACACCCCCCCTTTCTTTCTCAAGGTTGTTCCCAAACGGGAAAACTTCCTGCCCTTCCTCCCCTCTCCCCCCCACCTCACTCCCAATCATTTCCTTCCTCCCTTTTAACCTGGAACTAGTTGGTGCTTTTGAGTTTTTCCCCATGTTGTTTTCCCTGGAATCGGCACTTTGGCTTCCTAACAGCCCTCAGAAGGATGCAGCTTCTTCTTTTTTGAAACAACCCTTTTAAAAATAATTTCAGGGCCAAACCTGGGAATTAATGCACGGAGGAGCGGGGAAGGCATATTAAAAGTATTTTTCGGCAGCTCTTAAAACCTCAAGGTTCCTTTTTTTTTTTTTTTTGTATGATTGAAAAGATGCCGCTCAACGTCCAGGCCCCGCTGACTTGCTATTTTTATTTTTATTTTTTAACCACAGAAGCGGTTCATTAAAGGCCTCCGGCAGTACGGCAAGAACTTTTTCAGGATCCGGAAAGAATTGCTCCCCAGTAAGGAGACGGTGAGTATCCCTGGACTTTATGTAACTTGCTTTCATGCACACAAACTACACACACACACACACACACACACCTCTTGCTAAAATGCCTTTCTTGCATTCCTCCATTTGCTGTGACGGAGGAGCCTTTTTTTTAACCCTCGATGGGCCTTCGGTCTAATGTTTTTGGGGGGGATTGCATCTGGTTGGTCACCGTTTGAGATCTGCTGGTGGTCGGGAAGTCTTTGCCTCTTCCCCTGAACTTCTGGGATCGACCCAAGCTTGGTTTTCCCCAGGTCAGAAGTGGAAAGGGAGTCATAATCCAGCATTTTTGGCGAAGAGGAGGGGAGGGGATGTAAAAGGAGGGGCAGTCTTAAAAGCTGCTTTAGTTGCACCGCAGGGAAAGGGAGGTCTGGGTTCGGTCGATGTTTCCCTCCAGTAAATCAGATCGGGGTTCTTGATTCGGGGTTCTTGAATCTCCTTGATTCAGGGGGGCTGGCAAGCCATGATTTTGTCAGCTGATTTCAGGATCTGTTCTCCTTTGACCTGTGCAAAGCCTTTTTTCCCCCCCCCAGTGATCTGGGATGTAATTTTGGAAGGGGGTGCCTGCTTGAGTGATTGGGATTGGCCCTAGATTATCTAATCGGTTGTTATCTATTCGCCTCTGGATTCTTGTCCAGCGTATGTGAAAACAGCCTTAAAACGTGGGTTTTTTTTCCTTCTGGTGTTAGATATTTATTTTTCCAAGGTTGTGGACTCTATCCTTAAACATGGCTGGCTCATTGATGGTTTTACACAAGCCGACCTGTTGTGGGTTGCTTTGACCTAAATGGAGGGCAGGAAGTTCTTGTGATTGTGAGTCATGCTTTTCATTTAATTGAATAAACTGGGACCTGGAGGGGTTTTTTCCCCCCCCCCCCCTCTTTCTGTCTCTTTCTTCCTGGTACAAAGGGCATCTGTTGAGCCCCCCATTCTATGACCCAAGGAGCTGTCACAGAGCAGAATTAATTGCGGCTTCGACACACGGCTTCTTCTCCCTCCCCTCCAATCCGTTGCAACGAAAAAACGCTTCCTACAAAAGTTCCTTTTTGGGGTGGGGGGGAGTCGGTGTTGTTTTCATGGCTGGCCTGACCCAGGAACCGGTGATCAAGGGAGAGGACAATAATACTTTGCATTTTAATGACCTTCCTCTTTGGAGGGAAGAAAAACCGGCTTTGGAAGAAGTGAAGCTTTTACATACACACACACACACACACACCATGGGCACGCTTACTAAAACAAACAGAGGCCCTGGAAACTGGCTGGTTGTTGTTTTTCTCTCTCTCTCCTCTGCAGCCTTTCCAAGTATATCGTGAGCGGATCTTTTGGGGGGTAGGATTTGCAGGTGCCTCTGAAACGGACAGGAGTATTTTCAAATTATTTTGACAGTTTTTTTTTTCAACCTGGGCTGGGGAAACAGCTGCCGTCCACCAGACCCCATTTTCTCCTCCTCACCAAAAGCTGGAAGGGGGTTGCTTCATTATACAGGCCGATGCAAAGGTAGGTAGGCAGGCAGGTAGGCAGAGGAGATGGATGGATGGATGGATGGATGGATGGATAGATACAAAGGTGATAGATAATAGATGGAGAGGTGATAGATAGATAGACAGACAGACAGATAGATACAAGAGTGATAGATAATAGATAGAAGTGATAGACAGATAGGCAGGCAGACAGATACAAAGGTGATAGATAGATAGATAGATAGATAGATAGATAGATAGATAGATAGATAGATAGATAGATAGATAGATAGATAGATAGATAGATAGATAGATACATACATACATACATACATACATACATACATACATACATACATACATACATATGTGATAGATAATAGAGAGGTGATAGACAGACAGACATATATAGAGGGGAGGGAGGGAGGGATGGATAGATAGATACAAAGGTGGTAGATAAATAGATAGACAGACCCACATATCTCTCTATGTCAATGGCCAGTTGCATTCTGGGGAAAGACGCTGTCTTGCCCAGGCTGAGAATTCTGTGATTTTGAGTTTGTCCAGATTACAGAAGGCCATTCCTCTTTCTTTTAAAAACAAACCGGGAAATGCAACCCCCCACCACCACCACCTCTGGAGGTCCCTTCCAGCCCTATTGATTTCTAGGTTCTAGATTAGACCCTGGTGTGAGAAATGGCTTCTTGTCTCCTTCCTCCTCTGCTTGATATTGAGGGGATGAAGGAGGGTCAGGATTCTTTCAAGGGAGGTTTTGTGCGTGGCACAGTTTCAAGCTTGCAAGACAGCAGCCTCTTTGCTCCTATTATGGGGCAGAGAGACCCCAGTTGTTGCCATTTCAAACCACTAGGCCCCATGATGGCAAACCTAGGCCACCCCTGCTGGAAGTGGCACACAGAGCCCTCTCTGCGGGCGTGCGAGCTGTCACCTGTTGCTCCTCTGCGTTCTGGCGCATGCATGTGGGAGGGAGCACCGGAAACCGGAAGAGCAATTCCCCAGCAGTGCACCGGCCAGCTGGTCTTCATGCATGCCTGTGCGCCGGCCAGCTGGCCTTCATGCGCGCCGGGAAGCTAAGCTTCTGGTTCCCGGTGCTCCTGCCACATGTATGTCGGGGAGCTACTCTTCTAGTTTCTGGCCTGTGCGCTCCTGTTTCGGCACTCGGTGCTGAAAAAGTTAGCCACCACTGCACTTAGGCTCTTAAGCCAGGATCAGTGAGTTTGAGCTGGACTCAGGAGTGGTGGTGGGGCGGTGGGGAATGGGTGGAAGAGCACTCTGCACTTCCACAGAAAGCCGCCTCTTTTGAGATGCTCCATCCAACCCTTGGCTTAGAACTTGAGCCCGCTAGAGAACCGGAAGCGTTCGGTTTTATTTCACTGGACGTAACAGAGCAAAAACTCCTTGAAGTTTCTCCCTCAGGAGCTGGAAGGAGGAGAGTGCATGGAATTTTAATTCCCAGGGTAAACCTATCTATCTTACTTCTCTTCTCCAAACAGAGCTCCAAAAAAAGAACTCTTTTTCCTGTCCCTTTGAAAAGATTCTCAGGTGTCACCCAAGCAAACCCTTCATTCCTGGTTTAATTTCACCCAAGCTTGAGCCTCCCATTTTCCCCTTGAAAGGAACCTGTTTATTTTATTCCAAAACCTGGCCTGGCATGTTGTTGTTGTTGTTTTAAAATTGCTCTAAAGCAGTGATGGTGAACCTTTTTGTTGTGGTGTGCCGAAAGTGTGCGCACGCATTCACAATGCAATGCGCCCCACGCATGCGCGCGCAACTCTCCTTACCCGCATTACGCATGCGCACGCCTCCCAGCTGATTTTCGCCCCATTTGAGGCCTTTTTCGCCCTCCCGGAGGCTCGAAGGCAAAAAACGGGCCTTCCGGAAATACCGTAGTGCCAAAACAGGCCCGTTTTTCGGCCCCCGAAGGCTGCAGAGGCTTTCCTTGAACCTCCAGGAGGGCGAAAACGGCCTCAAATGGGCTGAAAATCACCTGTGAGGCATGCGCAGGGCAGGTAAGTTTGTCTGGGGCTCGTGTGCCCGCACAAATGGCTCTGCGTGCCACAGGTTCGCCATCACGGCTCCAAAGACTGGACATTTCCACATTTAAGAAATGCTTTTTGTTGGGTTGGTCCCTCTACCAGCAAGACTCTGGCTGAGATAATAACAATCCATATCAGCTCCTGACAAACTTACAGAGGTGTAATCAATTATACAGTCCCCATAGTTAATCAACTACTTCACTTGGTAACTGGAGAGAGAGAGGAGAAAAAAATTAAGACTGCAGAAACAACATGGTGCCCACAATTCTGTTTGCTATGGCAAGGTCTGGAGTAAATCTGCATGATTTTAGTGGCCTCCCCCCGCCATCTCCAAAAAAAAAAAAATAGTGACCATGTAGAATAAATAAGCCTCTGGAATGGGAAATAAAAAAAGAACTTATTAAACTCTAGTTGCTTAATTCCTTCATTCCAGGTATTTTGCTATGCTATTAGCTTGAAATGCATTGTTTTTTTTTCTCTCTCTCTTTTTCTCTTTCTCTGGGCATAAGAGAGTATTTTTAACTTCTGAAAGGAGCCTGCAGCTAGAGATAAAAGACGGACGAGAATGTTTGCTTTGTAAATCAAACTTCTCCAAATAGGCACATCTGACAAGAGATGAGACAATCCCTCCCTCCAGTTTATTTCAAAGCCATTTTGTGCGGCTGCAGGGCGAGTTCTGTCCTGGTGGGCAGGCTTTATATATATAGCTTTAAACACCCCCCACTCCCCTATATAGATAGATATATAAAAAACACCCTACTGTTCAGGTTTTTATGGGCCGATTCTCGGAAACCTGAGGCTTGTTTGAAATCAAAACGCCGACAAAATGCAGCAAGGCCATTTCGCAGAGCTTAACCCCCCCAGGCCAGTGGGAAGAAAAAGGCAAGAGGCCCCTATGCAGGTTTGAAAACTGGGTTTAATTCTTTAATTCGCTTGATGGAAATTCAGACCGCAGATGTTCCTATGTCCTAAGGAGTGACGAAAGGAAGCCGTTAAGAGAGCCGGAAAGACATGACCCTCAGTTGTGATGGTTGGCACCTCTGCCCCGGGGTGGTGAGGGCCAAGTAGGCTGTGCGTTAGAGGTTTTGCAGTCCTTGCAGCCTTGTTCTCCCCCTCCTTTGCCTCCTCCCCCCACCCCCCCATTACCTCTTAACTGGTGAGTGGATAATCTGGCCTTACGTAATCCACCCTCTGCAGCTCTTGGCCTGCCACGGCTGCTTCCACGGATGCCACCATCCTGCTGCAGTCTTCACTGAGGGGGAGGGGGCTGCGTTGGCCCTGCAAGCTGGAATTAAGAGGAAACCCTCCCCTCTTCCTTGTCTTCCTCCCAGCATTTCTTCCCTGAAGGGGGCTGCAAGGAAGCTTAACTCCCTAGCCCTCTCTCCTTGGAGACTCTTCATTTTTACACAGTTCCTGGGCTTGCGCAGAGTTCCGTTGCACACACATGCACGCACACATGCACGCGGCTGCCCCGGACGTGCTGTGCAAGCATGTCTTTTTGTGGAGGCTGAAAGACTGCCCCACTCCCCATCTCTCTCCCTCTCCCCCACTCCCTTTCCAGCCTTTCGCGCTCGGCCTCCCGATGCACCCGAAGCTGAAATTTTCCATCAGGCCGGGAAGCGGCTGCCAACATCAACAAGCCAGCTTTTCTTTTTTATTTTTTCTTTCTTTCTTTTCTTCTCCCTCTGCAGCCCGCCCTGTTCCTGCCCAGCCAGCACTTCCCCCTCGGTGGATATTAACAGTAGCAGGGAAGGGTTGGGGGGGTGGATGGGGGTTCTGCAGGCTATTCAGGCTGTCTTCTCTTGATGCCATCATGTCTTTCTCTCTCTCTCTCTCTCTTTTTTTCTCTCTCTCTCTCTCTCTCTCTGTCTTTCTCCTCTCTGTCTCTCTCTCTTTTTTTCTGTCTCCTCTCTTCTCTCTCTCTCTTTTCTCTGTCTTTTTCTTTCTGTCTTTCTCTTCTCTCTTTCTCTCTGTCTTTCTCTCTTTTCTCTCTTTCTTTTCCCTCTCTGTCTTTCTTTTCTCTCTCTCTCATCTGTATTTCTTTTTATCTCTTTCTCTGTGTCTTTCTCTTTCTCTTCTCCCTCCTCTCTTTCTCTTTTCATTCTTTCCTCTGTATTTCTTTCTCTCTCTTTCTCTCTGTCTTTTTCTCCCTCATTCTGCCTCTTTTCTTTCTCTCCCTCTTTCTCTTAGTTTCTGTTGGTCTAAACTACTGGCAGTTGGCTTGTGTTTCCCTCTTCCCCTGTCAAGTCGAGAACTCTGATTGCTTTAGAGAGGCCTACATTTCCCAGGGTTCTTTGCGCCTCTTAGTTTTGAAGATGAGGGGGTTACTTGAGGGGTTAACAGTGTATGTACGGGTACACACACACACACACACACACACAGAGAGAGAGAGAGAGAGAGAGTGCCATCAATGGAATTGTTTGAATCTTTAGCATTTGTAATTTTGTTTCCTGGACTTCAAAGATTGGTCCTCCTCCTCTCCTCCTTCTTCTTCTTCCCCTTCTCCTTCCTCTCCTTTTCTTTCCCCCTCTTTTTCCTCCTCCTTCTTCCCCACCCCCCTCTCCCCCTTGTCATCCTCCTCCGTTAAGGCCCAACTTAACCTTTCCTTTTTGATGGAAGCTTTATTTATTTTTTCCACGCCCCGAGCCAAAGGGCAGGATATTTATAAACTCTCCTGTTATTCCTGTCATTGGCGATGACTTTATATTTAACGTCCCAGGCTAACTAAGAAACTCACTGGCCTAAATTATTGTTATCCAGACCCTCGGCAAGCTACTTCAAGCGCCGCCTTGAAACGTGGAAATAACATCAACTCCAAAATGCCTAATTTCATGTTTAAATGAATACATCACAGGACACACACACACACACACACCACTCCAAATACTCTCTTCGTAACTTGGGGAAGGTCGAAATCCTGAGTCATGATCAGCCTTTCTAAGCTGGGGGACCCATATGATACTTAGGGCTGTAGATAGATAGACAGACAGACAGACAGACAGACAGACAGACAGACAGACAGACAGACAGACAGACAGACAGACAGACAGATAGATGAAAAAAGATAGAAGAAAAATGATAGATAGATAGATAGATAGATGAAAAAAGATAGAAGAAAAATGACAGATTAAAAAGATAGAAGAAAAATGATAGATAGATAGAGATAGATAGAAAAGATAGAAGAAAAAAGATAGATATAGATAGATAGATAGATAGATAGATAGATAGATAGATAGATAGATAGATAGATAGATAAGATAGATAGAAAAGATAGAAGAAAAAGAGATAGATAGATAGATAGATAGATAGATAGATAGATAGATAGATAGATAGATAGATAGATAGATAGATAGATAGATAGATAGATGAAAAAAGATAGAAGAAAAATGATAGATAGATAGACAGTTAGATAGATAGACAGACAGATTTATTTCATCATCATCTTCAACGGCCAGCGAGGGATGGAAGGCCAAGTGAGCGTTTTCCCCCTGACGTGAGATTAAGGACTTTATTGATCTGGCAGTCCGAGGCCTGCTATTATCCCCTGCCATTTGATGTGTCTGGATATTTCCTGCCGCGCTTCAGAAGTGAATTCTTGGGTTGCCAGGCTTTTCAAGTTTATTTTTTTTTAAAAAAAAAAAGCGCAAAAGAAAAAAACAACACCGGGATCAAAAGAAAGGACCCTGTGTTATAATGCTCTCGTCTGCCTCCTTTGGATTTATTTGCTGTTTGGAGGACTTGGGGGAGAAATCTGATCTGGTTCGCCTTTTCATCTCCAAAGCGTTTTTAACTAGAGCGCGGCAGGCTAATTTCTTCAGCACAGGAATGAAGACCAACTTGTGAGAGCAGTTGAAGGATTGGTTGTGTTTTACTGCTCTCTTGGTCGTGGTTATGGCCAAACTGAAAGGCTTCCTTGGAAATCTGGAAAGATTCGGTTCTAGGTGAAACTTCTAAACAGAAGAAGAGCAGAAGACGGGGACAGATGAGACAAAGAATAGGAATAGGAATAGAATAGAAATGGAATAGGAATAGAATAGAATATAAGAGTTGGAAGGGACCTTGGAGGTCTTCTAGTCCAACCCCCTGCTTAGGCAGGAAGCCATACAGCATTTCAGACAAATGGTTATTGAATCTCTTCTTAAAAACTTCCAGTGTTGGAGCATTCACAACTTCTGGAGGCAAGGTGTTCCACTGTTTAATTGTTCTAACCTTCAGGAAATGTCTCCTTAATTCCAGGTTGCTTCTCTCCTTGGTTAGTTTCCACCCGTTGCTTCTTGTCCTTCCTCCAGGTGCTTTGGAGAGAATAGCTTGACTCCCTCTTCTTTGGGGCAGCCCCTCAAATGCTGGAAGACTGCTATCGTGTCACCCCCTAGTCCTTCTTTTCATAAAACTAGACATACCCAGTTCCAGCAACCGTTTTTTACATCGTGGCAACCAAAGGTGGATGCAATATTCCAAGGGTGGCCTAAAGTTGTGTATCTTTAGGCCCTGCCTCCCCACCAGAAGCTCCAGATGGCACGTAGAGCATTTCCTGCACCCATTTTATCTCCGCGGCAATAGCCAGCTCATGACACAACTAGCTAACAGTATAAACATCTGGAGAAAGAAGGCACGGAATTGCGAGGAATTGCTACAGGGAGCAAGATTTGGGCAAAAGGAGGGGGAAAAAATCTATTGTGTGTTGTGCTTTTAGAGGATTGCTGTTTGTGGTATCCCAAAGATCGTATTTTTCCAGCTTTCACCGTGCAAATAAGTAAGATAAGGATATTTTACTGTAAATGCTGTGAAATTACACGTTGTCCTTCCAGTTCCTTTCTTTGTTCCAAACAACCCTCTTTATTGTGTAGTTTCTGGAGTGTGTTTGTGTGTGTGTGTGTTGAAAATGTCCAAGCTTAATTGTGCTGCTGGGGAAGATGTGGCTTCTGAGGGGTCCTTGGTGCTCTCTGAATTTGTTGGTTGTCTTCCAGGCGTTTCATTACCCAACTAGGTAACGTCATCAGTGCTAAGAGGGAGTAGGATTCGCTCTCCATTTATAGAGATGTGACTTCTTTTTGATGTCTGTTGTTTGAAAATTGTTCATCGTGCTAAGAATCTTGGGGTGTTCTCTTCTTTTTAATTGTTTTTATTTTAACAAAGAACAAATAAAACAATTTTTCAATTTTACAGTGTGTCGGTTGGGTACATACATCTAGTGTTCATATTAATAATATTGTACATTTCTTAGTTGATTATATTGATAAACCATTCTAAACAACATTTCATATCATATTACTCAATATTATATTATCATTGACATTATTATCTTTTAAAAACATATCTTGCTAAATTATATTCATTCTCTTACTCATTCAAGATTAATCAGTTGTAGTATATGATTACTATTACCACATATTTCAATTTCTTATTCTTCTATCTAACCATTCATAAAATAACTAATCTTGGGGTGTTCTCAAGCTGCATATCGGGGTGCTGTACTCTTGCCTTTGTTATTTATTACTATTTTACTTCCTCTTATCACAGCATGGTCAAAAAATAGGATACTGGGGTTTCTTTTTTTAATAGTAGAAAATCAGTTTAAAATGGATGTGCACAGAAGATCCCTAAAAATATTAGCCTAAGTGAGGTGTTTTTTTTAAAACTTAATGCAGATTGTTGGCTGGCCCTTCAGTTATTTTCCTAAGTCATCTTGCTTTGGTACAAAGGCGTGTTTTTGGCACAACTCACATAAGCATGAAGCGTTGGAATCAGAGACGAAATTGCATTGTAGTGGCCTGAGCTGAAATCGGTCAATTTCTGCTTATTGGGCATGAACCTTTAGCATTAGCAAAATTAAATAGTTTTTACAGGCAGCGCAACGTGACTTAACACCGGGTCAAAGCAGGCAGGAGAGACAACTGGATTTCAGTTTAAAGACGGTTAGGAGGAGTTTATTAAAAATAAAAAGTCCACTAAGCTATGAAATTTTAGTTTAGGGATTTGGCGTCCCACAAACAAATAGCTCGGGATCTTCTGCAAACTCAAGAGGTGGCATCCACCCCGTATCGTCAAGATAGACGTCCCAATGGGGTCTCTCTGGTTTCCCCATGACTTGTTTTGAAAAGGCGGAATCTCTCCTGCACTAAAATTGCACCCCGCAAAAGGTAAGGGGACAGCGCTGTGCCAGAAATGGAATGGAGAAACACAGGGAAAGTATATAGACCGGTGGTGTCAAACTTGGTTTCATTGAGGACTCTATCAGGGCTGTGTTTGACCTCCAGGGTGTGTGTGTGTGTGTGTAGGTGGGTGTGGCTAGTTCGATGTCACTCGTGTCTGGAGGGGGGGGGCACCTGTGGTGGCCAAGTACTAAGGCAGGACATCCCTCAGACCCTCCCTCACTCATTGTAATCTTCCCTCCTTCCTTTTCCATTTCCTTCCTTTTTCCACCTCCTTCCTTCCTTCATTTCCATCTCCTTCCTTCCTTCCTTCCTTTTTCCATCTCCTTCCTTCATTTCAATCTCCTTCCTTCCATTTTCCACTTCCTTCCTTCCTTCATTTCCATCTCCTTCCTTCCTTCCTTTTTCCACCTCCTTCCTTCCTTCATTTCCATGTCCTCCTTTCCTTCCTTCCTTTCTTCCTTTTTCCATCTCCTTCCTTCCTTCCTTTTTCATCTTCTTCCTTCCTTCATTTCAATCTCTTTCCTTCCTTCCTTTTTCCATCTCTTTCATTTCCATCTCCTTCCTTCCTTTTTCCATCTCCTTCCTTCCTTCCTTTTTCCACCTCCTTCCTTCCTTCATTTCCATCTTTCCTTCCTTCCTTCCTTCCTTCCTTCCTTCCTTCCTTTCTACCTTTTTCCATCTTCTTCCTTCCTTCATTTCAATCTCTTCCCTTCCTTCCTTTTTCCATCTCCTTCATTTCCATCTCCTTCCTTCCTTCTTCTTTCCATCTTCCTTCCTTCCTTCCTTCCTTCCTTCCTTCCTTCCTTCCTTCCTTCCTTCCTTCCTTCCTTCCTTCCTTCCTTCCTTCCTTTTCCATCTCCTTCCTTCCTTCCTTCCTTCCTTCCTTCCTTCCTTCCTTCCTTCCTTCCTTCCTTCCTTCCTTCCTTCCTTCCTTCCTTCCTTCCCTTTTCCATCTCCTTCCTTCCTTCACTTCAACCTTGATGGAACCCATCCCCATTTCCACACTTATCAAAGGCCCGAAACCAGAAGAAGCCAGCCCTAAACCTGCACAAGGAACAGCGGTCGTCTTGGGAGGCCCTGTGCCTTCCTCCTCCTGTAGGCTATCTTGGAAGACAACAGAAAAGGTCTTTAGAAGTTCAGCCTTGGAGGGGTCCTGCTTCACCCCACCCCACCTGCCAAGACTTCAGAGGGGAGAGATAAGAGGAGGCCCAAGAAGGGTTATGACTTGAGTGGAAAAGCTTGTTTTGTCTGCACAAACCGGCTTTATCAATGCTCCTTATTTTTGTTTGTGGAGGTCGTTAGAAGCTCCAGTTCTGGTTCGAGGCTCGATGTGGTGGTGCTTGCACTCATCAGACACACAGGTGTCAACCGGAGAAGAGCCAGCGAGCTCAGACTGATGGTTGATCCTTTGTTGCAACACAAAAATGCTCTTTTTTTTCTCTCTCCCTCTTTTCCTTTCCAGTTGACTGTCTTCTCATCTCTTCCCCTATTATGGCAAATTGTTATAAAATTGGAATCTGCCTGCCCTTCCAACCTTCTGCCGGAGCATCTCACGTGTCCCTTCATCTAGGGCTCTTCTCCAGCAAGGCTGGGATGGACAGTCGCCATGGCAACTGCGCCACAATTTAGTTACCCGTATTAAAAAGAAAATAAGCTGGAATATATATATCTCATCTTCGGTTTTATTTACTTCGCCTTCCCCCACCCCTCGCCAATCCCCCGTCCCCCCCTGGTTGCGCCGATGGACATTATCCTGGGATTGGAAATGCTCAACTTAAGGAAGCCGGCCTCGTGCGTAGTAACCCCTTAGTATCTCAAAAGTGGGTGTTGGACCTGCAGATCTCTTAATGGTGGAGAAGGAGACCTCGAAAAGCCACGATCCTAAGTCGGAAATAGATCTTGAGCTGTTCATTAGACATCTGGAGAGCCACTGGTGTAGAAGACGTGGCCTTCAGTTGGAGCCAGCATGCAGCTTCTGGGTTTTCCTCAGAAGTGGAATATCATGCTTCTAGTCCATCTGGATAAGCAACAAAAAGTACGCAGTGAAAAAGGTTCTTTGCATACTAAAGATGGTGAGAGTTGTATCTTGGCATACTTCGCAGGAGCAGAATCCACGAGGGGTCCTTGGTGGCTCTCTAAGCTTGGTGGTTTTCTTGCAGACGTTTCATTACCTAGCTAGATAACATCATCAGTGCTAGTACTGGAGGAAGGGAGGAAGGAAGGATAGATATTTGTAGCTCAGGGTTGACATGAGGATGCCTTGATGTTCTCTGATCTTGGTTGTTTTCTTGCAGACGTTTCATTACCCAATTAGGTAACATCATCAGTGCTAGTAGTACCAAAGAGAAATTTGGGAGGGAGGGAGGAAGGAAATAGAATATTTGTAGCTCAGGATCGACATTGGTGCTCTCTGAGCTGACTTGTTTTTCTTGCAGACGTTTCATTACCCAACTAGGGGAGGGGGAGTAGAACTCCTTAGCATCAGAGTTTGTTAATAATAATAATAATAATAATAATAATAATAATAATAATAATAATAATAATAATAATAATAATAGAATAAATATTAATGGCTCTGATGGTCATTTGGAAAAATCCTTTCTTAGTGAGCACCTAGAAGCCAAGAGGAACAAATTTCAAGTTTGTGGGCTTTATGGTTCTGGAGGTTTTGTGATGATGCATGAGTGGTCTTTCACCTTTGATAGATAGATAGATAGATAGATAGATAGATAGATAGATAGATAGATAGATAGATAGATAGATAGATAGATAGATAGATAGATAGATAGATGATAGATAGATAGATAGATAGATAGATAGATAGATAGATAGATAGATAGATAGATAGATAGATAGATACTGTGGGTAGGTAGGTAGGTAGGTAAGTAGATAGATAGATAGATAGATAGATAGATAGATAGATAGATAGATAGATAGATAGATAGATAGATAGATAGATAGTTGATAGATAGATACTGTGGATAGGTAGGTAGGTAAGTAAGTAGATAGATAGATGATAGATAGATAGATAGATAGATAGATAGATAGATAGATAGATACCAAGTTACAACAGCTGGAATCTGCCCTGGTAGTGTGAGACTAGCTCTCCTGCACAGAGAGATGCTCAGGCGCAGGATCTTCTAAAGATTTACACCCCATTTTGCATCAAACCTTGCTGAGGTTTTCTGAAACCAGCAAGAAGAAGAGAAACAGCCCCTGATTTACAACTCGGAATAAGTGTTTATTATGACAAGTGTAATCTAATTTTAATTAGCAAGGTGCCTCGTGATATGTCGCTTTCTCCCTCCCCTTCCATCATAAATGTCTCTTTTTTTTTTTCCTCCCCAGTAACTTACAGCTTTGTTTCTAGTGCCGCTGAATTATAAAAGACGGGAGATTAGGATGCCAGCAGACACAATTAGAAGGGGACAGAAGCCGCCCTGCTGCTTTTTAAAACGGGGGATCAAAATGATTATTTTATAAATTGACGGGATCCCCCGATTCGCAAACCCATCGCATTGGCCCATCGCTCCTGGCTGCCAGAGAGAAGGCAAACATCTCCAAAGCAAACATCTCATTTTCCCCAACTGTATTATGCTAGATAATCCCATTTGCTGCAAAAGAAGGGAGGAAATAACTGAGATTGAACGATGCTTTCTCTCCCCCGCCCCTTCTCTGACAGCCATTAGCTGCCCTCCATGAAGAAGAAGGGAGGAAAAAGCATTTTCTTTGCTCTTCCCACTCTCCCCCTCTCCAAATGGATTTCCCACCATCCTCTGTCATTCAATTATCACCTTGGGAAACACACACACACAGATATAACCTCCTCCCCCCAGGCCTCTCTACCCATCATTAAATGTAACACTGCCAGCCTACATTATATAGGCTGACCCTGACGAGCTGCCACTTTGATGCTGGCGCCAAGATAATAAAGATTGCACAAACCAGGAAGGGCAGATAGAGGGAAAACGTTTGCCTAGGACTCAGAGAGAGTCAAAATTCCTCCCTTTGCAAACCTGGAATTGGGGTTTGGGCAGCAGTGCTTAATCTGGAAACCCCCATTGGCAGAACAGAATAGGAATAGAACAGAACAGAATGGAATGCCAAATAAAATTACGATAGGATAGAAATCAGAATAGAATAGAATAGGAATAGAACAGAACAGAATAGAATGCAAAATAAAATTACGATAGGATAGAAATTAGAATAGAATAGAATAGGAATAGAACAGAACAGAATAGAATAGAATGCAAAATAAAATTACGATAGGATAGAAATCAGAATAGAATAGAATAGGAATAGAACAGAACAGAATAGAATGCAAAATAAAATTACAATAGGATAGAAATCAGAATAGAATAGAACAGAATAGAGAATAGAATAGAATGGGAAATAAAATAGAATAAGAAATAGAATAGAAATTTAGTTTAGTTTAATTTAGTTTAGTTTAATGGCCAAGTGTGATTGGACCCACAAGGAATTTGTCTTCTGTGCATAAGCTCTCAGTAAAAATACATTCATCAAGAATCATAAGATGATTCACTAATTCTTATTAGTGATAGTCATAGGATACTAGATAAGCAATCAAATCGTACTAAATAAAACAATATATATCGTAACGCTACAAGCAACAAGGTTATAGTCATAAGTGGGAGGAGAATAGGTAATAGGAAGGATGAGAAGAAGAACAGTAATACAGTCTTAGTAAATAGTTGGACAGTGTTGTGGGAATTAGTTGTTTAGCAGAGGGATGGCATGCGGGGGGAAACTGCCCTTGTGTCTAGTTGTTCTGGTGTGCAGAGCCCTATAGCCTCGTTTTAGCAAATGTTAGCACAGCAAAAGGGGAAGTCGTCCCATTTACAGCCTAACAGGAGGTGGAGAGGAGAATACAGGAGGGTTTTGCAAGCTCTTTGCAGAGAATTTGAGCCATTTGGTGTTAAAAGTCTCCGCTGTGAAGTGTGGGGAAACTCTACAAATCTTTTCAACACATTTTCAGAAGGTGAGGGACCACCTAACTCAGGGCTCTTCAAATTTGACCGCTTTAAGACTTGTGGACTTCAACTCCCAGAATTCTTCCTCCAGTCCACATTAGCTCAGGAATTATGGGAGTTGAAGTCCACAAGTCTTAAACTTGCCAAGTTTGAAGACCCTTGGTCTAACTGGTGAGAAAGGTTTGGCCTCTGGTTCAAATCATCCAGTTTGAATTCAACCAACATCCGGGGAATTCGACCTGATGCCTGCCAGTAATTTTTGGCCACAAGTCTCATCATCCATCTAGCCGAAAAGATCCAAAAGCCTAGAATCACCGCTTGAAAAATCCACGATGCAAAGTATGCGGATTGAGATTGGAACAAACCTTGTTTATTTAGCATTGCCATGAGGACAACAAGCCTGGATGGTCGGTCCCCTGTTTATCTTTTCAGTGTATCAATGGTGCTTCTAAACTGCTTTTTTAAAAAATAATAATAATAATAATTCTCTGTTCTGGTTTGCATTAGTCATCCTTTCTCTTCTCCCTTCCTGTCATATGGCTGGTCTTTTTCTGGCTTCTGGTTTGGGTGTAAATATAGCACAGCCATCCAATCCCTGAAGCTGTCGCTAATTTTAGCTCCAAGTTCGGGCGTATAATGCTGCATTCTGGCATGAGGGGCAGTCTCGCCCACAAGGCCCAGCACCCTTCTTCAAAAACAGCCTTAAAAATCTGCTTTATTAGAGCCGACAGTCCATATTTTTCATCCACGTCTCCAAGGAAAATTGGTATTTATTTCTTTACTTCTTCGTTTGAATTGTGAAAGCCTCTGGAACGAGTGTTGCTGGAAGTGGATTTATTCTACCCTGCCCAGGCTCCCTTTGGGGGAGATCGGCAGCCATGTAAATTTGAGAAGTAAAAACAGAAGTAGTAGGAAATTAAAGCAAGCTTGCTGGGAAATAGAGCAGGCCCCATCCCAGCACACCCTTACTTAAAAACTTTCCATAGTAGTGCCTGTCCTGATGAAAGCTGTGTGCAGCGGCAGCCAAAAAAGCTAATGCAATCCTAAATTGCATTAACAGAGGGGTACAATCGAGATCAAGGGAGGTACTAATACCACTCTATAAAACCTTAGTAAGACCACGCCTAGAGGACTGCATCCAATTTGGTCATCACATTATAAAAAAAGATGTTGAGACTCTAGAAAAAGTGCAGAGAAGAGCAAGCAGGATGATGAGGGGACTGGAGGCTAAAACACACAGGGTGTTTCTCAACCTTGGATGGACTTCTACTCACAGAATCCCCCAGCCAGCCAGCATTAAAAGCTGGCTTGGTTTCAGATCACGACTTGACGTTAAATGGGGTCGCCCAAGATACAGAGATTTAGAGGGAGCACCCAAAAATGCCTTCCGCCCCCCAAGAGCCAAATGGACTTAGTTTTTCCTTGAAGACATTTCGCTTCTCACCCAAGAAGCTTCTTCAGTTCTGACTCAAGGGTGGAGAATGGAAGGATTTATATTCCATTCTCCACCCTTCTGTCAGAACCGAGGAAGCTTCTTGAATGAGAAGCGAAACGTCTTCAAGGGGGGAAAAAAAAGTCCAGTTGCCTCTTGAATTGGGAGGGTGTGGGGAACACGTTTTGGACAACCAGGACCTGCGAGACCAAGTATCTCCATAGATGTTGAGAACTGTCTCTATTTGGGCCTGGACATTTTAGGAGCAGGAGAGGTTTTTGAAGTGGGGCTAAGGGAGATCATCCAGACGGACGGAGGGTTGGCTTCTGTGCTGCCAAAGAACAGGCCCCCCTGCTGGCTAATTTACAAAGCAGCCCCTTTGTACTCAGGGTCTCCTTGTCCACAACTCCTTGTGTTAATGTTCTGGGTGGCTTTTGTCCCCTGCATGAGGGGCACATACAGTGCGTGTTTGATTGATGTTCCCCTGGCTTGACTCACTTGGGGGGGGCGCTTCCCTGTCAGCTGCTTCCTTGACGGGTCCTTTGTCTGCACAGCAGGCCCCCTATAATCCTCCGGGATTTGCTCCATTCCAGCATTTTAATTCCTTAGCCAGACACAATCGCCATTACTAATACCACTCTATAAGGCCTGAGTAAGGCCACACCTAGAGTCCTGCATCCAGTTTTGGTCACCACACTATAAAAAAAGAGGTTGAGACTCTAGAAAGAGTGCAGGGAAGAGCAACCAGGAGGATTAAGGGGACTAAAACATATGAAGGACGATTGCAGGAACAGGGCCTGACTAGTCTAGGGAAGAGAAGGACCAGGAGAGACAGGAGAGCAGCCTTCCAATATTTGAAGGGAGAGGGAGAGAAAGGAAGGAAGGAAGGAAGGAAGGAAGGAAGGAAGGAAGGAAGGAAGGAAGGAAGTGAAGGAAGAAGGAAGGAAGGAAGGAAGGGACAGAAAGAAAACAAAAGGGATAGAAAGAGGAGAGAGAGAAGGAAAAGGAAGGAAGGAGAGAAAGAAAGAGGAGAGCAAGAGAGAGCAAGAGAGAGTGACTGGAGGCTGAAACATTCGATGAACCGTTGCAGGAACAGGGCCTGGCTCGTCTAGGGAAGAAAAGGACCAGGGGAGACAGGAGAGCAGCCTTCCAATATTTGAGGGGCTGCCATAAAGAGGAGGAAGGGGTCAAGCTATTTTCCAAAGCACCCAAATGCCAGACAAGGAATTATGGATGGAAACTGAACAAGGAGAGATTTAACCTGGAAATAAGGAGGAATTTTCTGACAGTGAGAACAATCAACCCATGGAACAGAAGTTGCCCTCGGAAGTTGTGGGAGCTTCATCACTTGAGACTTTCAAGAAGAGATTAGACTCCCATCTGTCCGAAATGGTGTAGAGTCTCCTGTTTGGTCTGGTTGGGGTTGGACTAGATCAGGGGTCACCAGCCTTTTGGACCTCAGAGACCACCAAACTCATAATTTTAAATCCCGTGGACCAGAGAAAGAAAGAGGGGGAAGGGAGGAAGGAAAAGAAAGGGAAAGGAAGGGAAGGAAGGAAAAAAGGAAGGGAAGGGAAGACGGAAGAAAGGAAAGGAAAGGAAGGGAGGGAGAATATTTATAGCCCAGGTTTAACATGAGCTGACTTGGTGCTCTCTGAGCGTGCTTGTTTTCTTGCAAACATTTCATTACCCAACTAGGTAACATCATCAGGGCTAGTACTGACTAGGACCTCTCGCGCACTTATTATCTCTCCAGCCTTCTACCTCCTCCCTCCATTCATCCCTCCATCTCTCCCATTTGCTTCTTGCAACACACCCCACTCTTTTACTCCTTACCACCAGAAGACTAATTCAGTCTGCCCCAATCCAAGCACTGCCTGGTCATTTACCTCCAGCCCTTTGTCTCTCGCAAGCCATGGCTGAAAAAGCTACATCAGCTAACCCGTTTATGTCTTAGATCTATGAATATTCGCTCGCCAGAGGAGTCCCAACCTGGCAACTGGAGTTGAGATTTGCAGAGATGGTTAGATCATTCAGAGAGGGTGTGGGAAGAGCAAGAGAGACAGAAGAGAGAGACAGACAGACAGACAGACAGACAGAGTCACATACACACCCTCTTGTGGGCAATTGGAGGCAGTGTTCCTTCCAACTTGCCGGCTTCCAAGAAGTCAGTTAGGAACACAGACAGACACACAAACACACAAGGAGTTGAAATCCACCCACCGGACTTTAAAACTCCACATTACACCTGCTCTCTCGTTGGAATCCGATTTTCTGAACACCAGCCAGATTCATTACGCTGCGGGATCACTGCCGATTTCTCTCCTGGCGGGCGCTTTGATTGCTTAATTACCTCCGTATACATGGAAGATTTTTTTAAAAAATAGATTGTCTTCTTACGACTTTAGTATTGTGGGAAGAGCTTTGAGTAGGAGATCATAGAAGTGGGTATTTTTTTTCCCCCAATCCCAGTTATCACCTGCCCCTCCCTCCCTCCTTTCCCCTTCCCTCTTTTAATTATCTCATTTTAGCTATTTTTAATGCTTTTAATTCGTGTAAAGGATTCAACTTGAAGGAGTGGGGAACGCTCCTTTCTCTCGTGACGGGAATGCTAGCGGATCAAACCAGTGGATATGAGCCAAAGGTGCTTTTTCAAGAGGCCACTGGATTTTCTTTTCTTTTTTTTTCCTTTGAATCCTTCTGATCTTTACCATCTAGTCAGAGCCGAAGAAGCTTCTTGGATGAGAAGCGAAACATCTTCAAAGAAAAAACAACAACCAGTGGCCTTTTGACAAAAAAAAAAAAAAAAAAGCACCTTTGTGACAACCAGGACCTGGATGACGACAGGCTTTCAGTGGATATGGAAATGCAACTTTGACAAGGAAAGCCGACCCTGTCCTCCAGGTGTCAAAGCTCAATTTCATTGAGGGCCGCCTCAGGGTTGTGTTTGACCTCAGGGAGGCTGGGGTGCACATGGCCAGCTTGATGTCACTCATGCCTGGGGTGGCCTGAGTGGCCTGCCAGTGAAGTTGGGCTCCCGAGCTCCGTTTCCAGCTGCGACAGCCTCCTGCAATCCTCCACCAGCAAAACGGAACTTGGGAGGGCCTCGCACAGCCCTCCCGAGCTCCATTTTTGCTGGCAGAAATGGCATCGCAGGCCGGTCCTTTGCTGTTTCCAGGGAGGCCTCTCGGGCCAGATCCAACCCATGGGCCTTGAGTTTGACACCCCTGCTCCAAGGCATTAGGAATGGATTTTGCAAAATTTGCTTTCGTTTCTGTTTTCCTGTTCCCTCCAAGGGTTTTCCCTAACTTTCTCGGCTAACCTTGCGATCCCGCTCTCCTTCTCTTTCCCCCCCAGGGAGAGCTGATCACCTTCTATTACTATTGGAAGAAAACCCCAGAAGCTGCCAGCTCCCGGGCTCACCGCAGGCATCGGCGACAGGCTGTCTTTCGGAGAATTAAAACCCGGACAGCTTCCACTCCGGTTAACACCCCCTCCAGGCCTCCTTCCAGCGAATTCTGTAAGTAGGAAGCCGAGAACATTGGGGTGGAGGTGGGATCGATCCCTGTTTAGATGCATGGGGTCAAATAGAAAGTTGTGGTTTTCTCCACTGTGGGCTGGGCCCAGCTGTGACCCTGGAACTGTGCTCAGACCCTGTTCTGGCTTGTTGGCCACCGGCCCCTCCAGCAGCCGAATCAGAGGAGGAGGAGGAGGAAGTGTGGGAGTCAGGGTCAGCATCAAGTCCCCCATTCTGCAGACCCTGCACTCAAAAGGAGAAGGGCGATAGATATCCTGACTCAGTTTCTTTCTTTTTGTCCCCCCCTCCCTTTTTCTCCTCCCTCTCCCTCTCCTTCTCCCTCTCTTTCTCCATCTCCTCTCTCCCTCCCTTTTTCTCCCCTCTCCCTCTCCTTCTCCCTGTCTTTCTCCATCTCCTCTCTCCCTCCCTTTTTCTCTCCTCCTCCTCTCTCTCTCCCTCTCTGTCTCCTCTCTCTCCTCCTTTCCCTCTTTCTCCTCTCTCCTCCTTTCTCTCCCTCTCTCTCTCTCCCTCTCTGTCTCCTTTCTCTCTTCCTCTCTGTCTCCTCTCTCTCCCTCTCCTTCTCTCCCTTTTTCTCCTCTCTCTCTCTCCCTTCACTCTCTCTCTCCTTCTCCCTTTTCCTCTCCTCTCTCTTCTCCTCTCTCTTCTCTCTCTCTCTCTCTCTCTCCCTCACTTCCTTCTTAATTCCCCCTAGTGGATTTGAGTTCGGCCAGCGAAGATGATTTTGACAGCGAGGACAGCGAACAGGAGCTGAAGGGCTATGCATGTCGTCACTGCTTCACCACCAGTACGTATTTTTACCTGAGGGTGTGTGTGTGAGAGACCTGTGAGCCTCCCCTGGGTAGACCAGACAAAAAACAAATTCTGCTTTATTGTTACGGCTACATCAAGAGAATCTTGGCAGGGCGCGAAAGTACGAACCTCCCGCCCGTCTCTTTTACAGCCTGGGAAAGTTGGGAAGGTTCCCCTTGTGAGCCTCTTTTCTCCTCCACCCGTTGTGCAGCTGAGGGCGATGCCGACTCTTATCAGGCCATTTCTTCGCATCTCTTCCTCCCTCTCCACCCTTCCTGTTTCACCCATCACCGGCCAGGCTGAATGGGCAGCTGCCAAAATTCGTAGCCAATACAAGTCGGGCTCCTTGGAATCCCGGGCCCCATTCATAAGAGAGATTTAAACGGGGGCGGGTGCTTCAGATTTGCGCGGTCTCTTTCCTTCCGCAGAGCCCTACAAGGCAGGCCAGCACTCCTCTTTTCCTAATTTTAATTTCATTTTTTTTTTTATTCTTTAAACATCTCTTTTTGAGTGAACAATGCGATTCCAGGTTTTGACATACACACATAATCATAATGACATTTTCAGCTTTCTTACCCATATCATTATTCCCTTTTCCAAGTAACACGCACCCAACGGAATCAAAACTCTCCAAGGCAGGCGTATCCCTCAAAGTATAGATTTATTAGGCATGTCGTATTGGCACATCTGGGGAAACCCCAACCAGGGGTGGGATTCAAAAATCCCAGCGACCGGTTTGCTGCCCAGTTGCCGGGTGGGTGTGGCCTACCAGAACTTCCGTTTGGGCCGTTGTTTGCCTTCCCCAGGGCCTGGAGGCTTTCCTCGGGCCTCTCGGAGGGCAAAAACTGCCTCCCCTGGGTCTGAAGGCCCTCCGGAAGCCAGAAACAGGCCCGTTTCTGGACTTCCAGAACTTCCAGTTCGGCCATTGTCCGCCTTCCCCAGAGTCCCTAGGCTTCCCTCAGGCCTCTCGGAGGGCAAAAACTCGCCTCCCCCAGGGTCCGGAGGGCCTCCGGAAGCCAGAAACGGGCCCACAGGCCCTGCGCTTACCTGCAGAGTTCAACTCCCGGTTTGGCAAACCAGATGTAAATTTAACATCTGGTTCGCTTGAACCAGTCCGAACCGGTCGAATCCCACTCCTGAACCCGACTCTAAAGCCCCCCAGTTAAAAGTAGAATCTTCTTTCCCCTCCCCGTGTAATCCGTCACATGGTCCAATCAGGTCCCAGTCCAAAAGTCGTTTGGTCTCCGGTCCCACCTCCGTGCACCTGGTGGGGAAAGTCCTTGGTTCCCAGAAGAAAGAATTTTTATTACGGCAACAATCCCCATCATAGCTATCTCTTCCTCTCCTTTCCCCACAGCTCGACTCTCTTCTCGCTGTGGCAGCCCTGAAAGTGGCGGGGGGGAGAAAAATGGCTCCAGGGTTGACGCTCCCCTTAAATCTGTGGTTCGTTCTTCCGGGGTTGATGGCATCTTTTTCCCCCCCCCACCCCATTTTTTTTTAACAGCCTCCAAGGACTGGCACCACGGGGGCCGGGAAAACATCCTCCTCTGCACGGACTGTCGGATCCACTTCAAGAAGTACGGAGAACTCCCTCCCATCGAGAAGCCGGTCGACCCACCACCCTTTATGTTCAAGCCGGTCAAAGAGGAAGATGACGGTCTCAGTGGAAAGCATAGCATGAGGACGAGAAGGAGTCGTGGCTCGGTAAGCCCATTTTTGCGATAAAGTAAGAGGATAACACAGTAGAAAGGGACGTTGGAGGTCTTCTAGTCCAACCCCCTCCTCAAGCAGGAAACATATACCATGCCAGAAGAATGGCTGTCTAGTTTCTTCTTAAAAACCTCCGGTGATGAATCTCTCACAACTTCCGAAGGCAACTTCTGTTCCATGGGTTGGTTGTTCTCCCTGTCAGAAAGTTTCTCCTTATTTCCAGGTTGACTCTCTCCTTGTTCAGTTTCCATCCATTCTTCCTTGTCTGGCCTTTGGGTGACTTGGAAAATAGCTTGACCCCCTTTCTCCTCTCTGTGGCAGCCCCTCAAATATTGGAAGGCTGCTCTCCTGTCTCCCCTGGTCCTTCTCTTCACCAGACTAGTCAAGCTCAGTTCCTGCAACCGTTCTTCATATGTTTTAGTCTCCAGTCCCCTAATCATCCTTGGTTGCTCTTCTCTGTACTTTTTCTAGAGTCTCGACATCTTTTTTATAATGTGATGACCAAAACTGGACGCGGTACTCCAGGTGTGGCCTTACTAAGGCTTTACAGAGTGGTATTAGTACCTCCCTTGATCTTGATTGTATCCCTCTGTTGATGCAATTTAGGATTGCATTAGCTTTTGGGGCTGCTCTCCCAGAGACCCCACTAAGTTTGGATCCTGACTTGAATTGTCCTTGATGGAGTCCCCACAGTCGCTTGAGCAATCCAAGGTGGCTTTCAGGGAGAATTAAAGTCCATTTATTTGCCTCGCCAGCCAAGATGAAGCTTCCCAGAAGCAGCCTTTGATCTTGCCTTTCTCTCTTTTTAACCAGCAGATGTCTACACTTCGCAGCGGTCGTAAGAAGCAACCCACCAGCCCAGACGGGAGGGCCTCGCCCATCAACGAGGACATCCGATCCAGCGGCCGTAACTCGCCCAGCGCGGCCAGCACGTCCAGTAACGATAGCAAAGCGGATTCAGTCAAGAAATCCACCAAAGTACGTTGTGTGACGAGAGCTTTGGCCTTCCTTCCCATCAGGGGTCAGGTCAGGTTGAGGCAGAAGACAAAAGGTTTGCCGATGGAGCTGGCCCTTCCCTGTCCCTCTGAACCCTCCCGCAGCCTTCCACGGTTTTGCCGGCTTCCATTTAATCCCCTAGCTGGGATTCTGCGTCTTCTGGTGTCATCCTTTGGGTGTCAGGATGTGGCCGTATTTCAAACAGGACTCCGAGACAGATTCTCAAAGAACAGGTTTTTATTTTGGAGACCTCATCTTGGCATTAGCTGGTGGAAAGCCAACTCTGAGATTTCCCGCGCTTTCCACCTCATTCAAAACAAAAGTTTCACTTTCCCCAAAACAATCAATCACATTGTCCAGTTCGGGCACTGGCTGGTTGCCTGCCCACTCCTTCCTCCGCCTCAGGCCAGCCGGCAGTTAGGATGTCCTTGACCTAGTGTGGTTAACCCCTGGTGTGGTTAGGCCTGAGTGTGAAGCCTTTGGGAGGCAAGATTCCCTGGCAAGCACTAGCCCTGTCCCTTCCCTTTAAACCATGTTGCTTTTCCCCCCCCGTTCTGTGGCAGAAGGCTAAGGAAGAGGTTTCTTCTCCTCTCAAGAGCTCCAAGAGGCAGCGAGAAAAGGCAGCGTCTGACAGCGAGGAGCCCGACCGCATCAATGCCAAGAAAACCAAAACCCAGGTGAGTTCCCTGGAGAAGAAGCCGCTGGCACTAGACTGGGGGTGGAAGCCACCTTGAAACCAGGGTTAAATTTTCAGATCCAGCCCCATGGCGGTCTTCCCAAAGGGCACCAGGGTGGGTTGGATTGTCCTTCAGGCTGTTGCTCTCCAGGGGTGACACGGTCTGATGGAAGCAAAGATGGCCTGGGATGGCTCCCCTCTGCCTCCATGGCAGCCCTCTGAAGCAGGGGTCACCCACCTTTTGGACCTCAGGGACCACCAAACTCATAATATTAAATCCCACGGATCAGAGACCCTGGGAAAATCCCCAAAAAAGTCTGCAGGAAAATTCCCCACCCCGTTTTCCTACTGATCGTTCTTTATTTGGGATCGCAGGATACCATCCCAAGCTCTGTTCTCAGGGGGAGAGAGACTTTTGGCTTCATGCAAGGAAAGCAGCAGAAGCAGCAGCAGTCTTTCTTTCTCTCCCCCAAACTCTGTCAGAAATGAGTCTTGGCCAGCACAGCCTCTTGGAGCAGGAGGCCTTGCAGGGTCCCAAAGACTCATTTCTGGCAGAGTTTGGGGAGAGAAAGAAAGACTTTCACTGCTTTCTTTGCGTGCAGCCAAAAGCAGAAGAAGAGAGAAGCGGAAAGAAGCAGCCCGGTGGCCAGGCCAGGCAAGTGGGGCAAGTTCCCTCCTCCCCCCTCACTACCTTCTGTTGTTTGCAATGCAAGCGATGCAAGCCTTGTGTTCCCGCGCAGATTGGATTAATTGCTTTGGGGGTGACATTTCTCTGCGGATCACCGAAATTTTCTCACGGACCACCAGTGGTCCCCGGTCCATTGGTTGGCAACCCCTGCTCTGGAGGATCCAGTCTTCTGGCATGTCCTCCCCTCCTTCTCCCCCGCCGCAGGAGATCAGCCGTCCCAACTCGCCATCGGAGGGCGAAGGGGAGAGCTCCGACAGCCGCAGCGTGAACGACGAGGGCAGCAGCGACCCCAAAGACATCGACCAGGACAACCGCAGCACCTCGCCCAGCATCTCCAGCCCGCAGGACAATGAGAGCGACTCGGATTCCTCGGCCCAGCAGCAGCCGTCTCTCCAGGCCCCCAACGGGCCGGCTCAGCCTCCGGGGCCCCTCCCAGCGCAGCTGCCCTCCTTACCGGCCGGCTCCAGCCTCCTCCCCTCTTCCAACGTCGTCCCGCACGACGTCTCCCCTCCGGGAGCTCAGCCCCCAGCCAGCCTCTGGCCCCGGGCCTCTCTCATTCGCACATCCAGCAGGGCCCTTCGTTGCACCCGCCCAGGATGCCTTCCTCCCCACCCATCCCTGCAGCCGCTCGCTGGGGCTCCCGGCCAGCCCCGCCACACCCTCAGCCGCCCCTCCACGGCCCGATCCAGGCCCTCCCACACGGCCTGCAAGCGCAGCCCCTCCTGGCCCACCCGGCCCCTGCGCAGCCCTTTGTCCTGCCTCCCCAGGCCTTGCCGGCCTCCGCTTCGCAGTCTCAGGGTCCTCTGCCTCCCCAGCCGGTCACCCTGCCCTGCAGGTCTCCTCCGACCAAGTGCCCTCCTCATCCCCCCTGTCTTCCCAGTGCCCCGGGAGCAGCCCCTGCCCCCCGCCCCCATGGCCATGCCCCACATCAAGCCCCCGCCCACCACGCCCATCCCGCCTCCTCCCCGCGCTCCCTTCCCACAAGCACCTCTCGGGTCCTTCGCCGTTCTCCATGAACTCCAACCTGCCTCCGCCACCGGCCCTGAAGCCACTCAGCTCCCTCTCCACCCACCACCCTCCCTCCGCACCCCCTCCCCTGCAGTTGATGCCCCAGAGCCAGCCCCTGCAGCCGTCCCCGCCCAGCCACCGGTCCTCACCCAGAGCCACCCGGCTCCTCCCCAGCCTTCTTTCGCCCAGCACCCCTTCGTCCCTGGGGGCCGCCTCCCGCCACGCCGCCCTCCTGCCCGTCGACTTCCACGCCGCCCTCGGTGCCCAGCGTCCCGAGCCAGGGGCTGTGCCCAGCTCGGCCTGCGGCGGAAATGTCCCCGTGGTGGCCCCCTGCACCATCCCCTCCATCCAGATTAAGGAGGAGGCGCCCGACGAGGTCGAGGAGCCCGAGAGCCCACCTCCTCCCACCCGGAGCCCCTCGCCAGAACCCACCGTGGTGGACACGCCGAGCCACGCCAGCCAGTCAGCGAGGTGAGCGGGCCATCTGGTGATTATTGCACCCTCTTCTCCCCCAAATTCATCCCCACCTAGCCCACCTTTTTAGCTGGAAAATTGATGGTTTGGGCAGGCTTAGATAGCAATAGTCCTTAGACTTATATGCTGCTTCACGGTGTTTTCCAGCCCTCTCTAAGCGGTTTACAGAGTCAGCCTTTTGCCCCCAACAATCTGGGTCCTCATTTTACCCACCTCGGAAGGATGGAAGGCTGAATCAACCTTGAGCTAGTCGGTCAGGATCGAACTGCTGGCAGTGGGCAGAGTTAGCCTGCAATACTGCACTCTAACCACTGTGTCACCACGGCAGATGATAGATAGATAGATAGATAGATAGATAGATAGATAGATAGATAGATAGATAGATAGATAGATGATAGCTGTGCTTCACAGCTCTCTTTAAGTGGTTTACAGAGTCAGCATGTTGCCCCCAACAATCTGGGCTCTCATTTTTACCAACCTCGAAAGGACGGAAGGCTGAGTTCAACCTTGAGCCTGGTGAGATTTGAACTGCCCAATTGCAGGCATCCGGCAGTCAGCAGAAGCAGCCTGCAGTACTGCACTCTCACCACTGCGCCACCATGGCTCATTTGGAATGGGATGCGGATACAGCCCCTTGTGGAGTGTTCAGAAAACCATGGCTTAAATGTGGCTTAGTGCACCACAATATAAAATCTCAGGCACTTAACGATCAAGACTGAATAACCCGGAGAAAAACCGGTGAAGTAATACGCCCCCAATCGTTTTTCCAACTGGTGTCCCACTAGAGGGGGGAGGAAGGTTAACAGATCCCATCATCTCTACCCAGCATGATGGGAAGTTTAGTTCCAAACCTCTAGTAAGAAGTATAGTAGTCTTGTGTATATATTGATGTTTAGAACAAGGAAAGCAATAAAAATAAAGACACGTTAACAATATTGTCAGTTTCAAAATAAAAATACAGCTTGGGTCCTAAAAGGGTTTGAAGCTTCATTTCCAAATCAGGGGAGGGAAAGCCAATTTCCTTTACTTAAATTATTTCTGGGTTTTATGCGTTCCTGGCTGTGGTTTGTTTCAGATCTGTGACAATCTCTCTTAATGCTCAGGATCCTGCTGCTTTTTCCCGCACCCATCATTTTCGTTAACTCATCCTCCTCTCCCGCCCGTCCCGCAGGTTTTACAAGCACCTGGACCGCGGCTACAACTCCTGCGGGAGGACGGATCTGTACTTCATGCCCCTGGCCGGCTCCAAGCTGGCGAAGAAGCGAGAAGAGGCGATCGAGAAAGCCAAGCGGGAAGCGGAGCAGAAAGCGAGAGAAGAGAGGGAACGGGAAAAGGAGAAGGAGAAGGAGAGGGAACGAGAACGGGAGCGTGAGAGAGAGGCCGAGAGGGTAGCGGTAGGTTTTGTCTTGTCTGTGAAGGGGGTGTGGTAGATTTGAATCAGACCCCCAAAAAGGAAGGGAGACCCACAACTTCTGAAAGTTTCACTCATTAGTTGTTCTCACTGTCAGAAAATTCCAGATTGCTTCTCTCCTTGCTTAGTTTCCATCCATTGCTTCTTGTCTTGCCTTCTGGTGCTTTGGAAAATAGGTTGACCCCCCTCTTCTTTGTGGCAGCCCCTCAAATATTGGAATACTGCTATCATGTCACCGCGTACTCCATCTTTTCTCTAGACTAGACATACCCAATTCCTGCAACCATTCCCCATATCTTGTTGTCTCCATGCCTTTAATCATCTTAGTCAGTACCTCCCATGGAAGAATTGGGAGGGTAGGTCTTGTGGCCGGCCAGCGGAGCTGGTGGCAGACTCGGACAGTGAGGAGGTTGGGGAGGAACATGGGCCAGTCCTGGAGTCTGGGGAAGGCTCTGACGAGGGCTCTGCGTCAGAGGCAGAGATGAGGCAAGGGCCATCCGACAGTTATCAACTGCCTTTGGAGTCGGAGATCAGTGGGGAAGAAGAGCAGCTGGAGCCTGTTCCCAGTGTGCACAGGCACAGAGCTGCCAGGAGAAGGGAACAGTTAAGGAACAAGGGTCGACTCGGGAGTAGAAGCACAGGTGGATGGTGAATGGCCCCTCCCATGGGGAATAAAGAGCGAAAGGGGAGTGGTGTTTGCAGGAGAAAAATTAGTTCGTTTAATTAGGGTGAAGATCTGTTCATGACTCCTTGCCAAGTATTTTCTAGTACAGCGTTGCGCTTGGAAGCTATCGGCCTGGCAATTCTCCAAGCCTGATAAGGTCTGTGTTTGCAATTCAACCTTGAAAGACTTTGTGCCGGGACTTTGCTGGATGTGAATGAGAGGAATTCACGTTAGCCTCAATAAAAGGGGTTTTGTCCGTATGAGGAATCTGCTTTGTAGTTTTGTGAAGCCTAGATCAGAACAGCAGGAAACATCTGGGCTGGGGTTTTCTTTTGGACTTTGCCCTGAGTCTCTCTCTCTCTCTCTCGTTCCTCCTGCAGAAAGCGTCCAGTTCCTCCCACGACGGTCGTCTCGGAGAATCTCAGCTGAGCGGCCCGGCGCACATGAGGCCATCCTTCGAGCCGCCCCCCACCACCATCGCGGCCGTGCCCCCTTACATCGGCCCGGACACCCCAGCCCTACGGACGCTGAGCGAGTACGCGCGTCCCCACGTCATGTCCCCCACCAACCGGAACCACCCTTTCTTCGTTCCCCTCAACCCCGCTGACCCGCTTTTGGCCTACCACATGCCGGGCCTCTACAACGTGGACCCCACCCTCCGGGAGCGGGAGCTGCGGGAGCGGGAGCTGCGGGAACGGGAGATCCGGGAGCGGGAGCTGCGGGAGAGGATGAAGCCGGGCTTCGAGGTGAAGCCTCCCGAGCTGGACGCCCTCCACCCGGCCACCAACCCCATGGAGCACTTTGCCCGTCACGGAGCCCTCACCCTCCCCCCGACTGCAGGCCCTCACCCCTTCGCGTCCTTCCACCCTGGGCTTAACCCTCTGGAGAGGGAGAGACTCGCTTTAGCCGGCCCGCAGTTACGGCCCGAAATGAGCTACCCGGACAGACTGGCTGCCGAGAGGATCCACGCCGAGCGCATGGCGTCCCTCACCAACGATCCCTTGGCCCGGCTCCAGATGTTCAACGTGACGCCCCACCACCACCAACATTCCCACATCCATTCCCACCTGCATCTCCACCAACAGGACCCACTACATCAAGGTGAGGCTTCCAAGCACCGTTCCCTGGGCTGGGACTGTCCCAGGGCCAGGAGGTTTATTCTTGGGTGAGCAGAGAACTGCCACATCGGGATGAGTTGGGTTGTCACGTCTCTCCCAGCCTCTCTCCCCCTTTCTCTCTCTCTCTCCCAGCCACTCTCTCCCCCCTTCCCACTGGGTGTGTCATAAATCAGATTCTCTAATTGAGCACCTTCACAGACTGTGTGTCATCAATCACGTTCTCCAATTAGATATATTCCTGGGCAAAAGCTCTGGTATTTTCGTTACAATCTTTTCAAGAGAAGAGTTGGAATGTACTTTTGTTTTCAACTGCTCTTCCAGATTTCTTCCCCACCCCCCCGCCTTTTCTTTTTAAAGGCAACTATTAAAACAGGCATAGGAATGTTTGATGAGTTGACACAGTTTACAACGGCATTGGAGGTGGGGGAGGGCTTACGGCCGTTTTTCACACTTAACCATTGCACCATCCCAAGGGCCAGGTGATCAACTGGCTCATACTTAGGACGGCCGCAGCATCCCGGGGTCGCACGATCCCCTTTTGCGACCTTCGGACAAGCACAGACCATGGGGAAGCCAGATTCACTTAACAATAAAAGTTACTGACTTAGCAACTGCAAGGATTCACTTAACAACAAAAGTGGCAAGGGAGGTCGTAAAATGAGCAACTATGAGTTTTTTGGGGGGCTCAATTTTAGCCATTAATCAAGTACCGCCTATATTTAAGGGATTCAGATTTTGCTTCTCAGAAATCCATTCCGGGAGACGTTCTGCTAGCTGCAGCATCTTCTGTCAGGACTCCCAACAAATCCTGCCCCCATTCAAATCATAAGTCTCTAGCCACATCGCTCGGAGAAAAAAAAATTGATTTATTAGAAGTGGCCATATTGGCGTTGGCTGGATGCAGCCGATACTAAAATACATCATTCATTTCCCCCTTGACCCTGGTCTTCCCACCCCCTGGATGTATATTCTCCAATGGGACACATCCATAGCCAAGAGTCATCAATCATGCTCTCCAATAATAATCTTGCGTGCCAACAGCTTTGGCTGCCTAGCAAATATCTGAAGCATTTAAGGAATGCACTGCTTTCCCCTACTCCCTTTTTGCTGGCAACTAAAAAGACGAAAGGAGTATCTTTTTAGTTGACATCTTCCTTCCTATCTAAATCCGGCTTTAACGACTAGATTCCCCCAACATATAAACCCCAAAATGTCTCAGGCCCGTTAGGCCAAACCACAAAATTGGTGTCCCCCCCTTTTTTTTTTTTGCCAAGGATGCTCCCCAGATATCTCTGTGGCCTCCTCTTCCCTTGAGCTCCATGCAGAGTCTTCTTCATTTTACCCACTGAGGAAGTTAGCCCAAAGTTTGAGGGAGGGGGGCAGGCGAAGCAAAACACTTTCCCGGGAATGCTGGAGGTAGGGACAAAGGAATGGGGCAATAACAGACAGAGGTGCCCAGGAGTTCTGAGCAGGAGGGAGACATGATCCTTGCAAGTTTCCAAGGATGAGGTCTGATGCTTCTAATTTTTCCAGGGGGAATGGGGGAGTCCTGCTTCTGTCGGTCAGTTTGGGCTCTTAAGTTTTGCTTGGTGCTTTTGATACTTTTGGTCACCACGCTATAAAAAAGATGTTGAGGCTTTAGAAAAAGTGGAGAGGAGCAACCAGGATGCTGAGGGGAAGAAGAAAGAAAGGAAAGAAGGAAGGAAGGAAGGAAGGAAGGAAGGAAGGAAGGAAGGAAGGAAGGAAGAAGAAAGAAAAGAAAGAAAAAAAGAAAGAAAAATATTTGTAGCTCAGGGTTGAAAGGAGGGATCCGTGGTGCTCTCTGAGCTTGGTGGTTTTCTTGCAGATGTTTCATTACCAAACTAGGGAACATCATCAGTGCTAGTAAGGAGTAGGGCTTGCTCTCAGTTTATATTCTGGTGGCTTGCTTAGCAACTTAGAAATGTCAAGCTCCATTGCGGCCGTAAATTGGGGACTATGTGTAATAAGGATGATTTTGATCTGGGTTGGAAATTAAGAGTTTCTAAACAGCAGGTGGTAATTCCTCCTTCTCCACCCCCAACCCCTCTTTCTCCTGCCCCCCTCCCCCTCCCCCTTTTGCAGGCTCAGCCGGACCTGTTCACCCCCTCGTGGACCCTCTAGCCGCCGGACCACACTTGGCCCGCTTCCCTTACCCTCCCGGTACCATCCCCAACCCGTTGCTAGGACAGCCGTCTCACGAGCATGAAATGCTGCGGCATCCAGTCTTCGGTGAGTGGGGGACAGGGGTGCCAACTGCCGGGGTTCACACAACACACCCACCTGCCCCATCAGGCCAGCCACGTTAGCTCAGCTGCCTTTGGAGTCGGACAGCAGTGAGGCGGAGGAGCAGCTGGAGCCGGTTCCCAGCCTCCTCATGCGCAGAGCTGCCAAAAGAAAAGAAAAATTACGAACTAAGGGTCGACATGGGAGTAAAGCCACAGTTGGATGGTGAATGGCCCCTCCGATAGGGATTAAAAGAGGAGTCAAAGGGGAGTGAGGTTTGCAGGAGACAGTTAGTTCCATTCATTAGAGTGAAGATCTGTTCCTGACTTCTTACCAAGTAATTGCTGCTACAGCATGGTGTTTGGAAGGTATCGGCCTGGCAACACTCTAAGCCTCAATGGCCCCTCCCATAGGGATTAAAAGAGGAGCAAAAAGGGAGGGGGCTTTTGGCAGGAAACAATTCATTCGTTGCAGCAGATCTGGCTGTGCATCTCAGAGTCTCTGTGCCGAGTCCTTCCTTGTCAGCACTGCATTTGGAAATATTTGCTTGGCAGCTCTGCAAGCTAGATAAGGTCCATGCTCCTAATTACCCCCTTGAAAGACTGTTTGCCAGGCCTTTGGCTGAATGTGAATGCAAGGAATTCACCTTCGATTAATAAAAGGGGTTTTGCCGGGACAAAGAGTCTGCTTAATGCTTTTTGGGGAAGCCGAGGTCAGAACACAAATCTTCGCCCAACTGGAGCCATCCCCCCACAGTCACTCCCCTCCAGGTACAGAGCAACATGTCCTTGACTCTGAGAAAAAATGTTGTTGTGTCTAATCTTCTACCCAACTACGAAATTCCCCCTCCCAGATTCCCAGGCACCGAATGTGGCAGCTTCGAAGCTTCCAAGGCTGACGCTCTCCCTCTTTTTCCCAGGTGCCCCCTACCCACGTGACCTCCCCGGTGCCATCCCTCCTCCCATGTCGGCAGCCCATCAGTTACAAGCTATGCACGCCCAGTCGGCAGAACTTCAGCGACTCGCCATGGAGCAGCAGTGGCTTCACGGGCACCCCCACATCCACGGGGGCCATCTTCCCAGCCAAGAAGACTATTATAGGTAAAGGGGCGCCTGCGTGGGGCACACCCACCCCGCTCCCTGGCCGCTTCCAAAAAGAGGCCTTCCCCCCCACCCCCTTCTCCCCTCCGCTTTCTTTTCACTTCCTGCTTTTTTCTTCTTCTTTTTCCAGCCGCCTGAAGAAAGAGGGCGACAAGCAGTTGTAATACCTTATTTATTTGTGACGCTGACTACTCAAGTTCCTAGTCCTCGAGGGGGAGCAGTGGAATGTGTTTAATCTCAAGAACTGCTGACAAGCAAAAAGAAAAAAAAACCGAATTCTCTTCCGGAGAGGACATTTTTCTCTCTTTTTCACACGGAAAAAAAACAACAACACACAGCAGCCCCAAGCCCATAACGTTTCGCCCGAAAGCCCAGACCTCACGAGACGTGAATCGGTGCATATGTTCTATATAGTATTCATTTGTAGGAAACATTTCTCTAAGACCAGTTCAGGAGTCTCCTTGCATGACTAAACCTGTTAAAAGGCCTTTTTTTTTTTTGGTTCTTGGTTTTTGTTTTTTTTTGGGAATGGGAAGAGGAGAAACAAAACAGAACCGGAGAGAAATTAATCCAAATAATTTCCTCAGGCGATCTTGGGGACTATTGGTTTGGTATGTTTTGGCCGTTGGGTATTCTTTTGATTATTTTATTTTCATTTTGAGTAGGTGCTAGTTTCAGGTTCACAACCTCTAATGCCAGCCACTGGTGCATACACACACACATACACACACACACACACACAAACATATATATATATATACTTACAAAAACAAAAAAAACCTGAGAATTGCAAGTAGTGGCTTTACAACCTCTGAAAAAAAATCCAAGTGCTATAATAAGAATTTTAGAAAAGAAAAAAAAATCTACTTTTATTTTAATACATTGTAGGCAAACTTCATAATTTTAAAAGAGAGCTTTGCAAGCATGGCTTTTTAAGTCTGTAAATAACTTTTGGGGAGGGGTTAGCAGTTTTTAAAAAGATGATTATAATTTCATGAATTTTCCTGATTATTAATATTATTTTTTTTGCCTCTTCTTCTCCAGCCCCAACTCCTTCCTCATCATAAAATCACCTTTACTTCTTAACCCGGTGTTCACAAGAATATAAACTTGATTTTTTTAAACAAATAAGAGGAATATATATAAGCGGACCCTTTGATTCATGAAAAGGGAACAGCATAGTTAATTTCAGAACGGCTGGTGGGAGCTCAAGCATTAAAAAAAAGTTGCAGGGATAATAATATTTTTAAAAAGTGGGGGTTTTTTTTTGCACACACATTACGTGTGCAAGGTTCTTTATTTAAATACTTTCGTTCCGTAAAACGTTCTCCTTGTTCTTCCTACAGTAGCTGGTTGTGTTACAAAACAGTTGTTTGAGCTGGAAGTCACATCTCTCTTTCAGATTGTGGGTACATCACCTCGTCTCCAGGTGTGTCTTTACATATTACACTCCTTTTCCTGATTTTATTTTATTTTTTAAAATCCCAACAACGTAGGGACATTTGAAGTATTTTTTGCCTTTCTTAGTTTTGGGCCTGTGGATCGTTTCAGCCAGCCCATAAATTTAAATCTCAGTAATTTGAGAGAAGCTAAAAAAATGGAGCGGTAGGTTATGCAAAATGCAGTTTTTTCTGGGCTGGCTGTAAATATCATTTTAAGTCGTCCGTGGACACAGTTGTGCAAGCAAATTTCTCTCTACCCCTCTAGCCTCAGTTTATCCTCTGGGTTGTGTTGGGAAGAGGGGTAAAAATCAGAATTTTGGCAACACTCAGGAACGGTTTGGCTTTTTCGCAAGAACATTCACGCTGGCGTCCCAACTAAGTTGGGATCACGCTGAAATCTTCACCCTTTCCACGTCAGACAAACTATTAAATTGGGAGGCGATAACGAAATATGTTTCACCTGTTCCCTTTTCGTTGCTCCTATCAGAGGCCTTTGCTGTGCCGTGTATCTCCCCTCCCTCTTATTTTTTTGGGGGGAAGCCAAGAGTTCTGGTGCAAAGGCCATTTTAAAAATAAAGCCACCTGTTTTCTCTCCATCCTTCAACATCCCCCTCCTGAGCAGTTTGCAGCCTCCTTTTCACTCTAAAGGTTAAAATAAAAAAATTCCCAGCAACAACCTGCATCTCGGTTTCACAGGATAGATTTAGCTTGGCTCGGGGATCATACCCAGCCCGGAATTAAACCTCAATCCACATTGGAGATCTGATGGTCCTGCCTGTCTTAATGCAAAGATGGAAAAACAGTTGAATTCATCCTTCAGGGGAAGAGAATGGGATTGAGAAGCAGGAAAAGCATTTATTTTTATTTTTATTTTTTTGCAAGACAGATGCAAACAAAAAAACCAACAATGTATTTTTTTCCCCCACCGACGAGCAAGACAAACTAAAAAGAAGTGGAGGAATCTTGAAAAGTTCAGCCGCTTTTCTGGAGTGGAAAACACTAAAGGAAAAAAAAAAAAGCAGAATAGCTCCCCATAATTGTGAAGATTTTTCTTCCGTTGCAAGAGAAAAGTAAAATCTATCAACAGGTAAACCTCAAGTCTTCAGGGATCTACCCGAGTGTAAGATCCCTGTTTGGGGAAACTCGGACAACAGAAGTTGCATTCTCAAGTCAAAGATCAGCCTGTTGAACTCCCACCAATCTCCCTTCTTTTTCCTCCTTAATTTTCCAGTTAATATTTTGAATCATTCCAGGGTGGGGAAATCTTTTAACTCACAGTGTTATGTCTTCCCAATCTCCTTCCTCCTGTTGCAATTGCCTGATATTTTCTTTGTGGTTTTTAACACTTCTCAGTTTTTGGTTTTTGTTTTGTTTCAACAACACATTTCTTTTTTTCTCTTGTTCTGGTTGCCCACTCTCCTACTTTGGGGCGGGTAATTATTTTTGTTGGTTTGTTTTATTTCACCAACCCTGTCTCTTGTTCAGTGTTGTCCTTATTCAAGCTCTCCCTTCTGACAACTACGTTTATATATATCTTGAGGCTTAGTGTATATATGAGTAGTTCGCCATGGGATAACACAGTGTAAAGCAGGATATAGAAAAACCCAGGAGTTGTGAATTCTGTGTTCTCTCCATTTGAGTATTTTGTAATTTTTTTGAAATATTTGTGGACATAAATAAAAACCGAGCTACACTACCTGCCCTTTTTGCCTTTTCTTTGTACGTGTGTATGTGGGGAGAGGGGGGGAGTTGAGGGTGTGTAAAACCTGGAGATCACACACGAAGGAGGCCGTTTGCACTTCCGACACCCATTTTGTCCACAGTTAAGAAGCAAACCAGCAGCCAAGGTAAAAGGGTTTTTAGAAGGGATGATGGATGGTTTTGAGCTGGCAAATATTCTGAAAATAATAATCTCCAGGATGCTTAAGAGTCCTGTTTGGAGAGAAATGGGGAGTTTAGATGTGTTTAGAAATGGGGGGTTGGAAATCAACACTTTTTTCCCCTTCTTTTTCCCCTTCTTTTCTATACTTCCCCCTTCCCCTCCCTTATTTTTCCTATTTGCTTTTGTATTTAAAATTATAAACTAATAACAACTGGAAACAATGAAGAAACGGGGGTATTTGAGGCTGCCCCTTGGTTGAAATGTCAAAACACTTGTGATGTATAAAAATCTCCCTCCCCAGATCTACTCTAGAGCTTGCAATCTGCACTATTTTTATTTCAATGCAATTTATTTAGATATTATATTTTAAAACTGCCCATTTCCCTGGGAGTGCAGAGTGAATAAGTTTTTGAGGGCCAGTGCAAGCTCGCCCTGTTCCCAAATGGCAGCTTAAAATAATGATATTTTTCTTAATTTATCAGACCCAAACACCCTAAGTCTGCATGCCCCTGATTGAAACTGCCTGTATCCTAAGACACTACTTTAATTTTACTTGTTTGTTTGTTTCTTAGATTTATTGGCTGCCCGTCTTAACCACAGGGTAACTCTTAATCCTTGTTAGGTCCTGGTTTCAGATTTGAATCCTTAATATATTTTTTTCGCCCGTAGGTTACCTATATAAGAGTTTACAACCAGTTAACAAAAATAGGGGTTCTTGCCTAAGCAGGGGGGTTGGACTAGAGGACCTCCCAAGGTCTCTTCCAACCCCCTTACTGTATTTTAAAATGCCAGAGGTGCAATCTAAACATCTGACTGGACAATTGACCATCATATCAGTTGTCCAGGCCTTCCCCCCTGTCTTTAGCCTTTCTGAGAGCTTTGGACTATACCACCCCCGCCACCCATAATCCCCAGCTACCCAGGAACCCAAAGGCCACTCCAGGCCAAGCTCCTCCCTCCATCCCAAGCAGCTGCGGAATTCTGGGAGTTGAAGTCCACATGCCTTAAAAGTGGCCATTTTGAAAAACGCTCCTTGAGCTGCCCTTTTTTTTTAACCATTAGAACACTAGAGGGCGCACTTGCTCCATTGGCCCCGCCCCTTCTCCAGGGTCCTCCCCCCCTCCCCTCAGGTGCAAGGCACAGGTGAGGCCCGTTCCTTTGATGAAGGCCAGGCCACCAAACGCCTCAGGCGCCAGCCAAAGGCCCTGTTTGGGGCCCGCTTTGGCTCCTGCTGAGCCCGGTCGGCCCTCAAACTCTTGGGGGTACGTGAGGCGCCTCACGGGGGGTGATTCCGGGCCCTCATTGGGGCCTCCTCCCTCAAAAGGGGCTTTGGGGAAGTGGGGGGCTGCCTTTACCTCACAACCCCGCAAGGCAAAGCCCGGCATGAGCTCGCAGAAGAGGGCTGGGCCACAGAGAGGAGGCCCCAGGCCTGGCAGTAGTAAGGACAATGAGGACTAGTAACACCCAGGCACAGGCCATTAACCTGGTTTAGGGCTTATTAAGAGCGGGCAGCTTGTTCAGTCGCCATTATGGGTTGAAAGGACAGACGGGGAGGGGATGAGGGACTTGTCTGCCTCTGTATGTGTGTGTGTGTGTGTGTGTGAGGGAGGGAGAGAGAGAGTTAATTTTATGTATTTATTTTGTGCCTTGTTTTTACAAATAATTCAAGATGGCAAACATATCCAAACAGACACCTCCCTCATAGTTTCCCAACAACAACAACCCTGTGAGGTGGGCTAGGCTGAAAGAGAGAGAGAGAGAAGCGGGAGTGGGGAGAACTGGCCCAAAGTCACCCAGTCAGCTTTCCTGGCTAAGGCGGGATTTGAACTCGCCATCTCCTGGCTTTCTAGTCTGGTGCCTTAATTAACAAACTAGACCAAACCGGCTCTCTGGCCCTGGGGCTTATTATGCCTGCTTTATTATTTCGTTTTATTAAACTGGGCTGGTTGTTTATTATGCCTTGGAGTTGGTCTTGGAGGCCTTCCTTGCAGTTCTGGGTTTGTTTATGCCCAGCAAAACTGTCACTCGGGACCAATCTCACTTCAGCCATCTGCAGCCGCCCTTTCCAGTATCAAGCATCTGGAAGGCTACCACCCCCTCCCCTGAATTGTGTCTGTGTGTGCCTGATCCTTGTGAGTGCATACACACACACACACACACACACACACACACACACACACACACACACACATCCTTTCAGATATAGGATGGGTGGGAAATGGGAGAGAGGGGGGTAGGTAGTTAGGTAGATTGGGAGGGAGATAGGGAGGGAGGGATAGATGATAGAGGGTGGAGAAAGATGGACGATGGATGGATGGATACTGAGAGAGGAGAGGATGGAGATGGATGATTGATATATGATAAGAGGGAGAGGATGGAGAAAGATGGATGGTAGAGCTAGAGAGAGAGAATAGATAGATAAATAAATATGCAGCCAATAAATGTAATAGGTAGGTAGGTAGGTAGATACGGTACAGATACAGGGAAAGGATGGAGAGGAATGATTGAGGACGGAGAGGATGGAGAAAGATGGATGATAGGTAGGTAGGTAGATAGATAGATAGATAGATAGATAGATAGATAGATAGATAGATAGATAGAAGAGTAGATAGTTACGCAGCCAATAAATTAGAGGGGGGAAGGATGGGGAGAGATGGATGATTGATAGAGGGAGAGGATGGAGAAAGATGGATGATAGAGATAGATAGATAGATAGATAGATAGATAGATAGATAGATAGATAGATAGATAGGATGGGGAGAGATGGATGATTGATAGATGATAGAGATGGAGAAAGAATAGATAGATAGATAGATAGATAGATAGATAGATAGATAGATAGATAGATAGATAGATAGATAGAGGATGGGGAGAGATGGATGATTGATAGATGATAGAGATGGAGAAAGAATAGATAGATAGATAGATAGATAGATAGATAGATAGATAGATAGATAGATAGATAGATAGATAGATAGATAGATAGATAGATAGAGGATGGGGAGAGATGGATGATTGATAGATGATAGAGATGGAGAAAGAATAGATAGATAGATAGATAGATAGATAGATAGATAGATAGATAGATAGATAGATAGATAGATAGATAGATAGATTAGATTGAGCAGGGAAGGAAGGACCCTTCTTAATCAATATATAAAATATGATTTTGCCTTGCCCAAACTGGCTAATTCTTACCCCCAAGTCACAGAAGGAAGCAGTTTTAGCTAAGGTACATTTAAAACAGGTTTGGGTTTTCCTGATATTTTTCCTCCCCGTCCCCCTGCCCCAGTCATTTCAAACAACCTGGGGTTAATGGTCTGGAGTTCTCTGACACCCTTATGCAGCTTCTTGTGTATGTGATGAAGATCTGAGGAGGGGTTTTTCCTTTGTACAGCAAATTACACCCTGCACACACCTCCAACGAAGCAGGGAAAGCAACAGGCTCGGCTGCCCGCCCACCCACCAACCCATTGGATGGCACTTCCCAACTCTTGGTTGATTTTCACTAGCCTTACTCCCACCTTAACCATTCTTATTTTCTGAAGTCTCACTTTTCATCCAAAACTGCAAGCCGATCATTGGAAATATTCGCACCCTGACAACGCCATGTGAAAACAGCAAGGATAGTGCCCTCTCTTAGCACACACCCAAGACAACGTTGCGTAGTGTGCGTTCCAACAACCATTGTGGCACCTATTGTTCACCGCCAGCCCTCTTCAGGATGTCTTCGTTTAATTGTAGGGCTGGCAATTTATTTGGATGATAAAACTTGGGCTTCCTAAATGTGTAGCATGACCAGTAATTTCTCTGCAATTTCTCTCTTTTCCTTTTGTGTATATTCCAGGCTGCCTAATGCCTTTCCCACGGCTGAGAATCGTCTGAATTGAAATGCTGGGTTTTTTTCCTCCTCCATCTGACACTTGTTTTCCACACACACACCCAGAAGAAAATAGAAGGTAATCCATTTTTATTCATCTGATTTGTTCCCAGACAGCTAAAAATCCACCCAACGTATTTATGTATGTCACGGTTTCACTCCCAAGCTCTCCTTAAATGCAAATAGGAGTCTTAGCACAGTTTTTAAACTCTGTCACTTTAAGATATGTGGACTTCAACTCCCAGAATTCCGCAGCTGAGGAATTCTGGGAGTTGAAGTTCACATATCTTAAAGTGGCCAGTTTGAAAAACACTCCTTGAGCTGCTTTTTTTACATTAGAACATTAGAGGGCGAACTTGCTCCATTTCTTTTTTTTGTTTGTTTGCTTGCTTGTATGCTGGCTGGTTTTTGCAATGCTTCAGAATTTGCTCCTGGAAGCCAGCATCAAACTCTCCTGAAGCCATTCATGAGTCACCTGGGGCTTTAAGGAGTCTGCCTCTCTTGCTCCCAGGGTAAACATGGGGTGAGGAATTCTCAAATTTTCTAGCCTGAGCTGAAGGAGGAAGCCAGGGCCAGCATTAGCACAAGCACACCTAGCTAGTTGAAAGACAAGCTGGTTAGTTGAAAGACAAGCTGGTTAGTTGAAAGACAAGCTTTATCCAGGCCAATCTGAGTTCTTTTCAACTTCGGGTAAGTTTGATGGCTTTATATATTGCAAGGATTCCAGCTTGGTGGTGGGTTAGAAGATAAATGTAACTGCATTTCCACAAAATCCAAATTATTGTGCAAAACTGCTAGCAACTGACTTCCCTCCTCTTTGTGGCAGCCCCTCAAATACTGGAGTACTGCTGTCATGTCCCCCCTAATCCTTCTCTTCACTAGACTAGCCATACCCAAATCCTGCAACAGTTCCTCATACGTCTTAGTCTCCAGGCCTTTAATCCTCTTAGTTGCTCTTCTTTGCACTTTTCCCAAAATCTCAACATCTTCTTTTTTTTGTAATGGGATCAGAACTGGATTGTAATGGGATCAAAAGCAGTATTCCAGTTGCGGCCTGGAATAATAATAACCTTTGTTGTCATTGTACGTATATACAACGATACATTGATTTAAACTCTATAGTGGTGCTATCCATAACAAAAATACAATGCCACATGAATAAAGTTATGGCCTGGAATACTATGACATTAGGAAATAATGAGAAATAATATATTTCGCCCTCTAAAGCAAGGATCTTCAAACTTGGCAAGTTTAAGACTTGTGGACTTCCAACTCCCAGAATTTCTGAGCTAACATGGCTGGAGGAGGAATTCTAGGAATTGAAGTCCACAAGTCTTAAACTTGCCAGGTTTGAAGACCCCTGCCCTAAAGAGATTCTTCAGGCTGATCTAAAACTGTTTTAAATAGATGGGTGCTTTGCTAGCTCCAATTACATTTGCTACATGGTGTCTTATTTCATTTTGGACAGCAGGGGGCAGTCCAGCCACACAAAAACTAGCATTTCTAGGCCATACCATTTATTTGCAATTTTCTCAATGCTTATTTTTGTTTTTGTTTTTTTCTCCTTTTGGAAGTACCAGCTTTATTGGTGGCAAAGCCCAGCCTCCCTTCACAGGCTGATTCAGAACAGTTTTCCAGGCCTTGTCAGTTTCCCACAGAGTTTCCATTCAGAGTCTGGGGCAACAGATTAGTTGTCCCGAGTTTTTAATGCCATGCAAGATAGGGGTATATCAGGGGGTTTGGAATATATGTTCTGTGCAAAGCGATGCTCTTTTTCTAGCTATCTGGATTTCCCTGAATCACCCATTCCTGTAAAATAAAGTCTTGCAATAGAAGAAGGAGGGATTTATTTTTTCCTGAAATTTCCATAACAGTTCTTTATGTACATTGATCTTTTTTTGGCAAAGTAGAGTTTTTAAAATCAGGAACAGGCGCAAAAATATGGTGATGCTCTAGATAATTCATTGGATTTGAGATGTACAGGATAGTGGAGTTAGCACTGTGGACTCTTGGAAAAGCCCCTTGAGGCCATCCAGTCTGACCCCGTGGCTCAGGGCTGGAATCCAAATGAAAGCACCTAAGACAATTGGTTGTTAAATGTTTTGCTTATTCTGCATCCTGCACTTCTAACCACCCTCCCAGGTATCAAAAGGTTTTACAGCACGCTAAAGTTTAATTTTAACCTTGGTTATATGTTTGGGTTACTGCGCTGCAAGAATTTCAGACCCTTTGATAAGCCAGGTTCAGTGTAGTATGCTTAACCCCAACTCAGAAAATGGATTAATTCCATGACTAGGTTTAAGTGTATTGTCTGAACAGGTACAAACGCAAGGCCAACGGTGCAGAATTCCCCTTCTCCGGCAGAATAACAGAGTTGGAGGGGACCTTAGAGGTCATCTAGTCCAACCCCCTACTCAAGCAGGAGATCCTATACCTTTTCCAGGCAAATAGCTGTCCAGTGCCTTTTTTTAAAAGCCTCCAGGGATGGAGCACTCACAACTTCCGAAGGCAGTGGGTCGATTGTAATTTCGTTAGCCTGCCTCTTGTCATTTTTGAAATGGCATCAGGCCTTCTTTCAATCCGATCCACTCTAAGGGTGGATCCATGAGGACTAGAAACTCGCCCAACCTCCTCGCCTCCTGAATTTGTGGACGGACAGGACGCTATGAAGCGCCAATCCACACGGTTCTTGATGAGGAACTTGTCCTGTGTATTTGCCTAATAATACAGGGGTCCCCAAACGTGGCCACTTTAAGACTTGTGAACTTCAACTCCCAGAATTCCTCAGCCAGCAAAGCAAAGCTGGCTGAGGAATTCTGGGAAGTTGCCAAGTCCACAAGTCTTAAAGTTGCCAAGTTTGGAGACCTCTGGCCTGAGAGGTGGGGGTGTTCTCTGCTCCGGGCACCCTGCTTAATCAACCCACCCATCCAGCTGCAAAACCACAGCTGGATCCCACTAAATTCTGACATAGAGTCCCCAATTTGAAGCGGCATTTTATTTTATTTTTTCCCTTTTTCTTCCCCCCCCACCCCCAGATCTGAGGCGGCGAATCCAGCTGTGTTTGCTTGACTGTTTCCAGGCACAGCTGGCAAGCAGCGAGCAAGGAAACAGCCAAACTGAGCCAGACAGAGGGAAATTCCAAGTCGGAATTTTGGCTCATCTGCAAAACCCAGCCCTCCCATCCATCTTAGCTGTCAGCGGGAACCGTGGCGAGTCTGTAAGCGCCAGGGTGCATCTGGCCCTTGCCTTCCTCCCCCACTTCCTCCTTGCCAAGCCAGGCTGTGCCAGCAGGCCAGCAAACTACAGTCCATTTGTGACACACAAAAAAACCCTTGGAAATAGCCTGGCTGCACATCATCTAGCCAGCTCGCTTCTCTTGCCAAGCTTGGTTCCTCCAGCGAGGGGGCGAGCCAGATTTTCTGCGCCTCCATAAACATTCTGGACCAAGAAATGTCCGGTCCCGCTTTGAGAAAAGAGAGGATTTTGCAAACCAGCCCCATTTTGTTTAGGCACTTTATTACTTTAGGTCTTGCAAAACCATCCGGGGATTTATTTTCCTTCATAGAATCTTTTTATTTTTTTTTACTGTATTTGCTTTCTGGTTTCTGGGATGGCTCGGAGTGGGGTAGCGCGAGGTTTTGAAAAGTTCCAATTTTTCAAAATGTCCTTGGAAAGGGAAAGAGATGGCATATCGAATGGACGTTTTGGGGGAGTCAGAAGCCATTGGCTTATTGGTTAAGGCATAATTGGGGTTGGTTCCGCCCTTAGGGACCCAGATTGTTGGGGCGCAATGTGCTGACTCTGTAAACTGCTTAGAGAGGGCTGTAAAGCAGTATATAAGTCTAAAATAATGCTATTGCTATTTCAATCACAAACCATGGTTTAGAATTTGCAGGAGCTGGTTTAAGTTATATGCCAAAGCCAGGGTCTTCAAACTTGGCAAGTTTAAGACTTGTGGACTTCAACTCCCAGAATTCCTGAGCTAACATGGAGTGGAGGAGGAATTCTGTTGAAGTCCACAAGTCTTAAAGCTGTCAAGTTGGAAGACCCCTGTGCTTAGGGAAAGCCCCCCCAAAATCAGATTATAATATTATCGTTTACTTCTGTAGCACAATTCTGTTGTTTAAAAAGGGTCTTCTTAGCTCCAGAAAGAGCCGCTGAGTTTCTTTAATTGACCAAAAACTCAATGACAAACTTTTTTAAACAGACAGCCTGTTTTTAAGGGTTTAGCATTCTGTATTCATGGAATTAGATGTATTTCTTTAGTTCTTTGCTGAGATCTTAATACTGCCTGCCAAATCCTGCTGCAGTGGCCTCACTGGATGTGCATTTCTCCTAACCCAACCCCAGAATTTGCTTACTGGAGGGGATAAATTGTGGGTCCCTTGATGCTCTTTTGGGCTTGGTGGTTTTCTTGCAGATGTTTCAATACCCAACTAGACATCATCAGTGCTAGAAGGGAAGGGGCTGCAAGGAGGAGGGTTGTGGGGTCCTTGGGGCTCTCTGAGCTGGTGGCTTCCTTGCAGACATTTCATTACCCAACTAGGTAACATCATCAGTGCTAGTATGGAAGGAAGAAAAGGAAGGAAGGATATTTGTAGCTCAGAGTTGACATGAGGAATCCTTGGTGCTCTCTGAGTTTGCTGGTTTTCTTGCAGATGTTTCATTACCAAACTAGGGAACATCATCAGTGCTAGTACCAAAGAGGGAGGAAGGAAGGAAGGAAGGAAGGAAGGAAGGAAGGAAGGAAGGAAGGAAGGAAGGAAGGAAGGAAGGAAGGAAGGAAGGAAGGAAGGAAGGATGGATATTTGTAGCTCAGGAGGGGTACTTGGTGCTTTCTGAATTTGGTGTTTTCTTGCAGACATTTCATTACCAAACTAGGGAACATCATCAGTGCTAGAAGGGAGTAGGCTTACCTCTTCTTTCTATATACCAGTGGCTTGCCCTGAAATATTGTTGACCCCCTCCAGAGTTGATTGTCCAAGAAGAAAAAAAGTGGTTTTAACTTCGATCTATGAGCTGCATCCTTAGCTATAAAGCAAAAGTGGTAAACTGCTCTTTTCAAGGAAGTGTAATGGGCGACCCCCAGTTGTGTTTTATTTGCAAAAGGGCCTGTGTTAAAGACAGGCCTTGCTTGCCTCTTGGCTGGATGTGAGCAATTCCTTTGGCGGCTCAGTGAAATATGACGTGGCTGTGGCGACAAAAACACGGTGGAGGTTGGGAGGAAACTGAGCAAAATTCTTCAAATGCATCTGGCACCTCAGCGACCTGGAGACCCTTAACCAACCTCAGCCTGTTTTCCTTACAGATGTTCATTTTGATTCTCCCCCCCTGGCCCCCAGTACCCCCCCCCCCCACAGCCTGTGGAGTTACTCAGGGCAGCTTACAAGTAAATATTAGACATTTATGCATCTGTGTTGAGTTTTCAAAGTGCGTTTTGCACACACTGTGCAGATGAACTGGTTGAACCATGGAATCAGGGTGACAGCTATAATTTTGCCAAGAGAGGGATTAACAGATTAAGAGAGTTTGAAGGGACCTTGTAGGTCATCCAGTCCAACCTCCCACCCAAGCAGGAGACCCTACACCATTTCTGATTGATGGGAGTCCACTCTCTTCTTGAAAGCCTCCAGGGATGAAGCTCCCACAACTTCCAAAGCAATTTCTGTTCCATTGGTCAGAAAATTCCTTCTTATTTCCAGGTTGAATCTCTCCTTGTTCAGTTTCCATCCATTATTCCTTGTCTGGCATTCAGGTGCCTTGGAAAATAGCTTGACCCCTTCCTCCTCTCTGTGGCAGCCCCTCAAATATTGGAAGACTGCTCTCCTGTCTCCCCTGGTCCTTCTCTTCACTAGACATGCCCAGTTCCTGCAACCGTTGATCGCACGTTTTAGCCTCCAGTCATCTCATCATCTTGGTTGGATCAGCAAACCCAAAATCTGCCAAGAGAATCATTGCTCATTCCGCTCCAAAAATACTGCTAAAGCATTGGAGGGGAATGGCTCTGTGGCTCATAATTGGTTTCACAAGAATGGTGAGGGGGAAAAAAACATAGCATGGGTCCAAGTAAATGGAGATAATTTTCTACATCTCAGATATATGTGAGTTTTGGGAACCCTTTCCCTCCCCCCCAAAAAAATCTGGGATGTACAAGGCAGGCGTGTCAAATTTTTCACCTTTTGATTTCCAAACATTAGGGGTACTCAAACATTATGACATGCCTTGGGATTGTAAAGATATTTTGGTTACTTTAATTTAGATGTGCTCTGTAAGTAATTATATAAATATAACTTTTTAACATTTTGTCACCGTCGAGACATTGCCCCAGATTGACAACAAAACTGCACAGAAACAGTTTTAACTGCCAAACGGAGTTAGGCTAACAAAGTTCTTGGTCTTTATAAAAAGTCCTTTTTTTGCAATAAGTGGCTGTATTGTTATAAATTTTTATAATGGATTAAAGGGAGTAAAATGGGGAAAATGGTAAAGGGGTGGCAAGCTCGAATTGACAATAAAAGGGGAAAACTTTTGAATGGAATAACAGCATGTGATAAAATTTGCAAATGTGACGGATGTAAGAAAATGTGTATAATTAATATAGAAATTGAATAAGAATATGGATAGTATTGTTAAATAAGATGAGAATATTTAAAGAAAAATGAAATAAGCACTAATATGATATGAATTTGGATGTGAAAGCTGAGTATGTAATCATGGTCACATTTGTATTGAAATGTGAAAACCTGGAACCACATTGTTCACCTAATGAGATGTTTTTAAAATATAAAAATAAAAAATGTATAAATAGTCCTTGAGATATGTCCATAATGGAATGTGCCCTTCACTTGTGACAGTTGTAAATCAGGTCTGCCATACGACCAACCCAAATTTTACAGCCTTTTTTTTGGCGACAGTTGTTAAGTAAAGCCAATGTGTCATGCCCTTGTTGGAGTCTGATTCTGAGTGGGAGATTGAGCAGTTGACAGGAAGTGGGAGTGTGGATCCGGTAGCTGTGGAAGACACTGGGGAAGGGCACAGTCCAGCTGGGAATTCAGAGGAAGACCCAGGGCCATCCCCTCTTCATCCTAGGGCATGCAGGGAGGAACGGAGAAGGGAGCAACTTGGCTTATGGGAGAGGAAAGGGCCCTGATCCCTTTCATTAGTTGCAGCTGGGAGAACAGGATATAAGTGGGGTGTTTGCACACAACTCCTTGCTGGAAGCAAAGTGTGCATTATCTTTGTCGAGGCTTATCTGGGTTTTGGCGTCCTCCCACCTGTGGTTGCTGCATTATCCTTTGAAAGTCTGCAATTTATCATCCTAGCCTGCCATGTTAATTACTTCAGTGTGGTTTGTGTTGTTTTTTTAATTTCTAATTATCTTTACTTTGGGCTTGGGCTGCATTTACTCCCTTTGTAAACTGTTTTTGGAACAGTTTGATCTCCAGCCGAGGATAATTGGACATTGGGGCCCAAGTTGGAGGCATTAAAGGGAATTTATTCTACTTTTGTGACTTTGTTATTTTTGTGTCATGCCCCGGTCATCCCACAATGGTTTGCTGTTGGGTGGTGCAGTTTTGTGGAAAACCAGCAAAATTTGGTCACTTGTAGGATGTTGCAAATGCAGCCTGGTTTGCTGAGTGACCAAAGACCGGTTACATCGGGAGGGGGAGACCGTCAGAACTTTGCATTTGGGTTGTAAGAACCCCAAGGAGCCCCACTGCAACTTCAAACGGTCGCTGAGTAAACCGGTCATAAGTCCAGGACGGAGTTTATCTGCCTTGTTTTTGACGATCTCAGTTTTCAGCCGTAAGATCCTGTGGTACCAGGCATATCATTCGGTGTAATTATCAAAGCCTTGGCATATAGCTAACTTTGGTGCCTGGGAACGCGTTGAAACTTTTATGGACGACCTTTCCAGGTGCTTTAGGCAGGATAAAAAATACAACGAATTGCAACCATACCTTTCCCACCTGCTCTTTCAGGGACAAAGTGCCACCCAGAATGAGAAACTTGAAAAGAGGGGGGGTAATTAGGAAAGGATGTTCTAAGTTTTGGCAAGGGACCATTTCGTAACCTTTTGGCATTTTTAGAGAAAAATACCTTTCAAGGAATCCTCCTGTGGTGGCTGGCTAGACTAGAGCATTGTGTATGGAGATTCTCAATCATCCTGGTCATAGTTATCTCAAAAGTGCTTTTTTTAAAAAGAAAAAGAAAAAGAAAAAGTAACTGGACTGTTTTTGTAGATGATGTTTCGCTTCTTATCCAAGAACTGTTGAAGCTTCTTGGATAAGAAGTGAAACCTCTTTTTTGCTTCCTCAAAAACAAATCAGTCGAGTTGCCTTTTTTTAAAAGAGGAATTGGGTAAGGAAATGTTATTTATTTTGTAAATATCCGTACGAATGTGCAACACTGCCCTTGGAAACTAAACACGCCCTGCTACCGCCTTCAAACCTCAGGGAAAACTTGTCTAAATTCTCTTTTCTTTTCTTTCTTTTTTCCATCCTTTCCGACTTATTTTACTTGTAATTTCAAAAAGAAGGGGGAGAAACCCCACCACCACCACAAATCGCAAGAAGCAGAGAGAGAGAGAGAGAGAGAGAGAGAGAAAAGGAAGAAAGAAAGAAAAAGGAAAGAAAGTGCACTCATTTATTTCCATGGAAACAAGCAGGAAAGGCCAAAAGGAAGGCCCTTTAAAAATCTCCCATAAAATCATTTGTAACCTACGATCAGCAATTAAGCCATTTTTCTTCCTCCTGCTTTAGACCCCGCCTGGCTTGTCTCCTCCTGATATATTTATTTAGTGCCACAAGATTTTCCCTTATCCTCCAGCCACCCTTTGGCCTTCCTTTGCAGGCGGGGAGAGCTTTGGAAACGGGCAAAGAGGCGCCTTGTTTTGGCTTTCCCCGTCTGGCTTTTCCACCAAGGATGCTGAATTTATTCTGCGTTCAGCGCATTGGAAGCGTCCTCCGATACGCAGCACCCTAAGATTTCAAGCCTTGGGGTTGCAAAGTCAGGACATTGGGGTGGGTGCATTCGCCGAAAAGCCAGCCTTCCTTCCTGGATTTCCCCCCTCACCCTCATCAAGATATAAACCAACTGCGTCAATTAGCAGAATAACAAGAGTCGGGAGGGACCTCAGAGGCCATCCAGTCCAACCCCTGCTGAAGCAGAAAACCCCATGCCATTTTAGACCAGTGGGTTGCTCTCTTGTAGCAAAATAAACCGCCCGGCCTCTCTCTGGTGAATTGCTTTCGTCCCATTTTCCTTCTTTACTAAACATTTGCTCCCTGGTGGAGTCTTTAAACCAGGGAGGTCAACTTTTCAGAAGAGCGTGTGCCTTCTTGCATCTCTAGATGCAAGGGATTAGTTTCATTCTTGGCCAACTTGGTAAGGAAACGCTCCCAAGCGGTGATTTTATTTACTGGGGCAAAAAGGGGGTTTTGATTCAGGAAGTAGACAGCCGACCAGTCTCTTTGGAAAAGGCTCCCAGGGATGGAGCACCGCGAGAAAGACCCAACCAAAAGCCCAACTAGGAATGCTAGCTCTGCCTTTATTGTAAGGTGGCTTATGAAGAGAATCTTGCACGTCTGAAAGCATTTCCCACCCCACCCCACCCCCTCCGTTTATTCTCTGGAAACTTGGGAAGGTCCCTTCTGAAGTATTTACCACTCCTCTCTTCCTTCTGGGAGCTCAGATATCTTTTACATACTAATTGTTGTCTCTGTCCCTCCCTCTCTCTCCCTCCCCTCTCCCTTTCTCCCTCTTCCCCCTCTCTCCCTTTCTCCCTCTCCCCCTCTCCCCCTCTCTCTCCCCTCCCTCTCCATCCCTCTCCCTTTCTCCCTCTCTCCCCCCTCTCTCCCTTTCTCCTCCCTCTCCCTTTCTCCCTCTCCCCCTCCCTCTCCATCCCTTTCCTTTTCTCCCTCTCCTCCCTCTCTCCCTCCCTCTCTCCCCCTCTCTCTCTCCCTCTCTCCCTCTCCCCTCTCTCTCCCCCTCCCTCTCCATCCCTCTCCCTCTCCCCCTCTCCGTCTCTCCCTCTCTCTCCCTCTGCCTGTCTCCCTCTCTTCCCCCTCTCTCCCTCTCTCTCCCCCCCCTCTCCCTGGTGCCTCAGTGCTTCGTTGTTGAGATGCAAGCCTTTAGTGAGGAAGGGGGTTCCCCCACCAAAAGGAGCCAATCAGATCTTTTAAAAGGTACCTTAATGTCTTTGGAAAACAACATTTTAAAAAAATAACCCTGAGATGTGACTTTGAAGTCAACAAGGTGCAACCTGAAAGCGATGAAAGTTTGAACTTGTCCAGGGAAGAGCGACAATATATAGATAGATAGATAGATAGATTTCCTTTTCCTGGAGCTGTGATCCGCTCAAGCGTGAATCCCACCAGAGGGATTAAATTGGGATTTTGTGCAGCAGCAGCAGCAGCCATCGATCGGTTTCCGGAAAGGCCTCCGCAGATGCAAGGCTTACGGAGTTGGCTCGCCGCCTTTTGCACATCTGAACTCTCCTGAAGAGACGGGCGATCTAATTAGCCACCATCAGGGAAGGAGCCGGCTTGTTAAGGACCAGGAAGGAATAAATAAAAGATTGCAAGTGGGAAAACCAAGAAAAGCAGAAATTGGGCGCTCGGGAAGCGGCTTTTAAAAAAGGGAGAAATGGAAAAGGGACACAGGATAAAGCTGCCTCGCGAAGGATAAAATGCCATTTTTCTCTTTTTGCCCCCCTTAACTGTGTATTGTAGGGCAGGAAAGGGTGAGGGGGTGGGAGTAGCTGGGCAGGGCCAGCCAGAGGTGGTATTTGCCGGTTTGCTGAACCACTCAAAATTTTCCCTAACCGGTACGCCCGAACCAGTCCGAACCGGCTGAATACCATCCCTGGTTGTAAACATACACACCCCAAAACCTGCCAGTATGTTGCAGGGCAGCCTTAGGGCTGGAAGGAGAATGCCCCCTTTGCTTCAAGCATGAAATCTAGGGAAAGAGATTTCCCCATAACTTCCTCGCTTCTCCCGGCTGAGCCCCGGATAATGAGAAGAAGAGAACAGGGCTGGGGGGGTCACGCTAGGCTAGGAGTCTGCAACCTTAAAGAGCCATTTGGACCCGTTTCCCATGGAAAACGGGCCAGGCATGGAGTGACGGGGAGGAGAGAGGCCAAGCAGTGGTGGGATCAGCCGACAGAGCTGCAGCCGAGGACCGAAAGAGCCGCATGTGGCTCCAGAGCCGCGGGTTGCCAGCTCCTGCACTAGGCATTCAGCTCCCCAATTAGCCAGCTACTAATTGCCGGTTAATAAGGCTGTACCTGGAGATGCAGCTGGGCCTCTGGACAAGCTGTGCAGTTGGAAGTATTGGTTGGGGGGGAGAGAGAGAGAGAGAGGAGGGAGGGAAGGAGGGAAGCGAAAGGCAATTTTCCTTCTGCTCCTGATAAGGAGAGCTTTGAGCTTTCAAGCCCTCCAGAGATGGCAGTTCCATTCCAGCACACATCCATTAGCATGTTGCTGGCATGACTTCTCGGGGGTTTCCTCCACATTCCTGGCATCCTTGCCTCCCCCCGCCCATCTACTGGCACCGCAAGGCACGCCAGGGCTTAAAAGAGGAGAGGAAGAAGGGAGGGCAGAGCTGTGCCAAGGGGAGCATCCAACAACAGCTGGATAGGGAAAAATCAAGGGCACACGTCCCAAACAGATCCTGAGATGATGAAGATCTTGAGATAAGCTAGAGATGAGTTGGATTGGGAGAACGGGAGTCCAAAAAAAAGGGGCCAGGGCAGAGCAAGGTTTTAGGAAAAGGTAACCAAGCATTGTGGATTTAATTGAGATGGTTGTGTTTGGATTCCAGGCACCGTTCCCCATCACCTCTTCCCAACGAAGTCCTGAGCATTTGGGGATCCCTGGGGGTATCTCCCCTCAATCCTGCTCCAGAATATACCCTTTGGGGGATGCTTCATTTTCCTCATTTCAATAAGGGGTCCCCTTCCAAGCAGGAATCTGCTCCACGGAGCCAGCTTGGGAGCTGGGAATTTGGGGGTCTTCCCTCCCAGAGAGGCTCATTTTAACCTGATCGACTCTAGGTGCTCTTCTTGTTGGAGGATTCTGAATACCATGGAAGGGACGCCCACCAGCTACAAAACTGCCAATTCTGTCCCAAAGGTGCTTTCCCCCCCACCCACCCCCAAGAGGCAACTGGACTTTCTTGGTTTTTCTTTTGAAGAAGTTTTCGCTTCTCATCCAAGAAGGTTTTTTTTCAGCTCTGACTTCACGGTGTGGAATAACAGAAGGATTTATATTCCTTGCAGACAGCTGGTCATTTGCATCCTTTTAGAGGGTCGTTGAGGCCACTTGGAGGTTTATCTGTGTCCTCAGGATTCCCTGAGTGGCGCTCCTGGTTCCTGTAGTCTGCAATTTTTCCCCACCCGTCTGGGCATCCATCCCTACTCCCATACCATTCAACAACAAAGTCCAGTTGCCTCCTGCAAAAAAAAGCCCCTTTGGGACAGCCATGACTTGGATGACTGAGAATCTCCACAGACTTTTAGCTACGCAATTTGGGATGGACACCCTTGCAACGGTGTGGGAGTAGGGATGGATTTCCAGAGGGGAAAAATAAATTGCAGACATGAACCATTTGCACCACTCGGGATCCTGAGGACGCAGATAAGCCTCCAAGTGGCCTCAGTGACCCTCTAAAGCAGGGGTGGGCAAACTACGGCCCGCGGGCCACATCCGGCCCGTTGGTCTGTCCAATGCGGCCCGCCCCTGAAAAAAAATTGCAGCCATTGGTCTGTCCAATCCGGCCCGCCCCTGAAAAAAAATCGCTGGGTGTGGCGTATTGCCCTGTGCCACGTGGCCCCCAAAGCTGCAAAACAGTGCGGAGCGATCTAGGGTAGGAAAGAAAAGAAATTTACAAAGGCCCCGGCTGGGAGTTCGAAATCACTTTCGAGTGCGACCTCTCCGAAGGTGAGTCCCGCCAATCCCCCTTTTTTTCCGGTGCTTCCAGGCTTAAACTTTGCAAAGGCAAAGCTTGCAGGCTGGAGCGTCTTCCTGCAATGCGGGACTGGAGCCGCGCCGGCGGTAGCAACTCCTGACTCAGGGGGCCTCCGAGGGGAAGGGAAGGAGGAGAAGAGGGGGAAGGGAGGGGCGATTCCCAAAAATCTTGTGCTGACCCGGCCCGTCTGTCAAATTTTAAAAGTCAATGCGGCCCCGAGCCAAAAAGTTTGCCCACCCCTGCTCTAAAGGGATGCAAATGACCAGCTGTCTGCAAGGAATATAAATCCTTCCATTCCCCACCATCCAAGTCAGAGCTGAAGAAGCTTCCTGGATGAGAAGTGAAACGTCTTCAAAGAAAAGCCAAGGAAGTCCAATTGCCTCCTGAAAGAAAAAGAAAAAAAGACTTTGATGCCTGAGAATCTCTACAGATGCAACTTCTGTACTTCGTGGGCATGAAAAGACAACAAAACCAGCCAAGGCAGAGGAGGGGTGGGAAAACTCACCCTTGCCCGCCCACCCCCTCATTTCCCTGCCACGCGGTGAGCCCAACCTTGTGCCGACTGGTTAAAAATGTATTTGTCGTAGCTCAGCCTGTGACCAGCCCCCGTTTGTGGCTTAGCGGTTGGTTTTTTGTTTTTAGTTTTGCAAATCGTTTGGGTTGTTTGCAGCGCAAACAGGACAGGACAGGCGTTGACCTACCTAACTCCAAATAGCAGGAAAAAGGGGTTTTCCTTTCTCTTCCCCTCCCCCCCCTCAATATCAGTGTGTGTTGCGTTGGGAGTTTTTGTGCTCCGGTGTGGAAACGAGGGAGTGCAATGTGCCTCCCACACCCACCCAATGGTCTGGTGTTAAGCATGGGCTGTGCATCGCCTTAGGTGCTACGAATCTTTTGCTCCACCTTCCCTTCACCCCTCCTGTCTCCTTTTCTTCCCTTCACTCCAAGATCAGAGAAAGCAAGCCCTTTTGATTGGCAGCCTAGCCCAGAGTGAAACCCTCCCTCCCCCTGGCATTTAGGGACCCTGGACCACTGCCAAGTCCTGTTCCCCCCCCACCCCCCCAAAGTGGGGAGGGGTGGAGGGCAGGGAAGCCGGCTTTGAAAATTAAATCTCTCCAGAACTCATAAAGCTGTGATTTGACCTTGGGTTAAACCCAGCGGAAGAGAAGCTCTTCCAAGGTCCCTTCCATCTCGTTCATTCTACTCCATTCAGATGGTTGAGGGGGAAGGTCAACCTCTGCGCGCCTATTGGCTACTTGGATTTTTTTCCTGAAACCTGCAGAACATCATTTGCAAATCCACCCCGAGGAGGTCCTCTCTTTTGCACAGTTTTTCCCCCTCTGGATTTGGGCGCTGGAGGAGATTCCTGAAAATATTGTTGGAGGTTCAAGAAAACAAACCAGTGGAACATCAACCGAAATTGACCTTAAGATCCCCTGAGGCACCAAGGAGCAGGCTCACATTGTCCTACTTCAGACGCAGGATGCAAGGACCCTACAGACTTGCAGAAGTCCATAATGGTGGGAAAGGTGGAAAGAGGAGGAGGAGGAGGAGAAAGATGAGGAGGATGAAGAAGGAAGAGGAGACGAAGGAGAAGGAGGAAGGGAAAGGAGGAGGAAGAATAAAGAGGAGGAGGAGAAAGACGAGGAGGATGAAGAAGGAAGAGGAGAAGGAGGAGAAGGAGGAAGGAGAGGGAGGAGGAGGAGGAAGAAAGAGGAGGAGAAGAAAGACAAGGAGAAAGAAAGACAATAAGGATGAAGAAGGAAGAGGAGAAGAAGAAGAAGGAAGGGAGAGGATGAGGAAGAAAAGAAGGGAGGAGGAAGGAGGAGGAGGAAGAGGAGAAGAAAGACTAGGAGGATGAAGAAGGAAGAGGAGGAGAAGGAGAAGGAAGAAGGAGGAGGAGGAAGAAAAAGGGAGGAGGAAGGAGGCTTAGATGCAAGATTGTTGCGGTTTTCAACCTGATTTCTTTGATAAACCATGACTGTCTGGTGTTTCACAATTAGCTAGACTAGGGTTTCTCAACCTTACCAACCTTAAGATAGGTGGACTTTAACTCCCAGAATTCCCCAGCCAGCTATGCTTAAGATGGACTTCGGCTATGGACGATGGACCTCAAATATGGCTATGCTGGCTGGGGATTCTGGGATTTGAAGTCCACCTATCTTAAGGTTGGTAAGGCACAGCTGAGCTTCTAAAAAAAACCCCAATAATTCAGAAGCAAACAAGCTACCCAACAGTTATGTGCCCGGATCACTTCCAGAATCCGTACAGGGTCGGGCCGCCTGAGAAATCTGACATGTAAAAGCAGAGAATAAATCAGGCCCCGAGAATGAAAATAATCCAGTTTGTCTGCTCTTGAGATTTATAACCCACGATGGCCTCCGTTCAAGGCCCACCATTCCAGAAAACCACGTCCTGCCAGTTCTTTGGGGACCTAAAAACCATCAATACATGTTTTTTTCCCCCAGCTGTTATTTTCGACTCCCGCTTGTTTTACACCCCAGGGCATAACCGGCGTTGTGGTTCTTCTGCACACACACACACACACACACACACCAGTTGTGCTCCTTCCGGCGACGGCTGGCTATTTTTGTCTGTGGTTTGCAGTGTTGCTACCCTTGCTGCCTTCAACGGCGGTGGAGGAAAAATAAAATAAAATCCTCCGGCCAGATGGAGCCGCCAAGCCCACCCTCTTGGAATGAGTTGGGGTCGCTTCTCATTAGGGCTTGATGTCTCCCCCCCCCATCTCCTGGCAGCCACTTTGAGGTATCCAGGCAGAGGAGAAATGCGAGCCACCCTTCTTTCTCTCTCTCTTTTTTTCTTCTTCTCTTTTTCCCAAGACAAAATAAAATCCACCTAACGTGAGAATTGGCGCCTCGGTCCGGGCGAGCCGCCGCCTGGAACAGTCTTAAAGGTTCAGGAAGACTCAGGGGAGCTGGGGAGGTCTGGCTTCATGCAAATTGCATGCAACTCCCCCCCCCCCCGGGGGGATTCTTCGCAAGCCCTGTGGCCATAGGTTGGCATGCATCAGACCTTTGCAAATGTGCCTGCTGTCTGCTGGGCACGCTGCCCTCCGCTCTGGGAGCCCTCGTGACACTGGCAGAAGGGAAGTCTGTCACTTGCTGAATGTCCTTAAAAGCCAGTTATTCTCTCTCTCCCTCTCTCTGTCTTCCTCCCTCTCTCTCTCTGTCTCTCTCCCACTTTTCTTTCTCCCGCTCTCTCTCTCTATTTCTCCATCTCTCCCTCCTTCTCCTTTCTCTCTCCATCTGTCTCTTTCTCCCCCTCTCCCTTTCTCTGTCTCCATCTCTCTTTCTCCCTCCCCCCTCTCTCCATCTCTCCGTCTCCTTTCTCTCTTTCTCCATCTGTCTCTTTCTCCCTCCCTCTGTTTCCATCTCTCTCCTTTCTCTCTCTCTCCTTCTCTCCTTCTCCTTTCTCTCTCTCCATCTGTTCTCTGTCTCTCTCCATCTCTCCTTCTCCTTTCTCTCTCCTTCTCCTTTCTCTCTCTCTGCATCTCTCTCTCCTTCTCCTTTCTCTCTCTCCCTCTGTTCTCCGTCTCTCTTCATCTCTCCTTCTCCTTTCTCTCTCTCTCCATCTGTCTCTTTCTCCCTCCCTCTCTCTCTCTTTCTCTCTCTCTCTCCATCTCTCCTTCTCCTTTCTCTCTCTCTCCATCTGTCTCTTTCTCCCTCCCTCTCTGTTTCCATCTCTCTCCTTTCTCTCTCTCTCCATCTCTCTCTCCTTCTCCTTTCTCACTCCATCTGTCTTTCTCCCCCTCTCTTTCTTCCTTTTTCTGTCTCTCTCTCCATCTTTTCTTCCTCTCTTTCTCCTCTCTCTCTCCACTTCTCTTTCTCTCATTTTCTTACACTTCCTTCCTTCCTTTTCTTTTTCTCCCCCTCTCTCCCCCTTTCTTTCTCTCTTTTTCTCCCACACTTGTTCTTGTGTTCTCTCTATCCTTCTTCTTTCTTTCCATCTCTCTCCTTCTCCTTTCTCTCTCCATCTGTCTCTTTCTCTTTCTCCCTCTCTCCCCGTATTGCTTTCTCTTCCTCCCTCTCTCTCCTCTTCTCCCCTTCTCTTTCTCTTTTTCTCACACTTCCTTCCTTCCTCTCTCTTTCTCTCCCTCATTTTCTCTCACACTCGTTCTTGTGTTTTCTCTCTCTGTCTGGCTCTCTCTCTCTCTCTCTCCCCCAAATCAGGGTGTTAGTCACCCATGAATGGCCTTCTGGCTTGGGTCAGATTCAAGAAGGGCAGATGTCCTGCCAAAGGCGATCTCTTGGCCCTCCCTGGGCTAACCTCTTGCTCTGGCCTCTGGCCCAAACCTCCCCTCTCCCAGAGACCTGAGGCCAAGTCCAGCAGGGAAGTGAGTCAGTGTGGGAAGAAGGATGCAGGGCAGGGAAGAAAAAAAAAACCCATTTTTTTCCCCCAGCCCACAGCTTGGGAGGGTTCTTGGAGGGAGCTCTCTGACGTGATTGCATGCCAAGAGGAAACGGGGAGGTTTGGCTTCTGGGAGCAATGCATCTGATGAGTAATTAACTCCCTGGAGTTCTTATCCTCCCCGGCCGGCTGCTCCCCCCTGAGCATCTCATGGCTTCAAAAACCCGAGCATCTCCGCTTGCATGGGAGGTGAGAGCAGCAGGAGGCTTCAGGCACGGAAACTAGGGAGGCCTGGTGTGTGTCTTGTGTTTGTTTGTGTCTGTGCTCGCTTTCGAAGGCCAGGAGTCACATAAAGTTGCAGTAAATAGGGGTGTTCCTCAGCCCTTATAGAAAACCTTGGAGCGGCTATTAAACTATTCCACCTAATGATCAGGAGTCCCTTGACTGCAGAGGAGGAGGGGAAAAACTCTCAGTTCAGAGTTTTGTAAAGAGGAGCTCATTTTTTCCAGCTTTAAACTTGATGAGGGAGGGAGGGAAGGAGGGAGGAAGGAAATAAAAGAAGAAGAAAGAATGGATGGATGGATGGTGAAGAGGATGAATAGATAGATAGGGGAGAGAGGGAGGGAATGGATGGAGGGAAGGAGGGAAAGAAGGAGAGGATGAATAGATAGATGGAAGAAGGAAGGAGTGGATGGATGGATGGATAGGGAGGATGGAGGGAGGAAGGGGGGAAAGGAATGAATAGATTAGATAGATGAGTGGATGGAAGGAAGGAAGGAAGGAGAGGGGGGGAGGATGAATAGATAGATGGAAGAATGAAGGCAGTGGATGGATGGATAGATAGGGAGGATGGAGGGTGGAAGGGAGGAAAGGAATGAATAGATGAGTGGATAGATGGAAAGAATGAAGGAGAGGATGAATAGATGGGGGAGGAGAGGAAGGAAGGGAGGATGAATAGATAGGAAGAAAGGATGGATGGATAGGGAGGATGGAGGGGAGGAAGGGGGAAAGGAATGAATAGATTAGATAGATGAGTGAATGGAAGGAAGGAAGGAAGGAGGATGAATAGATAGGAGGAAGAAAGGAAAGGAATGAATAGATAGATGGAAGAAGGAAGGAGTGGATGAATGGATAGATAGGGAGGATGGAGGGTGGAAGGGAGGAAAGGAATGAATAGATGAGTGGATAGATGGAAGGAAGGAGAGGATGAATAGATGGGGGAGGGAGAGAGGAAGGAAGGGGAGGATGAATAGATAGATGGAAGAAAGAAGGAAGGAGAGGATGGATGGATAGGGAGGATGGAAGGGGAAGGGAGGAAAGGAATGAATAGATTAGTGGATGGATGGAAGGAAGGAGAGGATGGATGAATAGATGAGAGAGAGAGAGAGAGATGCAAAGTTTTCATTCTGACATCTGATTGCAGTCCAGTTAGATCAAATTTTCCAGGTGAAATGGAACAGGAAAGCCAAATTGAATCTTCCAATGAAATGGCTCCAAATCGCTTGGGCGATTCCGCCCCGCTTCCGTCCGAATCGATGTGGAGGAGAGAAACGGCTTGATTTGACTCCCTCTGAATGATAGGGTTGGGGTGGAGTTCCTGAATTGATTCTAATTACCGTACTCCGCTTGCCATCTCGGCTGAATCAATAGATTGAATTAGAGCCTTGATAAAATAAATTATTAGCACCAAGGGGAGGGGGCAATTAAATCTAAGGAAGCACAGCCATCCTCTCTGCTCGGGCTTAAAACGTTCGGAATTAAATTGTACCGATGAAGGGGAAGGGGAAGGGGAAGAAAAGAAGAGGAGGAGATGGAGGAGGAGGAAGAAGATGAAGGAGAAACAGAAGGAGAAGGAATAGAATAGAATGAATGAGCTGGAAGGAGAAGGGAGAAAGGAAAAAGGAGGAGGAGGAGGAGGAGAAACAAAGAGAAGGAATAGAATAGAATGAGCTGAAGGGAGAAGGAGAAAGAAGAAGAGGAAGTAGTAGCAGCAGCAGCAGCAGTAGTAGTAGTAGTACTACTAGTAGTAAATGGATAAAGCCAAAAGAGCCTTCTCCTCAGCCAGCTTAGAGCAAATTGGAGAGATTCTCAAGATTGGTATTTTTCTGAGTTTAGCAGGAAGGAAGTCGGGGTTTGTGTGCAACCAAGCTGGTGTGTTTCAGCCGTGAATTACGGCCTCTTGCCTGAAAAGTTGGAGGTGCGAGCAAATGGGGAAGAAAAGAAAGAAAAAGAAAAAAAGAAAAGAAAAGAAAAGAAAAGAAAAGAAAGAAAGAAAGAAAGAAAGAAAGAAAGAAAGAAAGAAAGAAAGAAAGAAAGAAAGAAAAGAAAAAAATCAGAAGAACCGGGCCTCTTGTGGCCTTGAATGTGATCAGCAAGCAACGGCTGTCTCTGGGCTGATGGATTTGCTGTCACTTCTCCCTGGCGTGAAGTGACAGATTTTCTGCCTTGCATTCAAACAAAACCAATAGTCGTCCATCAAGGCTGGACCGACGGGAGCAGAGCGGGGGCGACAGGAAGAGTTGGAGGAAGGGCAGCGAGCAAGCATGGGTTGCATATGCCTTCCCTTGCTCCGCCGCCCCCGCGGGCATGGAAAATTGGTCCGGTGGGAATTTGGCCCGAGATGGTTGAAAAGTGGGGCATCCTTCTCTTGGAAAGCATGTCAGTTTCTCTTCTTGCAGTGAGCGGGTGCTCCCTTCCCACCCCATGGATGAACCCCAGATCTTCTAGTACAGGGGTCTCCAACCTTAGCAACTCCCAACTTTAGCAGCCCCAAATCTTCTAGTACGGGGGTCTCCAACCATGGCAACTTTAAGACTTGTGGACTTCAACTCCCAGAATTCCTCAGCCAGCAAGGCTGAGGAATTCTGGGAGTTGAAGTCCGCAAGTCTTAAAGTTGCCACGGTTGGAGACCCCTGTACTAGTAGACCTGAAGTTCTAGTAGACCTGAAGGCCTCCGTCATTCTCGGGACGCAGCTCCTTGAGTTCAACCATTGGCCCACGGAGCTTACAAACTGCCACAAAAAGCCACAAAACAATGAATTACCAGCTGCTTTCCAGAACATTCGGTGGACGTTTCTTGCAACCCTAGCTGAAACCTGGAATCCTTTGATCTAGATCCTCTTGTAGAAAATCTAGAGCTCACCTTGTTTCTTCCCAAAGACCCCCTCAAATCAATCCACATTTTGAATGAAGGTCTCTTCCGTGACCATAATTGACCATGGTGGCCCAATGCAAGTTGGAAGACAGACATTTACATTTACATTAACAAGAGTCGGATCTTGTAGGTCATCTAGTCCAACCCTCCTGCCCAAGCAGGAGACTCTACACCATTTCTGACAGAGGGCAGCTCTTCTTGAAAGCCTTTTGGACTTCTTTTGGAGGTCTAAGGTTGAGGGAGAAGGCTGGGCCCAAAAGTCATCTAGCCAGCTTCCATGTCTAATGGAGAGCTAAAACTTGGGTTTCCCTATTCCTAGTCCAGCATCTTCCCCACTGCATCACATTTGCTTTCTCCCAATGATATATGTAGGGTGAAGAGTATAATTTGTCTACTATATTTTATATTCTGTTGGAAGGCTCTTGCTGCTGTGATGAAGGAGAGCACAGAATTGGGGTTGTCCATTGATAGGTTTTGATGCATGAATTGGGGTTGTCCATTGATAGGTTTTGATGCATGTGAAGACTGAATACGTGTTAAGGAATATGTGGGGAACATATGTTCAAAGGCTAGAAATAGGAAGAAAGAAGAATGAATGGAAAAGTAAAAAATCTGCCTCATTATAGGGATAAATGGCAGGAAGGAAGGATAGAGGGAAGGAAGAAAGAGATGGATGGATGGAAAGGAAGGAAGGGAGGGAGGGAGAGGAAGGAAGGAAGTTATTTCTGTATAAAAGGTTTTTTCCTATAAGCAAAGAAAATACTTTTTTTTTTTGCTGACATAGAAACTTTTCAGCATCCTGCTCTACGGTGTTTTTAGAGAAGATAATTCATAATAATTAATTTCCAGTCTTTTTATTCTGCTTCTAATTGCTGCTTATGCTCTCTCTTCACTCAAGAAAAAATACTCACTCTGTGCCTTTAATCAGGATGTTTGGGAAAGTAAAAAAAAAGAAATCCTTTTATTTATTTTTCCCCCTCTCTACTTCTCAACAAGATTTTCCAATTCTCTGAATATGTTTCCTCCTCCCCTAATCCTTTTCTAAACAGGGGTCAGGCTAAAGTTGTAATATATCTTTGGAGGGAGCGAGGCTAAAAAATGTTTTTAAAATTGGGGTGCCGGGGGTCGTTCCAAGGAAAATAGAGCATGTTAAACCGAGCAGAGTTTTTACCCTTAAATTTACTCCGCTTTTAACCTCTGGTGGGCCAAAAAAAAAAAAAATGGTTTTCCTCCAAATGGGCAGTTTGCCTCTGAATTTAAATCAACCCAATTTGGGAACTACCAGAGGCTTTGAAATGGATTTGGATGCCTCCCCTGGGCTAATCTCGGATATCTTTAGTGGCAAACAGGCAGGTCATTTTAAGAAAGACCAAAGTTGTGTTTCAAACTCGGAGCGGGTGGATCTAGGTTGACCCACTGGATTTGCAGCACCGTGTGAAATACACTAAGGATCAAATTATTTGCTTGTCCTGCACCTGCCGATTATGGAATGAAGAATCTGTCCATTTTAGATTCTCTCGCCCAGCAGGCCTTCCTTTCCTGTGTTCTGTTTGAAATTTGAATACGTTTGCGTTTTTCTAATATATGCAACCGTGGAGCCAATTTCTGTAATATCCTTCTATTCTGTTTTTTTCTCCCAGTTTTTTTTTCCCCTTCGCTTGCAGCAATCCTATGCGTTAAAAAAAGAGATTAGACAATTTATGACATTTTTACTGCATTTTTTAAAATTAAGACTAACGTGCAAATATACGTTTGACTTTATCAACCATTGACATTTTTATTCCTGGGAGGAGTTTGTCGCAGGGGCCCCACAGGACACTGCTTTGCCCGGGGTCCACGATGCTGTTAAGATGGCTCTGACCCAGCTGGCAGGCCAAAGGCCCAGGAGGGGCTTCTCCTCCAGTGCCCACTGATGCCACAGACCAGCTTTGGATGTCGATGGCTGGAGACGGTGGGGTATTTTCTCTCTGCGTCGTGGTGAGGCTCTCCGTCAGCAAAGCAGACCAAACAGGTCACTTCATCATTTTGTCAGGCCCATCATTTACACCGCTAATTCTCGGGCGGGTGGAGAGGCAGCCGATGGCAGGAGAGGGACACGGGGCAGGCAGGTATCGCGGATCTCAGTCTACGAAATTGGCCGTTCAGTTCTTTTTCCCCTTAAAAGGGGTTTTCTGGGTTTGGAAGGTCTTCACGATCCATCTTCGTGACCCTTCCTAACACTTCCATTTTTAACCTGGTTTCCAATTTTTCCAAACCTGGCTGGAGGTTGTTTTTTTTTTTAAAAAAAATCCATTTCTCCCAAATGGAACAGGCTGGAGATCCAAAGAAGAAGGTCTTGGGAGAAATAGGAGGAAATAAACATATATTGGAGATCCAAAGAAGAAGGTCTGGGGAGAAATAGGAGGAAATAGGAGGAAATAAACGTATATTGCATTAGGAATATACTGGTGGTCCCTTCCTTCCTTCCTTCCATCCATATCCTTCTGGATATCCATCCATTTTTCCCTCCCTCCCATCCAATTTATCCATTTCCTTCCTTCCATCCAACCATCCATCCAGATATCCATCCAGCTATCCAATTTATTTTTCTCTTCATCTATCCATTTCCTTCCTTCCATTTATCCATTCCTTCTTTCCTTCTTTTATCCATGTCCTTCCTTCCTCCCATCCATCCATCCATCCATTTTTCCCTTTCACCATCCATCTATCCATTTCCTTCCTTCCATCTATCCATCCCTTCTTTCCTTCCTTTATCCATGTCCTTCCTTCCTCCCATCCATCCATCCATCCATCCATTTTTCCCTTTCACTCATCCATCTATCCATTTCCTTCCTTCCTTCCCAACCTTTCTTCCTTTCATCTATCGATCCCTTCTTTCCTTCCTTCTATCCATGTCCTCCCTCCCTCCCTCCCATCCATCCATCAATCCATCCATTCATTTTTCCCTTTCACCATCCATCCATCCATTTCCTTCCATCCATCCATCCATCCATCCATCCATCCATCCATCTATCCATCCATTGCCTGCCCCTCCTCTCTCTCAGCAACCTCATTCAGTTATTGTTAGTATTCCTGTTTTGCTTCTCTGTGAACAAGGTGCAAACCCCAAAAATGCAAAAAAATAAATAAATTCCTCCTGGTATTTCACGGCCTGCGAAAATCCTACCCGTTCGTTTTTAATTTTGTGAAATTTGGGGTTTAGAACTCCATTGCTGCCTTGTAAATAGATTTTTTTTCCATCCTGCCATTTGATTTCCTGGAAACAGGACAGGGTTAGGGTTAAAGTTGAATTTCTGGCTTCGGCATTATTGGGAATCCTTGCCTTCAACACCCAACGGAGGCTGGCTTAACAGGTAACACTAAAACAACAATTGTCTGAGATTTACCATGGAATAAACCTGTTTATCTACCATGGTTTAACCAGTTGACATTATGCCACCCCACTATGATTCAACCACGGTTAAAGGAAGCCACAAATACAAACGTACACACATGCAAACATAATCTCTCTTAGATATTTTATGTGGGAATATGGCAGGGTGGAAAACCTTTGCTAGGACTTTTGGAATAATAAAATGTCCACTTTCTGACCTGAGCTTTGAGCCCTTGCTTGTTTGGAGATGGCCAGTGTCCTCATTTAACTCAAGATTAGGACAATGCAATGCGGGGCCATCGTCGTTTCATCCATCACTCTGAATCGCGTGGTGGGATATAAAATTATCCCTAGAGGTTTAATGACAGATTGAACTCAACCTGGAATAAAGAGGATTAATAATCATGCATGCATAGAAGCAATCAGCAAAAATGGCTACAGCAGGAGATTTAAAAAAAGAAAGAAAGCTCATTAAATACAATAAAGGCAATTGGTGGGTGGAAATAGGGTGGGTTTCCCCTCTGAAGCGTAAGATGGATCATTTATCATGCTGCACTGAACACTTTCAGTGATGGGCAAAATAAGACCCTTAATTGGCCCAGCAATTTTGTCCAACCTCGGGGCTACAAAAAAAATAAATCAGGTAAATTTATAAATGTGAATCTCAAGTAATCCCCGCCGAAGGAGGCTGCTGGCGTGTCTCTCTGGGAGTCCCTGCAAAAGGGATAGCCAGCTATGCTATGGGAGTTGAAGTCCACAAGTCTTAAAGTTGCCAAGTTTGGAGGCCTCTGCCCAAAATGAACAGCCCTACCCAAATGTTCAAAACAGTCATGAGCACCAACAATTAGTCGGGCCGATAAGAATCTCCCACACTCCGAAACCACTTTGACATAGGAGATTAAGAAGGAGGCAACTGAGAAGAATTTTCAAGCTCCCATTGCAAAAATAGGACTGAACTCCACACCGCTATTAATGCCATTAGAGCACCTTGCGTGGGCGCAGGGGGAGGAAATGTAAAAGATCTGATGGTGTTTCCTCAGCATGTAATTTTCAAAAATTAGGGCACTTCCGAATCGTGTTTCCAAGCCAAGGAATCTAACTTTGTTCACCACCAAGTGCTTTTTTCCCCAACACCAGCAAACCCAAAAAGCTTGGGTAGTCTTGGGTTTACCGCTAAACTCCTTCAAAACATCTTAAGCAAACCAAAAGACGCAGCAACCCCAGAAGGAGAAAAAAAACCATCTACAACATACAACATAAGAACTGCAACAACCACAGTGTAGGACAAATCGGCAGGATGAATCCATGATGAAAGTTTTTTAATGTTGCCACATATAGGCAGATTTAACCACAGTTTCAAACGCCAGGGAATTTCCAGAAGGCTGGCACTCCCACAAATCACCCATCAATAGACACACAGACGTTAACAACATCTATAGACTATGCAAAAGAGACCATCAACCAGTCCAAAAGAGAACAAAAAGACTGCAACAGCTCTCCACCCTTCCAGCTTTATGCATTTCTTTCTTTTTATTTTTTTTTAATTATTAGAATACAACACGGGGCAGCCGTTCTGGCATTACAATTGTTATACATATATAAATTTTACTTCACCATTTACATCCTTCTTATTTGATCGATTGTTTGCTAATTATTTTAATCATCATAGCTACTTATGTTCCGACCTTGCCTTCTTCGATGCAACCACTGTTGTGGTTCACCTGCAGCTGGTACAGACGGCTGAGGTCTCAGAGAGCGAGGACTCGGATGAGGGGCATGCATGTGATGCAGGGATGGGGCCAAGACTATCGGAGAGTGGGGGGCTGCCTTCGGAGCTTGTGGAGTCTGGCCCCGGGGAGCCTGTGCCCAGTGCAGGGCTGCTCGAAGGCAAGAGCAGCTGAAGCAGCAAGGGCAACTCGGGAATAAGGCTGCAAGGTGATAGCCCCTCCCATAAGGGATAAAAACCAGCCCTCGGGGATGTGTTCTTTGCAGGAAGCAAAGAAGTTCTTTAGACTCAGAGCCCTCGTTGAAGCCCTGCTTACTCCGGTTTGTTTTTGAAACTTCTGTCAGTGGATATTTAATCAGTAATTAGACTTCCATTGACTTCTTGAAATGGTTTGCTTTTGATATCGGCCAATTAGGTTTAAATGTCTCTTGGCTGGGAATGCACTGAATTCCCAGCGCCGCATTAAAAAAGGTTTGCTTTTATACACAGTTTGTGTTTGTTTAATTTGAACAAGGCTTGGGTCAGAACAACCACTGATAGAATTTATTCCACGTTTCATAGTACTCAGATTCCCCCTTGTTTTTTCAATTATAGAGCTAACCTGTCCAATTCTGCACAGGCCATAATTTTCCTTATTATCTCTGTTTCTGGCGGTATGCTTTCCTTCTTCCAGTATTGCGCATATATTATTCTAGCCACCGTCAACACATTTCTTGGTCACCAAGATATCAAAAAGATGTTGAGATTCGGGAAAGAGTGCAGAGAAGAGCAACAAAGTGATTAGGGGAGGTGGAGGGCAAAATATATGAAGAACAGTTGCAAGAATTGGGTATTGTCTAGTCCAGCGCAAAGAAGGACTAGGGGTGACATGATAGCAGCGTTCCAATATTTGAGGGGCTGCCACAAAGAAGAGGGCGGGGGGGTCAACGTATACTGAATCCAAGACAAGAAGTAACGGATGGAAGCTTATCAAGGAGAGAAGCAAACTAGAACTGAGCAAAAATGTCCTGATAGTGAGGACAATTGACCAGTGGAACAACTGGTCAATTTTTCTGATGATCGTTCACCGTTTCATCCTTTGCAGAATCAAAACCTGGATAAAACTCCGCGGTTTAGGATAGCTCCCTTTGGATACGTGCAAACTCACTGAATTGCAGGCCCAACCTGGGATGAGTTTGCAACAGGCTGGAAGTTGATTCTGCTTTTTTTTCCGTGGCTTGCTGGAACTTGTGAACTCCGTTCATTCGGACACTGGGCTCTGAATTAGCTCCGGAAAGGGAGGCGGCGACTCAGCCCTCCCTTCTGATGTTTCAGCTTTTCGCATTTTTCGCATTTTAGCAAACGTTGCCAGCAGCAATTCCTTGTTTTTCCCCCAGCATCAGCTGCGTCTCCTCCCGAAAACAGGAAGGAAAAGGTGGGCGGCGATCCAGCCCTTACGCTCCGGATGTTTCCCATCCTTAAGAAATTCCTTTGGGATGCCAAAATAATTGGCAAGCAGAGATGCAGCTTGGAAGCAGTCACCAGTGCGTGATGGGAAGGACCAGGGGAGACAGGATAGCAGCCTTCCAATATCTGAGGGGCTACCATAGAGAGGAGGAAGGGGTCAAGCTATTTTCCAAAGCACCCGAAGGCCTTAGTAAGACCACCACACCTAGAGTACTGCATCCAATTTTGAGATATTGAGACTCTGGAAAGAGTGCAGAGAAGAGCAACCAGGATGATGTGGGGACTGGAGGCTAAAACATACGATGAATGGTTGCAGGAACTGGGCCTGGCTAGTCTGGGGAAGAGAAGGACCAGGGGAGACAGGATAACAGTCTTCCAATATTTGAGGGGCTGCCACAGAGAGGAGGAAGGGGTCAAGCTATTCTACAAGGCACCTGAAGGCCAGACAAGGAATAATGGATGGAAGCTGAACGAGGAGAGATTCAACCTGGAAATAAGGAGAATGAGAACAATCAACCCATGGAACAGAAGTTGCCTTCAAAGGTTGTGGGAGCTTCATCATTGGAGGCTTTCAAGAAGAGATTGGACTGCCATTTGTCAGAAATGGTGTAGGGTCTCCTGCTTGGGTGGGGGGCTGGACTAGATGACCTACAAGGTCCCTTCCAACTCTGATTATCTGTTATCCGTTATTTGGGTGCTGAGCGGTGGAAGGGGAATTTTCTCGCCGAACACCATCCTGCAGAAAAATCCTACCTGAATCGCCAGCCTCAGACCAATCTAATGGGGGGGGGGGATTCAACTTTTTTTTTTTTTTGGCTTGCATGTGGCCCCCCAGAAAGTCTTTCTGTCGAGGGGAAGAAATTTCTTCCCCAGTGCCTCAGGCAGGCGAACAAGACGCGGGAAGATGGAGATATGGCTAATTAGTTTGGCAGGGTTTCGCTCCCAGGCGCAGGCGGAAATGCCAGGTCCAGTTTAGCCGAGCAGGAGATGTATGGATTGCCGTAGCATGGGTGGTTATGTCATTTGGCCTCCGGGCGAAAGTGCCAGTTTCATCCCATCCGATCTGGCAGCCAGGTTGGTGTGGCTGTCGTTATTTTTATTTTTTTCTTCCCCTCTCCCCTGGGGCATCCTGGCTCCCAGAATTAAAGGTTAATCCCTGCCTTAAAATTCTCCCTTTTTTAGTTTTTTAACCCATTCTGAATCTGCTCTTGCATATTTTTTTTAAAAAAGGGAATGCAGATGAATATAATTTTATGTAATTTTTAAAAAAAGGGAATGCAGGAACTGGGTGTGTCTGATGAAAAGAAGGACTAGGGATGACATGATAGCAGTGCTCCAATATCTCAGGGGCTGCCCCAAAGAAGAGGGAGTCAAGCTATTCTCCAAAGTACCTGAAGGCAGGACAAGAAGCAACGGATGGAAACTAATCAAGGAGAGAAGCAACTTAGAACTACGGAGGAATTTCCTGACAGGGAAGACAATTAACCAGAGGAACAACTCGCCTCCAGAAGCTGTAAATGCTCCAACACTCGAAATTTTAAACAAGAAATTGGATAACCATTTGTCTGAAGTGGTGTAGGGTTTCCTGCCTAGGCAGGGGGTTGGACTAGAAGACCTCCAAGGTCCAACTCTTTCCAACTCTATTATTCTACTCTACTCTACTCTACTCTACTCTACTCTACTCTACTCGGCTTAATTTACCAATATATGGAGAGAGAGAGAGAGAGAGAGAGACTGACTGATTGACTGAGACTTTTGGCTTCAAAGCAGCAGAAGCACCAGAAATCTTTCTTTCCCTCTCCCAAACCCCGCCAGAAATGAGTCTTTGTGAGATTTGTCACACCAGCTCAGCCTCTTGGAGCAGGAGGCCCTGCAGGGTCCCAAAGACTCATTTCTGATGGAGTTTGGGGGAGAGAAAGAAGGACTTGCTGCTTTCCTTGCATGCAGCCAAAAGCAGAAGTGGAAAGAAGCAACCCTGTGGCTGGGCGAGTGGGGCAAGTTCCCCCCTCCCCTCACTACCTCGTGTTGTTCGCAATGCAAGTGACGCAAGCCTTGTGTTCCCACGGGCCATGTGGGCAGCACAGCCTTGTGTTCCCGCGCAGCCTGGATTAATTGCTTTGGGGGTGACATTTCTCTGAGGACCACCAAAATTTTCTTGTGGGCCACCACTGTTGCCAACCACTGCTCTGGATGATGACGCTATGAAGATTCTGTGAGTCGCTAATGAAGAAATAGCCTTAATATCTCCAATTCTTCTGTCGCCCTTTTGTTCCATTGTGTGGTGAAATAAACCACAATGCTCATTTCCATGATGTACGTTAACTGCTGGCTGTGCCATATGGGTGTGTGTTCTTTGTAACCTTGAAAAACCAACGTTGTGGCTTTCCAGCTGTCCTCCTTCGGGGGGGGGGGTGTCAAATCTGGGACGGCACACCAAAGTTGTGCAGTTGTGTCGATCAATGACGGGCCTGCCCCACAGAAGATCTCACAAAGGGAGACGTGTACGTAATCAGCATTTCCACTGAATATTCAGGAGTGGAAGGGAGGTCAGGCAGGGGAGAATTAATCAAAGCCGCTACGGCAGCGAAGCCCGTAAAGGAAATAAAACCACGATAAAATTCACCATCGTCGCGCTGGAGTGGCAGGGAGTTTTAATCACAGACGGTGTAAGGAAGCGGCAAACGGCTGGAGGGTGGAGATGGGGGAGAGAGAAACGCTGTTTATTCCCCGGCTCATGTATTTTCAGATAAAACAAAGTAATAAGCTAATTAAAAGGATCCCATGCATATCTGAGTGCCATCAGACGAAAGCGAAGAGGGGGTGGGGGGGGAGCAGGAAAACAAATAAATGCTTTTTTTCCTGCCTGGGTGGGCCCTGCCTGCTTACCTGGGCAGTCAGGAGAATAAACAGAGATTCTAAATTTAAGAAAATAACAGAATAACAGAGCCGGAAGGGACCTCAGAGATCTTCTAGTCCAACCCCCCTGCCTTAGGCACTTCAGACAAATGGTTGTCTAATCTCTGCTTAAAAACTTCCAGTGTTGGAGCATTTATAACTTCTAGAGGCAAGTTGCTCCACTGATTAAATTGTTCTCACTGTCAGGAAATGTCTCCTTCGTTCTAAGTTGCTTCTCTCCTTGATTAGTTTCCATCCGTTGCTTCTTGTCCTGCCTTCAAGTGCTGTGGAGAATAGCTTGACTCCCTCTTCTTTGGGGCAGCCCCTCAAATATTGGAAGACTGCTATCGTGTCTCCCCTAATCCTTCTCTTCATTAGACTAGACATATCCAGTCCCTGCAGCTGTTCATCATATGCTTTAGCCTCCAGTCCCCTCTTCACCACGTTCGGTAGGTTAATTGAAAGGAAGACTGTCCGAAAATTCTTATTTTTCCTTCGTTCAAGGGACTGAGGAGGAGTGTTTTAGGTGTTTTAAATCTAGATATATAGCTAGAAGAATGGATAGAGGGAAAGATAGTTGGTTGGACAGATTGACAGATGGATAGACAGACTCACAGAGATAGAAAGGTGGATGGAAAGATGGATGGATGAGTAGAATGATGGAAATGGTTGGATAGACAGACAAGAGGGATGTGGGGAAATGGATGGATATATTAAAAATGAATAAATGTATAGAAAGATGGATGGAGATAGACAGACAGACAGACAGACAGACAGACAGATAGAAAAATGGGTGGATGGAAAGATGGTTGGTTGGTTGGACAGATCAATAAATTGACAGATGTATAGATAGAGATAGAAAGATGGATGGAAAAATGGATGGATGAGTGGAATGATGGGAAATGGTTGGCTAGATAGACAGATATGATGGATAGGTAGATTAAAAATGAATAGATGTATAGAAAAGATAGATAGATAGATAGATAGATAGATAGATAGATAGATAGATAGATAGATAGATAGATAGATAGAAAAAAATGAATGGATGGATAGATGGAAAATTAATAGCCAGAAGATGGATGGATGGAGAGATAGATGATAGAAACATGAATGGATGGATAAAAAAATAGATGTGTGGATAAATAAATGAAAAATGAATAGATAAATAATGGATGGATAGATGAATGGATAAACAGACAGACATAAATGCTTTTGTGACACCAAGGAGGGTTAGTAGCTGCCGTCAAGTTTACAATGTTGAGAAGGCTACTAATCAGGAGTAACAACAGCCATTTCCCCTTCCTTCCACCACCACACTGAGGGTTGGGACACCTGTTGTGAGAACCTAATCAGGGATTGCAAAGGCTTCTTGGATTTCATAAGGACTACAACCTCGTCCCCTCCTTGGTTCAGGATCCACACATTGAGTAGCCTCTCAATTTAGAAAGGGCTGAGGAATGGAAGGGTGAAAAGGTCTCTGCCACCTATTTTGCCCCTTAAACCCTCTCCCAAAACCAGGGACCTCCAGCCCTAAAACTTTAGCGTCGAAGACATGGTAGGAAAAAAATATATGAAATTTTCAGTCCTCTCTCTCTCTCTCTCTCGACTTCCACCAGTGCGCCTTTGTGCAACACTTTTCTTTCTTTCTGCTCCCGAGTCAAAGCGGAAGGAAACGGAGAAACAAGGAAACATGACAGGTTTTTCCTACTCTGCAAAACCTGGCTTGCAGTGAAGTAGCACGATGGGAGTGTTGGAAAAGGGGGAGCCCAGGCGTGGGGTGAGCCTTTTAAGCGCTTAACACGGGTTGGTTTTCTGCAGAGGCGGCTGCTCCGGAATTCCTGTTTGCGTTTGCAGCTCAAAAGGGAAACTTGGGTTAGCACCAGTGAGTGGGTGGCAGCTAAATTTCAGTTTGGGACTCTCCTGTGACATCCTCCAGGGCGGGGTTGTAACAGTTGTTGTGGTCTGCTTGAGGGGGTGGAGAGGCTGGAGGGTTAAAGCAAAGATGTCAGATGTTGGTGGCAGCTGGTGTCAAAGTTTGTATTCCCCAAGCACGGCTTGCAAAGAGTGACAAGCAGAGAGAATATTTATTTCATTCGTCCCTGACCAGCAAAATATTAAAGACAGTGAATTTGGGCGTTGAAGGATGTCGGGTCTCTTCTCCCATTACTGTGTTTCCCTGAAAATAAGACCGGGTCTTATATTAATTTCTGCTCCAAAAGATGCATTAGGGCTTATTTTCCAGTTAGGTCTTATCGTCAGGGAAACAGGGTAGGTGAATTAAAGCAGGGGTCCCCAACCTTTTTGGCTCCACTGACTGGCAGCAGCGGCAGTGAGGATGGCAGGAGGGAGGGGTTTCACACGGCTGCCCTCCACTTGTGCAAAATGGAGCTTTGCGTGTTTTTCTGGTTGCGACCCAGTTCCCAACGGGACCGGTTCGTGGACCATGGGTTTGGGGACCCCTGAATTCTGGGGTGTTTTGGGGGGGATTTCCTAAACTATTTCATCCAATAGAAATTTAGCCTATGGAATCTCATCTAATCATTTTTCTTGCTTTTGCTAATTTTTGTTTGTTTGTTTCTGAGCTATGTTCCCTTCCTTCCAGTTTTGCATCATTCCTGCACATTTTAGTAGATTAGGAGAAATCCCACCTCTACCTTGTAACCTTTTGGTTCTTTTTTCTCCAGTTTCTTTGTTTTAAATTTTAATTTTACTTCTAATTGTTTTGTGTTTTATGATGTCATGAGCTGCCCAGAGTCGCTCGACAGGGGCATACAAATTTAATAAATAAAGTAATTAAATAAAGTAAGGGACTTAACCTTCCTTTCCCAGTTCCAGGGTCTTACTGTAATTCAACATTATTAGATGCCTTTTTAAAGCCATTACTATATTTAACCCCTGCTGTGGATGAAATTGGGGAGACCCTGCAATATATTTTCTTAAGGTTAATTTTAACGGGGGCTCGCTCAGTCAGAATAAAGTTCTGAATTTTCATCACACAATGATTTGTTCACCAAGGTGGCTTTTGAAGAACATGCTATGCTAAAACCTGTGGAGTTTGGAATTTTGTGAGACGTAACAGTTGCCGCGTTCACACAACCTGTTTAAAAAATCAAGTTGGGAGTTAACCTATGTGTGCATTGGGGTATTAACTTCCCAAATACTCCCTTATTGCTCTTAAGGCCTTGTCCCCTGTTCAGTGTTACACTGGTGCCCTCACAGTGCCAACTTTGGATTCTTTGATGCTGCTTTCATGCCAACCCACACCAGGGAATCTGGATAAACTAGCTGGAGTACTTTCAAATTGTCCTCTCTCCCCTAAACTAACATTATGGGTAATCCTTGAGCTATGATCAGTCATTCAGCAACCCATTCAAAGTTATAACAATGCAGAACAAGGGGGCTTTACGATTAGAAGGGGTTGCAATGGCAATTGGAGATGTGGGATGGTCACCGCTAAACAATGCTATCATGGGATTCTTAGGCTATTGTTTTATGACTGCATTGCTTAACAAAAATTTGCCTGTCTATCATCCATCTCTCTCCATCATTTCCCTCTATCTGTATCTCTCTCTATCATCCATCTCTCTCTCCATCTTCTCTCCCTCTCTCTATCCTCTATCCTAATCTGTCTGTCATCTACCTACCTAATCTACCTACCTACCTACCATTCCTTTCTCCATCCTCCCTCTATCCGTATCTCTCTCTCCATCATCCATCTCCCTTCTCTCTCTCTCTCCTAATCCTGTATTTCAAAAATATGGATCTCTGAGTTGGAGACTTATTATATAGCAGGAGGCTCTGTGGCGCTGTGGTTAGAGTGCAGTACTGCAAGCTACTTCTGCTGCAACCATCTGCCTACAATTTGGCAGTTCAAATCCCACCAGGCTCAAGGTTGACTCAGCCTTCCGTCCTTCCGAGGTGGGTCAAATGAGGACCCAGATTGCTGGGGGCAAGAGGCTGACTCTGTAAACCGCTTAGGGAGGGCTGTAAAGCACTATAAAGCGGTATATAAGTCTAAGTGCTATTGCTATATAACGTGCTCGATCATTCAGCCCCAGAGAAATCTGTCTCCCAATTCACGATCAATACCCTGGACTGACAGCTACTCTCCTGTTCCAGAGATTTTAACAACTGTTTCCACCATAAAAATTACAAAGCGTGGGCAAAATTAGCCTTAAGACGTGGAGTCGCGGAGACTGTTTGGCCATGAAGAATTAATCTATTCAGGTCTCGTGGCCGTACATACACATTACGATGACAAGGAGAACCAGTCCGGCGCTGGTGGCGAAGGCACCAGGCACAAAAGCAAGGAAACAGACTTGGGCACAAAGCCAGCTGTGGGTCATCTTGGGCCAGAGTCCCTCTGGGAAAGAAAAAGACAAGAGCAAAAGAAAAAAAAAACCCAATTTGCCAAGAAATTTGCAGGGACTCCTCCAGGGCAGGAATCCACAATGACTCCCAAGGCTTTCAGATAAACCCCACCATCTGGCTAGGTTAGCTTTTGAATTGGGGCGGGGGCTCCGTTTGGGGGGAAAGCTTTGCACGCGTGTCCCAAGGGGCATCCATCCATCCATCCATTCATTCTGGCCAGCTTCGGCGCCGCGCTTCTCTCGCCGGCCGTCCCTTTGCGCGTCCAGGCGCTTTTTCAGGCAGCTTCGGGGCTGTGCCATCGCCTTCCCCGATCTCTCTCTCCCTCTCCCTGCCCAGGAAACAACGTCGACTCCCGCCTTGGCCTCGCCTCTTGGCGCTCCAGGCAGCGGCGGCGGCGGCGGATTCCGGGAAGCATCAAATTCCTCCCCCAAAGCGCCCCAAGGACCCGGCGGCTGCGGCGGCGGCTCCGACTCCGGCTCCTCCACGTGGGAGGGCGCGCCTCGCAATTGAGGAGGTCGGCAATCGGCCAGGCGGGCCGGGGAGATGACCTGGTCGGCTTGAGCTCCGGAACGAAGCCGGAAAAGGAGGGGAGGGGGTAGGGAAGGAAAGAGGCTGGCAGCCGTGCAAAGCAGGGCGAGCGGCGTCTTCCTTGCGCTGGCTGGCCAGGTAGGCTGCCCAAGCCAGGTGTGCGTGGGAGGCCTTTTTGTGCGCCGAGTGGGACGCGGAAGGAGCGCCAGGTAGTGGCGCCGGCAAGGCGCGCGCGCGCACACACACACACACACACACACACACAGAGACGGGCGTGAAGAATTGCGATGGGGTTTGTTTGCGCAATGTAAAAAAGATGTTGGGACTCTGGAAAGAGTGCAGAGAAGAGCCACAAAGAGGATTAGGGGACTGGAGGCTAAAGCATAGGAAGAAAAGTTGCAGGAATTGGGGATATCTAGTCTGATGAAAAAAAAAAAAGGACTAGGGGAGACATGATAGCAGTGTCCCAATATCTCAGGGGCTGCCCCAAAGAAGAGGGAGTCAAGCAATTCTCCAAAGCAGGGGTCTCCAACCTTGGCAACTTTAAGACTTGTGGACTTCAACTCCAGCTGAGGAACTCTGGGTGTTGAAGTCCACAAGTCTTAAAGTTGCCACGGTTGGAGACCCCTGCTCCAAAACACCAAAAGGCAGGACAAGAAGCAATAGGTGGAAACTATTTATTTGTTTGTTTGTTTGTTTGTTTGTTTGTTTATTTATTTATTTTTATTTATTTATTTATTTATTTATTTGTTGGTCAAACATGTACAAGATAGCAGGTATAAGTATGAACATGAACATGAACAAAGGAAGTAAATACAGATAAATGGAGACAGTTATAACAGTAACTAATCAAGGAGAGAAGCAACTTAGAACTAAGGAGGAATTTCCTGACTTTTAGAACAATTAATCAGTGGGACAACTTGCCTCCAGAAGTTGTGAATGCTCCAACACTCGAAGTTTTTAAAAAGATGTTGGATAACCCTTTGTCTGAAGTGGTGTAGGGTTTCCTGCCTAAGCAAGGAGTTTGGACTAGAAGACCTCCAAAGTCCCTCCCAACTTTTGTTAGTTCTATTCTGTTCTATTCTAACTCGTATTTATCCATCCCAGTGGAGGAACCTACAAAGCGAGGCCAACCGATCCAGTTTGGCGTGTTGTGTGAAGGCTACTGGTTGGTCTTCTCGCTAACCTGTGGCTCTGTGTGCCAGGAAGCTTGGATGCCACACAAGATCTGAAGCTCACCTGTTGCAATCCCGTGGGAGTGTTTGAATTTATAACTCATTAATTCCCTGGCTGTTCCTTCTTCTCTTGAAATGCCTGCAGAGATTGTGACACACACACACACACACACACACACACACACACGAAACTACCTTGAACCCAATTGTGGTTGACTCAGGAAGTCGAAGGGCTTGGTTTAGGACAACCCGTAGCGCATAATAAGCGAACTTCTGGATTTCCCCAACACCATGAGCCCCAAATTCCCAATTTCATTTGAGTTTAGCATACTGCCCAAAGCTGATCCCGTAATCAGCTCAGAGTTCAGATGTTGTGTGAATTCAGCCAACTGGATGAATCCACTAAACTCCTGGCATCTTAAGGAGGGTCCCAATTTTTCCCCCAGCCTGATTCTGATAGCTTTGTGGTCCTTTTTGTGAACACCCAAAAATAGGCATGCAAAGTAGCATCTCCCTGTTTTTAAGGACCATTGAATAGGTGCCCCCCAATTTGCCAGGGGCATCTACCAATGTGCCTACCCCTGAAGGGAAGACAGATACCACAGGGATGGGAAAATAGCCGAATACTTCCTCAAATTTTGGAGCAGCACCATGCTTGTGAATTCCCACATTGTACCCTGAAGTCTGGCTTGCTTGTAGCTTTTTAAAAACAATTCACATTTTATATTTCTAAGGGACCGTCTGGATACGGCTGAATGTTAAATGCAAATCTTTGTTTCTGAATTAGCAAAAGCACCCCTTGATGTTTGGTTGCTTATCTTCCTTATTACATTGTTTTGATGTATGTACTTGTTTCACTGGGCATGCTTCCTGGTGGTTTATAGTTTTTGTAAGATGCTGTGACTTGTCTTGGCTGAAGTGGTGTAAAGGTTAATCATAACCATAGCTTCTTACTAGCTTAATATGCTCATATAATATTAGCCTGTTCTGTTTCAAATTTAACATTTTGTCTGGATTTTTTTGGTTTCTTTCAGGGTGCACGAGACAGAAAGAGAGGAAGAGTGGCCATTCCGACAGGTAAGATAATTAAAACAGGTGTTTGTGTCATTTTAATTGTATTTTTGTGATTGTTTGGAACAGTCTAGTAGTCTTTTAGAACAGGGGTCCCCAAACTTGGCAACTTTAAGACTTGTGGAATTCTGGGAGTTGAAGTCCACAAGTCTTAAAGTTTCCAAGTTTGGAGACCTTTGCTTTAGAAAGAGAGGAAGAATCTTCTCTAGTTCTTGTTTAGCAACCACAATTGGGACTAGCAACTTGATGGTTTAGTGAAACAGTCACTAAGTGAAACCTCGACTGTGCTTATGATCAAACTTCAGCTTGTGGCAATTCACTTAATGACCATAGCAGAAAAGGTTGTGAAATGGGATCAGTTACGTGATGGTCGCCTCACTTAGTGATGAACGTTTTGGTCCCAGTTGTGTTTGCAAAAATCAAGGAGTATCCATAAGGGGGGAAAAACCCTGATTTTGTTTTAAAGAAAAAGAACAGATAAAATTGGAGGGGGAAAAAAAGGAAATGAGATCTCACCTCCTCCCTCTTTCTGTCCTAGACATGTTTAGTCAGAAGTGGCTTGAACTGGCTTCACTTGGTAGCCGGTTGTGGTTGTGGTTGCGGCCATCAAATGGGAACATTTTAAAACAAAGAGCTCTCTTTTTGAACATTGAAGGAGACAGGAAGATCCCTCTCTTGGTAGATGTTCTTGGTGTTTGTCAGCAGGTTCTCCGGCCAAATTGACCAATTGACCTTTGGGCAATCAAAGACCAAGTGACCATTTTAGACTGGTCAGAAAGCATAAAGATCCTTTGATTAGTTTCGTTTCAGGCTGAAAGTTGCTTTGAACAAAGTGGCCAGGAGGCCAAAATGGAAGCTGCAAATTTATTTCATGGGGTTCCTAACCTATCTTGATGTTAAAACCCAGATTGAATCAACTCTAGTCGAGATTCTTTCCAATCCTTACCTTGCGGCTTGTCAGATTTGCGGATTAAATTTGTGGCTGTGATCCCAGCAATGTATGTGTGGTTTTTGTGTGTGATCATGTATGTAACCCAGCCAGTTTTCCTTTGAAGCATCATTCTGCTACAAACATCTGGACGATTTCCCATCTTCTTTTTATTATATTTAAGCTTTAAACATTTGAACTGAAGTGAATTGTCTTTCAACATATGCTGGGAATATATATAAATAAAAACCCTGGCAAATTCTTTCCCTCTTACTTTTTTCCACTTTTCTAAATTCTTATTTGTGTTGAACATTGCCTGGAAATTAGTATTTTTCCTGTAATCTTAAAGCAATTGTTTGTTTGATTAATCTTCTGCTTTCTGGTTAGCCTAGGCCCATGATGGCAAACCTATGGCATGCATGCCACAGGTGGCACGCAAAGCCATTTGTGTGGCTACACGAGCTCTAGCCAAACTTACCTGCACTTCGCATGCGCGCACCTCCCAGCTGATTTTTGGCCCGTTTGAGGCTGTTTTCACCCTCTCGAGGCTTGAGGGAAGCCTCTGCAGCCTTGGGAGGCCGAAAAATAGGCCTTCCGGAAATACCAGAAGTGCCGAAACGGGCCCATTTTCCAGCCTCCCGAGGCTCCCAAGGCTTCCCTCGAGCCCCAGGAGGGCGAAAACGGCCTCAAACGGGCCAAAAAGCAGCTGGGAGGTGTATGCATGGTGTAGTGCAGGTAAGGAGGTGTGACGGGGGGCTTTCAGCACAGCACAATAAAAAGGTTAGCTACCACTGGCCTAGGCCACTGTTTCTCAGTTTTGTCATTTTTAAGAGGTATGGACTTCAACTCACAGAATTCCCCAGCCGGCATGAATCCTGGGAGTTGAAGACATCTTAAATTACCAAGGTTTAGAAACCCCAGTTTAGTTTCTCTTGGCACATCCCTGTTTTTTGCAACCACAGCATGGTAACCTGATTTTCATGGTGCGGTTCCAGATAACATCGCAATCTTTTTAAGTAAAGGATATATAAATAAAGGCCTATGTTGTATTGAGACGGACCTTTGTGTTGGGCAAGCGAGCTTACAAATGTTGGGTTTTTGGTAGCATGGAATTTTGATTCCTCTTCCGCACATGCTTTTGGGTGTAATTCTGCATTCGAAACATCCGTTTTGGGCTGGCAGGGAAGATGCTGCTGGCAATTAAAACCTCTGTGATAAAGGCATTGTGAACATCATTGAGGTTGATTAAGAGAAGAAGAGGTTTTCCCTGGGGGGCGAAAAATGTAGCACTTCCGACCCCTTGTCCTTGTGTGTTGTCTTCCTTGGCAGGATGCGTTCAATAACTGCTCTAGGGTGTGAGAGGAAGCCGCTTTGTGAAGAGTGTGAGGTGGAATAGATAAACGTGCGGCTTCTCGGTCCGTTCAAGCACGGATGAAGAGAACAGAGACGTGAATGAGGAAAAAACAAACCAGGTTGCTCAGAGGAATGTAGATATCTGTGTTTCCCCCAAAATAAGACCCTGTCTTTATATATATATATATATATATATATATATATATATATATATATATATATATATATATATATATATGCCACCAAAAACAGCACACAGGTCTTATTTTTGGGGAATGTCATCCACTGACTAACCTCACTTGTGCGAGTCGCCCCCGGCCTCTTTTTCGTTGTCAGAGGCCTTCAAGAACTTCTTCTGTGGACAGCAAGTCTTTCTTGAAGGCCTCTGCAGATGATAACAGCTCCAGATCGATCCAGAGCTTTGTTCTCCGCTACAGAGGCCTTCAGGAAAGCCTTGCCAGCCCTGCCGGCTGCAGAAGAAATGGGCTGGCAAGGCAGGTATTGGGGTGTGCAAGGCCTGGCTACAACTAACCCCCATCCTCACCCTAGCTTAATTTTTTACATGTGCACCCTGGATGGGCGGGATCTTAATTGGGGCTTATTATGGAGGTAGGGCTTATATTGGGCACACATGTAAAATCAAGCTAGGTCTTACTTTCAGGGTAGGTCATATTTTTGGGGGAAACAGGGTAGAACATAGAATCATCAGGCATGCAGTTCCCCATTTCGCCAAGCTGTGGGCTTCCCTATTGCAACCATTTTTCAGTTTCCAATTAAAGACTTTTGCAAGGAAGAGGAGTGGAAAAATTTGTCCCTCCCCAAATAAATCATTTTGCTTTCTTTGGGTGGGGGGAGAAGTGGAAAGCGAAAGTTTTTTTTTTCTTACAGTTAGTCCTCATTTAGCATCTGCCTCATTTAGTGCCTGCTCATAGATACAACAGTTATGGGAAAAAGTAACGGTCTTTAATGATAAATACTAATTGCCAAGCATCCAAATTTTGAGCACATGACCGTACAATGGTTGTAAAGGCGAGGACCGGTCATAGGATAGGGGTTACAGTGGTTATCAAAAGTTTTCAGGAGTTGAAAAGATTGGAAATAAGTTTTTTTAAAATATAATATTTTTTATTAAACATAATACAGTATTTAAAAAACATTGAACGTGGTAGAGTCGTTTTGACATAACTTTTGGTCATCATTCTAGTGAAATATAATAACATAGATCTTATATACATTTGTACACACACACATATACACATATATACATTTATTCATCCTTACTTACATCTTCGAACATTCATGGTATTATTTAAGTCTCATGATCACAGATATCCTCTTTTAACAACTCTTTTCAATCTTAAACCCTTCCTTTCTGTCCCCACCAATATTAAAATCTATCAAGATTGGAAATCAGTTTTGAACCCAAGGGCAGGCTGCCGTGCCCATAAATGCAAGGGTCCTGGTTCCTGTTTGCTTGGGCATCACGTTTTCAGGGTGTCTCTCACTGGAGGCTGTAAATGGCTATGCCGAAGCTTCCCGTTAGGAGAGAGGAGAAAAACGTGGCTGCCATCCAAGTTTTTTGCTGCTTTTTTCTCTCTGCTGGAACTGAATGAGTCACCGAGGCGATGGCGGCAGCTTGGGGGCGGCCTTGCTAATTGAACTGTGCCGCCAGCAGACTCGTCATCAGTCTCGGATCCGAATTCCCCCCCCCCCCTGAGAAAGCGGATAGGGTCACAGCAGTGGTTCAGAGCAGAGAGAAAAAGCTTAAAGTTGCATTTGCAGTACATTAAAAAAAAGAAAGAAAGCCAATCAGCTATTGGTGTTTGCAACTGCCTAACCCATCATTCTGTTACTATTATGGTTAATCGCACTGGGTTCTGCATTTTTGTCCACCTGTTGAGTCTTTCCCAAGGATCTGAGGTAGCCAGATGTGGGTGTTTCAATGTATTAGAGCAGGGATGGGATACGACAGGGTTAACTACCGATTCGTTCATTTACGAGCTTCCCTGCACGCTGCGAGCGTGTGCCTGTAAATCGCCATCAGCATGCTGTGTGCAGAGAAGCAGCCTTTGAAACAGCCCTCTTTTCCTGCTTTTTTTTAACTGCAGCTGTGCTTCATTCGGCAGCTGGAGTTGAAAAATCAGGAAAATAAAGATCAGGTAAGAGCCCGGGTGGGCAGGTGGGCAAAAACATCAGCAGACACAGAACCGGTTCTATGTCTGCTGCTCTTCAGAGCTACCAGTTCTACAGAGGTGGACAGAACCAGTAGAAACCCACCCCTGTATTAGAGGCATCGTCTTTGCAGGATGTAAGCAGTTCCAAGTAAAGAAGCCTTTTGCAATTGACCGATGGTGAATTTGTCAATGCCGATAGATGATGCTCCAATTGTTTCGGGAACTGCAGCCCAGGTTTCTTATTACTGTAGGTTCTGTCCTTGCTCTCTTTTGCCATAATCATTCTATTTCTATTTTCAGTTCTTTGTATTTTTTTTTAAATTATCTTTTCTCTTCTTTTCTGCTGACTCCAGGTAATGCCACGTCCACTATCCAGTCATTTTGTCTCTCTTATTAACAATGGTTAAATCTAGCGTGTTATTATTATTATCATCAAATTTATTTCCTACCTATATCATAATTCAGGTCCATTCCTGTCCGGGGCCAGCTGCAGGAAACCTTCATAAGCTGTTAACTTTATGGATTGCTCGCAATTATAAGCAGAATTCAGTTTCGCCTGTTGTAAACATTTGAAGAGGTCGCTTCCGGTTCTAGTAGCATGGAGTTCCACCGGTGAATGGAACAAGCAGGACTTGATTTGGTCAGTTCTGCCTCGCAGGGACAAAATGCTAAGGCTGTTTCCCATGTTGGCTTCGTTCCTGTTTACCTCCCAGCTTCTAAAAGCTAGCTTTTTATTAGGATCAAAGCAGGTGAATCACATGGTACATTGGGAAAAATATAGCAAGGGTGTTAAAAGATAGATAGACCTCAACTTACAATGGCACGGTCTTAGATTGTGATCATCATTAAGTTTTCCACCGCATGACCGTGCTCAATGTTACCACATTTTAAAATGAACACCACAGTTATCAAGCAAACCCATTGCTTGCTATAGGCCAGTGATGGTGAACCTTTTTGTTGGGGTGTGTCGCCAGCACCCACAATGCAATGCGTGCCCCCCTGCGCACACACATGCAACACCCCCACCCCACCCCCTTACCTGCACTGCACCTGCACACACCTCCCACTGATTTTTGGCCCGTCTGAGGCCATTTCCCCCTCCTGGAGGCACGCACATGCACAGTGCAGGTAAGTGTCCGCACAGATGGGTCTGCATGCCACCTGTGGCACACGTGCCATAGCATCACGGCTATAGGTGTTGTGGAAGCTGGAAGTTTTATATATATTCTCTTTGGTCCCAGCCAGCCCATTTAGACCAGAGGGCATCAGATGCCCAAACCTGCAGGCATTTATTTTTCTCCAAGGAGTGTCGGTGTGTGTTTGTCAGCACTGGGGGTGGGGGGGGGTGACACAAACATTGTTGGCATCTTGCAGCTAAGAAACCACACAATCGCTTTCCATGCTGAGTGGGGAAGATTTCCAGCGAGGAAGACGGTTGTATAATTAAAACCAGAATAACCGTCTCTCCGGCAGCTTTCGCCCTGCGGCATAAAATAAGATCACAGCTTGGGGGCCGGCTGCTGGCGACTCCCCCGTGGCAGCGTGAAAAATGGAGGCCAACACGATAAGAAACTAATAATTTATGTTTCCGAGCCGCAGCCTCGGCACCAGGAGAAATTTGTGCCAATAAGAACTCCTCCTCACTCTGAAAAGCACACAATCTTTTATTGCAGCAAATTATTAACGACCAGAAAAATAAATGGCTTTGTAATCAGATTTCCATGGCTGGGGAGTTTTCCTTTTATTTGTGTAGATTCTGAAGCAGGTAGAGAGAAAAAAAGTTTTTCCTGGTCCACCGCCCTGCCTGACAACAGAACAGATTAAACAAAGAACCAGTCAGAATATCCTGGTTATTTCCTTGTCCGCAAAGGCACGTCTGCTCAAGAGACAAGACTGGCCCAGTTTTGGAGCGCAATATTGTCCAGGGAGTTTGAATTTAAAAGAATATTTCTCAAGTTGGGCAACTTGAAGAAAGGGAGGACTTCAACTCCCAGAATTCCTCAGCCAGTCCTCGATTTTACAACCATTTATTCAAAGTTACAACAGGGTAGGAAAAAAGCGACTTAAACTAATCCTTGCATTTGTGAGCACGGCAACATCCTTGTGGGATCAAAACTCAGGCGGTTATTTCCGATCTTTCTAACTTTGGAAAAACTTTTTTTTTAACCTCAGTAACCCTTAACCTCGTGTTTAAAATGGTTTCTAGCTTTTTCACAGTTTTTATTTGTAAGCTGCACCGGTGTTCATTCAGCACCTCAAAAGTTGACCCAGGCAATCATGTTACTATACGTGGTAGACATGCACAGAAGCTAAAAGATATTGGACAAAAATACATACAGGGTTGGAAAAGATTATAAAACAACATCAAGATTTAAAGCCTGAGATATTTCTATTGGGGATTTTACCCGAGAACTATAGTAAAGAAAAAAAACATATTTGGCTCAAAATTGAAAAAATGAAAAATTTCCGACCTTCTGACAGGCAAAGTGTGATGACCCAGGTTGGGATACAAAACAAACACAGTCACAAAACAGGTGACGCCTCTTTTCTTCCGTCACTTTGCTTCCAAGCTCTGAATATCTTTGATGGAAAACAAAAAAACTCCCACATAATTACATGAAGAAGGAAAAAACCAACACAAACCAGGCAAGATAAGGGCTGTAGGATGTCCACAGATAACACACACTGGGAAGGATGCCAAACTCAGAGAGGAACTATAAACTAGAGATATTTCCATGCTTTGTTTCCAGCGTTTGCCAGTACGCAGGTTCCATACTCTTATTCAGTTGTCACAGCTGCAGTCCATGTAGGGGATCATGGCCGCTTCCTCTCTCATAAGCCATGTTGTTGCCTTCTCCATTCCTACCTGCGTGCCCTAGGATGGAGAGGGGATGGGCCTGGGTCCTCCTCTGACTGCCCAGCCGGCCTCTGCCCTTCCCCAGCCTCCTCCGCAACCTCCGGAGCCACACTTCTACTCCCTGTCAGCTGTTCCTCCTCTCCCTCAGAGTCAGTTTCCACCAGGGGCATGACACAAAGTCAATGGGGGGAAGCCAGTTTCGCTTAACAACTGTGTGACTGACTTAACAGCTGCAGCGAATTCGCTTAACAACGGTGGCAAAGAAAGGTCGTAAAAGGGGGGCAATTTAATTTCGCTTTGCGAACACCTCGCTTAGCAATAAAGATCGTGGTCGTAAGTCGAGGAATACCTGCCCAGCGTGGGAATGGCACTACACAACTTCTCCCTGGAAGTGTGGGTTGGAAGTCAGCTTATTGTAAATCATCATTTCTGACTGGAGTGGCTGCCTGAGGTCAAGTTGTGGTTTGCTCAAGGGTGGCTGATTGAATTTACCACCCTGTTGGGTTTCACCCACCTCGTAAACCGTGATCAATGCTTGGTGGAGGAGGGAGATTATATTTTATCTAATCGTAAATTATCTGCCTCGGCTGCAGTCAGCAATTTGGGAAGGGAGCTTCTTGGCAAATCACCCGAACTGCGAAATCTTCCGAGAAAAAGATGCCGGTTTTAAGTAGCAGCGAAGGTTGGATCTGAACCCAGCTCCATAGGTTGCAGCTGGAACCAGACTTCCCTGCTGGATATTGTAGCTTCTTTGGTCTGTAACTGAGTCAGTCTAACCAGAGCTTGTGGTATAGAACAGCTTGTTTAGGATTTTCAGGTTTCCTGACCTTCGCGCTGGGTTTACAAGCCAGAAGTTCCAGATAACATTTAGAGAGAAATAAAGAGGGCAAGGGATAGAATAGAATAGAATAGAATAGAATAGAATAGAATAGAATAGAATAGAATAACAGAGTTGGAAGGGACCTTGGAGGTCTTCTAGTCCAACCCCCTGCCCAGGCAGAAAACCCTACACCACTGTGTGGGTATTCGTTTGGGCAACACTTAAGAAATGACTCCCTTCCTGCCTGCCTTCCCTCCCTCTTTCCTTCCCTCCTTCCTTCATTTCTTCTTCCCTCCCTCCTTCCTTTCTTTTTCTTTCTTTCTTCCTTTCTTTTTTTCTTCCTCCCTCCCTCCCTTCTTTCTTCCTTCTTTCCTTCCTTCCTTCCCTCCCTCCCTCCCTCCTCCCCGTCCCTCCTTCCCCTTTCCTTCTTTCCTTCTTTCTTTCTTTCATTTTTTCTATCTTTCCTCCCTCCCTTTCCTTCCTCGCCTCCCTCCCTCATTCCTTCTTCCATCCCTCCTTCCCCTTTCCTTCTTTTCTTCTTTCTTTTCTTCTTTCTATCTTTCGTTCCTCCCCTTTCCTTCCTTCCCTCCCGCTCTCCCTTTTTTCCTCTTTCCTTTCATTCTCTCCCTCTCTCTGCCCTCCTTCCTTCCTTCCCTCCCATCTCCATTTCCTGCCTCATTCCTTCCTTTCTTCCCTTGCCCTTCTTTCTCCTTCCCTCCTTTTCCTTTTGCTCCCCTTCTCGCCTTCCCTGGCCCAGCCGGCTCCAGGCTCCCCGGCACGGAGAGGCCGCCTGGAGGAGAACCAACAGCAGGAGCATCCGTGTCAGAGCCGCACCGCCCTCTGGGCTCCGCCGCCGCTGCTCTCGCTGGGTTAATTTATTGCCTCCCTCCTGCTCTGGCGGCGGAGCTGAAATTCTAAGTCTGCTGCCAACAGCCAGGGGTGGGCAGCCAGGGGGGATCCGGCGTAGCCAAGCCTTCCGTCCACTCGCTTCCCAGATGGGCCTCTTCCTGTTTTGAGCATCCAAGCTGCATCCTTGGTGCCCCCCGAGATTGTTCACTTAACCCTGTTTCACTGGGCCAGGGTGGAGGGGAAAGCTTGCGCTTGCCTGTGACTAACCTTGGTTAAGCTCAGCCCTGGTCACTTTGATTTGGGGTGATTGACAGGTGTCAGGCTCGCTCTAGGGGAGGCCATTGAATTATGCCAACAAAAGATGGGTTAAATCCAGGAAGCAGATCCAGACTTTTCCGGACTCCGTTCTGTATCCCCTTAGAAATTTTTTTGCAAATCTTTATCTTCTTTCCTTTCTGCTGTGTATTTGGGGGAGGGGGGAGGGAGAGGGAGAGAGAGAAGAGAGAGGGAGAAGAAAGAGGGAGAGAGAAAAGAGGAGGGGGGAGGGAGAGGGAGAGAGAGAAGAGAGGGAGGGAAGGAGGGAGAGAAGAGAGGAGGGAGAGAAGAGAGGAGGGAGAGGGAGAGAGAGAGAAGAGAGAAAAGGGAGAGGGCGGGAGAGAGAGAAGGAGGGAGAGGGGGAGAGAGAAGAGAGGGAGGGAGAGAGAGAGAAGAGAGAGAGAAGGAGGGAGAGGGTGGGAGAGAGAGAAGAGAGGGAGGGAGGGAGAGAATATGCTGTTTTTTTTACCTGCTCCATTCAAGGACTAAGAACGCTCCATCTAAGTGCTTTCCTTCTTCTGGGACTCATTGCTCAGCAGACAGGCATTCAACAGATAAAGCACAATGAGGAGCGGGAGAGAGAAGAATGGGCACTTGGGTAAGATGTCTGCTTGTCACCGACTGAAAAGGTCCAGACAACTGGGTGTCAGTCTAAAGCTGTTTTGTTTTATTCATTCATTCATTCATTCATTCATTCATTCATTCATTCATTCATTCATTCATTCAGTTTCTATAGCTACCCAACTCAACTGAGTGACTCCCTCTCTCTTCCTATTTAGGTTGCAACACGTAATATTTACAAAAAAAGCATCCCAAAATTGTGCCCTCTTAATAGAATAGAATGAGAAATAGAATGAGAAATAGAAGAAGAAATAGAATACAAATGGAATAGAATGAGAAATAGAATAGGAATAGAATAGAATAACAGAGTTGGAAGGGACCTTGGAGGTCTTCTAGTCCAACCCCCTGCCTAGGCAGGAAGCCCTACACCATTTCAGACAAATGGTGGCCCAATCTCTTTTTAAAAACTTCCAGTGTTGGAGCGTTCACAACTTCTGGAGGCAAGATGTTCCACAGATTAATTGTTCTCAATTGTCAGGAAATTCCTCCCTAGTTCTAAGTTGCTTCTCTCCTTGATTTCCACAGCCCTGTGTTTATTTTTATTCCGTTCCTGATGTTCTTAACTCCTTTCAACATGGAGAATGCAGAAACATGTGTATAACTCGAGCAATTTTCCAAGTCTGGAGACAGATGGCTCTCTACAGCACCTGATTTGCAAGCGAGCCTGCCGATGGCCTCAGCGATGAATTAAAGTACGGCTATAACAGAACAGAATAGCAGAGTAGGAAGGGACCTTGGGGGTCATCTAGTCCAACCCCTTGCTCAAGTAGGAGACTCTGTACTGTTTCAGATAGATGGCCGTCCAAGTCTTTTCTTTAAAATCTCCATTGAGGGAGTGCCTGGTGGCAAGCTGTTCCACAGGTTAATTATTCTCACTGACAGGAAATTCCTCCTTGTTTCTCCAAACTGAACATAGAATCATATAGTTGCAAGGGGCCTCGGAGGTGTCTGAAGAAGAGCAGCTGGAGCCTGTTCCCAGGGTGCGCATGCGTAGAGCTGCCAGGAGAAGGGAACAGTTAAGGAACAAGGGTCGACTTGGGAGTAAAGGCTCAGGTGGACGGTGAATGGTCCCTCCCATAGGGAATAAAAGAGGAGAGAAAAGGGGAGTGGTGTTTGCAGGAGATAATAAGTTCGTTTAATTAGTGTGAAGATCTGTTCCTGACTTCTTGCCAAGTATTGTCTGCTACAGCGTGGCGTTTAGAAGCTATCGGCCTGGCAGCTCTCCAAGCGTGACAGAGGTCTGTAGTTGTGAAATCTCTTGAAAGACTGTTTGCCGGAACTTTGCTGGAGAGGAATTCACTTTAACCTTAAAGAAAAGAGGTTTTATCGGGACGAGGAGTTGGCTTCGTGATCTTAGGAAGCCTAGGTCAGTAGTTGGAAAATGAAGCTTTTTGCTCTTAATTTCCTGCCTTTTTTTTTTGTTCCTTCGACCTGCCAGGACGGGTGGGACTAGACGTAAATATCCTTCTCCCTTTCCGCGAGCTATATTTCTTTTCTGCTCGCTGCTCTCCGCTGTCTGCGGGGGCCGCTAATGTCTCTGAAACTCCCAAAGACATTTATTTTCCCATCCGATCTTGGCTCTTAATGCGTCCCAAAAGGACATGGCTCCTTGTTAATTACATCGGAAGGATCCATTGCAGCTGCTGTGGGGGGGGGGGATTTTGCAGTGGGATGGGCAAGGCAAGTGGAAACTGGGGGGGTGGGGGTTGCAGATGAAAAGAGGGAAAAAAATCAACAGGCTGGGAGCTCACGAGGAATGCCAGCGTTGCAAAAGTTCCCCCGTTCTGATTTTGGAATAAAATAATTCATGAATTAAAGCCTTGGTAAGAAGACCATGCTTGGGAGTAGTTTGGGTCATCATATTATTAAAAAAAAAATGTCAAGATTTTGGAAAAAGTGCAGAGAAGAGCAACTACGATGATTAAAGGCATGGAGACAAGAACATATGGAAAGAGTGCAGAAAAGAGCAAGGAAGATGATTAAAGGAGGCTAAAACATATAAAGAACGGTTGCAGGAACTAGGTATGTCTAGTTTGATGAAAAGAAGGACTAGGGGAGACACGATAGCAGTGTTTCAATATTTGAGGGGCTGCCCCAAAGAAGGGAGAGTCCAGCTATTCTCCAAAGCACCTGAAGGCAGGACAAGAAGCAACGGATGGAAACTCAAGGAGAGAAGCAACCGAGAACTAGGGAGAAAATTCCTGACAGTTAGAATAATTAATCAGTGGAACAACTTGCCTCCAGAAGCTATAAATGCTCCAACACTGGAAGTTTTTAAATGGTATAGGGATTCCTGCCTAGGCAGGAGATTGGATTAGAAGACCTCCAAGGTCCCTGTTAATTTCTGTTATAAAATAATTATTGAATGGTTGGCGCATTTTGGTGGGTTGTGGGGATTGTGACAGGGACAAGTGGTATTCAGCCAGTTCTGACCGGTTCTGGAGAACCGGTAGCGAAAATTTTGAGTAGTTCGGAGAACCGTCCAATGCCACCTCTGACTGGTCCCGCCAACCCCATCTCTTCTCTGCCTCCCATTGAGTCCCAGCTGATTGGCTGGGTCTCCTTGGGTTGCCCTGCCCAGGAGAATGGAGCTGGAAAGCAGGTTAGTGGGGTGGGGAGGGAATGGGGATTTTGCGGTATATCCTTCCCCTGCCACGACCACCAAGCCATGCCACGCCCACAGAACGGGTAGTAACATTTTTTGAATCCCACCACTGCCTTTCTGAAGTCTGCAAAGCCCAAAGCACAACAACCTCTCTGTCATGCCCCTGTTGGAATCTGATTCTGAGGTCGGACAGGTCGGACAGCTGACAGGGAGTGGGAGTGTGGCTACGGTGGCTGTGGAGGAAACTGAGGAAGGGCACAGTCCGGCTGGGTATTCAGAGGAAGACCCAGGCCCACCCCCTCTTCATCTTATGGCATGCAGGGAGGAACGGATAAGGGAGCAACGTGAGTTGCATGGTTTCCGGGGGAGGAAAGGGCCCTGATCCCCTTCATTAGCTGCAGCTGGAAAAAACGCACAGCAAAGTTGCTGGAAGCAGTGTGAAATTATTTTGGTTTGTCAAGTCTTATCTGAGTTCTGACTTCCTCCCAGGTGTGTGTGTTTTGTTATCTTTTGCAGTCTTCAATCCCATATCCTGCCCTGTCTTGTTAATTGCTGCAGTGTGGTTTGTGTTGGTTTTTATTTATAATTTATATGTACTTTGGGTTCGGATGGAATTTCTTTCCTTTAAAACCTGTTCTTAGGAGAGTTTTTCTCCAGCCGATGATAACTGGACATTGGGGGCCAAGTTGGAGGTATTAAAGGGACTTTACCTATTTTTGTGACTTTGTTGCTTTTGTGCCACGCCCCTTTGGGTCATCACACTCTCTTTCTGCCTTTATCCAAGGCCGTCCGCGATTTTGCAGATGGAAAAAATGGCAAGACAGGGTCCTGTGTTTGGGTTATGGTAAAGGGGTAAAAATTTGAACCCAGGCTGCTTGCGTCTGGCCTGACCGCACTCAGCGGCTCCTTTTAAAAAAAAAAATTATTTATTTTTTAATTAAAAATTGTTCCGCGCGAATCCTTTTAAGGCTTTCTTCCAGAAAACGGATTCCCACGAGAATATGATGCCCAGCGTCATGTCTTTTAGTGCCGTTCTCCTTTCGGAGAGATGGGCTGGCTTTTGTGTTTTGGAGACTTGCTGGAGTCTTGCTGAGCAAGTCTGTTCTTCGGCGCTCTTTTTAAAAAAAAATTAATGGCTGTTTTCTTGGATCGTGGAAACCTAAGGGACTTCGAGCCAGATTAGCAGCAGTTTGAAGAAGTGGTTCCATTGCAAAGCGGTTTCCGAGCACTTTCATGCTTATTTGTGACTCCTCTTAAAAAGGGGGATCAGATAGATGGGCATCGCAACGCAACACACCATTGCCAGTTGCGCACCATTGCTTTACGCCGGAATGGAGCCCCGGGATTACCGTTGTTAGACAGCTGCCATTGTAAATCCAGGTGTGACTGGACCTAATTTTTTTATTTTTTATTTTTACATGTCTTTAACGGCCGCTGTTAAGCAAACCCTGCCGCCGTTAAATGGGTTTGTTGGGGATCCTTCTGCAAATCAATTTTCCACATTGGATGTTCGTTTGTTTTTTTTTGGGCAGAAATTGGAAATAAATGCCCCAAACGGGCAAAAAATATTGCAAATCAGAGTCATGTGGCTTTGCGGAGTTGGTTGCCAGACATACAAAATATGATAACAGGACCATGAATGTGTGTGTGAGGGGTGGGGGGGCGTTGTAGCTTCCAAAAGGTGTTGTAAGTAGATTTTGGGAGTGTCCATTGTAACTTCGAAACAGTCATTCAACAAGCTTTATGGCTAAGGAATTCTGGGAGTGGAAATCCACGCAACTTAAAGTTCCTAAGGTTGAGATCCTTGACTTATAACCACAATGAACCCCCAACATTTCTGTCGTTAAGCAAGACCGTTGTTAAGTGAGTTTGCCCCGTGGTTGTTGGGTTTGTTTTTTGCTAGGGTTGATAAATCACTGCAGTTCTTAAGTCAGTAACACAGCTGTTAAATGAATTGAGGGATTGGGTTGGGATTGCATTGGCTCTTTTGGCTGCTGCTGCACACTGCTGGCTCTTATTTAGCTGGTTGTTCACCAAGACTCCAAGATCCCTCTCACAGTGACTGCTATTGAGCCTGGTTTCACCCGGTCTATATGTGCACTTTTGGTTTTTCTTTCCTTCTGGTGCTTTGGAAAACAGCTTGACCCTCCCTCTTCTCTGGGGCAGCCCCTCAAGTATTGGAAGGCTGCTCTCCTGTCACCCCTAGTTGTTCTCTTCGAGCTTAGTTTCTTTGCAGAAGGAGGCACACTGGGTCACGGGGAGGGTGTGGAATTGCAATGCCGAGTGTAAACAAGACCATCCTCGCCATTCCGGTTTTGATGTCGGTTTGACCCGGGTGCAAGCTTTGGGAACAGCTGGCTACAGCCTAAGGCTTGTCAGCAATCTGGCGATCGAAAGAAAGTCTGTTTGGAATTTTCTTCTTTCGACAAGCAGGTGGTTTGATGCCTGGAGCAAGGTGAAACTCCTTTTATTTTGGTCCCGCCATGATGCTATTTGAGTGTCACCATAGAAATGATAAATGCGGCCGTAACTGGAATTATTAAGGTGGCTAAAGGAACGTCGCTGCCATCAAGATGTAAAAAAGGGTCGTGTTTTGAGGAAGGAGAATAGACATACCGTATATTTGGAAGGAGATAAAATATCACTTCGTTTCTGGCCTCCAGTGGGGTACCTGCCATCATTATTGGGTCTGCTGGGAATGTTTTTCAAAGGATCAGCTTCGGAATTGCCCTTTGCGGAGGACAATGGGCAGTTCTCGAATTACAACCAGGTAGTTCTCGAGTTATGACTGCTTCAGGAACGCTGCAGCTATTCTAAATACATGTGTTCTGACCGAGGCTTCCAAGACCGTAATTAAGCAACACGTTTAGTTAAAACAATTCTTGTTTTATTTCAACGCTGGGAATTATTTTCATTCCCAGCCAGTAATGAGTCCCAAATAGTCCCTCGAGATAAGCACCCACCTTTCTCTCCTTTGAATTGCTGCCAACAACTAGAGTGCCAAATTAACTGTAACAAGCCAAAATGAGGTACAAAATCCACACAGAGCTTCAAGGTTGAATCCGAACAGAGGGAACGACTTTGCCTCCTGCAAAGGTTTCTCTGCCTTTGCACCTGCTTTATACCTTATGGGAGGGGCAATCACCTCCCAGCCTTACTCCCGAGTTGCCCCTATTGTCTTAGCTGTTCTTGTCTTCTGGCATCTCTGCGCATACGCGCACTGGGAACAGGCTCCCTTTGTTCCTCTGCCTTGCTGCTGCCAGATTCTGGAGGCTCCGGAGTCAGCACACAACTCCCAGATGGCCCTGGCCCCATCTCTGCATCGGATGCAGGACCCTCGTCCGAGTCCTCTCCAGATTCCTGGATTGGTCCCCGTTCTTCCCCACTGTCCAATTCCGCTGCCATCTGCACAAGCTGCCAGCGAACCACAACAACATGCTGTGGTTGCCAAGCCCCTCAATTTTGATCATGTGACTATGGGGATGTTGCAATTGTTGTAAGTGCGAGAACCGTTTTCTCCAGTGCCCTTGCAACTTCGGACGCTAAATGAACGGTTGTAAAGCAAGGACTACCTGTATGTGGGAAAGATCTAGAGAGATGGGGCAAAGATTTGCTGCTGAGGCTGATTGGAGAAGGGACTGTGTATCCCACAGCTGTATAACAGAGGTAGAGAAAGACAGTAAGGAACCCAAAAGAGACGGCGGGAGGTTTGTCCTTCCAGACTTGTAAAATTATCTCAGGGTAGTTTTATAATAAAGTAGAATGATCTCATCTGGCGGTGACTTCTTTCTCATTTCCCAATGAGCCGAGAATGCCAATGACTCATGCTGCGCCCGTATGCCACACTATTTTTTCCAAAATGTTTGGCTCTTCAGATTTGGTCATTGGAATTGGGACGGGCTTGCTATTTCCAAACCGATGGAATCGGCATGTTCTGACCTAGGCTTCCCCAAATCATGAAGCCGACTCCTTGTCTTGACAAAACCCCTTTTATTTAGGTTAAAGTGAATTCCTCTCCAGCAAAGTTCCAGCCAGCAGTCTGTCAAGAGATTGCACAACTACAGACCTTTATCAGGCTTGGAGAGTTGCCAGGCCGATATCTTCCAAACGCCACGCTGTAGCAGCAATTACTTGACAAGAAGTCAGGAACAGATCTTCACCCTAATGAATTGAACTAACTGTCTCCTGCAAAACCCCACTCCCCTTTCGCTCCTCTTTTATTCCCTATAGGAGGGGCCATTCACTGTCCACCTGTGGCTTTACTCCCGAGTCGACCCTTGTTCCTTAGCTGTTCCCTTCTCCTGGCAGCTCTGCGCATGAGCACACTGGGAACAGGCTCCAGCTGCTCTTCTTCCCCACTGATCTCTGGCTCCAAAGGCAGCTGATAACTGTAGGACGGCCCCGGCCCCATCTCTGCCTCCGACGCAGAGCCCTTGTCAGAGCCTTCCCCAGCCTCCAGGACTGGCCTATGTTCCTCTCCAACCTCCTCACTGTCCGAATCTGCCGCCATCTCCACTGGCCGCTGGCGGGCCACAACACAACAGTCCCGCCATATGATTGACATTGGGAATCCGATTCTGCTTGCTTCTCCCAACCCCGCTTTTTTTTTGTTTTGTTTTTTGTGTGTGTTGTTTTGTTGTTTTGTTTTGTGGACTTCTTCGCATCTCTCTCCTGATCCTGTCTGGAGTTTTCGTTTGATCAAAGCCGCGTATTGTAAGGTTGCTGTGGCAACAGTTTAGTTCAATTAATCCTTTGCCTGGGGAATAACATTAAAAGCAAGAAATAAGACCCGAATCAACAAACAGCGGACGCCTCCTCCAATGGCTCCGATCAGATAATCAAGGACTCCCACCAAATCCTGTTGAGTCAAAACTTTTTTTTTTTTCATTTACAATTCTCTCTCTCTCTTTTTTTTTTTTGCAGAGAAGCTGGGGGGCAGGGGAGACGGTTCCCTGTTAATCCAGTGGATTAAACAGGCTTTTTTTCCAGATCCCCTTAGAAAAAAGGAGAAGCCCCCTCCCTGTCTGGCCCCTGCCTTCTCCCTAGCCCCCCACCCCAGTGCCCCACAAAGCCCCCCCTGCTGCTTTGCTGTCAAAGTGTCTCTTCTAATGAAGCAATCTGGCTGTAGGCGAGTTTGACCTCCCTCTCGGCCTGGCCCACTGAGTCCGGGTGTGTGTGTGTGTGCTTTGAATCCCAAGCTTCACAATGTCTAGGTCTGCACCGCTTAGAACAAAAGGAAATCCAGCTGTGGAGGCTGGTTTTTTTTTTGCAACAGCTGGATGCCTTCTGATGTCTCCGAGGAACTCAGGGTTAAAGAAGTTTTATTGAGAAAATTTTATACGGCCGCCTGACTCACTCAAAGGGCAGTTTACAAAAACCAAAGCCCAATGCAAAAGACAATTACACACTCACACATACACATACACGACAACACAAGGTAGACTCCTCTTACTACCTTAGTTGAACCCCAAACTTCTTGTTTTGTTTTGTTTTTTAAATAATTTTGTATTGGTTTTCTGCTAAATATATTTCTTAGTGCTTCATGAACATCGTGTTGTCTGGGTAATTATTGCTTCATCGTTATAAATTTGCATTCTTCATCGCCACTGGTAAAACAGCCACTGGTAAAAGAGATTCCATGTTTGATAATAACTTGGATGCAGATCTGACCCATCTTTCTTTCATGAAATTGTTGTGGTTCACCAGCAGCAGGTGTGGCTGGCTGAGGTCTCGGAGAGCGAGGACTCAGATGAGGGGCCTGCGTGGGATGCAGGGATGGGGCCAGGACCATCAGGGAGTGGAGTGCTGCCTTCGGAGCTTGTGGAGGCTGGCAGCAGCGATGAAGAGGACCCCGAGGAGCCTGGGCCCAGTGTGCGTGCATGCAGGGCTGCTTGAAGGAAAGAGCAGCTGCAGCATCACAGGCGACTCGGGAGTAAGGCTGCAAGGTAATGGCCCCTCCCTTAAGGGATAAAAGCCAGCTGAGAAACCGGAGTTCTTTGCAGGAAGCAAAGAAGGTTTTGCGCTCAAGCATTGTGGACGTTCGGATTCTCTTAGTTTGTGTTTGGAAACTTTTTGCGTTTGGAACATTTCTTAGTAAGTTTATCTAGTGTTCTTGGCAGCCTTGCACCACCTTGACAAGGCTCGTTCTTATCAGAGACAATTAGTTTGAAACAGGCTTTTAACCGGGAATGAATGGAATTCGTTGAGAATCATTAAAAGGTTTTGCTTTTATCTCTGTTTGCTGTTTGTTTCCTTGGAACAAGGTTTGGGTCAGAACAGAAATAGAGATTTTAATGTTGACAATAAAATGTTGTTTGGGATAGGCAGGTGGAGCGTGAGAATGAGAAGGAAGGCTGTGTTTCCGACGGGTAGTCCTCACTTAGCAACTGCCTCATACAGTGATGGTAAAATGGGACAACGTGTGACCCTCCTTGCATTCACAACCATCGCAAACCAAAGCTGGAGTCAGGTCGTAAGCACGGCGGCCAGTTTCACTTATTGACTGACCGCTTCACTTAACGGCCTGTCGCTAGTTCTGCTCCTATGTCCCCCGCCTGTGAGATGGGTATCGGTGGCGGTTTTTAAGGTGTTGTTTGCTGCACTTCGCTTCTGTGGCACTGCTGCTGGCCAGTCTCCAAGAAGTATAAATTAAGAAATATATAATTTGCATGCTCAGCATTTAACTGAACAAGCCCTCATTGGGTGGTTCTGTGAACCCATAAATCATGGTTTGCAAACTGTTTAGCATCGTCTTCCTCTTTCTCGAAACAGATTTTGGGGTGTAGGGTGGCAGGTTGAGGGGCCAGGCTAGAAGTGTGACTGTGTTATCCCACTCCATCTCCCCCAACCCATTTAAAATCCACTTCTCCCCTTCCCTTCCACTCTTCCTCACTTTGGACACCCGGCGGTAGGCGCGTTTTTGGGGGGAGGGAGATACTCCCAGTCTTCTCACATTGGTGGGGGAAGGAAGTCTAGCTCCTAAAGCCCCCTCCCCCTCCTCCTTCCTGATGCCTGTTGCTACAAGAATAATGCTTGGGGGGGGGTGTCCCTCCATCTTTCGGGCCCTGGAGTTGGCATCCATCCGAATCTGCTTGGCATTGCCAGCCTGCTCTTTACCAACAATCATCCAGGTGGGGGCTGCCTTTTAGGGGTGCAGGGGTGGGGGAGACAGGATGGCATGGGCAATTTGGACCCTTCAAGCAGGTGCCTGTCCTCCCCCCACCTCGGGACCTCAGGGCGGGATGGGGAGGTGGGGGTTAGAGACTCCAAAGTTGATAAGTTGTTCCAAAGAAGCAGTGAGCTAGAAGTGAGAAATAAATGGATATTAGTGCAACAATGTGTTTAGAGACGTGAACAATACGATGACTATGATAGAATTATGGAATCGGAAAGTTGGAAGGGACCTTTGAAGGTCTTCTAGTCCAACCCCCACACCCCCTTAGGCAGGAAAACCTACTGAGAGCCCGGGTGACGCAGTGGTTTACAGTAGATGATTGTTAAGATGACCTACTCAATATAATAATATTTTCATTAGAAGATCCGTCAAGAGGGAGAAGTGAATATGAACATTGTAAGATTAGAGAATTATCACCCATGTAACGAACGTTGTAAACTGGGGTTGCAATTGCACAGAGACATCTTGTACCCAGATTTACACACTGTTTAATGGAAGAGGATACGTTCAAGTTTTTATTTAAAAAAAAAACTTATTTTTTTAAAAAGAGACGGCGAGAGCCGGGCGAGCCGCTTCCAAGTTACGCGGGAACGTTTGGCAAGTTTTGGAAGTTTTATGCTCGGAGGCGGGGCAAGAAAAGCCAGGCGTCGGGGAGGGGTGGATAAGACCCGGCTAGACGACCTCCAAGGCCCCCTTTCCCAACTCTGATGGCTTGATTGAAAGGCGTTGAAAAGAGAAAGCCCCCAACTTTCCTCCAAGGGCGGGATTCAAGAGAGCCGAAAGCGGCCGGGCCAGCAGGTCAAGCTCGGGGCGAGAGGGAGGTTCTCCGGCCTCCGCAGCCTCCGCCGCCGCCGATCAATAACTCTTTGGCGACCGAGATGGCGGCGGCCCCTCGCTGGCCGAAATGTCAAGCCGACCGCCGGAGGGGCAGCGCTCCAGCAGGCGCGTCGAGCTGCTGCTGCTACTCCCGGGCGTATTAAAACGGCCGTCGCCGGCTGCTGTGCGGGAGTCCGGCGCCCCGTGGCTGCCTCCTCCGCCTCCGCCTCGCCAGCCGCCTCCTCCTCCGGCGGCGGCGGCGGCGGCGGCGCCTGCAAGGTGTAGCTGCTGTTGCCGCCTCCTCCTCCTCCTCCTCCTCGCCGCTCGCTGGAAGCAGCCGAGGCCGCCGCCGCCGCCGCCAGCATGCCGGCCATCAAAAGGGAGCGCCCGGATGGCGAGGAGCTGGCGCTGGCCGCCTTCCACCAACCCATGGAGGCGCTGCCCGGGTACCTGGTGCCCTTAGCCGCCGCCGCCGCCGCTTCCATCCCGGTGGTGACCCCGCACCTGCCGCCGCCGCTGCCGCCGGCTTACGAGCAGCTCTTCGCCGCCGCCGTCGCCCACCACCACCACCACCACCAGCAGCAGCAGCAGCAACGCGCCTACTTGGACTTCCACGCCGCCGCCCCGCCGCCGCCGCCGCCCGAGGAGCTGGTGCTGGAGCGCTTCTCCTCCGCCTCCGCCGCCTCCGCCTCCGCGCCGGACTTCCAGCCCTTCTTCGACCGGGGCGAGCCCTGCCTGGAGGTGGAGTGCGGCGACAACCGAGCCCTGCTCTACATCCGCAAACTCTGCCAGGGCAGCAAAGGGCCCTCCATCCGCTACCGGGGCGAGTGGCTCACCCCCAACGAGTTCCAGTTCGTCAGCGGCCGGGAGACCGCCAAGGACTGGAAGCGGAGCATCCGACACAAAGGTACCCCCGGCGACCACCCACCCATCACCACCCCCGGGGGAACCAGCCGTGGGCCAGGCTGGCAGAGCGAGCGCGCTCTGCTCCTGGGCAGAGGCACTCTCGCCCCCCCTTCCTCCGGGATGGAGTAGACCTGGCCCCTTCAACCCGGTGGGACCGACTATAGGATGCCGGGGGAGCCCCAAGGAAGGAGAGGTTTTTTTTCTTCTGTTTTTAACTCCACTCTTGATGCCTTGGGTTGCTGGGGGTGGGGGACGGGGATTGCGGGCGTCTTGGATTGCGCGCAACCCGGTTTTGGGGGCAGGCGGGAGAGGATGGGGGTGTTGGGAGGCTTTGCAAAAATACCCCTCGCCCGCCGGTTTGGGGCTGGGGGCGCGCGCAAGCGGCGGAGGGGGGCGGCAAGCGGGAGCGCGTGTCGGAGTTTCCCCTCCGCGTGGTTGGAAAGTTGCGCAGAGGCGCGCGAGAGACTCCGGAGGTGCGTCTTCTCTGCCGCCCCCTCCTCCCCGCTCGGGGCGGGCGAAGAGGAGCGGAGGGAGGGGCGGGCAGGCGGGGGAGGGAGGGAAGGAAGGAAGGAGGGAAGGAGGGAGGGAGGGAGAGAAAGAGGGAGCCTTCCTTCCCCGTCCACCGGGGGAGGCAGACGGGAGGCTGGAGCCGCGCGCGTCCCCTTTCCAAACACCCCCGGCCGCCTGGCTCGGAGCCGCCCAACCCGCTCTTCGCTGGCCGCCCATGGAGCCGCCGCGGCGACCTTCTGAAGCCGGAACGCTCCGAGACGGCGGCGGCGGCTTCTTCTTTGGCGCCTGGAAGCGGGTGGGTGGCTGCTCGGAGGAGGAGGGGTGGAGGGGGAGACGGGGAACTTGCGGGGCTCCGGAAAGCCGCGCGCTCGGTCGGTGAGACTCGCTTATGCGCCCCGGAGCCGAAGGGAAGGGCGACCAGCGGCTGTTTTACGTCGAAGGCGCGCTTCCCGGCGGCGGGGAGAGCGCTAAGGCGACCCCCAGTTTCTTCTTTGGGGGCTCGTAGCTGGAGCCCCGCTGCGGGAAAGGAGCCACCATCGCCCACCCGGGAACCGATCCTGCCTCTCTTGGCTTGGGTTGAATCGCAAGCCGCTTTGGGGGGAGGAGGGACCGGTCCCTCGGGTTGCGGGGGAGAACCCCACGGAGGAGGGCAGGTGGGCGGCAGGGCTGGGGGTTTCTCCCCTTCCCCTTCCTCCCCTCCCCGGCTCCCCGACGCGGCTCGATCCTCTTTTTTTTTTCCCCAACCGCGGAAAGAGCCCCGCAGGCTGTGTGTGTGTGTGTGTGTGTTGGCGTGGGCGCCCTGTCGCAGGGCTGGGACTTTGGTCTTTTCTCCCGCTGGCTCTGTGTGTGTGTGAGTGTGTGTGTGAGAGAGAGGCTTTGACATATCATTAGCGGGATGCGGCGAGCAGAGACTGGGGCGGCTGGATGGGGGGGAGAGCCCGACGAAAGGTCGTTTTCAGGCGGTTGATTGACACCTCGCCTTGTTTATTGATTGCCTGGAGGGAGAAAGCGGGGTGGAGGGAGGAGGAGAAAAAGAGGGAGCTGTCTCCCCCCCCCCGTTTCCCACCGCCACTCTAATGAAGCCTCAGCCCCCCCCGTCTCCGCCTCGGGGGAGAGAGAGCCTGTCCGCCCCTCCATCCTCCGCAGCCTTCGTGGTCTGCTGGTCGGAGGAGAGAGAGAGAGAGAGAGAGGGTGTGTGCGTGCGTGCGTGTGTGTTATATAGCCCTTCTAAACTGCATCCAGAATGGGGGAAGGGGAGGCAGCCCGGCCCCCCTCCTCCTCCTTCCAACCCCTCCTAGCTCCCCATTAGTCACCTTTTCAGTCTGGCCAAGGTTTTTTTCCCCTTTTCTTTCTAAGAGGATTAGTTAAGGGCTAATGAGGGTGGGGGGGGGGGCACGCATCCTTCCTTTCCACGGGAGAGAGAGTTCAATTAAGGAACGAGCTGGGGGGGGGGCTGGGGGAGGGTACGGGGTGGGGGGTAGAAGCGAGGCTGACGTCTTTTGTGGCCAGCCTTCCCTCTCTTCCAAACCAACCTAAGCACTTTCTCTTTCTCTGCCCCCCCCCCCTTTTCCTCCTTCCCCTTGTCTTCCTGCACCCAGGGAAAAGTTTGAAGACGCTTATGTCCAAAGGAATTTTACAGGTACATCCACCAATCTGTGATTGCCCTGGGTGTCGAATTTCGTCTCCAGTGGTAAGATGATCGTGAGGAACAAAACAACAAACCCACCAAAATGAATCCGGATTTTCTTTTCTTTCTTTCTTTCTTTCTTTCTTTCTTTCTTTCTTTCTTTCTTTCTTTCTTTCTTTCTTTCTTTCTTTCTTTCTTTCTTTCTTTCTTTCTTTCTTTCTTTCTTTCTTTCTTTCTTTCTCTCTCTCTCTCTCTCTCTCTCTCTCTCTCTCTCTCTCTCCTCTTTATGGCACACTTTGGATGCTTCTGTGTTTTTTTTTACCCTTCTGGATTACGTCTGCCATTTAAAACAGCAACTTGTTTAGTGGAAGACAATTTTTCAGGGGAGGGGGGGATGGTTTCGGTTTAGCTGGCTGGCCAGCCACTCATCTCCAGCTGTGGGAGCTGGGTCTGATTTAAAAGAAGTGGCTGGGAGAAAGGAACTATCTATCTATCTATCTATCTATCTATCTATCTATCTATCTATCTATCTATCTATCTATCTATCTATCTATCTATCTATCTATCTATCTACTGAATGACCGAACAACTTACCTATCTATCTAATCATCTACCAATCTATCATCCATCTTTCTCCATCCTCTCATCTCTCCATCCATCCATATCTATCTATCTATCTATCTATCTATCTATCTATCTATCTATCTATCTATCTATCTATCTAATCATCCATCAATCTATCATCCGTCTTTCTCCATCCTCCTTCATCTCTCTTTCCATCCATCCATCCATCTCTATCTATCTAATTATCAATCTATCTAATCTATCATACACCTTTCTCCATCCTCTCAATTCCCTCCCTCCCTCCCTCCCTCCTTCCTTCCTTTCTTCCATCCATCCACCCTCTTATTTCTTACCCACTCTTTGAGGAATAAAGCCAACCCTACCGGACTGGCCTCTCTTCTTTGGGATCAGAAAGAAAAGACTGGCTTTGGGGCCTTCAGAGGATCATCTCCACTGCTTCAGAAGAATTGACTAGGGAGATGTTTTGTCTGCTTTTTAAAGCTCTCCAGATTTTATAATCTTTTTTTTTTTTTTTTTTAAAGATCATGTCGTTGAGAGCAGTTGCGTTCACACAGGCGTGTTTGGAGGCATCTTTTGTCTAGGAAACAAGCCACTGCTGCCTTTCTTCCGGTTTTGTTTTTTTTGTTTTCCCTTTTTGAGTTTCGCATGTTTTCGGAAATGCAAATTTTGCAACTGGTGTTGAGCAAAATTCAGATCTGCCAGGAGGTGCCCTAGGGAAGAAGGTTTGGACTGCGAGGCTGCGGATGCCACTGAAGGTTTATTGACTTTTTATAAATTTCATAAGGATGTCGTATTTTGGAGCAGGAGGAATAGCTGGCTGGTGACTAAGGAAGCGGAGGGGAAATGGGGTTTGATGGATTGCCACTCAGGTGTCTGGTGTGGTGTGCAGATGGTAAGGTTTGCATGGTGTGTGTGTGTGTGGCTACAGACAGATTGGACTCACCACTTTCTGATGGGGACATCCATAGCATGGCAAGTTTTGCCATTCGGTTTCGCACAGCCTCGCCGGTTTTGTGATTAAAGTCAAATGCGTGTGTTTGTTTGAAGGGGGGTGGGAGGAAGAGAAGAATTTGGCTTTGAGAAAACCCCATGGGATCCGAATTGCGTACATAACTTGTAAGGCTGGTGAAAAACAGATGTCTAGCATTGCTTATTTTTAAAGCACATCTGGGAAAAGAAACAAGGAACAGATTTAAAAAAAAAAAAAAACCACGAAGCTGTTTTGGTGGGGGGGTGAACTCCTAAAGAGAGATTTGTCACAGATTGGCACATGTGTCTGCAAAGAACTGGTTAATGACATTTGAACCAATTTCATTCTGGATTAAATTCTTAGCAGAGATGATGAGTAGAAAGTAGACCTCCCTTTCCTAATAGATTGTTTCTAACTGAAATAAAGGAAGCTTGGAGAGAAGCAGAGATCTGAATTCTCCGCAGTTCCTATGCTCAAAACATAGTCCTGGGTCGAAGGTTTGTTCAGTTCTGAGTGCTGGCCTTTCGTGCCAGATGTCAAGATTTTAAGTTAAATAAAAATCTGGATTCTTTATGTTTCTACTTTCTCTAGTCCAAGTAGATGAGTCTCTAGCCAGTAGCTGGAATCTTATCACATATGGAACCAAGCCATGGCTTGAGGGGTTTTTTTTGTTGTTGTTTTTTGTGTGGGTTTAAAAGTCCGGTGTGACTCCAGCCATGCCGGTTATAATGTGTGAATGTGGGGTGTTAATAAAACACGAGATAGCAAAGTGCTGTGTGAACCTTAACAAGCATCTTCAGTGGGTATTTCTATGCTTTAGTTGTTAGGTGGATCAGAGAGGGCCACCAAATCTATACCATATATACTTGCAGATCAGCCATGAATTTTAGGTGCTAAAATGTCCCCCAAAATTTGAGTTTGGCATTTCCATGGATGTGCTTATATGGTAATTTTTTAAAAAAAAACATATCTGTATCTCTCATATATATATGTATGTATGTATGTATATATGTATGTGTATATGTGTATGTACGTATATATATATATATGTGTGTGTATGTGTATGTGTGTGTGTATATATATATATATAGAGAGAGAGATATAGATAGATAGATAGATAGATAGATAGATAGATAGATAGATAGATAGATAGATAGATAGATAGATAGATGATGGATAGATAGATGGATAGATGATAAGATAGATGGAGATAGATAGATAGATAGATAGATAGATAGATAGATAGATAGATAGATAGATAGATAGATAGATAGATAGATAGATGATAAGATAGATGGATGGATAGATAGATAGATAGATAGATAGATAGATAGATAGATAGATAGATAGATAGATAACTTAGATATTTATATTTCTTCCTGGATTAAGCCCATATGTGGGTAAGTATATCCACAATTTTTATCCAAAATAGCAAGGAAAACATGGGTTTGCTTAGTGGTGTACAATCCGCAGGGACTCCTTTACATATTATCTTTACCTTTTATCTATTTATCAGAAGTTGTGGATGCTCCATCACTGGAGGCTTTTAAGAAAAGATCGGACAGCCACCTATCTGAAATGGAAGAGCGTCTCCTGCTTGAGCAGGGGGTTGGACTAGAAGACCTCTTAAGGTCCCTTCCATCTCTGTTATTCTGAACATTGGCAAGTGGCACATTTTTCATAGTATCTCGGTTTAAAATTCAAGGCTTATCCATGAGTATGTACGGTATAGAAGATCTCTTAACTTTAAAACTGCGGTTCCTCCGTTCAGCCAAAAGTGAATTCGATGTGCGTATTTTGTGTGGACCTGCCAAGTTGTCACAAGGTTTGGGGCAAAGAGAAATGTAGCCGTTGTGGGACTTCTGTTTGGGATGGGGGCAAAAAAATTGCACATCCCTTAACATTGGGTAGAGACACATTTTGCCTCATTAGCCACGGTGTGTACGAACACGCCTCGAAAAACGAGAAATTGGAAGCGATACCTCTTCAAGTTGGAAGATCAAACAGAGGAGTGGTGCCATCTCTAATTAAAAAGAGAAATTTACCAAGGATTTGCTGGCCCGCCGAACTCTTCGGGGTGTTTGGGCTTTCGTTTCACCGCAGGCAGAGGACTGGAAAGCTGTTTTCCACGGAGATAATTAGTTTAAATTATTAGCCAAGAATAACTTAAAAAGCAGGCACGCTATGCCTAAAGCCCGAGCAGTTGAAGACCAAGCTAAGGCTAACTTTACGTGGCAATATGGGAGACCTGGCTATATTTCTATATAATTTTTGCAAACTAACCCCTTTTCCCCCTTTAAAATAAGCATCGCTGAATTGCGTTCCGTTTTTCCCCTCCATGCACTTCTTAATCCCAGATAGAACCTAGCAGGAATAATCACAAAAACACCCTTTAACTTTCCTGTGGGACTAACCCAGCAATCTATAAATATCTTCCCCATTAATCATCTTAGGCCTAAAGGAAAGCTAAATCTATTTAAAGAAAACAGGCCCTCCCTATCGCTTCCTTGCCTGGTTGCCAAATCTTGACTCCCCCACAGGTGACTAGATGAGTGCATGATTTTAGGCTGGGCTGGCATGTGCATACATGTAGGAACTCCAGCCCCAAACCCAGAAGTGTGCGTAGGAAGGGGCTTTCCCATAAATGTTCCCCCTCCGTTTCAGTTTGAACACAACTCTTCCGCCAATTTGCTAGGGGTGGTTGGCACATTTTCGGTTTTGGGTGAGATCTCTTTCGTTCGTGGCTGTTTTAACTACTTGGGTGGGGTTTTTTGGCAGGAGGGTTTTTCGAAAGGAAAGGACGGTAGGTTTCACAGAAGGACCAGGGGAGACACGATAGCAGTGTTGCAATAGTTGAGGGGCTGCCCCAGAGAGGAGGAGGGGGTCAAGCTATTTTCTAAAGCACGTGAAGGCCAGGCAAGGAATAATAATGGATGGAAACTGACCAAGGAGAGATTCAACCTGGAAATAAGGAGAAACTTTCTGACAGTGAGAACAATCAACCCATGGAAGAGAAGTTGCCTTTGGAAGTTGTGGGAGCTTCATCCTTTGGAACCTTTCAAGAAGAGTTTGGACTCCCATCTGTCGAAATGGTGTAGGGTCTCCTGCTTGGGCAGCGGGTTGGACTAGATGACCTACAAGGTCTCTTCCAACTTTGTTAATCTGTTAATCTAAAGTCTCCCTTTTAAGCAAAAGAAAAAAAAGAGAGGTTTTTAGTTAGAGGGATGCACAGGTAGTCCTTGTCTTACGACTCATTTAGCAACTGTCCAAAATCACTGAAAAGAGTGACTTACAACCAGTCCTCGCGCTTCTGACCGTCGCAGCATCACCAGAGCACCAACGGGGCACTTGGCAACGGGCATGCATTGACAACAGTTGTAGTGTCCCCAATTTGTGTGATTGCCATCTGCCTCTTTCCCAGCTGGCATCCAGCAAGCCCATTCAATGGGAAGTGGAGGGTGGGAAGCCTGATTTGCTTAACGACTGTGTGATTCACTTAACAACCGCACCGATTCACTGAACAACTGGGCTCAAGTTTTGCCTGTGCAGTTGAAAAAAAAGATGTTGAGACTCTAGAAAAAGTACAGAGAAGAGCAACCAGGATGATGAGGGGACTGGATCCTGACTCTTTGCTCACAAGAGGAAAAATCCCCAAACATGGGCCCACCCTCTAAAACAGGGGTCCCCAAACACGGCAACTTTAAGACTTGTGGACTCCAACTCCCAGAATTCCCCACCCAGCAGGCATTAAGATGGGTGGACTCCCAACTCCCAGAATTCCCCAGCCGGCATAGCTTGCTCTCTTGTAATCTCTTCCTCTACAATCTCTCTCCACTTTAGGAGGTTAAGAGAAAAAAGAGAGAGACAGACACGGCTGGCTGGAGAATTCTGGGAGTTGAAGTCCACAAGTCTTAAAAGTGGCCAAGTTTGGAGACCTCTGCTGTAAAAGAATCAGCTCTTGGCTTCCATATGTCAGAGAATGTGACAGATTGCAGATTTGGTTTGGCTTGAGTCCGGATGCCCCGACTGGATTAGTGTGTGTTTAAACAACCGCCAGCCTGTTGACAGCTGGAAAACGGCTTCTTTAAGATCTGCTGAAATGACAACAGTACCTGGGGTGTGTGTGTGTGTGTGTGTGTGTGCGCGCCAAACAGTTTAGCCTGTGTTCATTAACTTGTTTGCTGTTCCGGGTTCACACAACCTCCTGAATTTGATAAACCCACCCGAAGGTTTGTCTCTTTGAAATAGGGAGACAAGTGTTCCCACAACCTCTAGATTGCTCATTTGTGTTGTCCAGGGTGTGCTGGGCCGGGCCAAGGTTTGTCCCTGTGATGGCTTGTGGGATTCCCCAGGATCCTTGGGTCAACACCGGTTGATTCAGGGATTGGGTCAGCAGGCTGTGTGAAGGAGGCCCTCCTTGTCAGCTTGGATTTCCTGTTTGTTGAAATTGGGGGAATAGCCTCTTGTTTCAGCTCCCTCTGGAATTAGAGGCTGGCGCCTCTTCCCCTCCATCCATCCTTCATCTATCCCTCCATCCCTCCCCCATTTCTCCATCCTTCCCTTCATCCCTCCATCACCCTCCATCCGTTCCTCCATACCTCTCCCTCCTTTCCTTCATCCCCTCTGTCCATCTCTCCCTCCATCTATCCATTCTTTCCATCAATTTTATCCCTCCCTCTCTCCTCCTTCCTTTCCTACATCCATCCATTTCTTCATCTCTCCCTCCCTCCCTCCATTCCTTCTTTCTTCCCTCCATTCTTCATCCTTGTCTCCACCCGACCTCTCCCTCCCTGCATTCATCTGTCCCTCCTTCCCTCCCTCTATCCTTCCATTCCTTCACCTATCCCTCCCCCATTCCTTCTTTCTTCCCTCCATTATTTACCCCTCCCTCCCTCTCTTCATCCTTTCCTCCTTCCCTCCCCTCCCTCCATCCCCCATTCCTCCTTACTCCTTTCCCTCCCTTTTATCCCTCCCTCCTCCATTCATCCTTCCCTCCATTCCTTCCTCCTTCCCTCCCTCCACTCCTCCCTCCCTCCCCCATTCCTTCCTCCTTCCATTCTTCATCCCTCCCTCTATTCCTTCCCTCCTTCCTTCCCACTCTCCCTCCCTCCTTCCTTCGTCCTTCCCTCCCTCCATTCTTCATCCCTCCCTCTATCCCTTCCTCCTTCCCTCCCTCCCTCTCTCCCACCCCTCCCTTCCCCCTCCCCTCCCGACTCAGCCGGCGAGGTCAGAGCGCGGTTTGCCAGCTGGCGAGGCGAGGCGAGGCGAGGCGGTCCGGCCGGTTTTGCAGCCGCAGGAGGAAGCGACGCAGGCGCGCCCCACCGAGAGCGCCGCTTTCCTAAGCCCGCATTCCGGCTGCGGGAGCCGCGAGCGGGGCCGGGCTCCGGGGCGCACGTGCGCGGCTTCGCACGACACTCTGGCCCCGAGAACGTGGCGAGGGAGAGAGCCTCCCTCCGCCCGGGGCTCAGGAGGGACGGCGCCCGGAGGAGGGAGCGAGTGAGTGAGTAAGGGGGAAAAGTTGGCGGCTCCCCGACTCTTTGTTGTTCTTCTCTTCGTCTAAAGACGAGCCGCAATGCTGGTTTGCCAATAAAAGGGGAATATTTGTAGCTCAGGGTTGACATGAGGGGTCCTCGGTGCTCTCCAAGCTGGCTTGTTTTCTTGCAAACGTTTCAGGGCCCTAACTAGGTAACATCAACAGTACTAGTTCCAAAGGGAAGGGAAGGAAGGAGGGAGGGAAGGAGAGAGGGAAGGAAGGAAGAGAGAGAGAGAGAGAGAAGAAAGAAAGAAAGAAAGAAAGAAAGAAAGAAAGAAAGAAAGAAAGAAAGAAAGAAAGAAAGAAAGAAAGAAAGAAAGAAAAGAAAATGGAATATTTGTAGCTCAGGGTTGACATGAGGAGTCCTTGGTGCTCTCTGAGGTTGATTGTTTTCTTGCAGACGTTTCATTACCCAACTAGGTGACATCATCAGTGCTAGGTTCCAAAGAGAGGGAAGGAAGGAAGGAAATTTGTAGCTCAAGAGTTGACATGAAGGACCCCTCAATTCTCTTGTTTATTACAAGCATTAAAAAATACCCCAAATAATAAACAGTACAACTGTTGGATAAACCAGCATTTCTACCAGGAATTGACTTGCTCTTGGGCTCCCCCTGTCTGCAGTATTGAGAATAACCATGCTGGCCTACCTTAACTGGTTGGTTGTAACGATTTTGTGGGAGAAATAAGTAACACATGCACTTTGTCATTTTCAGTGATGCAGAGTGGGGGGGTTGTTGCACACTATTAATATGCTCTCGATCCAGTTGTGTCCATTTGCAATACAATATTAGGTTCGATCACATGGGTTAAATCAAAATTTATACGTGTGTAGTTTGCATACCAGCCCTTTTGTTATTTCCCCATTAAAACTTGGACCTATCCCAAGTTAGGCACAGTAAGCAATAAAGCGGCTTGGTCCCCCTTGATTGGGTATGCTTCCAATCCATCATTGTTCAACCGTGGCTTAGGGGATAACAACCCAGCAATCGTGGTTTATACGTTAGTGCAAAAAGCCGGCATATAGATCTCCTGGGAATCAGAATGCAGGTGATTCAGTCCATAATGGGAGCCCAGAATTTCTGCTGCTGAGTGAGAAAGTTGTTAAAGTGAATTTTGCTCTGTTTTAGGTCCTTCCTTGCGACCGTTGTTAAACAAATCACTGCCCGTTGTTAACATTAGCAAAACGGTTATTAAAGTGAACCTGGCTTCCCCGTTGACTTCGCTTGCCAGAAAGTCACAAAAAGTAGAATTACGATGCAACCCCCGTCATCAATACGAGTCAGTTGCCAAGGCTCCGAATATCGACCACGTGACCCATCGTAAGTGTGGAAAAAAATGGCCATAAAGCCACTTTTCCCAGTGCCGTCGTTGCTTCGAGCGGTCACTATAGAAGAACTGTTGTAAGCCGAGGACTAACTGCATTTTTAAAAAAAACAAAGCCCATTTTTCTGTCTTTTTCTCTTTTTAATTCTCCTGGCCTGTTCTGTTTTGCCCAGCCTGAGAAATGGGGCCACACCGTTGCCCAGCTGGAAACAAAAACCCAACAATTTGGGTCCTTTTGCTCAAGATAGTGGTGTGTGTGTGTGTGGTGTGTGTGAGTGTGAGTGTAAGTGATAGGGGAAATAAATTAATACCCGGGGAAGAAGGGGCCAGGAAGCTGGCGTCAGTCTTGTTAGCGATGTGTCAAGGGCAGAGTAAGGGTGAGCGGAGATAAGTAATTTTGCTGTCAAAAATTATTTAGAAATGTCATTAAAACCGCCAGGAGCTGTCTCCCAAGCGCTTCAGGCCATGAAGGAGGGTTTTTAATTGGTGACAGCCGCTTAAGGGGAGGACTCCTCTGTGTGTGTGTGTGTGTGTCCGTTTGTGCAGTGCAGTGGGACACCTGAAAGGTTAGTTGTGTTCTTAGTGTCCTTAGCCTAGAATTCACCCCAATTGAGAGGATGTCTCATCCATCCCAACTATGTATGTCTATATGCATGCAGGGAGGTTGGGTTGGGTTTTTTTGGGGGGGGGAGGGGGGAGGTTTGCAAATTATTTTGGGGGTTCTGTGCAGTTGGTGGTGTATTCAGCCGGTTCTGAGCGGTTCTGGAGAACCGGTAGCGGAAATTTTGATGGTGTGGCCAGAGGAAGGCCGTGCAAATTGCAGAAAGGAAATAAAGATGCATCTTTTTTAAAAAAAAAAAAAAAGGGGGGGGGAAAGACAGAAATTTAGAAGATAAAGTAACGGGGTTGGGAGGGACCTTGGAGGTCTTCTAGTCTGACCCCTGCTCAAGCAGGAAAACCTTACAAACTTACAATTCAGCCGGTTCTGACCGGTTCTGGAGAACCGGGAGTGGAAATTTGGAGTCGTTGGGAGAAACGGCCTCCGACTGGCCCCGCCAACCGCATCTCTTCTCTGCCTCCCATTGAGTCCCAGCTGATCAACTGGGTCTCCTTTGGTTGCCCGGCACAGGAGAACGGAGCTGGAAAGCAGGTTTAGTGGGGTGGGGAGGGAAGGGAGATTTTGCAGTAACCTTCCCCTGCCGATGCCCACCGAGCCACACCCACAGAACCCGTTGCAATAATTTTGAATCCCACCCCGGTCCTGTTACTTCGTTTTGTGATGGTGGTGCAGCTGCTGTGTGTAAATTTGTCCTCTCCCCTTTTTCCCAACTTGGCAAGCGCTTTTAGCTACCCAACAGATGCCAGAATTGTTTTTAGTTTTTTATTTTTATTTTTCTGGGACGGAAATGCGATTCCTCTCCTGTTTTTTTGGACCTTTTATTCGATCCATCCGATGCCCATCTTGTGTGTGAGCAGGCTGGCCTGTTCTGGGGGGGATATTCCTTAGGACCACATTTGATTAGGTAGTCCTTAACATACAACCACAACGAAACCCCAAAGTTATGTTGTTAAATGAGACATTCTGTGAAGTGACATTTGGTTTTTGCTCTGTTTTGCAAACTTTATTTGCCTCAGCCGTAAAGAGAATCAGTGCAGTTAATAAGTGAGTATCACCCGGTTGTTAAATGAATCGAAGCCCTTAAAGTTTGCTCAACAGACGGTCGCAAAAAGGAATCACGTTACCCCTGGAGCGGTACAACTGTCATAAGTGGCCAAGTGTTTGAATTTGGATCGCGGGATTGTTGCAAAGAGTCGTAACTGTAAAAAATGGTCGTAAGTTGCTTTTTTCAGTGCCGTTGCAACTTTGAACGGTCACTAAATAAATCATTGTAAGTCAAGGACTACCTGAGTTGGTCTCAGGCCAACTTTAATATCAACACTGAGCAATAATTGTCTGGTTTTTTTTTTTTTTTTAGATCTGGTTCTTCTCTTTAAAAAAAAATTAACATCCTAATGAACACCTTACAGGAAACTATTATTCAGTAAAAACTGGAGTTTTACTTTTAATAGCAAAAATGTTTGTGGCAATTCGTCTCCGTCCGGAGAGATTCTGAATCGTGGTTGATTTCAGCTTTCGGTGTGACCCTGTACTCATTTAGCATTTCTGACTGACATGATCTCCTTTTTTTAAAAAAAAAAAAAAATGCAAAATCTGGACACGTATCCGGAAGGGAGATACTCTGGATCTGTAAAGATGACTTTTTGGTCCGTTGCTAAGGCAACGGGCATCAGGGAGCAAATGCGATAGAAGAATTAGATAACCCTGCAACTCGATGCTAATTCAAAATGGTAGCCTTGATTAAGCAAGGGTGTCACCTCATAACATATTTCTATGGTCTTTCTACAGTTGCCAATAGAAAGGGAGGGGGGGAAAGGGTTTGAAAGAGCAGTGTGGCAGCTTGGAAATCGAAAGTGCATTCCATACATACTTTTTCAAAGATAGCAACTAGGTGACGGAAGTTTCTGCCGTGCACAATCCTAATTGGAGAGCATGATTGATGACTCTTGGCTATGGATGTGTCCCATTGGAGAATATGATTTATGACTCTGAGCTATGGATGTGTCCCATTGGAGAATATGAATTACGATACACCCAGGGGGTGTGGGGGGAAAAGCAGGGTCAAGGGTGACAATGAATTATGTGCCTCAGAGTCAGCTGCACCCAGGCCGTGCCGACATGTTAACTCCCAATAAATCCTTCTTTAAGTTTTGGAAGTTTGGCTTGAGACTCATGATTTAATTGGGGTAACTGCCAGAATCCTGACAAAGGGTATATACTTCCTGCTGGAAAGTGGGGAAAGGGGCCCTCACAATTCCCACCAGCATGGCGGCTTGTTCGGGGATGCTCGGCCTGTTCAGAAATGGGGGCAAAGCAGTAAGAGATTTGAACCTGTTGCATGGTTTTGGACTAGAAGACCTCCAAGGTCCCTGGTGTTTTTTCAAGTTACTTTCTGGGGCTCCACGTTTAAAGAAGAGAAGTGGGACATTCTTAAAGCCATTTACTCGGCTCCAATGGGGTGAGTGAAGCATTAAGCCCACCCACCCACCCACTAGGCCCCCACCCCCACCTCCTCCCTTTCATTTTTTATTTTTTTTTGGCAGCCGACTGGAACAAAAGAGCTTTTGAGGTTTTCGGATAGATTCCGCTTCATCTCGTTTCTTGCTTGTTTTCTTCCCCGACTGTGGCGGTTTCTTGACAGGGTGCCATGAAAAATTGGGCTGGAGCAACCGAGCACATGAAATCACACAGCCGTTTGGAGAGGGAAGGCATTGATTTTGAGTGATGTGGAACGGGTTTTGGGGTGAAATGGGTTTTGTAAAGAGATTCAGAGCCAAAAGAAGAAACAAACAAAAACAGACGTATTCTTGAATTCAGCCAATTTTCTATCTGTTTGCTTCTTGATCTCTGTTTTGGATTCTTTCTTTCTTTTTCTTTTTTTTTTCAATTAACAGGCTGGAAAAATTCAACAGCCCTTATTTAGCAAGTTTGCATGCATATTTTTTGTGTGTGTGTTCATAGAAATAGTCATTGCCTAGAGGACCATGGGTTGCCCTCTCCCCACTTTGGAAGAGCTGTATAGCTCTCACTGCCTTAAGAAAGTTCAAAACATCCTCATAGATCCATCTCATCCTGGGCACCCTTTTTTTTTTTTTTTTTTTTAACTATTACCATGTGGGAGACGGTACAGGACAATAAAAACAGGGACAAATAGGTTGAAAAACAGCTTCTATCCCAGGGTAGGAGCTCTGTTGGATTTTACTGTGTAGTGCAGTGTTGGTGCAGTGTTGGCAGGTTTTCGGTTCAATGTGTAGAGGGTGAAGGATGTGTGCTTGTGTTTATGTTCATGGTCATGACGTGCACTGAAGATGGTGCTTGATTTCGTTGTACGAGGTGCAATGACACTAGAGGAGGAAATTCTTAGAGGCTCACACCCAGTTCAGCTGAACTTGGCATCTTGTAAGGTGGATTTTAGGTTCCTGGATTTGCCCTCGGTGCATTGCACCTGTGCTTACAATGGTCAGCTTTCCTTTGCTTTGCAGATCTGCAAAGGTGGGTAGAGGATTGGTTTTACACAGGTAATCCTTGACTTACGACCAGCCCCAAAGCAAAACATTTTAAGTGAGCTTACCCCATTTTACCTTGCTACGGTCGTTAAGTGAATCAGTGCAATTAAATTAGTCCCATGGTTGTTGAGTGAATCTGGCTTACCTCTCGTCTTTGCTTGTCAGAAGGTCGCAAAAGGGGATCATGTGACCCCGGGATACGGCAACTGTCGTAAATAGGAGCCAGTTGCCAAGCGTCTGTTGTACTGTTGTAAGATGAGGACGACCTATAGTTCTGTAGTGAGCTAACCCAAAGGTTAGCTCCCTGTATGGGTGTCCTATCTACCCACAAGGGTGTGAAGCCACTTCTATAGGAAGGACAAACCCTTGAATGTGTCATTTGTCACAGACTGTTAAGAAAATGCCTGCTTGTTCTTCCTTCCTACCCCCTGCCCCCGAAATCTAGCTTATATGCCATCACCCTCTGCCTGGATTCACCCTCTATTCATTGCTTTTGTTCCGACAATCAATTCCTACACCGCGTGAGTGACTCCGTGGGGAAGGGAAACGACTTGCCTATCGATCTGCTGCACGGCGGCGAAGAGTAGGGGGTTGCATGTTGAACAGCGCACGGTTCTCGGGGACATGGGCTGGGTAGGAAGGAAGAGGGGCTGCCCCAGAGAGGAGGAGAGGGTCAAGCTATTCTCCAAAGCACCCAAAGGCCAGACAAGGAATAATGGATGGAAACTGAACAAGGAGAGATTCAACCTGGAAATAAGGAGGAACTTTCTGACAGTGAGAGCAGTCAACCCATGGGACAGAAATTGCCTTCAGAAGTTGTGGGAGCTTCATCACTGGAGGCTTTCAAGAAGAGACTGGACTGCCATCTGTCAGAAATGGTGTAGGGTCTCCCGCTTGGGCAGGGGGTTGGACTAGATGACCTGTAAGGTCCCTTCCCACTCTTTTAATCTGTATGAGATCTGTATAATCGGTGTCTCTCTCGGGCTTTGTCCCTTATCCAGCTGGTCTGGCTTCACCCAAATTCCTTCTGCCTTTTCTCCTTCCTTCGCAGCCTTGCCGGAGGGGGGTTGTGCCAAATTTTGAAGGTCCAGACGCCGTTAATCTCTCCTAAATATGGAAAGTGGCTTCCTGCACCTGTTAAGACACTTGAGCGAATTGGGCTGGCTTGTTCCTGTCTCCGTTTTCGGTGTAGGAAGTGAGACTCCTCCAAGGAGCTGCTTTGCAAATGATTTGCAGGGCAGAAATGGGAACAGCTGTGTTGACTGTAGAGGCCAAATGGGGTGGGTTAAAGCCCCCCCACCCCAGGAGTGTGAAATTAGATCAGGGTTTACCTTGGTTTCATTTTTGCGACGGTTTGTGCGAATGCACCTTTTTTGCAGTTAGTTTGGTGGTTGAGGTGGACTGCGTAGCACGAAGGGACTGGTTGCTGAGACTTGTGTGCTGCTCGACTTACAGCCACAATCGGCATTTTGGTCGCTAAGTGAGGCAGCTGTTAAATGAGTCATCACGGGATCGGAGTTTGTTTTTTAGAACCATTTTTGCCACGCTTGTGAAATGGACACACAGCCATTAAACAAAGCTGGCTTTTGCCATTTGAGTTTGCTGGTCAGAAACTCGCTGGAATGGTCCTCTATGGTGATTATGTCACACACACACACACACACACACACACACACACACACACACACACACACGGTGGTGCAATGGTTGTTACTTGGAGGATGGATGATCAGCCACTTCTTATTTTTTGGCAAGGTTAGGATTCCGGATCATGGCTAAATGAGTGTAAATCAAGGACTATCTGTAGTGAGATTTTAATTTGGGGGCAAGAGTTATTTTTTTGGGTGTGTGTGTGTCATTTTAGACCTTCTTTTCTTCTTGGAAGAAGCTTGGACGCTGTTGAAGCCTCGTCCTTTTGCAATTCAGCAGTGGGCATAGCGTGAGAAGTGAAATTAGCTACGGAATTAAGGACTTTTCGGAGCAGCATCCTAAGAAATTCTGCCTTATCTTCGCTGCAGCTGCTATTCTCTGCTTTTGAACATTGAAAAATTGAATTGTGCCTCTGTCTTAGCATGCTTTGCACCAAAACCCTCCTCCCTCTTGGATGGGTTTTCTAATGTGCATTTGTGTGAAGGCATCCAATATGATTAAATAAACCACAGAGGGAAAAACGGTGGTTAAACCAGAATTGTATAAGTGTTGTGTGAATGTAATTCCATGTGATCGATTCAATAATAAACCACGGAGGAAACTATTGCTAAGCCAGAAGGCATGGCTTTGCATGCTGTGTGAATGTATCCAATATGATTAAATAAACCATGCGGGAAACTGTGGTTTAAACCAGAATGTATGAGTGTTGTATGAATGTGATTGATTCAATAATAAACCATGGAGGAAACCATTACGTGTTGTATGAATGCATCCCATGTGATTGGTTCAATAAACCACGGAAGAAACTATTTCTAAGCCAGAAAGTATGGCTTTTGTGTGGTGTGAATGCATCCAACGTGACAATAAACCATGGGAGAAACTTGTGACTTCTGGCAGTCTGGAAAGCTAGTTTTCTCCCTGAAGTTCCAGAACAAATGTGGACTTGAATTCAAGTTTGCTGGGTTATAATTTTACTACTTCCACTCATTCTGGTGTTTCTCTGTTGGAAGGAGAGAAAAGTGGGTGTACAATTGAGTAAGCCTTTCTGAGATACAGACAAGAGATATATAAATGTAATATTCTGTTTGGAGGATATTTTGCAAAGCCAAGCCACGTGTGTGCTCCAGATGTGGAGTTTTGCATGAGAACAGGGCCTGTTCTAACTTTGATCCTTCTTATTCCTCACAGCTTTACATGGGCTGAGTTCCCACCTTCAAACTAATCTTAGCAGTCACCAAAACTATTTCTCAGTTTTCTGTAAGGGATTGCCTCAGTCTTTAGAAATAAGGCATCTGGCTATAAATCAAAGACTTTGAGAATGTCAAACTTGCTCCTACTTTTAGGAAGAACTAGTAGATTATCTTTAAATAAGAATTGTTTCAACCAACTTTCCTTTTTCTAACTTTCAAGCTAGTAAACCCTGTTCCTGCAAACTCAGTGCATAAGATGCAAAATACAAATCTCGTTCTTGCTCAAAAAGTTTTGATTACTTTGACCAACAGAGAATGGAAGTGACTGTGTTAACTATAACAGTCTGGTGTTCAAAAGTCATTCCAAAAATGTCAAAACTAGCCTTTATTACTACGGTTTTGCTCACCACATTATAAAAAAAGATGTGGAAACTCTGGAAACAGTGCATGAGAAGAAGCAACCGAGATGATTAAAGTGGGGCTGGAGACTACAACGTATGAAGAAGAATGGTTGCAGGAATTGGGTATGGCAAGTATAGAAATAAGAAGGATCAGGAGAGATATGATAGCAGTCTTCCAATATTTGAAAGTCTGCCAGAAAGAAGAGAGGGTCACAATATTCTCTAAACAGCACCAGAAGGCAGGACAAGAAACAATGGATGGAAACTAATTCAGGAAAGAAGCAATCTGGAATTAAGGAGAAATTTCCTAACAGTGGGGACAATTAACCAGTGGAACAGCTTTGCCTCCAGAAGATGTGGGTGCTTCATCCCTGGAGGATTTTAAGAAGAGGTTAGACAGCCACCTGTCTGAAATGGTATATGGGGTTTCCTGCTTGACCCCCTCCTCCTCTCTGTGGCAGCCCGTCAAATATTGGAAGGCTGCTATCCTGTCTCCCCTGGTCCTTCTCTTCACCAGACTAGCCAAGCCCAGTTCCTGTGTTCTTCATATGTTTTAGCCTCCCTAATCATCCTGGTTGCTCTTCTCTGTAGTTTTTCTAGAGTCTCAACATCTTTTTGATAGCGTGGTGACCAAAACTGGATGCAGGACTCTAGGTGTGGTCTTACTAGGGCTTTATAGAGTGGTATTAGCTTAAACAGCAGGTCAAGTTAGTCTTTTGCGCGACTGATATTGAAAAGCCGCAAAGCAGCCACACAGTTTGAGCTGCTGAGTGTCTGGTTTGAGAATAAAAGTCCTGAAAATTAAATCCGGTATCCTCCTGCTTTTAAATCAACCCTTGCTGTCAGAAACTGGGTTGAGGAAACTCAAGGCCATTCTGCTTTTTGTGAATGTCCTTGTTCCATGTTGAGAAGAAATATTTTCTTAACCCAAATTTTTGCCGCTGGTTGGGTTTCTAAAGGCACCAACTTCCAAATACTGTTTCCTGTTCTGCACACCATGCCCTAGATTTAGCTTTCTGAAAACTATGGTTTCCTCTTAAGCAGTTGTCTGGCTGCAGAGTTTGGAAACTTTGAAAGTAGGTTTTCAAACCTTACTTCCCAAATTTGGCCCTTTGGAGTTCCGAATTCTACCCCAATCCCAGCAATCTGAAATTACTCAAGATTTAATTTTAGGCACACGATTGATTTCCCGCATATTAGTTTTTTTGTGCATAACTCTTAGGCTAATTTTTGTGCATGTAAGTTCAGCGGTTAAAAGTGTTGTGCTTGTTGAAAAACCGCTAGAGGATTTTTTTTCTCTCTCTCCAAAGACCTTTCCCAGAGTAGCCCTTCTAATGAATAAACCCTGAAGATTTATTGGAGAATGTCGAGATTCTTGGAAAGATTGTAGAGAAGAGAAGCAAGGATGATTGGGGGCCTGGAGGCTAAAACATATATAAAGAATGGTTTCTGGAATTGGGTATTATGGCTAGGCTAGTGAAAAAAGGACTTGGGGGAGACATGATAGCTATGCTCCAATATCTCAGGGGCTGCCCCAAAGAAGAGGGAGTCAAGCTATTCTCCAAAGCACCCGAGGGCAGGACAAGAAGCAATGGGTGGAAACTAATCAAGGGGAGAAGCAACCTGGAACTAAGGAGAAATTTGACAGTGAGAACAATTAATCAGTGGAACAGCTTGCCACCAGAAGTTTTGGGTGTTTGGTGCTCAATCACTGGAGGTTTATAAGAAGAGACTGGGCAGCCCCTTATCTGGAACGGTATAGGGTCTCCTGCTTGAGCAGAGGTTGGACTAGAAGACCTTCCAAGGTCCCTTCTAACTCTGTTATTCTATGTTTTAAGATGTAGTATATTCAGTGGCTGCTTGAAGTCCTGACAGATTTCATGAGTTGCCATTGGTTGGTTTGATTACGGATGGATGTTCTCATGCGCCATAGGTGTTATTATGTGCTCCTTTGGTCAAGGGATGAGCAACACGTTGCATACCTGAAAAAGAACCCAAGTTGACTTGGTCAACTCTTCTGAAAGGTGGACAGGAATTCTGACAATGTAAACAATCAGCCACCGCTAACTGATAGTAGGAAAGCTGCAGATAAGAGGGTCTATTCTGCACTGCCTCTCTAGCTCAGCTTAATAACTTACTAAGAAGTAATCCTTGACTTAAGTCCACAATCAGGGCTAGAATTTCCATTGTGCTGATCAAGGCAGTTAAGTCTCTCTGGGAACGATGCTGAATAGAATTCCGCATTGGCAACAGGGAGGGCATCCGGCCAATAAACACTCGGCTTCATTCAGTTGCCCAGACTCCACTCCAATGCAAAGGATTATGGGGGTCATTAAATGAAGATGAATAAGGCAGTTAAGTGAGTCACTGATTTTATGACCTGATTTGCCACAGTCGTTGAGACAATCACTGCAGTTGCAGAGTGAATCATGCGGTCATTAAGCAAAACGGGCTTCCACCATTGATTCTGCTGGTCCAAAGCTGGTGGTAAAGGTGATAGCGTGACCCTTGGATTCTGCAACCGTCATAAGTACACACCAGTTGCCAAGTGCCCAAATTTTTGATCACTTGAATGTGGGGATACTGTGAAGGTCGTGAGTTCGAGAACTGCTCATAAATGACCTTTTTCGGTGCTGTTGGAACCAGGAATTATTGTGAGTCAAGGATGGCTGTAGTTCGTTGGCTGCTGTTCCAGAGCCTGCAGATCGTTTCCTTCTATTGTATGCCAGAATTATATTGGGCATCCTTTTCTGAATTATACCCTCCTCACTGCATTGAGTGGCAGTTCAGTTGCTAATCCAACTCGTGTTTAGGGGTTCTGTGAAGTGCTGTCAAAACAGAAATATCAAAGTAACTAGAAAAGAAATCAGCTAAACTACAAGAAAAACCAACCAAAGTACACAGAGCTTCAAGGATGACTTGGAACCGATCGAATGACCTTGCTTCCTGCAAAGGTTTCGTCTTCTTGGCCTGACTTTTATCCCTTATGGGAGGGGCAATCACCTCCCAGCCTTTATTCCCGAGTCGCCCCTTCTGCTTCAGCTGTTCTTGCCTTCTAGCAGCTCCGCGCACACGCACACTGGGAACAGTCTCCCCTCGTTCCTCTGCCTTGCTGCTGCCAGACTCCCAAGGCTCCAAAGGCAGCACCCCTATCCCAGATGGTCCTGGCCTCATCTCTGCATCGGATGCAGGACCCTCGTCCGAGTCCTCTTCAGACTCCCGGACTGGTCCCCGTTCTTCCCCACTGTCCGACTCTGGTGCCGTCTGCACCGACTGCCGACGAACCACAACACCCCCCCAAAATGCCAGCTGGTATCTTCCAAGCATCTTCTCTAGGCTTGTCTTGCAGTGCCACCTACGTTGCCCCTTAAAGAATGTGTCATGTTGTGTGTGTCACATTGCAAAACAGCGACAAGAGATGTTGGGAACCGAAACCGAGAAACATCTGGAAGTTCTACAGGATCTCTGGATTAGATCTCCCTAAGTAACTTTCAAACAGCGCTGCTATTTTGGTGGCTTTATTTAGTGCCGCAGTTGTCTTTGGCTCCCCGGCTCCAACCTTTGAGGGGGCTTTTCTGAGAAGGGACCAGATCTGTGAAAGGGATATTTTAATCTCCGTGAGGTTCGTTCAGGAGAATTCTCAAGTTTTGTTTGAATTTTTGAGCTTTGCATTGTCTTCCATCCATGCTTAGTCAGTTCTTCCTTTCAAATTTTGCAATGGTTGTTAGAGGGTTTTATAGCAGGGTTCTTTTGATTCCTGCATTTAAAAAAAAAAAAAGCCAGAGTTTTGAAACTCTGTTTTGTTAATTTGAAAAAAATAAAATAACCAGGAGCTCATGGCCAGGCCTGTGTGTGTGTGTGTGTGTGAGAGAGAGAGAGAGAGACTGCAAAAGGAGTGAAATGCATGAACAGCAGAAGAAAATAGCTGTGTTTTTCCTCCCCCCTCGGCTGCAAAATGGGAAACTTGCAGATGGAGGATATTTTTAGTGTTGCTTTTCCTGTGTGTGTCTATCCGCCTGCGAGCATGTGGATTTTGATGCACGGACCGAGTTTTTTTAAGTTGGACGGGCCTCTGTGTTTGTGGGCTTTAAATGTTTTTCAAAGAGTTTGTTTAACTTCATCTCAGACCATTCAGAAAAGGGCCTTAAAACAGCTGGCCAATGGCTTTGTTGAATGTTGACCACATGGCCATGGGGTTTTTATGGCAGCCATAAGTGTGAGGACGGGTTGTAAGCCATTGTTTTCAATGCCACTGTAATTATCAATGATTACTAAATTAAGAGTTATAATAATGGAGCTTCCTTCTTTTCTGTCTCCATTTTCCCTCCCTCCCTCTTTGAATGTTTCTTCCTTCTTTCCATCCATCTTCTTTGAATCTTCCTTTCATCCACCCACCCAATCCATCGATCTTTGAATATTCCTCCCTTTTATCCCTTCTTTCCTCCTTTCCTTCTTTCCGTCCTTCCTTCCATCCATCTATCCATCTACCATTTATCCATCTTCTTTTAATCTTCCTTCCTTCCTTCCTTCCTTCCATCCATCTTCTTTGAATCTTTGAATCTTCCTTCCATCCATCCATCCACTCACCCACCCAATTCATCAATCTTTGAATATTCCTCCCTCCCTTCCTCCATTTTATTCCTTCTTTCCTTCTTTCTGCCTGTCCATCCTTCCTTCCATCCATCCATCTACTCATCTATCCATCTTCTTTTAATCTTCCTTCCTTCCTTCCATCCATCTTCTTTGAATATTCCTTCCATCCACCCATCCAATCCATCAATCTTTGAATATTCCTTCCTCCCACTCCATTTTATCCTTCCTTCCTTCCTTCCTTCCTTCCTTCCTTCCTTCCTTCCTTCCTTCCTTCCTTCCTTCCTTCCTTCCTTCCTTCCTTCCTTCCTTCCTCCCTCCCTCCCTCCCTCCTCCTTCTATCCATCCATCCATTTTCTTTGGATCTTCCATCCCTCCCTCATCCATCCTTCCATTCATCAATCCATCAATCTTTGAATGTTCCTCCCACCCTCCATTTTATCCCTTCCTTCCTTCCTTCCTTCCTTCCTTCCTTCCTTCCTTCCTTCCTTCCTTCCTTCCTTCCTTCCTTCCTTCCTTCCTTCCTTCCATTTTCTTTGAATCTTCCCTCCTCCCTCCCTCCCACCCACGCATCCATCTATCCACCCATCTTCTTTAAATGTTCCTTCCTTCCTTCCTTCTTTCCTTCCCTCCCTCCCTGATTCTCCTCCTTTCTTTCCTTCCTTTCTTATCAAATATTGACGGGTGGTGGTGTCCCTGCAGAGTTAAACATCCGCATCCTTTCCATCTCTTCAGCTCCGTGAGGTTTTCCTCTCTGCTTCCTTCTGCCCCACACACGTTGCAGATTCGGCTTCTTCCAAGGCTGCCCTGTCTCTGGGATCAATTAAACGCTCGTCATGGTTCTACTGGGAGGGATTAGTCTGCATTTTCTGGCACTTGTTCTATCTCCCAACCAGACCGTAGATATCCCTCAACCTCCTTCGAGAACCTGCTTCAGGTTTTTCCCCCCCCCTCTCGTTTTCCCATCTCAAGGCCTCCTTTCTATTTCCCCCACCCAAATTGTGCACTGCAAAATAATCAGATTTTAGGGAGCGGGTGGGAGCTTCGTTGGAGGGGTTTAATTGTTCACGTATAGTGTTTTCGTCTCCTATCATTTGCCTTCAATTTGATGGAATTTCAAGAGAGAAATTGTTGTTTTCTTTCCCTGTTGCGGGAAAAAACACACCATGATTTGTGCAAACGCATTGGAGAGAGACAGAGGTAGGCGGACTGTGGATAGACTTTTCAAGGTCAAGATACGATACAGCTACCGTTGTTGGCTTTTTGACTTCCTTATTTTTCTGCCAAAAAGGGAGAAAGAGAAGGGAACAATGAAATGCTTTTTATGAGCCGGTCAAGTCTCTCAGTTGTCGGACGTTGGCAGCTGGCATGTGATTGTCTCTAGTTGCAGTAATAAATGGCAGTTTGTAAGATAGCATGCACTTTATCTCTGGAGCTGCGGGGATAGGCATTCAAACTTCTCACCTGAAACAGCAGAAATGAGATTCTGAGATACCTGTTGTGGCCCGTCAGGGGCCAGCAGAGCTGGTGGCGGACTTGGCCAGTGAAAAGGTTGGGGAGGCGCATGGGCCATTCCTGGAGTCTGGGGAAGGCTCTGACAAGGGCTCTGTGTCGGAGGCAGAGATGGGGCCAAGGCCATCTGACAGTTATCAGCTGCCTTCAGAGTTGGAGATCAGTGGGGAAGAAGAGCAGCTGGAGCCTGTTCCCAGTGTGCGCATGCACAGAGCTGCCAGAAGAAGGAAACAGTTAAGGAACAAGGGCCGACTCGGGAGTAAAGGCTCAGGTGGACGGTGAATGGCCCCTCCCATAGGGAATAAAGAGGAGTGAAAGGGGAGCGGTGTTTGCAGGAGACAATTAGTTCCATTCATTAGGGTGAAGGTTCCTGACTCCTTGCCAAGTAATTGCTGCTACAGAGTGGAGTTTGGAAGATACCGGCCTGGCAGCTCTCCAAGCCTGATAAAGGTCTGTAGTTGTGAACTTTCTTGAAAGACTGTTGGCCGGGACTTTGCTGGAGAGGAATTCACTTTAACCTAAATAAAAGGGGTTTTATCGGGACGAGGAGTCGGCTTCATGATCTTGGGGAAGCGTAAGTCAGAACAAGATCACAGACACGTGTAGCAAAACATCCAGTGCAAGATGGTGCAAAATATTTCCCGGGGTGGCATCTTTAAAAGTCAACGGGTAATGCCGTTGCTTATTCCTTCTGTGCCTGCTTTATTCTTCCTCTACTGCTCTCTCCCTCTTCGGAGCTCTGAAAATAATTTTTGGATTAGCGGACGCTTCAATGTTGCATCTTTTAAAGAAATGCATACATTTTCGTGTTGCTGTCCCAACATTTTTATTTATCTTCTCTCTTTTTCCTTCCGCTTTTCCAGAATCGGGGGCGTTTGGCGGAGAAGAGGACAATCCCCCTGCCTCCCTCTCGAACTCCAAAAAAGGAGCCCCCTGCTCTTTTCTCACACAGCGACAACCACAAGGAGGTGGAAAAAATCAACGGGCATCACCCTCATGTCAAACAGGAAGAGGACTTGCATATTAGTATCATGAAAAGAAGGTAGGCGGGTGTTCTTTCTTCTTTTTTCCCTCCCCCCCCTAAAAAAAATCACAATTGTGTAGGCAATCCTCATCGTAATGACCATTTGTGCTACCGTTTTGCTGTAACAACCCATTTTGCTATAAACCTGGGAGATGTTGCATAGGCTAATCGGAAGGCTTGGCCAGGTTTGCCACCGATGCGATGTGGGTAGAAACCGCCAAAAGAGACTGAGGCCAGCAACATGAAAGGGAGCATTGAAGGCGGATTGGAGTGGCACCGTCTGCCCCAAGCCAAAAAAAAAGGGGGGGGGTAGATAAAAACGAGAGGTTGCCAGCTCTTTTGGGTCTCTGGCAACAATCAGTACCTGATGTTTGCTGAAATTTCCCGGCCTGAGATCTGGATGGAGCCACAGGTGGCATGGTGCCACTGGCGTGTCCTCTATTCCCGCACGCTCCTCCAGCGTAGAAGCGGAATTAAAACCAAACAAGAAACATACATTTGAAGATCCTGGTGAACAGTTTTATTTTTTTCCTTCCTCTCTTTCTGCTCTGCTAGGAAATGCCATGCTGGTCACTTTTATTTTTGCGGGTGTATACATTTAATAAATAGATGTGAGAAGATGGGGGTGAAAGATACAGCACCGTTTTGATGGCTAAGGTTAAAAGAAGATTCAAGGGTGCATCTGAGATATTTTGGCACCCTCTCTCCTTGGATGGGTGTGTTATTTTGAGGAGGGGAAGGGTAGGACCTCTGCATTTTTTAGCCCGCCCCCACGTTTTCTTGCTGTTTGGCCTGGGGATGCGGGGAAGGCGTGGGGTCCAATTTTCTAATAGCAAAATTGCCGGCTTTGCACGAAAGCTTCAAGGGTTAGGGAATTGTCATCCTGTCCAAATTAGCATTTCACAACCCTGAACTGGTTTTGATGTCCCTCAGAGAGTTGTGGCTGTTCGCCTCTTTAATTGATTGTGTTTCAACACACACACACACACACACACACACACACAGCCCCATCTGCCTCAGTCCCATCTTGTTCAGGACGGATTTCCACTGAGTTTGTGAGGTCCTGTTTTCTCCAGGTTTTTGATGAAGTGACAACGCCTTGTTTCCAATTCTCTTTACTCCTGAGTCAGTCAGTCTGGCCTCTTTTGTTGGTGTGTGTGTGTGTGTGTGTGTGTGTGTTTCATTAAAAGTGAACAAAGGGGGGGGAGAGGAGGAAAAAAAGAGCAAAAATATAGAAAAACAGGTATATATGCGTGTATATATGTATATCTATCTATCTCTACCTATCTCTATCTAATCTATCCATCTTTTATCTCTACCTACCAACCTACCTACCTACCGGTATCTATCTATTTATCATCTATCTATCTATCTATCTATCTATCTATCTATCTATCATCTATCTAGCTATCTACTGTATCTATTTTTCTTTCTATTTATCTACTGTATCTATCTACTGTATCTCTCTATGTACTGTATCTTTCTATCTATCTACTGCATCTATCCATCCATCTATCTATATCTATCTCCCTACTCTATCTACCATCTGTCTATCTACTTACCTACCTACTTACCTATCTACCTATGTACCATGTTTCTCATATAATAAGGCCGGGTCTTTTTTTTTTTTTTTTGAGCCCCCCCCAAAAATGGCTAGGCCGTCTTTTTGGGGGTGACTTAATTCCTCCCCCCTTGCATCTTCGGGCAGGCGGGCGGCGACGGCTTGGATGTTTACCTCAGTGTTGGTGGGGCACTTTGTATCAGGGTCTGTTTCTGCATTCTTGGCCAGTATTGTCTGTCACAGAGTGGCGTTTGGAAGACATCGGCCTGGCAACTCTCCAAGCCTGATAAAGTTCTGTAGTAGTGAAATCTCTTGAAAGATTGTTGTTGTCCAGGGCTTTGCTGGAGAGAATTCACTGGAAACTAAATAAAAGGGGTTTTATCGGGACGAGGAGTTGGCTTCATGCTTTTGGGAAAACCTAGGTCATAACAGTTCCCCCCCTCCCCCAAAATGTAGGGTTGGTGATGATGATGTCATTCCAAGCCAGCCTGTTTTCTTAGCAGATCTTGGTGTCCCCCCCCCCATCTTTGTCTCCTCCTCTGTCTCTCCCTGAGCTTGGAGGAGGAAGAGCTCAGCTGTGAGGTTGAAGGACCCATCTGGGTCACCTTATTAAACTCTTCGCCCTCGGATGGTGCGTTAAGTGGACGAGCAGCTGAGAAGGTTAAAATGGAAGACGATGCCACGTCCGCTTGCTTGGAACGTCCCCTGCCTGCCTCTTTCTCTCTTTTAATTATTAGTAATTTATAAAGGAGACCTCTTTTGCCCCCTGTCTACCCCACCTCCACCAGGCAGCCCCGATAGCTTGCAAATTATTAGTAATTTGATTTCAATTGAATGAATAACCCCGCTGCAGCGAGGCACGGGTTTTGTCTCGGAAATCTAATTGGAGATAACACCATAGAAACTTGAAAAATGCATAGAGGAGGGGTTTGGTTGGTTGGTTGGTTGAGCTTTGCAGGGCCAGGGGAATGGGGGGGTGGGAAGGAATATGCAAAGCTGCTGCCTACGGGAGGGGGAGAAAAGAGATGGAAGATAATTGGGATTTAATTTCATTTCTTACCTATTCATTTGTATAAAGATGGGTGTTTAATTATCCGGCGCGGTGGATGGGAATGATTGCCACGGGGATGAATGGGCGTGTGGGTTTTCCCAGCGGGCAAAAAAAAATATATATATATATAAAAAGACATAAAAATGTGTTGGATGACAACCTCCAAGGCTTTGATGTCGAATCTTGATCGTGAAACTGGTTTTACATGCAGCTGACAGGGCGCTTTGAAAGTGTGTGCTGTGTGTGTGTGTGTGTGTGTGTGTGTGTGTGTGTGTAAATCATGGGATTTCTCCCCCCCACTTTCCAGGCAGTCCTCTTTACGACCAAAAGTGAGCGGAAAATTTCCACCATCGGCAAGACCTTGGTTGTGATGAACCAAAGGGGCGTGGCACAAAAGCAAATAAAGTCACAAAAGTAGGTAAAGTCCCTTTAATTCCTCCAACTTGGTCCCCAATGTCCAGTTATCATCGGCTGGGTATCGAGCTAGTATTTAATATTTCATGCCTTAAATAGGAGCAACCGTCCTCAGTCAAGCTTGGAATCTTTTCTGAATCTTTTCTTTCTCGTGGATGTGTTTGTGTGTGTGAGTTTGTGTGTGTAGAGTTTTCTGCAGATAGGTTGGCACAAGGTAGACCTCTTCAAAGAGAAAAGGATTGCGTTTTCCCTGGCATCAAGCTGGCTCCATCTCATTGTCGTGCAATTTAACTTGGTTTTGAATCCTGCCTGCCAAACCACGATCGCTTCCCATCCTCGTTTGTGACCAGCTTAGGTGTGAATGTTGTTTAGAAGTCACGAGGAACCCGACAAAGAGATTGGGGGCCCCTAGAGTAGGAATACAGATAGTCCTCATTTAGCGTCCACAATGGCAACTCGGTCATGAAGAAAGGTGAAGTGAAATCCCGACGGTACATCTGACAATCATTTCCAAAATGGGCTGAAATATCCAGATTTCTGGGAGGTTCTGGGAGTACAAACAAAGTTGCTTCCTGCAAAGATTCCTGTCCCTTTGCTCCTCCTTTATGTCTTATGGGAGTGCCAATCACCTCCAAGCCTTACTCGCGAGTCGCCCCTTTTGTCTTAACTGTTTTTGCCTTCTGGCAGCTCTGTGCATACGCACAGTGGGAACAGGCTCCCCTTGTTCCTCTGCCTCGCTGCTGTCAGATTCTGGAGGCTCCGGAGTCAGCAGATGGCCCTGGCCCCATCACTGCATCGGATGCAGGACCCTCATCCGATTCCCGGACTAGCCCATGTCCCTCCCCACTGTCTGACTCTGCTGCTGTCTTCGCAGGTTGCCAGCAGTCCACAACAGGCACCTTTTGAAGGGTGTGTGTGTGTGTGATTTTAAAATCTGCCTTCTTCCCTTTATTTTTTCTTTGATCTGCCTCTCTTAATTTCCTTTGTTTGTTGTCCTTGTGCCGTCTAACCCCCTCCTTGGGGTCCCTATCTCTGCCGTCCTTGATGAAAAATAAAATCTTAATTAGGAACGAGCTGGTTTCTTCCTCCGCTTGGCATCAAATCTTAGTAACAAGTGAAATGGCTTCTATTTCTCCCCCCTCCTCCTCTGTTTCCTGAAAGAAGAAAAGATTGTTATCTTTTTAGGTCTGTTGCCGCAATTCTTCCTTCTTTCCTTTCCCAGGGCTTTGAAGTTAACACACATGGCTGTTGTGTTAGTGTAACTCAAAGCATGCCTCTTCTTTTTAAGCGATGAGTGGTGTTCTCTTGTAAAAACGCTCCATTGCCTCTTGTGGAAGGAAGGAAATCCTCACTTGCTCAAAAACAATACACAGTATATTAAAAAAAACCACCTCAAAATATAGAATAACAGACCTGGAAGGAACTTTGGAGGTCTTCTAGTCCAACCCCCTGTTCAAGCATGAGTCCTTCTACCATTCCAGTCGACCCTGGAATCCCTTAATTCAGGGCACAGTCAGAGTGACTGGATGGAGCTGAGTATTCACTGGCCAGCTGCTCTTCCCGACGCCTATCCGGAGTTCACAGCAGATATTTTCTCTTCTCTCTCTAGGATTGCTACCTAGGATTGAACTCTCAACCTTCTGAATGGGAGGTGAGCATCTTCACCACTAGGCCACCTCGCCGTTTCCTATAATGTGAGCTGATAGAGGTAGTCCTCATTTAGCGACGAGAACTGGGCCTGGCAACTTGGTCATTAAGTCATTTGCGGGAAGCAAAGTCGTTCACTCTGTTCGAACTCAATCTTGAAGCTCTGTGTGGACTTTGTATTCCGGTTGCTTTTTACAGTTTATTTGGCACTTTAGTTGTTGGTAGCAATTCAAATGAGAAGAAAGGTGGGTGCTTATCTCAGGGGACTGTTTGGGACTCATTACAGGCTGGGAATGCACATAATTCCCAGCGTTGAAATAAAACCAAAGTTGTTTTAACTAAGCATGCACTTAATTATGGTCTCGGGAAGCCTTGATCAGAACAATTCATCCTCTCTGGCCTGTTTTGCCTGCCACTGACTTGCCAATCACGGGAAGAGGAAGGCAAAGCATTTGTTGTGCTGAGGGGTAGGTGTGGGGGCTCGGAGGAGGAGGGAGGGAAGGAGGGGGCTCGGATCAAGGAGCTGTCAGCTGCTGTCTGTCGGATCTCCTTCCTTGCTTTTGGCTGACTCAGAAGCCGTGGTCTTACCTCCCCGGCAGAGACGCTGACCTTGCACTGCGTCTCTTACAGGGTTTTTCTGTGGAGTCCTGTCCTCCAAGCTCTGCTTTGAATTACTGGGATTCACACAAGGGGGAGGATGGAAGGGGGGGGGGGGGGTGTTCCTTCTTTGGCGGGGATGAAAGGACTCCAAACTCCCCTTGCCGGGAAAGTTCAAGAACCCTTGGACCCGTTCCCATTGGGCGGGTGCCCGGGGGGAATAAAACATAAACAGCGTAGGAAAAACAGCCAAGGTTTACAACAATCAAAAGTTGGCCCAAACTTTGCAGGGCATCCTGGAAGGAAAACCAGAAACAGACCCTATTAAGTCTCATCCAGCTGTTGGCTAGGCACAGATGTTGGTGGCCAAGAGGGGAAGGAAGGCACGGGGGTTTCACTCCCCACCCCACTCCACCAAGGGCATCTGGTCAATCGTGGCCCCCACCGCTTCCCACACTACTGGACCTCTGGGGCCCCTTCCAAACTGGAGATGTTTGTTAAAAGCTGTTTTAGTCCTAGTTTTTTTCTTCTTCTTCTTCTTCTTCTCGGGGTTTCACACGACTGAAAGGTTTTGTAAGCGCGTCACATGTCAGTGTTCCAGAAAACCTCCACCCCAACCAATAACTCCGAGACAGACATTCTTTCAAAAGTTCTTTTTTTATTTGGGTAGTAAACTGGCCCATCTGGGAAATCCCGATTCTGAAAGTTCTGAGTTTCCTTGCAATAAGTAAAAAAAACTACAAATGCACCCCCTGTACCCATCATCGCATCACATGCTCCAATCACCATCCATTCCAGCTTGAGTCGTCCCCTCACCCAGGTGCAGAAATAACATGACCTTGACTTAGAAAAAGAATGCTATTATGTCTAAACATATAGCTCCAAGAAATTACCCCCTCCCATTTTCCCAGGCTCAAGAATGCGGCAGCGTGGAAGCGTCTGGTGCCAATATGGCTTCCAAAGCTGACATCACTTTGTTTCAGTGCCACTGTAACTTGGAACGGTCATTAAACGAATCGTCATACCCTTACGTCTTACCTATAAAGGTAGCCATTCCCATTAATTGGGATAATCAGTACAGATGTTAAACCCATTTGCACAGGTTGGTTTCCCCCCCCCCCCAAATATCCTGCAGGTGTATATGTTATAAGAGGTACTGTTGGTAGTCCTTGACTTACGACAGTTCATTTAGCGACCGTTCAAAGTTACAACAAGCACTGAAAAAAAAGTGACTATGAAATAATAAGAAATATTTTGAATATTAATTGTTATTAATGTTATTAATATTAATGGTTAATTGTCTTCCATTACGAAGTTTCTCCTTCATTCCAGGTTGCTTCTCTCCTTGATTAGTTTCCATCTGTTGCTTCTTCTCCAGCCTTGGTGCTTTGGACAATAGCTTGACCCCTTCTTGTCTTCAACCCACTTGAGTATTTTCAACCAGGATGGGAGTTTAAGCTGGATAGCCACATGCATGGACGTATCCCCCTCCCTCCTTCTACTTGGCCTATTACGTTGATGGCAGCTTTTCACTGTCCTGCACGCAGAGGTGTATCGATTTGCATGATGAATAGGAACCGATAATCGCCTCGAATTAATCCTCTAAACTCCTTTGCAGACATTTTTTTTTTTTTGCCTAATGCACCTCCGAGGTGCTTCTAAGGCTACGATAAGCTTTAAGAATTACTGGCCTTCTGGGACGCAGATCAATCCATAAGCCAGCTGCCTTCTCACCTGCGAATTAGTCTGGCTGGGCGTAGTAAGCTTTCCAACCTTAACACTGGGTTCGAAAAAGGGGTGGTGTGGTTGGGATAGTTGGGGAAGGAAGAGGCTAAGGAGGGAAATAACACCTGTGGGAATCTGCAGGTGACTTCTTCAGGTGCGTTGGGCCTTTTTGGGGAGGGGGAAAATCACATTTTTGCCTGCTGAATGTTGAGATGTCCCTATGTACGGGGATGACAGATTATGCAGGGTGAAGTGCCCTTTCTCTTAAACTGTGGTCAGGACGTAGTGTGTTTGTGGGTGTGTTGTAACTCACAAGCATTGTGGGTTATCGTTGTGTGTGTGTGCATGTGCTGTTTGGAAAGGAGGACTTGCAAAGTATTCAGCCAAGGGTACTATTCCAGATAGTATCCTTTTTCATCTGTCTCTGGATCAGGTGAGTAAAATTGCCTGTGGGCTGGATTTTGGGGATGCAACAGGTTTGCAATTTACAAATCCTTGCCTTTTTCCCCCTCCCCAACTCTTCTTGTCTGCTTGAAGGGGTTCTGGAAAACTTCACAGTCTACGGATTTGGGCTGGTCTTAATTCAGATTTGTCAAGTTTGGGAACTTTTAAGGTGCAACCTTAAGCCTTAACCTCTTCAGAAAAGTCTCCCTTCCTGGTTTTCTTCTTCTTTTTTCTTCTTCCTTTATCCTGGAAGTTTGCACTTCTTTTGTTTTTAGACGGTCTTTAGCAAAACGCTGCTTGATTCTGAAATGATGAATCAACATCGTAATAAGTGTCGATGTATTCAGGAGCATGGAATGCCATTTGAGTGACAGCACTGAGGAATGTGATGTGTGTGTGTGTATTTTAAGCGCTGACCATTTCCATGAATGTCTGCTCTTGTGCATGTTGTTTTTCTCTTTCTTTTTATTATTGTCGATTCCCTTTAAACAACCAGATCTTGTGCACGGTTTGTGAAAATGCAAAGACCGGTGCAAATTCCTCTTAAATCCAGGGTCCCAGTTATTAAACTGCGGCTGTGCTTTGCAAGTACCTTTGCTCTTGGAAAAACAATTTGGATAAACGTCCTGTGTGGATAGTTAAAAACGCAGAGTTTTTTTAAAAATATGTTTTTGGTTTACATGTGAAACTGCCCAGAATTTTGGGCAGTTGGGTGGCAAATCAGTTTAACAAATAAATAAATAAAAGCCTGCGACAATTTCCCCCTACCTGTCCAAGTGAGTCACATGTTTCCCCCCTCCCCCTGTGAATTGTTCTGTTGATCCAAAAGGGGTGGAACCATTAGACTACGGTTCCCATCATCCTCAAGCGGCGTGGTGGATGGTTCTGTGGAGTGCTGGATGGGAACCAATTTGGAAATGTCTTCTCCTCTTCCTTTTTCTGTCGATGTCTCTCTGAGAATCGGGTGATTGATTGAATCTTTTGGACAGGGGAACGTCCTTCTCCAGATCCACACACACACACACACACACACACCCTCCACAATTCCTCTGCTGCCTTTAGATCAATCCCTTGTTTGCAGCAAGTGGATTTTCCTTGACGAGAGAGGAGTGCTGGAAGAAAAGAAAGAAAGAAAAAAAAAAGGAACCTTCGCACAATTCCCCACTTCCTAAAAATTGGCCCAGAAAGCCCAAACCTCTCCATCTCCAATCCACATGGCAGCTAAGAAGCCAAAAGAAAGAAAAAAAAATCCCAGCTCGCTTTTTTAAATGCACGATTCGGTTTGTGCGATGAAATTAAAAACAGGCTTGTGCGCGAAAAGAAGGGACGTACACAAAAAGCAGATGAGAAGCGGGAAGGAAAACTTGTAGACGACAGAGGGGCTTGGCTAAATCCTGGAGGGGTGCAGCGGAGAGAAGTCTTCCCGGAGATGCTGATGTGAGCCCTTTTCTCCCCTCTCTCTCTCTCTCTCCTTCACAGCCAAAACGGTGATCTCACCTCTTTCCTCTCCAGTCTTAACCAGAGCCGGCAGCTCGGCATGCCCGAGACCCAGAACCGCTGTGAGTTCAAACGAAGCAGCCTGGAGGTTGGCTTGGGAGCAGCAGGTAAGTGGCACACAGGAACACAGAGGGAGTCTGCTTTGGGCGTGTGCGTTTGCACGTAGGGGTGTGTGTGTGTGTGTGTGTGTGTGTGTGTGAGAGAGAGAGAGAGAGAATTGCATGGATGGGAGGGTGTTGAAATCCGCTCCTGGATTCAGCCACCTGTGTGTGTTTTCGAGCCCAGGAAGCTGAACAAGCCTCCAGGGGAGTTTGGCAGGCAGCGGTGCAAAACGAGGTTGTGTGGTGGGTTGTGTAATTTCATTAATCAAAAGCGGATCGTGTGTGTGTGTGTGTGTGTGTGTGTGTGTGTGTGTGTGAGGGCTCCCCCACTCCCTCCCTTCTCCCCCTCCCCTTATTTGCACCTTCTGCTGCCGGTTGACCTTTTCGGAGCGTCAACAGAGAGCGGAGCGGCTTGTCTGCCCTCAGAATTAGGGGAGAATTAGGGGGAGAGGGAAAGGTCAATCTCTTTCTCCCTCCTCCCCAGTGGAGAAATGGGGCGGGTGGGTGGCAGACGAGCGAAGGTGACCCTTCAGCTGTCGTTCACCCCAGAAGTCCCCCCCAAAGCTGGACAGCATCACATAAACTCAGCTGTGCTTGAGACCCAGAGATAAGCCCAGAAAATAGAGGATACGGGTATCTTGTTGTTTTGGAAAACATGGTTATATTTTCCCAGCTCCCTGTAAGGAAGGAACGGGGGAGTCGATTGGCTTGGGAGGGAAGAGGGGTTCAGAAGGCATTTAAAACTTCGAAAGAAAGGCATGATCTAGAAGGGAAGACCCTCTCCCAGTTGTGGGGTTCAGCTGGTTCGCACCAGTTTGGGAGAACCGGTCATTAACTTTCTGCACAGTTCGGCAAACTGGTTGTTGGAAGAAATCATGAAGGGCTGTCATGCCCCTGTTGGAATCTGACTCCGAGGGAGAGGAGGATCAGCTGACAGGGAGTGGGAGTGTGGCTCCGGTGGCTGTGGAAGAAACTGGGGAAGGGCACAGTCCGGCTGGGCATTCAGAGGAAGACCCAGGCCCACCCCTTCTTCATCTTAGGGCACACAGGGAGGAACGGAGAAGGGAGCAATGTGAGTTGCGTGGCTTATGGGGGAGGAAAGGGCCCTGATCCCCTTCATTAGCTGCAGCTGGGAAAACTGTTTAAAAAGGCAAACCGCACACAGCAAAGTTGCTGGAAGCAAAGCGTCTTATCTGGGTTCTGGCGTCCTCCCAACTGTGTGTGTTTTGTTATCTTTTGGAAGTCTGCAATCCCTTATCCTGCCCTGTCTGGTTAATTGCTGCAGCAAGTGGTTTGTGTTGGTTTTTATTTATAATCAATCTACACGTACTTTGGGTTCGGACTGAATTTCTGCCCTTTAAACACTGTTCTTGGGAGAGTTTTTTTTCTCCAGCCGATGATAACTGGACATTGGGGGCCAGGTTGGAGGAATTAAAGGGACTTTACCTACTTTTGTGACTTTGTTGCTTTTCTGCCACGCCCCTTTGGGTCATCGCAAGGGCAGAGAACCGGTTGTTAAATTTTTTTGAATCCCACCCACTGCCCTCTTCCCCCCGCTTTCCCCCCTTTCCCAAATTGTGTAAGGGGAACCCATTTTTTAACCCAATCGCATTCTGCTCATATGCTCAAAGCTGAATCAAGGTCTGTTTGGTTTCCTTGGGTGCCTGTCGGCAAACTTTACCAAACCCCGAAACGCATACAGAGGCGTGGCGTCCGTCCTCTACTCATTTTAGTTTTTAATTATTGGGCAGAGGGACAGGGGTTCAATCCAGAGAGCCCAGGGGTGGGATTCAAAGAATTGAACCAACAGTTCTCTGCCCTAATGATTTCTTCCAACAACCGGTTCTCCAAACGGGAAAAGTTAACAACCGGTTCTCCCGAATTGGTGCGAACCGGTGAATCCCACCACTGGAGAGACCACCGCTGTTTGGAGTTTGCAGCCTCTGTTCTGTCCCTTTGCTGCCGAAATTTTTAACCATCTGTTTTTTGAGGAGCCTGCACCCTTCCTGCCTCTTCCTCCCCCGAGATTCTTCTGGGATTGGGAAGGAGGCTAAAAGGTACCCATCACTTTAAAAAGAAAGTGGGAGGAAACCCTGGAGATTGGGTGGCCTCCCCACCTCTGCAGCACTCGATAATGGTTCAGCGTGAGGCAAGATGCCGTCTTAAGTCTTCAGGAATCGAGCCAAGCTGCCTTCTTTGCCACAGTCCTGGATTATCTTTGCACTCCGTGTTTTGTTTTTTAAAGCGCATCCTGCTAATTGCACAAACATCCAGCTTGCCAAGGACTCTGGTGGCTTTTGGCATCGTTTAACCTCACTCCACCTACCCCCCGCCCGCCCCAAAAGAAACCCCAGCCTGCAAATGGAAAATGGTCTCCTTGAGGCCAGAATGTACCCCCAGCCCAGTTATAATGTGGCCTCGTGAGCTCATGGAAAAGAGGAAGGGGCTGGAGAGAGATTTGAGAGAGAGAGAGAGTGAGAGAGAGACAGAGAGAGAGAGAGAGAGGGTGAGAGAGAGGATGCTGATAAAATCTAATTGCTGCATCGATTTTGCTCTCTCAGAGCGGCTGTCAATGATTGAGGTGTTCTTAAGATCTCTGATGCAACACTTAGCTGCTTCTCACTCAGCCTTGGCCCACCAGGGACCCGGGAGGTATTACCGACATCTCTTAATCATGGAGTAAGGCAGTGTGTGGTTAAGATCACCCTTACCCACCCAGTAGGAAGGGATTTGCTTTTTCTCTCGTGTTGTGAAAACCTACGTCACCATTAGAGGGCAGGAGAGAGAGAGAGAGACAAAGGCACAGGAAATGCCACCTCTCAGCTGCCCTCTGCTGGTGGTTGGTGGGATTCTCGCAGCCTAATTTTTTAGCCCTCTTGTAGACCACAGTTGTTGTTGTTATTATTTTTTGGGGTGGCAGGACAGTTTGTGTCAAAGATCGCAACAAATTTCCAGAGAGGAGGGAGGTGCAGAGTTAAAAACGGTCCCCCAGCATTGACTGGGTAATAAAAAAAAATCTGCTCGGGGGCGAGGGGTGAGCAGGGAGGCTCAATTGAATTATCCACTCTGTCCTTCCAGTCCAGTGATTCAATATTTTCGCTCGTCCGGCTGGCTTCTGCTTCCGCAAGTAGAACCGACTTCTGTAATCCTTCGCGCATCCAGATGTTGGTTCGCCCCTTCAAGCCTTCCTCCTCCTACTCCAGAGTAAAAGGAAAGAGACCTTAATGCAGTCTCCGCTCCAGTAATTTGTCCCGAAATTGGCAACGCACGGAAGGGAAGCATAGGGAAACGAGGGGAAATCCCCCCTCCTCAAAAACGCCCCCACCCCACCATCCTCTGGGTCTATAATTTGTTCAAATGCCCAGCTGGGAAACAGAGAAGTGGAACAGAATTATGGGTCTCTCAGCAGAGGAGAAGGAGGAAGGGAAGTGTAGTGATAGCAGTGGGAATTTTGAAACTTTGCGGTCTTTTGCTTCGTATCAGGGAGATGCGAAAAGCAGAATTCCGTCTGAAAATAAAACCGTTCACGTTTTTTATGATTTACTAGCTGGATACCCCTGCTTCGCTACGAAACTATGTGGTTGGGCTTAGTTTTGGGGGAGGAAAATAAGGGGGAAAAATTGTGCCTCTGCCTACCACCATCCATCGATATTCACCATGGCTAGCATCCTGTCAGCGTGTGAGAGAGTTGAGGGCTGTTTGGAAACTGAAGCAGTATTTCCTGTGTGAGCAAGAAGGAGACAGCTAGGAGCCTGGACGTGGCTTAGCTCAACTGTTCTGTCCTAAAGCTGCTTGGTGCTCTGAAACTGAAAGCTGAAACTGAAACTCCTCTGCTTTTGTTTTGCATTTGGAAGAGATTTATTTTCAGGTGGGGAGGGGGAGTAAAACTTCTTAGCATCAGAGCGTGTTAATAATAATAATAATAATAATAATAATAATAATAATAATAATAATAATAATAATAATAATAATATAGGAATATTCTAAATGCTCTGATGGTCGTTCTGAAAAATCCTTTCTTAGTGAGCCCCTAGAAGCCAAGAGGAACATACGTGCCAAATTTCAAGTTTGTAGGCTTTATGGTTCTGGAGATTTTGTGATGATGCATGAGGGGTCTTTTGCAGATGATAGATAGATAGATTCCCCATTTGTTGCAGGATTTGTGGTGGTTTTTGTTTTTTTCTTCCCTTGCTGTTCCAGGTGAACTAAGTAGAACCTTTTCTTCTTAACCTGACCGCCTCCGTGGCTTCTCGTGGTAAAATTCCCATGCAAGATGATGGGATGTACGGCAATATTCTTGGCAGGCAGGGATAAAGGCTGTTGTTAATCTTAATTGATAGCAGCACACAAAGGGATGAACGCCAGAGAGGCACCTGAGAGGATTTGGCGCGTCTGGGGAGGTCAACAAATCCTATTTTTTCTATCCGGTTAGGTAAATTTGCTTAGAAAGCAAGATAGTGGCAGTGACTTGTGGGGTACAGGGAAGGGAACCCCCGAATTGAGCACCTGTGCTAAAGTTGCTAACTTGGATTTTTCCGTTCTGTTGCTAGCTTTGCAGTTAGTCCTCGACCGTCATAAATAGGAACCTGCTGCCAAGCATCTAGGACAGAGGTCTCCAAACTTGGCAACTATTAAGACTTGTGGACTTCCAACTCCCGGGAGTTGGAAGTCCACAAGTCTTAAAGTTGCCAAGTTTGGAGACCTCTGATCTCGAAAGAGTGCAGAGAAGAGCCACAAAGATGATTAGGGGACTGGAGGCTAAAAGAACAGTTGCAGGAATTGGGTGTGTCTAGTCTGATGAAAAGAAGGACGGGGGCTGGACTAGAAGACCTCTAAGGTCCCTTCTAACTCTTGTTATTCTATTCTGTCCGAATTTTGATCACGTGACTGCGGCGGTTGCTGCAAAGATCATAAGTGTGAAAAATGGTCAGAAGTCACTTTTTTTCAGCGCCTTTGTAGTTTCCGGACAGTCACTAAATGGACTGTTTGTAAGTCCACGGCTAGGTTTCCCTGCTTGAACAGGGGTCAGACTAGAAGACCACCAAGGACCCTTCCAATCCCGTTATTTTATCTTCTAAATTTCTGTATATTTTTTTTTAAAGATCCATCTTTTATTTCCTGTCTGCAATTCTCAGAGCCCCACCCCGCTATAATTCAAACCCTGAAATTCAACCATGCAATTTCATTTTTTTTTAAAAAAAGCATATTAATTAGGCCAAGGGCCCCCTGTGAGTCTTAGCTCCTCTGTTTTATTTTATTTAATTATACAACTATCAAAAAGCTCCCCCCAAGGGGGTATGTATACCTTGCCTGCTCTGATGGGCCTCTTCTCACACCGGCCTTTTTCAAAGCTAAATGCTTCCTTTTTAAAATTTTCTTATTTTTTTCATTTTAAAAGGCAGGAACGTGCACTGTCTATGTCAGCCCATGGTTTGCCTCCCCTGTTTTAGGCCTTGTGCAAATGTAAGGGGATCGATACGTTATAGATTTGTGTGTTCCTTGTGTGTGTGTGTCTGTGTGTTCGGAGTGCCAGACCTTCCTTCTCACGCCTGCTTTGGGTGCTGATTTAAACTGAAGGATTAAAAAAGGAGAATGGCTTGGAATGGAAGCACCGGAGGAGTATACCCAAATCTCACAAATTTCCACCACCCCCTCTTTTCATTTCCATTTCCCCATTTTTTTGGGGGGCAGTGTGTGTGTGTGTTTGTGAGGCTTTGCAATGAGACGCGACTCAAGGGGAACCAGGGTGCAGGAGTTAAAACCTCGTCATGCAGCTCTGCAGCTTATATAAATTAACCGGGGTCCCTGCTGGTTCCCCCAATAATTGGGTCGGCCAGGGCCCATCAAGCTGGCCTCTTCCTCTCCCTGGGGAACTAATTGAGCATCCTGAATTTTGGGCGGGGGGTCAGAAAATGCCCCGCCAATTAAAGAACTTGGCATGGCGACCGCTGGGCAGCCTGCATCCCTTCCCTGCACGTCTCGCTCTTCATTCCCCCTCCCTCCATATTCTTCTATTTTCCTCTTCTGTTCCCAGAGCACTTTTTAACAGATTGACGGAGTTGGAAGGGACCTTGTGGGTCATCTAGTCCAACCCTCCGCCACCCAAGCAGGAGACCATTCCTGACAATGGCAGTCCAGGTTTTTTTTAAATGTCTTTTCCCACCTCCTTTTCTGGGAAAAGCACCTCCATTCTGATTTTTTTTGAATGGAAGTTTTCCGAACCCACAGAATATCTGAATTTTTTCCATTACATTTTGATTTTTTTTCTTTAAAGAGTTTTTTTTTCCAAACCAGCAGAATATCTGAATTGTTTCAAACTGCAAAAGGAGACTCGGGAAAGTTTAGTTAAATAGTTTTTGAAAAAAGTAAAAATAGACATTCTTCCCCCCGCCCAGCAAATAACAGTCCTCAACTTATGACTACAATGGGAGAGGGGGGGGACAGTATTTGCCCATCCATCCTTCCATCCGTTCGTCCCTCCATCCTCCCATCCCTCCATCTATCCCTCCACCCTAATGTCAGCGTTCCAGCAACCCTCCAATCCAATCAATAACTCCGAGACAGACGCCTTTCAAAAGTTCCTTTTATTTGGATAGTAAACTGGCACATCGGTGGAATCCTGAATCTGAAAGTTTCGGGCTTCCTTGCAAAAGTCAGAACTACAAATCCATCCCGCCTCTTAGACATCATCACATCACATGGTCCAATTCCCATCCGTCCTAAAAGTAAGATTCCCATTTCATTCTGTGCCACACTCCATGACCTTGAACCAAAGAAAAGGATTTTATTTTGCCTCTACTCCAATGAATTCCTCCCTCCCACTTTCTCAGGCTCAACTGTGGCAGCAATGGAAGCCTCGAATCTCAATATGGCTTCCAAAGGTGACACCTTCCATCTATCCGTCTGCCCATATATTCATCCACCCATCTGTTTGTCCCTCTGTCCATCCCTCCGTTCATCCCTCCATCCTTCCATCCGTTCATCCCTCCATCCATCTACCTGCCCAGACTTCCTTTCATCCGTTCATCCCTCCGTCCTTCCATCCCTTCATCCCTCCCTCCATCCATCTATCTATCTGCCCATACATCCCTCCATCCTTTCATCCCTCCATCCTCCCATCCCTCCCTCCATCTATCCATCTGCCCATGCATCCCTCTATCCTTTCATTCCTCAGTCCTCCCATTCCTCCATCCATCCCTCTATCCTTCCATCTATCCGTCTGCCCATCCCTCCATCCCTCCCTCCATTCCATCCCTCCTCCATTTTTCTATCTTGCCTGTACTCCCAGCCACTTGCAGGCCTTAATGTGACCGTCCATCCAAAATTGTGCGATGCTAGACACCTTGTAGCCGCCAATCCAAGGATACATTGAAACACAGTCCGCCCTTCCCACCCACCCAACCCTCCCAGCTTAACCCCCAAGTGTTAGCTCAATTGCTTGGCGGGGAGCGCCAGATCTATACACCCCTCTGGAAGCCTAAAAGGTAAGAGAGAGACCCCCTTGGATCTTCCGACAGGAGACCCGTGTCAATACAAATCTCTAGGGACCCCCAAAAGAAAATTGCAAGATTTTCTCCTCCCCACCGCCTCAAAGAAAAAGCAGGAGAAGGTCACCTTGTGGTGCTTTTCCCACCACCTCCTCCTCCTCCAAGATCTGCTTTTCCCACGCATCCAACGCATTTATGCTTTCTTTCCCCTCTGTCTCTCTTCCCTCCCTGTGGTCGCCCTTCACAGTCATTCGTCGTGCGTTTTCTTCTCCGACACGCGCGCCCCACCCAATAATCCCCGTCGCACCCAGGGAAGACACTATTTGGAGCCTTTCCTCTCCGCGTGGCTCTTTCCTCCCCCCGCAGCCAATCAATGGCAGCCTCTTCGGCCCGGCAGGGCTCGGCAAACACCAGATCAATAAGTTATTAGCACCATTCTGTCAGCTGTAATGTGGAGATTGATCGGGACTGGGGAGCTACCAGCACGCCGCTTGGCACTTCCCCTGCCTGATAAAGATGACAGATTAAGGGGATAAAAAAAAAAGAGAGGGGGGGGGGAGAATTAACTTTAGCTGTCAAAGGCCGGCAGGGGCTGTGGGGGCAGGGTGTGGGCAGCCCCGTGATTGACGGGGGACATTTCAGGGACAACGAGGTTGCCACCCCTGGGCATCTGCGAGCCAAGATGGCATCTCTGGGCCGCGAGGTGTGAGAAAGTGACGCGGTGCCGATCCTACGCCTGGCATAGGATTGGCCCGTTGCCCAACAGAGGAGATAAAGTGGGCAAGGTGGAGAATATATGGAGAGCTGGCACCCTGCGGGCGAGACCAGGAGACAGCTGGCACCCCGCAGGTTGAATGGCTCCTTTCAGTAGACAGTTTTTGCAGGTTTTATGGAAGGGCAGCATGGAAAAGGTGTAGTTCAGAGATGGGGAAGGATGCCCCCCTCCCCCTTTATGACTTGTGGACTTCAACTCCCAGAATTCCTGAGCCAGGGATTCTGGGAGTTGAAGTCCACAGGTCCTGAAAGGGCCGTCGTTCTCCATCTCGGGTAGAGTTGAAGGATTCTAAGCCTTAAGCATTTTTGTTAGACAGGGTTGGGGGTGAGGGGAGAGAAAAGGGTGCTACTTTTTATTTTAAAAAGATGAATCTAAGTCTTAAATTCTTCATCTTCTTAAAAGATGGATTCTGAGGTTTGTCTTTTTTTTAAGGCAACCTTAGAGCTGCGAGGGGGAAGAGGGAATGGAGTTGGCAGACAGACAGACAGAGAAAGAGAGAGAGACAGACAGGCAGGCAGAGCCTGGGGCATCTGTCAGCCTTCAGATGGAGAGTCCACAGCCTCCAGGTCTGGAGGTGGCTGATGAGGAAGAGGAGGAACAGCTGGGTCCAGTGCCTGACACACAGATGCACAGAAGGCAGAGGAGAGGAGAGCAGTGGAAATCTATGGGCCAGTCCTTGGGACGGAAGAGCCATCACTGCTAGTGACATCCCACCCTAGTTCTGGGGATAAAAGGCAGGGGGCAGAGATGGATAGATGTGGCAAACAACTAATCATTGTCAGGATTCCGGCTAGTTACCCCCAATTAAATCTTGAGTCTCGAGTCAAACTTCCAAAACTTAAAAAGGATTTATTGGGAGTTAACATGTCTGGCATTGCCTGGGTATAGCCGACTCCGAGACACATAATTCATCGTCACCCTTGACCCTAGTTTTCCCCCACCCCTCTGGGCGTATCATAATTCATATATTCTCCAATGGGACACATCCCTAGCCCAGAGTCATCAATCAGGCTCTCCAGTGAGAATTTTGCCCGGCAGAAACTTCAGTCACCTAGTTACTATCTTTGAAAACATTTATCAAATGCACTTTCGATTTCCAAGCTGCCGCACTGCTCTTTCAAACCCCTTCTCCCCCCCTCCCTTTCTGTTGGCAATTCTAAAAAGACTCTAAAAATATGTTATGAGTTGACATTCATCTCCTGGCCGGCTGAAACTTAGTTAGTCTGCGGTGAGAGACAAAACTTTTTTGCCGGAGCTGCTGGTGCTCCTAATGAAGGAATCTTTTGAGTTAACTTTCAGGGGGTTTGTCGTGTTTGGTGAGCTGGAACAGAACTGTTGTAAGTCGAGGACTACCTATGCTTGGAAGGATAGCTGGTGTGTGGATGTTTTCCTGAGAACTTGTGGCGTCCACACTTCTGATGGGAAAGCTAATTTGGCCCTTCTTTGGAAAGAAGAAAGTTCTTCGCTTCAAATGAGATTTAAAAGCAGACCATTCCCAACGGGGGAAAACTCATGGGGGACGACGGGGAAAACTCATTTGTACACATTTGCGCTCAGGGTTTATGGTCTGTGAATGTGTGGCGAGCAGATGTGAGAGTTGGGATTTATTTCTGAATCTTTGATCATGAAAGCCCAGATTTGACTACCGTAGGCGTCTTCTCTTGTCATTATTAGCTTGGCTTCTCTTTCTATTTACTGTTTTCTTTTTATTTATTACGTTCGGCTCTTGGCAGCCCACACGGGAAAAAAAACCAAAACAAAACTTAAGCATCAAGAATCAAACATGCAGCTTTGCGCATCCAGGCTTAGATTAGCAGTCCTGGAGATAATTAAGATTCTGACTGGTTTTCAGAGAAACCCTGGTTTTCAGAGCCCAAACATATGTTAGATTTCTTTCAGACCATATTTTTTCTTTTCAGGGAAGAAAAAAAAAAACCTGGTTGAGCATTGCACAGAAAAACCTGCTTTTGAAAATGTTTATTCAAGCTCTCATTCATCCTAATTACCGAATCTGCACTTTTGTTCATCACCTGTGTTCGTGAGGGTTTATTTTCCGATATTTATAGCCCACTCTGGTTGAAATAGACTCTTGACTGGGCACCGTGAATTCAAAAACGAAACCAAGATATTAAAATCCCCGTGCCAGGATTAAAAACGACCTGTAAAAACTTAACCCACTGTCATTGCCATCCTAGATGGTTTACCTAATAAACTGTAGGTAAACTAAACCTCTCTGTCATGCCCCTGTCAGAATCTGATTCGGAGGGGGAGGCCGAGCAGCTGACAGGGAGTGGGAGTGTGGCTCTGGGTAGCTGTGGAAGAAACTGGGGAAGGGCACAGTCTGGCTGGGCAGAGCAGGGGAGAGGTAGAGCAAGGGAGAGGAATTTGGAGGACGACCCAGGCCCACCCCCTCTTCATCCTAAGGCACACAAGAAGGAACGGAGAAGGGAGCAACGTGGCTTACAGGAGAAGAAAGGGCCTTGATCCCCTTCATGGGCTGCAGCTGGAAAGACTGTTTAAAAGGGCAAACTGCACATGGCAAAGTTGCTGGAAGCAAAGCATGCATTATCTTGGTCAAGGCTTATCTGGGTTTTGGCGTCCTCCCAACTGTGGTTGCTGCGTTATCCTTTGGAAGTCTGCAATTTATCATCCTGGCCTGTTGTGTTAATTACTTCAGTGTGGTTTGTGTTGGTTTTTTTTTTTATTTCTAATTATCTTTACTTTGGGTTCGGACTGCATTTCTTCCCTTTGTAGACTGTTTTTTTGAAGAGTTTGATCTCCAGCCGGGGATAATTGGACACTGGGGGGCCAAGTTGGAGGCATTAAAGGAAATTTATTCTATTTTTGTGACTTTGTTATTTTTGTGTCACGCCCTGGGTCATCACACAATGCCTCAGACTACACCGCCCATTCTCCTTGGCAAGTTTGGTAAGGGGCTCTTTCCCCTCTGTTTTTGGGCGCCCCCCCCAAAAAAAAACTTTAAATTATGACGGGTGCCACCGGGTTTATAGACAAACCCCATCGGTGGGCTTCTATTTAAAAATCCCATGGCGAAATCAACGCCGAATTAAAATGAATAAAATCCACGTCGAGGCCCCGTTAAATTCCATAACCTCTAACTTTGCATGCTGATTAAACAAGGCAGATGGGGAGGGGAAACCCCCCCACCCACCCACCATTTAAATAACCCAATTTGCATATTTTTTAAAAAAAATCCCCTTTCGTCGTGCACGCAGTTTCTTGCAGTTGTGGTGTTGGTGAGGCGAGGAAACATTCCCAGCTCTTTTCAAAATCCGCACGCTCATTCAACCTCGAATCTTGGCTTCTCCTTAAAACAGAAAGGATCCTGGCTTGCACATCTGTGGCTTGTTTTGCACAAGTTTTTTTTGCTGGAGAATAATTGGGGGGGGAGAGAGAAAAAAAAATTAGATGAGAAGAAGCTTAGAAGCCTAACAAGGATGAATTCTTTTCGCTGGCCCCTATTCCACGGGTTTTCAATTCCCACCCCAGCCTTATTATGAAAGAATATTGATTTTTTTTCTTTTTTTATGTGCATGGGAAAAGAAGGGCGAGGTGGGGTGGGAGTGAGGGCCTTCTGTAATTGTGGATTATATATTTTGCACTGGCTGTCGGGAGGGAGGAGTTTGACCCTTCCTCAAAAGGTGGGAGGGGGGGAATTGAACCTGCAGAGACGATGGAGGAAGATCAGGGGCTGTACATTAGAGTGAATTCCTCCCCCTCCCCAGAACACCCCCCCCCTCCCATGTTTTACCTCAAGGCTCAGGAAGCCTCTGGGGAAATGCAAGGGAGACCATCAAATGATGCAGTTAAGTAAGGAAATAAAAGTAGATTATTATTATTTTTTTATTTATTTTTTTGCAAATTTATGGCTGGGAGCCTTCGGCATCGATCAGCGGCTGCCCACTCAAGGAAGGCTGGGAGCCGGGTTAGGGAAAAGGAGGCGAATGCTCCCAGCCACGCGTCTCCCTCCCTTTCTTTTCCTCAGCTGCATTGGGGAGGGGGGGTGTAATCTGTATTTGTGTGGGGGGGGGCTGTGTGTTGTGTGAGTGTGTGTTTGCAAGCCTCAAAAGGCTCACAGATTGTGGGAGAGGAGACATGGTGGTGGGGGAGAGGACAGTGTGCCTAATTGTGCATTTCCAGCTGACGTTTTTTTTCCCTTCTCTTCCTCTCTTTTCCTCCCCTCCCCTTCTCCTCCTTTCCCTTCCCTCACTTTTTCTTCCTTCCTTCTTTCTCTCACCTTTCTCTTCCCTTCCTTCCTTGCTTCCTCCCTCCCTCCTTTCTTTTACCTTCCTCCCCTTCCCTTCTCCTCCTTTCCCTTCCCTTCTCTCACCTCTCTTCCTCTCTCTTCTCTCCTTCCTTCCCTCCTTTCTTTTTCCTTCCTTCCCTCCCCTTTCTAGATGAAGTTTTAGGCAAAAGGAAAATCTGTGTGCCAGGTAGCAACGGAGACTGTCTTTTGGAGAGCAAAAAATCTCGAAGCGAATCCCCAAAAGGTGAGAAAAGGAAAGTCTCTCTTATGATTTGGTAGTGGAGTTGCATCTGCTTTCTTTTTGAAAGGAAGGAAGGAAGGAAGGAAGGAAGGAAGGAAGGAAGGAAGGAAGGAAGGAAGGAAGGAGACAGAAAGGGAAGGAAGGAAGAAAAGGAAAGGAAAGGAAAGAAGGAAGGATTCATTTCCAGGCTCCTGTCTTTGAGAAGATTTATTTTCAAAATTATTTTGAACTTTAATCAAGTCTGTCTAGCCTACTTCCCCTCTTTATTCAAATTTATTACCAGTTAACAATCTTTTTGGGGTATTTTCCAGATAGGTCATCCTTCCCTTCCTCCTGAAGGTTTGCTAAAAATGTGGTGCCCTGAATTCTTCTCCTTGTTTTCTCCTCCCCTTCCTGCCTCTTAAGCCCTCTGCCCCCAATCAGCAAAGTTACGGGTGGTCCTCGCTTAACGACAGTCCGAAGTTAGGACAGCCTCAGAAAGGGTGCTTTTGTGGGTCTGCAAAGGACTTTCGACCATCGCAAAACATGCCCAGTCAGATGATTTTGTGGGTGGGCTTGGCAACTGCCTCGCATTTGCAGCAAAACTAAAAATAAAACCCATTGGGTGTGCTGGATTTGTTTAACAACCACTGGAGTTGCTTAAAGACCATAGGATTTGCTTTGCAACCGTCATAAAAATAGTTGGAAACTCAAGCCACACCAATAATATAATGAAGGTAGTAGTGCCCCTTGTGGGTGTAGACTTCCAGATGGCACAGGCTTCTTCGTGACATTAGCAAAAGTAAGCAAAACTTTCCTGTTTTTATTATCCTACTTCCATTTTATTTGAGAGGGGGGGTGTCAAGTCCCAAGAGGGAAATTTGAACCTTGCGTAGGGAGAATGCTCTCGTCAGTGAGTCCAGCTGCAAGTCCACTTGGATTGGCGAGAGACACTGAGAAACACCGAAGGATGGAGAGGAAGCCCACCTCTCTCTTAAACTCCCTAGATTTGGGGTGCGTGTGTGGAAACTTACCCTCCCTTACTGATTAAAAATCATACTGGAAAATCCCAGAAGGATCCAAATCGGCGTTTTGGCTTTGTTTGTGTTTTGTTTTAATTGGTTAAATGCAACCTACAGTTTGCAAAGTGGCCCCCTTCTCTTTGAACTTCTAAACGCCTTTTCCAAACGAGTAGGGGGCCTGAAACACCCTCCCCTTTTCAAACCCCCTCTTTCCTTTCCCTCTTTCCACTGGTAAATAGGCAGCTGTCAATAAGGCCAAATCGGGGGGCTCGCTCCCAGCATGCTAATATCCAAGGGGTCCTTAAGCCTCTTTCAAAGGCTGTTTTCTACCATTTTTTTTGATCTGCTCTTGGACGGCAACCCTTGGATATTTTCTTTGCTAATTCTCCTTTTTCACCCTTCCTCCTCCTTTCCGTGCACACACACAAATGCAACACACACACACACACACACACACACACACGCTCCAGGCTCCCGCTGCATCCTCTGAAAAATTAATCAAGGTGATAGCGGTTTAATCTATCTCGCGGAGACGCTGAGCTTTAATCAGGCTTGGGCGAAACCCAGCCATCTATCGCTTGGGGATCAATGCCACGCCGCGTCCCATCGTCCCTCCTCCCCTCCTCAAACTGGAGTCATTCCAGCCCCTTCCCCTTCCTCAACTTCCCAATTGGAGTTGTGATCAATCACCTTGGCTGTCCCCCCCACCCCCGTCCTCTCTCCCCCCCTCCCCCCCCACGGCCAGCTTAATTATTTTATTTTTAATCGATCGGTTGATTAAATGTTTACGCCTCCCAACTTGGGGAGCGAGCTTTCGCAAATGAAACACACAGAACTATAAATTAATACAAGGATAAAAAACCAAAGGGGACACACACACACACACACACACACACACACACACCCTGGATAACTCACGCTGCCCTTAGCTGGATTTGCAGTTTAAGAGAAAAAGATTTGGGGAGTTTTTCTTGGATAGAATAGGATAGGATAGGATAGGATAGGATAGGATAGAATAGAATAGAATAGAATAGAATAGAATAGAATAGAATAGAATAGAATAGAACAAAGAATTGGAATAGGTATAGGAATAGGAATGGAATGGAATGGAATAGAATAGAATGGAATAGAATAGGAGAAAGAGAATAGAATAGAATAGAATAGAATAAGAATAGAATAAGAGAATAGAATAGAATGAGAAAGAATAGAATAGGAAAGAATAGAATAGAATGAGAAAGAATAGAATAGGAAAGAATAGAATAGAATGAGAAAGAACAGAATAGAATAGGAGAAAGAGAATAGAATGAGAAAGAATAGAATAAGAAAGAATAGAATAGAATGAGAAAGAACAGAATAGAATAGGAGAAAGAGAATAGAATAAGAATAGAATAAGATAGAATAGAATGAGAAAGAATAGAATAAGAAAGAATAGAATAGAATGAGAAAGAATAGAATAGAATTGAATTCTTTATTGGCCAAGTGTTTATTGGCCAAGAAGGAATTTGTCTTGGTGCAAATACTCTCAGTGTACATAAAAGACAAGAGACATTCGTCAAGAGTCGAGAATCAAGAGTCAGGATGGCTCTCTGGTTTGTGGGGTCTGAGCCTGTTGTGGCCCGTCGGCAGCGGAGGGAGCTGGCAGCAGAGACAGTAGTGAGGAGGTTGGGGAAGAACCTGGGCCAGTCTTGGAGGCTGAGGAGGGCTCGGACGAGGGCTCTGCATCAGAGGCAGGGATGGGGCCATTCTCACATTTTGGGGGTCACTATGAGCTGCTTTGTGTTTCTGAAGCCCTAACCTTTTCCTGTTCCCATCTGATAACACCGTGATACACTGCCCCTGAACGGAGAAGTTCCACCACATACCATCACCTCTGTTAACTATGGCTTGGAAGAACCTTATCTTGCCTTCCATAAATAGTGGCTCATAAAGATTTTATTTTACTTTAATCCCTTCCCTCTGCAGCAATGTCCTTATTGCACTCAATTTCTTTTTTTAAAAAAAAATTGAACATTTTTGCTGGAAGTAGGTGAATTCAGCCAGATTCTGCCCTTGAATCAATTGTGAGAAATCAATCCCATTTGTTTTGCGCATTTGGATCAATTCGAATCTCCCAATCCGGCCTGATTCGATTGTTTTTTTGTGGGGGGAAATGTCTCTAAAAAACAGGCGCGTAGTTTAAAACCGCCAGAAGCATTGGACGATCCAAATAGTTTTGAATCGATTCAGCCATCGGATGCTTTTCCGGTTGAGGGATCCACGTTCAAAATCCATCTCGGTCCAATGCTATGGACCACCAACATGCCACTGGGCTGACCCACTTTAACCAAGTCTCTCTCAGGCTTTAAAAACATCTGGATATTTTTGCTTCAGCTGTTTCTAGCTTCTCGGGGAGGGGGGGGAGGCAGTGATGTCAAGAGAGGGTGCCACACAGCGTTTCCTGCCCATGTGCGGAGTTTCCTACCTCCCACAATCGACTTCTCTCTCCTCTCTTCTGCTGCGTCTTTGGGATCTGTTCCAACCTAGGCTTCCCAATATCATGAAGCAGACTCCTCGTCCCGGTAAAACCCCTTTTATTTAGGTTAAAGTGAATTCCTTTCCAGCAAAGTCCAGGCCAACAGTCTTTTCTACAGACCTTTTATCAGGCTTGAAGAGTTGCCAGGCCGATAGCTTCCAAACGCCACACTGCAGCAGAAATTACTTGGCAAGAAGTCAGGAACAGATCTTCACACTAATTAAACGAACTAATTGTTCCCTGCAAACAACCCACCCCTTTTCGATCCTCTTTTATTCCCTATGGGAGGGGCCATTCACTGTCCACCTGTGGCTTTACTCCCGAGTCGACCCTTGTTCCTTGGCTGTTCCCTTCTTCTGGCAGCTCTGTGCATGAGCACACTGAGAACAGGCTCCAGCTGCTCTTCTTCCCCACTGATGTCCTACTCCGAAGGCAGCTGATAACTGTCAGATGGCCCCGGCCCCATCTCTGCCTCCGATGCAGAGCCCTCGTCTGAGCCTTCCCCAGACTCCAGGACTGGCCCATGTTCCTCCCCAACCTCCTCACTGTCCGAGTCTGCCGCCAGCTCCACTGGCCGCTGGCGGGCCACAACAGGGTGTTAGGAGCCAAAGGCGTCAAACTCAGCAGAACAGACAAGGGTAGAAATTCCACCCTCCTCCCCAAATAAAGATTGCGGGTTTGCTGCTCGGTCAGTTTTCCAGCCTGTCCCTTCCGCAGCATCTCAGCAGCTGAGAATTTGTAAAAAAAAAGGGGGCCTCAGGCTTGCCCCTCCCCAGCTGTCAAAGTGAGAACGGAAGGGAAATTGCCAAGGTGTCCGCCTTGATGGGAAGGAGTGGGGGGGGCAGGAAAGCTTCTCTCCTTCCCCCTCCGCTTTGCACCTGAAGCCTTTCCCCTCTCGATGTGTTGACAGTAATTAAAAATGCCACACTCTCTTTCTCTCTCTCTCTCTCTCTCTGTCTTTCTCGTTCCCATTTCCTGCAACCTCTAGCTTATTACCGGAGGGGGGAGAGAGAGAAATGATGGTGCTCTTGAAACTGGAGGGATTTTGTTTTCCTTCCTCTCCGGCAGACTTGAAGCACACACACACATGCGCGCGCGCACACACACACACGGATCGGGGAAGGGGATGACAGACAGTGGGTGCAACGGGGCATTCTCTCCTGGGAGGTTGGGGGTCGTTCGGCTGCTGAACTTGGGTGGGCTTGTCAGTCAGTGGCAAGGGGGGTATTGGCAGAGGGAAGGTTGCAGGAGGGGGTCGGGGGAGTTTGAAAGTCTAGACAAGGTTGCCTCCTTCCCTGGGGTGGGGGGTTTGCAGGACCTGAGTCCAGTCTCTTCTCTGCTTCGTTAACCCCTCCCCCGCCCCCAATAAACGGGTCTCCATGCCGGAAAGCAGGTGGGCTTCCTGGGCTGGAAAAAGGGGAATTTCCAGTTCTTGGCACTAGGCAAGAAAAGTGAATTTTGTCCTGACCGCAAAAATCACCAGACTCCTCATCCTGACAAAGCCCTTTGTTATTAGGCTAAATGTGAATTTCTATCATTCACATCCAGCAAACGGTCCTTTTCAAGGGTAAAATTACGACCACAGACTTTGATCAGGTTTGGAGAGCTGCCAGGCCGGTAGCTTCCAAACGCCACACTGTAGCAGACAATGTTTGGCAAGGAGTGAGGAACAGATCTTCACCGTAATGAATGGAACTAATTGTTTCCTGCAAAACCCCACTCCCCTTTCGGTCCTCTTTTATTCCCTCTGGGAGGGGCCATTCACCGTCTACCTGTGCCTTTACTCCCGAGTCAATCCTTGTTCCTTTACTGTTCCCTTCTCTTGGCAGCTCTGTGCATGCACACACTGGAAACAGGCTCCAGCTGCTCTTCTTCCCCACTGATCTCCAACTCTGAAGGCAGCTGGTAACTGTCGGACAGCCCTAGGTCCATCTCTGCCTCCGACGCAGAGCCCTCATCAGATCCTTCCCCAGACTCCAGGACTGGCCCAGGTTCCTCCCCAACCTCCTCACTGGCCGAGTTTGCTGCCAGCGCCACTGGCCGGTGACAGGCCACAACAGTTTTAAAGAGAACAGATTGGCTTAAAATCAGGCTTGGGTCTTGGAAGTGTGCCCCTCACCACAGTGCTGGGGTGACCGCCTTCCCAGTCTTCCTTCTTCCCATCCTTTCGCGCGGAATCTCCTTGTGGCCTCCCATCCATTGACGAACAAGGATTTTCTTGGTTTTTAGAAAACCAGGAGCTGTCAGCTCGGTCCTGCCTTGTTTAGCAACGGACATTTCAGGTGCCGATTATGGTCGTATAAGATGCTTGCCATAATGCGTAAGATTATGATCGTAAGATGCTTGTAAGACGGTTGTGCTTCCAAACAGCCTTCGAATCCTTGACAACGGTAGTTTGTGGCAGTAAATAAATTGCTCTTCCCCTTCTGCAGCCTGGATTTTTCCATCAGGTGGCAGCTTTCTCTGGCCCCAAAATGTCGTTGAAATGTTTCATACAAAAGTGATGTATAAATAGCGTGAATTAAAAAAAAAAGAGACAGAGAAAATTCGGCGAGGCTTCTTCCAACTCCCATGAAGCATTTTAGTCTTTGCTTTGCAGCTAAAAAGTAAAGAGACGTTTAAACCGGCCCTGTTTTTGATGTCCACTTTTTGTTAACCAAGAACGAAGTTTTCTTTAATCAGATTTGTTGATAAAGAAAAGGCAATGATGTCGCACAAGTCTCAACAGTGAGATATGTTCCCTTGAGCACTTAAATTTGGCGAGACTTAATTTTATTTTTTAAAGAGAGGTGGAGGGGGCGGGAGATGCAGAACCCTGGATAAAAATCTTCGCCCCCCCCCTCCCAAAAAATTTCAGAAATAGTTCAATTCTGCTGCTTTGCATGCTAAAATGTGCTAGGCCCAAGCCAGTAAGGGATTGGACACTCCATAAAATTGAAGACTCATTGGGCGCCAAATTGTCTCCTGGGCTCATAGGGACAGACATCATGAGGACTAGATGCTTAACTCGGCAAAGGAAACGCCACCATGCAAAATTGCGTTAGGTTTGCCAAGACTCCCACTTCTTTCTCACGACTCATCTTTGCTTTTTTTTTTTTTGCTTTTTTTCTTTTTGCCTTTCCGCCCCACAGAAAACTCCCACACGCCTTTGTTGGAGGGCTCGGTGACACAGATGACTCCGGAAGAAGATTACCGGCGGTTGATGTCCGCACTCAACGAACACAGCACTTTCGAAGAGCAGCAGCAACAACAGCAGCGTCTCTACCAGTTGGCCGGCGGGATATCCGTCCCGAGTCACAGCGGTGAGGATGGGGGAATTCTGGGAGTTGGAAGTCCTGCACGTCTTGAAGAGTGCAGGGAAAGATGATTTGGGTGGGGCTAAAACATAACGAAGGATGGTTGCCGGAATTGGATATACCTAGTTTAGTGATAAGAAGGACTAGTTCGATGATAGTTCAATCCTAGGTAGAGGCAGATAATTGTCTCTCTGGGCACCCTGAGAATATATCTGCCGAACAAAAACTCTGCCCTGGTGACAGGAAGGGCATCTGGCCAGTAAAACATTCGGCTCTATTCAGTTGCCTTAGACTCCACCCTGCAAGGGATTATGGGGTCGTTAAATGATGATGATGATTTGGAGGGGTCTGATTGTAAATCCAGGATGGCCACTTCTGATCAGTGTGAAGTTTTTTTGCCTGGGAAATGTTTTAATTCACCCTAGGTGCTCAAGAGGGTGCCTGCTGGGGGAACAAGGCTCAATTATAAATGGTATTTCTGCCAGGCGAAACTCTTGATGATATGCAGACATCCCCAATGGCACCAACTCATCTTTAATTATTTAGGATTATTATTATTATCTTTTGCTTTATTTATTTGTGGCTTAAATTACAGCGCCTTCTTCTTCCTTTTCTCCCCAACTCTCCATCCCCACTCTAATTCCGCATTCCCCTCCTTGTAAATAGGTTTATAAGAGGGGTTTCCCCCCCCTCTCCTGTATATTTAATTAAGCTTGCATCAAAATGAAAGCGCAGAAAACCTTCTATACATTCATTCAGAGGGCAGAGCTTTTAGTTCAGCTAGTTCACATCCCCAAAGGCCAGCCAAAACTTCTCTTGTCCCTTTCGAAGGCCCAAATTTCGGCTCCCCCCATGTGAGATTTCCCAGCGGGAGCCTCGCATCAGTAAATGGAACTTTCCACGAGCTCAGAGGCGCTCTTGACACCACGCGCAAAAGGATGAGCTGAAATCGCCGGCGAGCCTAATCTTGGTTTTAATTTGATTCCACGAGGGGTTGCGTCGACTTATACTGGATTTATTCCTCTTGGCACAGATATCCTCCGGGCGCGTCAAGAGGTCGCCTCGCGAAACCCCAGCAGCCTAGAGCCTCACCTTCCCTCGGCCAGCAACTCGGCCAGCCAGCGCAGAAAGCAGGGGCTTCCACAGCACCGGGATTCGCACTTCAGCGAGAGGTATATCTCCACATCGGGCCCACTCCTACCTTTTGTACAGGTAGTCCTTGGCTTACGGCTTGTTTAAGCGACCGTTCTGAGTTAACGACAGCGCTGAGGAAAGTGTTTTACAGTCGGTCCTCGCGCTTAGAACCGTGATCCCTGTTGGTGACCCTGCCGGCTTCGGCAAGTCATTGGGGAAGCCTGCAGGAAAAAGGCTGCCTCTGGGGAACCCTGCGGGAAAAAGGCTGCCACTGGGGAAGCCTGCGGGAAAAAGGCTGCCACTGGGGAAGCCGGCGGGAAAAAGGCTGCCATTGGGGAAGCCGGTGGGAAAAAGGCTGCCTTGTGATGTCTCGCTGAGCCACCGCATCGGGAAAAACAAAAGGCTGGTTAAAACCAAGCATGGTCAAAGGAGGCCTGCCTTTCCTGACCACACTGACTGAGCCCTAAGTTTTCCGGTTGCTAGCGATAGTCGTAAGCCGAGGACTGTCTTTATAGCTCTTTTGCAAAACTGGAAAAGCCGTGCCAAGATCTGTGGCTGGAACAAAAGCCAATGGCAGGGAGATTTATGGCGTCTCCCTTTCTCCGGGAGGTGGGCGGTAATGCACATTGGGAGGGGAGCTTGTGGGGGGCTGGAAGCCGCTTGGCGTGGTGCTAAAATTCCATTTCAGCTTCCTGTCGGACTCCGCAGGGATTCGATCTGCACAAGGGAAGCCATTGTGGCAGGAAGAATAATTAGCTGTTGAAAAATTCAGCCGGTTGCTGGAGGCAGCCAGAGAGAGGAGAGAGGAGAAGGCAGGAGGGGTTCAGGGGTGGGTGGGTGGGTGAGGGAGATCGGTCCCTGGTTTTTGCAGCCTTGGGGAATCCTAGCTGAGAAAAGGGGTTCAATTCAAAATTGGCTCGAGGAAGCAGGCAGAAAAATGGCCCAGGCTCAACGGTGGGAGGACGGGGGATTCTGGGGGTTGAGGTCCACGTGTCTCGTGACTCTGGGAGAGAAGCGCAACAGAGATGATTGGGAGGCTAAAACATACGAAGAACAATTGCAGATATGGAGACATGATATCAGTCTTCCAATATTTTGGGGGGGCTGCCCCAAAGAGGAGGGGGGTCAAATTATTCTCCAGAGCCCCAGAAAGCAGGAGAAGAAACAACGGACGGAAACTAACCAAGGAGTTGAAGCAACCTGGAATGAAGGAGAAACTTTCTGACAGGGAGGACAAATAATCGTGGGTGCTCCCATCACTGGAGGCTTTTTAAGAAGAGACTGGACAGCCGCTTGTCTGAGATTGCATAGGGTTCTCCTGCTTGAGCAGGGGGCTGGACTAGAAGACCTCTAAGGTCCCTTCCAGCTCTATTCTGCTTTAAGAAAAGGGGGGAAATGCCAGCTGTCTCAACCTGTGCTTTTCTACTTGGCCGAGACTACAATTCCCATCGTGGTTGGGAGGGTGGGTGTTTATGGGGGTTGTTGTTATTGACCCTTGACCTTTGGTGTCCAAGGTCAGCTCTGGATAGCCTGCTTGGGGGGGGCTGTGTTGCTCGGTGGGGAGCCACGACGACGGGGTTAAAATGCAGCGCACGGGTGAGCCCTGCTTAATGACTTAGAGACATCGATTGTTTGAAGGCCATTAGTGCTTATTGTGAAAGAACAGCCAATACTTTTAAAACTTAGCCAAACCATTTGTCTCCTCTTAAAAGTACATATCAAATTTAGCCGCGCAGGAGTTAAGATCCTTTTCATATCTTTGCAGGCAGGTTTTTTTTGGGGGGGTGGGGGGGCAGTATTTACCAGCATGCAAACACGTGCCCCGTATTGATGACCTTTGTCAGGACTCCGGCGCTTAACCCCAATTAAATCATGAGTCTCGAACCAAACTTCCAAAACTTCAAAAGGATTTAATATGGGAGTTAATATGTCCGGCACTGCCTGGGTAGCCGACTCTGAGACACATCATTCATTGTCACCCTTGACCCTGGTTTTCCCCCCATACCCCCTGGGTGTATCGTAATTCATATTCCCCAATGGGACACATCCATAGCCAAGAGTCATCAATCAGGCTCTCCAGTTAGATATTGTTGTGGTTCGCCGGCAGCAGTTGAGGACGGCTGAGGTCTCCGGGAGCGAGGACTCAGATGAGGGGCCTGCGTGGGATGCAGGGATGGGGCCAGGACCATCAGGGAGTGGAAGGCTGCCTTTGGAGATTGTGGAGGCTGGCAGCAGTGATGAAGAGGACCCTGAGGAGCCTGTGCCCAGTGCATGTGCGCGCAGGGCTGCTCAAAGAGCAGCTTAAGCAGCACAGGCAATTCAGGAATAAGGCTGCAAAGTAAAGGCCCCTCCCTTAAGGGATAAAAGCCAGCCTGAGAGACCAGGATTCTTTGCAGGAAGCAAAGAAGTTCTAGCATTTCAAGCCTTGTGGAAGTTCGGACTATCTTGGTTTGTGTTGGAACACTTTTTGCTTGGAATATTTCTTGGCAACTTTTATCTAGTGTTCTTGGCAGCCTTGCACCACCTTGGCAAGGCTCGTTCTTATCAGAGACCATTAGTTTGAAACAGCCTTTTAACCGGGAATGAACAGAATTTGCAGAGAAGCATGAAAAGGTTTTGCTTTTATCTCCCTGGTGTTTGTTTACTTGGAACAAGGTTTGGGTCAGAACAGATATTTGCACGGCAGAAACTTTAGTCACCTAGCTGCTATCTTTGAAAAACTATTTGTGGAATGCGCTTTCGCTTCCCAAGCTGCCACACTGCTCTTTCCAAACCTCTTTCCCCCTCTCCCTTTCTGTTGGCAACTCTAAAAAAATGACCATAGAGATATTTTATGAGTGGACACCCTTTTCTTTTTAAAAGTTGAATTTGTTATTTTTATTTTTTTAAATTTTTGGAAGGCTGGTTTGGCATTGGCTCCCAAGCGCGTTGGGCTGCGAGGGCAGGGTTAGAACTCATGGCAGGGAGAGCAAAGAAGCCCTTCTGGCTGAAAAGTGTAGGAGTTTGAGGGTATTTTTAAGTTGGGGGGCTCCTTCCAAAAGCCAGAATGTCTGTTTTGCTTGCCCGACGGAAAGGCGAAAATAATAATAATAATAATAATAATAATAATAATAATAATAATAATAATAATAATAATAATAATAATAATAGAGGTCCATCTGTTTTGCTATATAGTCGGTGGCTGTTAGAGTGACGGGGTGTGTGACACCCCCCCATTGCAAAAAGGACCAGATTAATACCTGTAGTGTGACAGCAAATCTCTCCCCCCACTTTAATCCTCACCAAGTAACGTCAGCTGCCCGTAAGCCGATTGGCCTGGGTGACACCGGATTCACAAGAGGCCTTTGCCAAGTCCGAATTAACCCGTTTTTCTCGCCTCTCCCTGGGAGGGAAATCCTTGCTTAGGGCGGCCGGGAGGTGGGGGCGGGTGGGAGAAATGACCCATATTCCACATCCCTTTCAGATGCTTTAAAAAAAAAAAAAAGTTTCCAAACCCCCCTCCCCAAGGACTTCTGTTTCTGTATCTGAGAAGGACCTCGGTGCCAATTGCGGTAGTAAAATGCAGGTAAACCACAATGGAGACCCAAATCTCCATCGCTGAGTGAAACCGTTGTTAAGTGAGTTCTGTCCCATTTTATGACCCTCTTGCCACAGAGAGAGAGGGTCATAAAACCCTCTTGTCTCTCTCTCTCTCTCCCTCTCCCCCCTCTTCTTCTGTCTGTCTATCATCATCTATCATCTGTCTGTCTGTATCTATCATCTATCTACATCTGTCTGTTTATCTATCTCATCTGTCTATCATCTATCATCTGTCTATATCTATCTGTATCTATCATCTACATCTGGGTCTGTCTATCTCATCTGTCTGTCATTTGTCTTATCTGTCATCTATCTGTCTATCTCTCTATCATCTGTTTATCTCATCTGTCTGTCTATCATCTCTCTGTATCTGTCTGTATCTCTTATCATCTACATCTGTGTCTATCTCATCTGTCTATCATCTATCTATCTGTCTATATCATCTGTCTATCTGTTTGTCTATCTCATCTGTCTATCATCTATCTGTATCTGTTATGTACATCTGTGTCTATCAGTCTATCTCATCTGTCTATCATCTATCTTTCTCATCTGTCTATCATCTATCTGTTATCTGTATCATCTACATCTCTGTCTATCTCTGTCCGTCTGTATCTATCATCTATCTACCCATCTATCTGTCTATCTACTGTATATCTATGTCTCGCCTGCCTATCTATCTATCTATCTATCTATCTATCTATCTATCTATCTATCTCTACATGTGTCTGTCTATCTAACTGCCTAACTCAGTAGCCCTTAGACTTGTATACCGCTTCTACATCTCTGTCTATCTCTGTCTGTCTGTATCTATCATCTATCTATCTATCTATCTATCTATCTATCTATCTATCTATCTATCTATCTATCTATCTATCTATCTATCTATCTATCTATCTATCTATCTATCTATCTATCTATTATCTATCTATCTATCTATCTATCTATCTATCTATCTATCTATCTATCTATCTATCTATCTATCTATCTATCTATCTATCTATCTATCTATCTATCTATCTATCTATCTATCTATCTATCTATCTATCTATCTATCTATCTATCTATCTATCTATCTATCTATCTATCTATCTATCTATCTATCTATCTATCTATCTCTACATGTGTCTGTCTATCTAACTGCCTAACTCAGTAGCCCTTAGACTTGTATACCGCTTCTACATCTCTGTCTATCTCTGTCTGTCTGTATCTATCATCTATCTACCTACCTACCTACCTACCTACCTACCTATCTATCTATCTATCTATCTATCTATCTATCTATCTATCTATCTACTAACTACCTAACTCAGTAGCCCTTAGACTTGTATACCACTTTGTGGTGCTTGACAGCCCTCTCTAAGCAGTTTACAAAATTTAATGTCAGCCTCTTGCCCCCCACAACCATCTGGGTCCTCCTCTTACCGACTCGCAGAAGGACAGAAGTCCGAGCCTGCCCTGAGCCGGTCAGGAGGCAGAAAAGGAGGCGAACCTTAGATATACGGCCATCACTGCGGAAGGATTGGAAGACGGCGATGGCAAGAGGGGTGGAAATTGGGACGGAGCCACGAAAGAGGGGTGGTTGGGGGGGGGGGGCTAACCAAGCCTTCTCCCCTTCGATGCCCCTCTGTGGTCCCTTCCACCCCCACCCCTTCCTGGCTGGCTCAAGAGGTCAGCCAAGGGCCACTGGGCCTGCTTAACGGGGGTGGGGGGGTGATCGGTTAAACGGCCACTTGATTTCCCAAATTGGTCCTTATCCAGCAGGTGGCAAGTCCCCCTTTGCTTTCATCTCCCCGTGATGATTGCAGCTAATTAAGTTCAGGACCAGCTTCTCCCTCTGCCCTCCCCCCCCTGGACCCCCCCTCCCCTCCTTTGGCAGCTTTAATTGTCCGTTATTCATCGGCTCAGCTGTCTGTCCAGAGTGTGGGTTGTGGGCAGACACACACACACACACACACACACACACACACCACCACCACCAAGGAGAGGCCCCAGCTAATTGCAAAGCCGGAGGGATTAAGTCCGGTGATTAACCCCACCCCCCCTTTCATGCTGTAATTACATCAGCATCGCTCGGCCGTGGCTGCGGCGCCCGGCATTTAAGCGCCCCCGAAGGTCACACACGGCTGCAGTTACCTGAGATTAATTGGCGCTGCCAGCCAAGCGCGAGAGGCTCTGGCGGAGCCGTGACGCGATTAGCATTAACATTTCAACAGCCAGCCGATCGATTCCCACCCCCCACCTCCCTCGGCTTTGCCTGCGCCCCGGCCCTGCCAGGCCTGCGGCTGTCCTCCAGACGCACCGGGAGCCCTGCAATTAGTTTAGGAGGAAGGAAAGAAGGGAGGGTGGGAAAAGAGGGGAGCCCCCTCCCCTCCCCGCAGAGGCAGACAGAAGGGAAGGGCTGGAGGGGGAAAGACAGATGGGTCGAGAACCAAAGAGGAGGGGGGGGTTGTTTTTTTTAAATCCATCTTGGCAGATTTCTCGGCTGGAAAGGTTTCTTTTCAACCGTGGGGAGCATCCGTTTTGCAATTCTCAGAAGGGTTGCGAGCGGACAAATGTTTGGGGGTGTTTGTGGTCTTGTGCCAACTTGCCTCCCCCCAATTGTCTTCAGAAACACCCTGCTAGCTGCTGGCATCCATCGAAGACCCAAAATTGTTCGGGGCAAAGAGGCTGACTCTGTAAACCGTTTAGAGAGGGCTGTGAAGCACTGTGAAGCGGTATATAAGTCTTAAGTACTATTACTATTTCCTTCCTTCCTTCCTTCCTTCCTTCCTTCCTTCCCTCCCTCCCTCCCTCCCTCCCTCCCTCCCTCCCAATGGTTAGAAAGCTCAACCCAAGGAAAAAGTAAGAAGACACAAGGCTGAATATCGATGTTTCTATACCTTCCATTTCGTTCCTTTTCCCTGTCATGCCCCTGTTTGACTCTGATTCCAAGGGAGAGGTGGAACAGCTGACAGGGAGTGGGAGTGTGGCTCCGGTGGCTGCGGAGGAAACTGGGGAAGGGCACAGTCCAGCTAGGCATTCAGAGGAAGACCCAGGCCCAGGAACGGAGACGGGAGCAACGTGAATTGCATGGCTTACGGGGGGAGGAAAGGGCCCTGATCCCCTTCATTAGCTGCAGTTGGGAAAACTGTTTAAAAAGGCAAACCACACACAGCAAAGTTGCTGGAAGCAAAGCGTGAAATTATCTTTGTTTGTCATGTCTTACTTGGGTTCTGGCGTCCTCCCAACTGTGTGTGTTTCGTTATCTTTTGGAAGTCTGCAATCCCTTATCCTGCCCTGTCTCGTTAATTGCTGCAGCAAGTGGTTTTTATTTATACTTTATATGTGCTTTGGGTTCGGACAGAATTTCTTCCCTTTAAAAACTGTTCGTGGGAGAGTTTTTTCATCCAGCTGATGATGATAACTGGACATTGGAGGCCAAGTTGGAGGAATTAAAGGGACTTTACCTACTTTTGTGACTTGGATGCTTTTGTGCCACGCCTCTTTGGGTCACCACATTCCCCTTTTACGTTTCCCCTCTACAGGGAGATGTCCCACCCTCCACCTCTCCTGTCGCCCCAGAATGCTCCCCACATCGCTTTAGGGCCTCACTTGAGACCCCCGTTTCTGGGGGTGCCTTCAGCTTTGTGCCAGACACCAGGTAAGAGGGCTGTGAAGGGGCCTCGGGAGAAGGGGGCTTGGTGGGGGAGAACAGAGGGCTTGAAACAGGGACGGGGAGGGGGTGACATTTATTTTCTTTTCTTTTTTCCTTCAACCCTGAGGGGAGTGGGGGGAATAGGTAGGAAGGAGTGGATTGGGTGGGGAGCAAGGCTGGATAAGGGAGGCTAAGAATGGGGGTCTCTTCTCATCCTTCACTCTGCAGCTTCTTCTTTTATGAATTTCTTCTCTCGGTGTAAGCCCTCTCCTTCCCCCTCCCGTTAATGCAGTCCATTAATTGATTAATTAATGGGTTTGCTCATTCTCATTCTGTGTCCTTCGTTTTTGTTTCTCTCTTTTCCCCTGGTGTCTTCCTTCCTTCCTTCTCCCTCCCTTCCTCGTCTCTCTTCCTGCTTCCTCTTTCAGTGCCCTTCCTTCCTTCCTTCCTTCCTTCCTTCCTTCCTTCCTTCCTTCCTTCCTTCCTTCCTTCCTTCCTTTCCTTCCTTCCTTCCTTCAGTGTCCTCTCTCCCTTGTCTCTCTTCCTTCTTCCTCTTTCAATGTTCTTCCTTCCTTCCTTCCTTCCTTCCTTCCTTCCTTCCTTCCTTCCTTCCTTCCTTCCTTCCTTCCTTCCTTTCTTCCTTCTTCAGTGTCCTCCCTCCCTTGTCTCTCTTCTGCCCTCTTCCTTCCTCTTTCAGGGCCCTTCCTTCCTTCCTTCCTTTTCAGTGTTCTCCCTCCCTCTTTTGTCTCTCTTCCTTCTTCCTCTTTCAGTGTCCTTCCTTCCTTCCTTCCTTCCTTCCCTTCCTTCCTTCCTTCCTTCCTTCCTTCCTTCCTTCCTTCCTTCCTTCCTTCCTTCCTTCCTTCCTTCCTTCCTTCCTTCTTCAGTGTCCTCCCTCCCTTGTCTCTCTTCTTCCTTCCTCTTTCAGTGCCCTTCTTTCATTCCTTCACCTCCTTCCTTTCCTTCCGCTCCCTCCCTCGTCTCTATTCTTCCTTCCTCTTTCAGTCCTTCCTTCCTGCCTCCGTCCCTCTCTCCCTCCCTTCTTTTTGTCCACCTCCTTTCCCATTCTTTCCGTTTTCCTCTTTTTTTGTCTACCTCCTTCCCTCCTTCCGGCTGCAATTCCATCCCTCCCCCTGGTTAATTCATCTCTCCTTTCTCCCTGAGTCTACAGCCTCCTTCTCTCTCTCTCTCTCTCTCTCTCTCTCTCTCTCTCTCTCTCTCTCTCTCTCTCTCTCTCTCTCTCTCTCTCACACACACACACACACACACACACACACAGAGTCTCAATTTCCAGGCCTGATGTTGTTCCATCTCTAGCCAGGACATGCCACGAATTGAACCTCGAGCTAGCAAAGCACATCCCCACCTTTTGCCCTCTGCCCTTCTCTTGTATCCCGAATTCACGCTGCTTCTTCTTCCCTTTTCAAGGCTACGGTTTCCTCCAGCCAGCCCAAGCGGAGATCTTTGCCCGCCAGCAAGAGATGCTCAGGAAACAGAATCTTGCCAGGTGAGAGTTGCAACACAAGTCAAATACACTCAGGGCTTGGCACCCCTGCCCGCCCGCCCGCCCGCCCCCACATTTGTCCCTGGATGACCAGCAATTACCGGGTAGACTTGGCCGAGCCAGAGAAATGGGGCATTCTTTTTTTAATCCTGGATTTTTCTGGCCAGCCGGCTTTGTTTGGAGAACACGAGAAAATGGGAGGTGTGGATTTGAATTGGTTGGGCCTGGCAGTGCCCACGGTGCCTCCCACGTTGGGCTCTGCTTAGCCCCCTCGCTGACCGGGAGGGGCCAGAGGAAGAATTAAAAGCAAAGCTGAGCTTGGCCACTTCATGAAAGTCTCTTTATATGGAAGTCATTTCCCACTGGCCTTCATTTTAGGAGGCTAGGTTTTTCTCACCCCAAATATCCCCGTCTGTGATTTTCTTGTAGTGTCAGGATTCCAGCAATCGCCCTAAATAAATCATGATTCTCGAGCCAAACTTCAAAAAACTTTGAAGGATCCATTAGAGGCGACATCCTGGCACTGCCCTGTATGAAGCCAACTCTGGCACACATCATTTACCTGTAACCCTGTTTCCCCCCTCCCCCCGGGTGTCTCATAAACCAGATTCTCCCAATTGAGCACGTTCATAGGCTGGGTGTCATCATTCACGTTCTCCAATTAGATATCTTAGTGGGCAAAAGCTCCGGTATTTTAGTTACAACCTTTTAAAGATAAGAGTTGGAACGTATTGTGATGACCCAGGGTGGGATACAAAACAAACACCGTCACAGAAAACAGGTGAAGCCCCTTTTATTCCTTCAGTTTGCTTCCAAGCTCCGAATATATTTGACGGAAGACAAAAAAACTCCCACACAATTACACAAAGAAGGAATAAAGCAAGACAAACCAGGCAAGATAAGGGCTGGAGGATGTCCACAGATAACACACACTGGGAAGGACACCAAACTCAGAGAGGAACCATAAACTAGAGATATTTGCATGCTTTGTTTTCAGCGTTTGCCAGTACGCAGGTCCATATTCAGTTGTCACAGCTGCAGCCCACGTAAGGGATCAAGGCCGCTTCCTCTCTCGTAAGGCAAGTTGTTGCCTTCTCCGTTTCTACCTGCATGCCCTAGGAGGGAGAGGGGACGGGCCTGGGTCCTCCTCTGTCTGCCCAGCCGGCCTTTGCCCTTCCCCAGCCTCCTCCGCAACCTCTGGAGCCATACTTCCACTCCCTGTTGGCTGTTCCTCCTCTCCCTCAGAGTCAGAGTCTCCACCAGGGGCATGACATGTACTTTCACTTTCAAACTGCTGCCCTGCTCTTCCAGATTTCCTCCCCCCCCCCCTTTTTTTTAAATGGCAACTACTAAAACAGGCACAGGAATGTTTTATGAGTTGACATGTGGTCTCTTTTTCAAGTACTAATAAAGCATGCTTAACTTTAAGCCCAGACAGAATATTGTGAAATTGAAGTAGAAGAGATTGGAAAATTATTAAAAGGCAAGGATTACTTCACTGGGTTGCCTGATGTTGGAAAGGGGGGGGGAGAGAATCTCATCCTTCCAGATGTCCTTAATCCTCAACAAGGGGTGACAAGTTTGCCAGATCTAAATAGACCCAAGGCTCTTCAAACTTGGCACGTTTAAGACTTGTGGACTTCAACCCCCAGAATTCCTGAGCTAACATCACTGGAGGAGGAATTCTGGGAGCTGAAGTCCACAAGTCTTAAAGCTGTCCAGTTTGAAGATCCCCGAAATAGACTTTTTTTGATTGTTTCAGATTTTCTTTTAAATGCACCCCTCACAACCACCCACTGAGGCAGCTGACTTGATCCCATTTTAGAGACAGGGAAACTGAGTCCGAGACGGAAAGTGTATACAGGCAGTCTCGACTTACGACTACAATAGAAACCCAAAATTTCTGTCACTAACCAAGACAGGGGTCAAGTGAGTTTTATGCTGATGCAATGAGGGTGAGTCAGCAGAGTTATTGCTGTTTTAAGACTGAGGGTGGGTCCCACAGGGCTTTTAACAAACTGCCGCTTTAACAAACTGTCTATATAAAAGGCGGCCATGAGAGGGCGTATCTCTCTCTCCTTGAGTTCTGTCGCCATTGTAGTTCTCCGTGCAGAGTAAAGAAGATAGATTACTTGCCTGCCATGTATATGTACGTATATAGCAGTCTTATATATAAAACTCTGTTAAAAGGCAAAGCCTCTGTGTGCTGTGTTTTACTCCTGAGTAATAGCAAACACTCTGACATGGGATTTCAATGACATCCCTCCTCTCCCAAACCCAATTCTCTACCCGCCTAGGCTGGAGATGTCCGCAGAAATTATCCGGCAGAAAGAACTGGAAAACCTTCACCGCCAGCGGCTCCTGGCGACCGACCCCATGGCTTTGCACCCAGGCCTTCCCCCAGACCACCCCGCTTTACGGAGCCTCCACGACATCCCGGAAGGGCACCCGCTTCGGGACGAGCTCTCCCGGAGGAACGCCATGCTGGTCCTCCGGCACAACAACGCCCCTCTGCTCTCGCTCAACCCTCAAGGGGTCCCCGCCGTCTCCACCACCCCTCCCAAGGAGCAGGGCACGCGGAGGGGCACCCGGAAGGCCGCGCACTCCCGCTCCGAGGCTCTGGGCCAGAGCGAATCCAAAGACTTGTTGGACAGCCGTCCGCCGGAGGAAATGAAGGACTCGGATAGCGACGCCGAAGCGAGCGACGAGAAACCGGAGGCGCTGAAGCCCGAGAACAGCGGAGCGGCTGGCGAGGTTAAGGAGTGCAAAGAGGCGGTGGCAAAGATTGGCGAGGGCGCCAAAGAACTGGGCGAGGTGCCAGCTGGGCAGAACCAGCCCTGCAGTTCCTCCAATCCGGAGTTGCCTAGCTATCTCCTGGGCCCGACCGTTGGCAAAGCGGAGGCCAAGCTACTCCCCACGGCTTCCCTCCCACCACCCCAGCCGCTGCCATTTGGTTTCCCGTATACGATGAGTCCGTATTTCCATGCAGGTGAGTCAGTGGGGAACTATTGGCGCTCTTGGATGGGGGAGAACACACCTTTTTTGGGTTGTGGGGGGGATGGAGAAAGAGCAAAATGTGAAGAATTCCCAAGAGGAATCTGGCAATCGTGGTGCAAAGATTGGGTCAAATTTTAGGGCCCAATCTTGGCCATTTGGCTAAGATCAAGTGTAGGGCCCTGTTTCTGGAGAGGGGAACCAAAAGCCATCATCCCCAGCTTACTGAAACATCACCCAGAGTTCGTTGGGCTTAAGAAGGTACACAATCTATATATATAAAATTGAAGTACCCCTCACACATCATCACAAAATCTCCAGAACCATAAAGCCTACAAACTTGAAATTTGGCACATAGGTTCCTCTTGGCTACTAAATATATATATATATTTAAAAAATTAGACAAAGACTCACCAACCCCAGAGCTGGAAATCTCTCTTATTCCAAAAAGTTTGCAAAAATCCCTCCAGGTCTTTTGTCCGAGGTTGGATCTCCTGCCGCAGAGTTTTAAACTGACCGGTTTGAGTTAGCTACCACATCCAAGAGTTAAATGCACTTTTTCTTCTTCTTCTTCTTTCATTTGCAGTTTTTACTGAGACGGGGTGGAGAAGTCATGGTTAAAACCCTGAGACTTTGTCCAAAATAATTTGTCATTTTTTCCCCCAGAGATTTATTCCCTCCGTCCACACACACGCACACACAATTTCAACATTCCCCCCCCCCCCATCTGGGCAACTCATTAAAATGTTGTGCATCACATTCCCAAGCCAAGAAGTTAGTTGGAAAAACGTTTCTGAAATTTTGCTTTGTTTAAAGAGAGAATTCGGCTAATTTCCGATAACTTCCTAGATACATCCTTGCAGTTTTCCTGGCCACAAAACAGATCCCACCCCCCACTTTCTGGAGTGGTATTAGTGCCTCCCTTGATCCTGATTGTATCCCTCTGTTAATGCAACAGAGTCCTTGCTTATCTACCCCATAATTCAGCAACCTGGCTGATTTCCACCCCCTCTGCGCCCCTTTCTGCTAGTTCTTACAACCCTGGCTGGATTCGTCCTCGGAACCGCCTCCCCTCCTTCCTCCTGAAAAGCGCTCCCAACATGCTGAAATCATTAGTGCCTTTGAGTCTCCCCTCCCCCTTCTGCTCCAGCCCCCCTTCCTCGAAGGCCTTCCTCCTGCCTTCCCCACCTCCAGGCTAGGAAAAACCCCTCTGGAGGAGTTCGCCTCCCAATTGACCCTTGCCTGGTATTTTTAATTGACAGTTCATTAAAGATGGATGCGTGGCTGGAGGGAAACGCAGGAACAGCGGAGAGTCAGGCTGTGTGTCCCCCGGGGAGGGAGATGTGGGGGTGTGTGTGTGAGTGGGGAGGGAAAGCTTTGGTGATTTATGTTTCCTCTTTTCCGTCTCGCCTCCGCTCACCCCTGTTTCCCCATCTGTGCAAAACAAAAAACAAAAAAATCCACCACCCCTCCCCTTTTTTCCGCTCCTTCCAGGCACAATGGGAGGTCTCTTTCTGGATGGGGAAGAGGGTCCCGCCGCTACGGCGTTGCAAGACGTCAGTAAATGGAGCATAGATGACGTGTGCAGTTTTGTGAGCTGCCTCTCCGGTTGTGCTGAATACAGCCAGGTACGTTCCCTAATATTTGCAGAAAAAAAAGGGGGCAACACCACTCAACACAACACACCCCGTTGCACATATACAACGGGCCACAGAGGACAACAGAGTTTCAGGAGTCAAAGGCTCCCAGAGTTGTTGATGGATGCATGTTTAGCCTGTTTCCTCCCCCCCGCCCCCCCCCCCCCGAGTCCAAGCCTCTCCATTTGATCCATACAGGTACGGTACTCCTCGACTTGCAACCACAATTGAACTCTAAATTTCCATTGCTAAACGAGACAGTTGAGTTTTGCCTCTGTTTATGACCTTTCTCGGCAAGCTGTTAAGTGTTAAGCTGTTAGGTTTTGTGAGCTGCCTCTTTGGTGGTGCTGAATGGTGTGGTGCCACAAGGCTCCCTAATATTGCACAACACAACACCCCCCCCTTGCACACGTATACAATGAGCAGCAGGAGTCAAAGGCTCCCAAAGTTGTTTATTTATGGCTGCATGTTTATTTATTTTTTTGTTTATTAAATTTTATTTAATTTTCAAAATTTAAAATCATAAAACCAAACTTTATACATCGTTATATCAACGTCAAGGCATCTTTTACATTTCCTCATCATCTTTCCATATACCCATTTCTTTCATTATACAATGTCAACTTATTATATAAATAAATATAGATAGATATGAATATAGATATCAGTATTTACATCGTTTCTTATCCTTTCCCTGATTGTCATAATATGGCTGCATATGTTTAGCCTGTTTTTCCTGAGTCCAAGCCTTGGACATACAGGTTGCCTCATCATCCCGGTTGCTCTTTTTACACACACTTTACACACTGTTAATGACACACTAAGCCTTTTCTGGGATCCAGAATGTCTCCCTGAGCATTTTGAAATCAGATCCAGTCAATCAACCCATCAGAATAACAGAGCTGGAAGACACCTTGAGGTCTTCTAGTCCAACCCCCTGCTCAAGCAGCAACTCCCTATGTCATTTCAGACAAGTGAATCCAAAGCTTCTGAGGTTTTTTTGTCCGGCCTTGCACTCACTTTTTAATCACAGGGGCTAGAAACTGGGCTAGTCTACCTTAAAAAGACCACTCTCTTGAGGCTCCTATTTTATTTATCCAATTTTTTTAATCACAGGGGCTAGAAACTTGGCTACTCTACCTTAAAAAGACCACTCTTTTGAGCATCTCATTCTATTTATCCAATTTATATACCCTGCCCACTTCATCTAAGCCCCCCTGGGAGGTTTGAGATACCAGTAGCCCTTAGAACTTATATACCGCTTCAGCCCCTCTCTAAGCGGTTTGCAGAGCCAGGAACAAAAGATTAAAATCCAGCCACATAAAAAAGACACACAGATTAAAAAACAAAGTTTAGAATAATTTTAAAAGGACGGGGAGGGGAGTTAATACCCTGAAGCCACCTAACCTAAAACGATTCATCTGCACAGGCTTTTCACCAGGATGGAATTTCCTGATTTGGTTCTAGAGCTTGACAGGAATTTTTTTTAAAAAAAGAAAATGGAAAAATAATATTTCCAGACGAAGGATCAAGCAACCCCCCCATGTTGGCTTAGCTCGCCTAATAGCTTGCAGGAAAGCGGCGCTGATGGAAGTCCAATTCCCCCTGCCCCCCAGAGCAGACAGGGGAGGGACAGGAATGCCACCAAAACCCATCCATCACTCCCGCGGTTGAGTGGGTGGGAAAGTGGAGGCTGCCAGCTGGACGATAAAGGGCTTGTTAATTTGGCTTCCCAGTTAGCACATTGTGGCTTATATATATATAAATGCCCTTTGGAGTACTCCAGCTGCAGAGGGGGAGTCTGGAAACATCTGGATTCTTCAGGTCTGTAGGGAAGGAGAGAGCTGGGAAGGAAGGAGCATAACGCCAAGGAAACAAGATTTATTTCTCTTCCCTTGTTTTTTTTTTTTTTTAAAAGGTTCCCCAACTGAGATGGGAATTCAACTGTCTGCTGGCAGTTTTATGGGCCGCTTTTCCCCGTTTTCCTAAGTGTTAAGAATGACTAGAGTTGGAAGGGACCTCAGAGGTCATCTAGTCCAGGGGTTCGCCAACCTCCCACGGACCAGAGACCCTGGGAAAATCCCCCCAAAAAGTCTGCAGGAAAATTCCCCGCCCCATTTACCTACCGATCGATTGTTCTTTATTTGGGATTGCAGGATACCATCTCCAGCTCCTTTCTCAGGGGGGGGGAGAGAGAGACTTTTGGCTTCATGCAAGGGAAGCAGCAGAAGTCTTTCCTTCTGTCCCCCAAACTCCGCCGGAAATGAGTCTTTGCTGGAGAAGCCTCTTGGAGCAGGGATGCCTTGCTTGCAGGGTCCCAAAGACTCATTTCTGGTGGAGTTTGGGGGAAGAAAGACTTTTGCTATTTTCCTTGCATGCAGCCAAAAGCAGAAGAAGAAAGAAGCGGAAAGAAGCAGCTCGGTGGCCAGGCCAGGTGTGTGGGGTGAGTGGGGCAAGTTCCCCCCTCTGCCCTTTCCCCCTCCCCTCACCACCTCGTGTTGTTCGCAGTGCAAGCGACGCAAGCCTTGTGTTCCCACGGGCTATGTGGGCGTTGCAGCCTTATGTTCCCGCGCAGCCTGGATTAATTGCTTGGGGGGAGACAATTCTCTGCAGACCACCAAAACTTTCTCAAGGACCACCACTGGCCCACTGGTTGGAGACCACTGCTCTAGTCCAACCTCCAGCTACCTACATGAATCCCGTAAGACCTGGATTCATGCAGGGTGGCGAGACTTCTCGTGACTTGCTTTTAGCTCGGAAGCCAGCAAATCCTGGTTTGTAAGCCAAGGATGTGTGAAACGAGGCAGCTGGCGACTTCTTTGGCCAAAAATAATTTAAGGGGGGGCGTGAATTGCCAAAGCTAGTCTGAACTGGGGAAGTCTTGTGAAAAATAAAGGCTGTTTTAAAAGTTCATCTTAGTTTATTATCCCAACTGAACAATCCCCACATCCCACCTTCCCCTTCATCTCTGTCCATTAAAACCACACCGTTAAGATTCTGTGATGCTTCTGGCACTGTAGGCCAGAATTGAGCCCCTGTGACTAAGCACAAGACTAAGTTGTGGAGGTTTGTCCCGTTTTTACGGCCTTTCGTGCCACCGTTGTTAAGTGAATCACCCCAGTTGTTAAGCTGGCAACACGGTTGTTAAGTAAATCTGGCTTCCCCACTATCGGGAGGACGAAAAGGTGATGCCGTAACCCTGGGACACCACAACCGTCATAAATAAGGAGTCTGAATTTGGATGGTGTGTCCATAAGGGATGCTGCAACGGTTCCAAGTGTGAGGATTTTTTTTCCAGTGCCGTTGTAAATTTGAACAGACCACTAAGCAAATGATTAGGATTGATTGCCTCACAATCGGGAGGCTGTGAGTTCGATCCTAGCTAGAGGTAGATTTTTCTCTCTCTGGGCACAATGAGAATATTTTGGCCGAACAAAAACTCCGCATTGGCTACAGGAAAGGCATCCAGCCAGTAAAACACTCAGCTCCATTCAGTTGCCCAGACTGCATCTCGCAAGGGATTATGGGGTCATTAAAAGAAGATAATGATAAAGGTGACTAAGCAAATGATTGTAAGTCAAAGACTACCAGATTTACTATTGCTTGTTTTCGACGTGGCCTTCTTAACACCCCTGCAGGGTTGGCCAGGCTCTCCGAAAAAGAGGGCAGCCTGGTTTAGATTTGCAAATTACTGCTTATAAAACTCTGGAAATCAGGGAGACTTTAGCAAATTTTATGTTCCTTGGTGAGAAAAAAAAAAAAAGGCCTGTTATTCTATGTCTCCTCACTCCAGACTTTCCTTCCCTGAACGATCCTGCAGCAGGCGATGTTAAGATTATACAAATATTCTTATTTGACATCCCAAGTTTTGAGAACTCGGTGAGAAAGTTACTTTGGAGTTTCCCAAGGAGCCCTTAATCCTTATTATGTTCATTCATATCCAGTCAGCCAGAGAATAGTATTCTGGGCAGTTTGGTTTTTCTTTTCTTTTCTTTTCTTTTTCAAAGAAAACCTCACTGCACGTTCTGAATGACGGTCAATCCATCATTATAATCCTTCTGGCACAAACCTCCTTGGGCCATTTCCCTTGGAATAACACCCGTGGCATTTGCCACAAGTTCACGCAGAGAATGTGCCATTTCAACCCAGCGTGTTGCTCGTGCAAAATTGCAGGCTGTGCAAATTGAGGTTTTGTGTTTGTGTGTCTGTGTGTGTGTGTGTGTGTGTGTGTGTGCGCGCGCGCCTCCTTGCTCTGGTCCCTCTGCTGCCCCAGATCTTTGGGGTGCAGGGAAATAAAAACAGGGTCCTTTTGGAGGGCGAAAAGCCATCGATCCTGGCCCACAAACATCCATCAAACCCGGATGCATCTGCAGGAAAATTTAGAGAAGACAGTGGCAAAGATTTAGAGCAACGGTGGCACTCACAGTGTTGCATTTGCTGTGCAAGCAAATTAAAAAGGATTTGAGTCTTTTTTTTAAAAAAATTATTTATTCAAAGTTTCAATAGTTTAAAAAATAGAAACAAGTTCCCACATTTTACAGTGATATCATAGCAGTGTACTGTCATTTAATAACAGTTAAATTCTGGGAATCAGAGTCCATCCATCTTAAAGCCTGCTGGCTGGGGAATTCTGGGAGTTGGAGTCCACCCATCTTTAAGTGATTTAACACTGATTTATATGCAATCCCATCTCACCATTGCAACTCTCTGGAGTATATAGATTAGAACAACGCCGTGTTTGGGAGGGGAAAAAATTGCGTTTGTCCATTTCTAGCAAAGTTGCAGCCCCGTTTTGCTTCTTGGCAGGTCTTCCGGGAACAGGCCATCGATGGCGAGACCCTGCCACTCTTGACCGAAGAGCATTTACTCAACCACATGGGCTTAAAACTAGGCCCAGCATTGAAAATAAGGTCACAGGTAAGTTCGAAATAAAATTTAAATGGAAGCCTATGGGGAAAAAAATCAGCTAAACTCTCATACTACATACATAACATGGCTAATTGTTTCTGTTTGGGGGAAAAATGCAAAACCACGGTTGCTCCCTGGTTTATCAGCAGTGGCTCATTCTTCTGGGGGAGGATCTCTTCAAAATGCAAAGGTTTAAGATGTACGCCCGGGCTTAAATCATGGCTTAACTCTGCAGTTCTTCAACCTTGGCATTTTGCCAAGGTTGAAGAACCACTGGTTTGTTGTTACCCATGTGCTGAGCCGTAAACCACGGTTCATAAACCCACAGCGGTTGAGTTGGCACGATATCTCCAGCCAAGGCATCAACTAAGTTTAGGATGTGTTGTTTTTTAATTTTTTATATTTATCCTTGTAGTTTAATATACATTCTTTTTGACTCTTTTATTTTTAAGCTGCCCAGTATAGCCCAAGCACTCTGGGCAGTGCCTAATAAAATGCAGTGATCCCAAATAAAATCCCAACAGAATGCAAAAACTAGGAAGCAAGCAAAGGAGGTCATTAAAAAAATTAGAACAGGGCCCAGTTTAAAATTGAAATTTAAAACCCTGAGCAACAATCAAGGTGACTTAACCCAGTTTAGGAGCGAGAATCTCTTCTCTGAGTTTGCAAACTTTGCAAGATCCTTAAGCCCGGAAAATCTGGCTTCCAAGTTTTTAGCTGGCCTGGTTAAAAAATGGGAGAAATTACATTTTGAGAAATTACATTTTGCAATGCTGCTCTAACAAAAAGGACCGCAAATTCTCTGAAAACAGAAAGGTGGCTGATGGAAGGGCTAGGCATGATTCAAGCTTCTCTTATGGCACACAAGTTGAGTTATTTCTCTTTGAAACCCGAAGTGGGAAAACATTGGAGATTAATCTGATCCCCGCCAGTTGGATTGTACCATCCTCTGTTGCAGGGGTCTCCAACCTTGTTCACTTTTAAGACTTGTGGACTTCAACCCCCAGAATTCTTCAGCTGGGGAATTCTGGGACTTGAAGTCCATAAGTTGAAGTCCACAAGTCTTAAAAGTGGCCAAGGTTGGAGATCTCCTACTCTGTTGAGCTAAAAAGGTCTTCAAACTCGACAACTTTAAGACTTGGTGGACTTCAACTCCCAGAATCCTTCCTCCAGTCATGTTAGCTCAGGAATTCTGGGAGTTGAAGACTTGTGGACTTCAACTCCCAGAATTCCTGGAGTCCAAACATGACTGGAGGAGGGATTCTGGGAGTTGAAGCCCACCAGTCTTGAACTTGCCAAGTTTGAAGACCCTTGAGCTAAAGGCTGACCATTAAATAGTAACCCAGGTTAAGGGTATTGTGTGAACCCATAGCCAAGGTGGCTTGCTTACTTCGGTGCTTGCCACACCTAAATTGTTTCTGCTGGCTTTAGCAGGCTGCTGATGTCTACTTCATCGTGGTTTAATCAGTCCATCCTGGCTTTAACCAACCACAGCTTTGTGAAATGCATGGATCCAGTCTGGAGTTGCTGCCCAGGGGGATAAGGCATTTGGGTTTAAACCTTGGAAGGGCCTCCCTTTATATCTTAAGGTGCCCCCCAAAACCTTCAAGGCCTGTGCCCAGTGCCCCACAATACCAATTTCTCCTTGTGTGCTGTTAAAAACCACACCTGTGCAGGTGCTTTGAGCCAATCTCTGCATGCCAATAAAAAGGGCTTCCTGATTTTTTTTGACCTCTTTATTTCTCTCTTTAAATGCTCTGGTTCCAAATCCCACCCCCATCCCTTTGTGTGTTCCTCTCCCCCCAACAAAACCAGACAGAGATTCCCTTTTCGGCTTGTTTTAGATCCTGTAGATCTCTCACAGGATTGCACTGGTTCTCCCTCCTTTCTCTGAATCGGGGTTATTTCCAGCACAAATCGTTCCGCAGGGAACCATTGCCCAAAGAACCTTTTTATGAGATCCCTCGTAAAGAGCCCAGGCTTGGGGGGAAAGTAATAATGCTGCCCTTTATCGTTTTAACATAATAAAACAAATGTGTAGGATTGGGGGAGGGGAAATTGGGTGGGCAGGAGAAGAAGGGGGGGTCTGCATTGGTAAACAGTGTTTATTGCTCTGTGTGTAGTTTGCAACCATTTAGAGCAGGCCAGAAAAAGGCACCGTTTGAGGTACAAGCAGTATGACATCACCTGGAAGGCCCCCCCTCACCTACAAGCGTTGAAGGGTGGCACTTCCCAGGGCCCCTTCACCTGTTCAGGTATAAGACCCAAGAAGGCACAGCAGGACTCGGGCGGGAACACAAAAGGATGCTTTGGGAGTTTGGGGTGAAGAGCGATGGTTGTGGCCATGTGAACCTTCTGAGTCCCAAATTTCTGGAGATTCTCCTTTTGGCCCAAGAGGCATGCCTGGATCTGCAGCCCAGACTTTGGGGCTCTTTTCAGAGGCACACACACACACACACTATGCACGCACAAACACACACGTTGAATTTCCATGTTGCAACCTTCGGTTTGGTTGCTTAGACACACCATCATGTCCAAATTGGATTTGTAAGCTTGGTGTTTTTCTTGCAGACGTTTCGTGACCCAAGTAAGTAACATCATCAGTGCGCTGATGATATTACCTAGTTGGGTCATGAAATGTCTGCAAGAAAACCACCAAGCTCACAGAGAGCACCAAGGACCTCACAATCCTCCTCCTCCTCCTCTTCTACTTCTTCCACCTCTTTTTCTTCTTCCTCCTCTTCTCCTCCTCCTTCCTCTTCCTCTTCTTATTCGTCCTCCTCCTTCTTCTTCCTTCCTTCTCCTTCTCCTCCTCCTCCTCTTCCTGGGGTTGGACTAGATGGCCTACAAGGTCCCTTCCAACTCTGTTAATCTGTCAGAATCTTCTCCACAAACCCACTTCCTTCCAACACTAACGATATTATTACTTAGTTTGGTTTTGAAACGTCTACAAGAAAACCACCAAGCCCTGAATTCAGCCCTGAGCTACAGATACTCTTATCGATATCCCAAGAGGCAAAAGGACTTTCTGGTTTTTCTTTGAAGACGTTTCACTTGCCATCCAAGAAGCTTCTTCGGCTCTGTCGATATCTTCTCTCATTTTTCACTTGGAGGTTGAGCCCTTTAACATTCCCTCTGCCTTTTGCTCCTTACTCTTCTTTCCATTAAGCTTCTCCATCCTGCAGAGCACATCAGTGGGACTTTAAAGGCTGTGTAGTAACTGAACCACATATGGGCTCCTGCTTAGTGCCAGGGCTGTTACTCCTCTGTGCTCTGGAAGAAAGGTAGACAGTGTTGAATTTCAGGATTTATTTTTGAAATGTTTGCACTCTCAGCTTGGTTTTGGATGTCGGTTCCCCAAATCCCTGGTTCTCGGCCCTGCCCGAATCCTGGCCTAGGCTTCCCAAGTTCACGAAGCCAATTCCTCATTCTGATAAAAATCTCTTTTATTTAGGTGAAAGGGAATTCCTCTCCAGCAAAATCCCTTTCAAACAATCTTTCAAGAGATTGCACAACTACAGACCTTTATCAGGCTTGGAGAGCTGCCAAGCCGATAGCTTCCAAACGTCACTCTGTGGCAGACAATACTTGGCAAGGAGTCAAGATCTTGACCCTCATGAATTGAACTAAGTGTCTCCTGCAAAACCCCACTCCCCTTTCGCTCCTCTTTTATTCCCTATGGGAGGGGCCATTCACCATCTATCCTGTGCCCTTATCCCGGAGTCGACTCTTGTTCCTTAGGTGTGTTCCCTTCTTCTGGCAGCTTTGCACATGCACACACTGGGAGCAGGCTCCAGCTGCTCTTCTTCTCCACTGATGTCCGACTCCAAAGGCAGCTGATAACTGTCGGACGGCCCTGGCCCTCTCTCTGCCTCCGACGCACAGCCCTCGTCAGAGCCTTCCCCAGACTCCAGGACTGGCCCAGGTTCCTCCCCAACCTCCTCACCGGGTCGCTGGCGTGCCACAACACCTCCCAGGTGCTTCATTTGCTTTTCTTGCTGTTTTTTCCTCCAGGTAGCCAAGAGGGTGGGCCGGGTGTTGTATATGGCCAGTTTCCCGGTGGCTTTCCCATTGCAGCCACCCGGCCTGCGACCCGCCGATTGCAACCTTCCTCCCGCGGAGCTTCGCCCACCCTCCACTGGAAGCGTGGCCTCGTCCCCCTACGGAGGGACGCTTCTCCCCAGCCGGGTCTCCCCCAAGCAGGAAAATGGGACTTCTCTCTTGGCGCTGGGCGATGCCCCCAAGCCCCCTTCGTAACGCCTGGATTCTCCGCCATCGGACATCTCACTGAAGAAGGAAGTTTCTCCCCCACCAAGAGGCCGTGTGGAAATCTGCTAAAATATTCGTATGGGGGGAAATAAAGACTCGGCGGGATGGTTTTTTTTGTTTTTTTAATTAGGGTGGGGAAACTGCTCCAAAGAAACCTTGGAAGGAAGACACACCTGGAGAAGGAAAAATGGCTCTGCAAACTGGCCATGGAGGGGCAAGGAAACCCCCCTCCTCCCCTCTGCCTTTTTTGCAGAGGGGAGTGTGGAATCTCATCCCTGGCTGGAACCAGTACAGCGCCCCTTTCTTGGGGGGGGAGGGGCGGGGAGGTCTATGCATCGCTAGCAGCTTTTGAATTAATACCAAAGACAGACAAAGTGATCCAGTGTCCAAACTCCACTCCATGATATTTTTTTTAATTATTATTTTTTATTATTTTTATTTGGATGGTACAGCACAGCCAGTCCTGTGTGGGGCTATCTTCTTCCTTTTTTCTCTCTCTCTCTCCTTTGACTTTGTGTGTCTCTCTCTCTTTGATGGGCATCGGTTGGTTGGTTTGCTCGCTCGCTTGTTTGTTTGTTTCCATCCTGGCCTTTCTGGGCATTTGGTTGACTCGGGACTCCTGTCCTTCTGAGGTCGGTTAAATGAGGACCCGGATTGTTGGGAGGGGCAATGCCCTGTTGACTCTGCAAACCGCTTAGAGACGGCCGTAAAAGCCCCGTGAAGCGGCATAGAAGTCTTAAAAGTGCTATTGCAGTTTAGAGGCTGCAGGGAGGCCCATCAGCCGCGGGTTTGGCTGCCTGGGAATTGTTGGGAAGGAGGCAGGAAGGAAGCAGGAAGGATATTGTGCTTGGGGGAATGGGGGTAACCCATTGTTTCCCTTCTGGAAGTCTCTTTGTATGTGTGTGAGGGGTCCTTGGTCCTCTCCGAGCTTGGTTTCTTGCAGACATCTCATTATCCAATTAGGTAACGTCATCAGTGCAGTGAGGATTGGCATGATCAGGGCACTGATGACGTTACCAAGCTGGGTGATGAAACGCCTGTAAAAAAAAAAAAAAACCAAGCTCAGAGAGCACCAAAGACCCCACAGTTCAACCCTGAGCTGTATTCTCCTATGTGTGTGTGTGTGTGTGTGTGTGTGTGCATGTGTGCATACAACACACAGGTATGCTCCATTTTAATTGGCTTTTGTGCCCAAAGGATGCAGTTTTTTTTTCCCCTTAAGGCAGGGCAGCCTGGGTGAGGATACGGAATTGCACATTTTCCCTGGTATCCACACCCAGGCAACCCACTTGGAGCCCTTGCCTGCTTTCAACCAGTATATGTGTGTGTGTGTGTTTGTCTGCCCAGTTTGTGGGGAGGGGGGAAAAGAATGAAGGGCCAAACTTTGAAGACACACCCCTGCTGTGTCTGTTTTTTCCCCCTCCCCTGGTTCGTTTTCAACAGCAGCCACACTGAACCCAAGATAGCTCAGTTGGTACTTTAGCTTCTTGTTAAAAGCATCCCATCCACTTGAAGGCTTTCCAGCAAAGCAGTTGAAATAACAATTAAAAAAAACAAAAACAAAAGAGAATTCACTTCGTTTATAAAACAGGTACGGTGTCGGGGTGTGTCCTTCAGAACTTAGAATTCCTTTTTTGGGTGGGGGAGAGGTGAACATGAAAGTATTGGGGGGGGGGGGTAAACATAGCCCAGGAAATCCTGGCTTAATGAGTCAGCTTAGAGCAAAGGGTAAGTATGAAATATTGTTACGTTGTGGGAACCACACCAGATGGCAATGAGGACAGGTGAGAACAGGTAAGTGGAGGGCACAGGTGCTGGGAAGATGGGGGAGGGCAGGCAGGCCTTAGAGAGCCAGAGTGGGTTGGCAAGAGCCCCCCAAGAGCTGGCCTGCCTGCAGCCCCATCTTCCCAGCGCCTGCATTTCCCTCCCTCATCTTTGGCCTCAAGGGGGGACCGAGGTAGGGAGGGGCAGGCCCTGGGTGCCCCCCCCTCCAGGTCTGCAGGGTTGGGGTGGCCCCTGCCATCTTCCCAGGGCCATCACCTCTTCCTCCCCCCCCCCCTCTGCCCCAGGAGGGCTGCTGGGGGCTGAGTGGAGGTGGGGAGAGGAAGGCACTTGGGAGGATGTTAGAGGCTGGCTGGGGAGGGGCTCCTTGGCAACGCCCCTCCTCTTCCCTTCCCAGCTCCCCTGGTGCCAGGCAATGGGGGAATGGGAGGTCCTGGGCTGGAGGGTGGGGAGATTGGCAGGCCAGGGGCAAAGGCCTCCCTTGAAAAGCCAGGAGAGCCTGCCAATCCCCCCTCTCTGGGCCTCCCTTTCCCTGCTGAGTCTCTGCCAGCATGGCACCAAGGGGGCTGGGAAGAGGAGAGGAGGTGGGCAAGGAGCCCCTCCCCAGCCTGCCTCTGACCTCCTTCCAGGGCCTGCCTTGCCCACCTCCTCCAGCAGCCTCCTTGGGGGGGAGAGAAGAGGAAAGCCCTGGGAAGATGGGGAGGGGCCTCAGCCCAGTAGACCTGGGGGGCACCCAGGGTTTTCCCCTCCCTGGTCTCCCCCTTGGGGCCACAGATGGGAGGGGCCAGAGGAGGGAGGGAAATGGGTGGGGTGGGGGGAGGCAGGGGAGGGGGTGTAGCGAGGGATGGGGGGAAGAGGGTTAGGGGAAAAAAACAACACTCAGGGTGGGAGAAGAGACAATCTTTATTAGAATTCAAAAAAACAAGCAATACACCCTCTGATTTCCACCCCCACTGCCCCTCCTTCCCCAGCCCCCCACCTGCCCCCCCCACCCTCCACCTTTGGCTTCAGTCCTGGCTTAAAGGGGCCCAGGGGAAGGAGGTTCTAGGAAGAGGGGTTTCTTCCCCCTCCTCCCAGGCCCCCCCTCCCCAAACCCCTTTTAGGCCAGGACTGAAGCCAAAGGCATTGATGGGGGCTGAGGGAGGCCCATGGGACATGGGGTGGGTGTGATGGGCCAGAGAATGGTTGCCCAATTGGTCCCTCGGCTTGGAGTGGCCAAACTGCCACCCTGAGAGCCAAGGACATTGGGCGGCCGCTCTCTGCCCAGCCCACCTGCACCCCAGCCCCATCTCTCAGCCTCCCCCAGTCCCCGCCAACCCTCAGCTTCAACCGTGGCACAAGAGACGCTGGCAAGAGAGGCTCTGGGGGTGACCAGGGCTGCCCTGCCAGCCTCCCTGATGCCATGGCTGGCTCCCGGCCTTTCTCCCCCCTCCTGAGTGTGACCCACCGTGCACAGAGATTTTCTCTGTGCACCCATTGTTATAAGTAGGCATGCACAAATGTATATTATTTGAAATTAACTCCAAGATTTGGAATAAATTGTGCACACCTGCTTAGAACAAGGGGAGGAACTGCAGACTTGCCTCAAGACACACCTGGGTTTTCTGGCTCACCTGCCTAGGTGCTGGGGAGATTGGGGGAGGGAGCATGCATGACACCCAATGAATCAGAACTAAGACCCTGCATCATAAAGAGTTTTCAACTTTGGCAAGATTAAGTTGTGCAGGCTTCTAACTAGAGCCAAAGTCCACCCGCCTTAAGTTTGCCAAGGCCGAGAACCCCTGGAGTAAAACAAGGGAAGATCTCAAGTGCGCCCATTGGGGAAGGGGAAAGATTAAGTCAAGAAACCTCAATTCCCAGAATTCTGTAGCCTTAGCCCTCTGAATCCTGGGAAGCCCCAATTCTGTGCATCCGAGTTATGTGGATCTCAGCCCCCTAAGCTCTGGGAGAAAAAAGACATCCCCAGATCACCCAAGACCCCCAAATGGATGGACTCCATTTCCCACAATTCTCCAGTGACTTTGCTAAGCATTCTGGGGGCTTAAGTTCAAACAAAAAACTTGGATTTAAGTTCCCAGAATATAGAAAATAAGCTGGAGAAGTCTGGAGCGCATCTGTTGACTTTCCATCTGGATTTGGGGGGAACCTTGATTGCCTTAATGCTACAACCCTGTTGCTGAACTCTGGGAATTGAAGTTCTCCCATTCAGGAGCAGAATGCTTGATAATTTTAACACCAAACCCACCTTGAGAACATGGGTCTTCCATCTTCAATTCCCAGAATTCTCCAGTCCATATGCTGGAGAACACCAGAGATTGAATGGCAGCCAATCTGATGCTTGGGAGCCAGGGGGGGGGACCTCAATTTCTAGGGTTTTCCAAACTACCCTACTATATAGGGCATCCTATTGAGGGAGGATTATGCCTTCTGTGGGGAACATATAATTCAGAAGAATTGGAGACCTACCATCTACAGGACATGGACCTGCCTTCTGGATTGGATTCCAAACCTCAGAATTCCTAATAGAATTCAGAGTTGGAGGCCCACCGCCTCTATTGCCAAGTCCCAGATTTCTGAACACAGAACTGAGGAGAATTGGGGGCCACCACCAAGCGAAGGCATGGAGCTCTCTGGTCTCCAAAGAATGGTGCACTTCAGCTTCCAGAAGTCTCCAAGCCGTGGGATGGAGAAAGATGGAAATTGAATTGCAGTCATCTGGTGTCATGGGGGAAAAGGGGACATCTTAAGCTTCTCAAGCCACCATTGCTAAGGATTCTGGGAGCTAAAAACCCTCCCTTTGAAAGTTGCACCTTTCAGCTCCCATAACTCTTAACTCCTCCTGCAGAATTCTGGGAGTTGAGTGGGAGACATTGAGTGCCTTCCACTCTGGAGGACTCCAATTCCCTAATTCTGAGAGTTGAAGTCCACCCTTCTAAAGGCCAATTGGCTTTCTGAAAGAAAGAATTCAAGACTTGGTGGGTATACATGACCCTCTTAGATCGGGATTTCTCACCCCTTAGCAAGATGTGTGGATTTCAAAACCCAGAATTCCCCAAACGAACTGGGGATTTTGGGATTTGAACTCCACACATCTTCAAGTTGTTAAGGTTGAGAAACCTGATGTAATTTCTTCTGACATCTCAACATCTGAACTTGGTCTACACAAGAGGTCTCCAAACTTGGCAACTTTAAGACTTTGGACTTCCAACTCTCAGAATTCTGGGAGTTAAGTCCACAAGTCTAAAAGTTGCCAAGTTTGGGGACCCTTGGTCTACACAATCCTACCAGATAAACACTCTTGGTCCTTACCCAAGGCAAAGGCCATGATTCCTTGACCCTACCATTCACAGCTTAAAGCTAGCTGAACCACCATCATTTCAAATGTATGGCAACCAAATTTACCACTTAAGGGCTCTTGGGCCTCAAGCATATCTCCATAAACCACCAAACATGGTTCTTTAGCCAAGCTGAAGACTTAAGACTCCCTTCCCCTAACTTGCAAATTACAGAGAGTTCCTGTCTACATTGGGGATCCACTCACAACCAACAATAAGACTTGCTATAATTCCTTATTCTAGACCTGATCTGTCCGGTGACCTCAAGCAACAAGTGTGTGTGTGTTGGGGGGTCTCAGTTCCTGGTGGGCACCACACAGGCAGCGAAGAAAGGCGTGCGTGGGTCACAATGCAGTAAAAGCCGCAGGGAAAAACGTTTCTCCATTGGGATCTGGCCGTTTTGCCCGCTGCGGTTTCGGTGCAGAGTGATCCAGGCCTCCGAAAGAAATGCACAAGAGGCTGTTTTTACAAGCCAAGAACCGACACACACGATCCCTTCCCATACAGAGATAAAAATAAGAGGAATTGGGGGCAGTGGGGGATTCAAAGCATGCATTGTGCTGCCAGTCCAACTCTTCCTGCTGTTGTTTGATTCCCAAAAATTTGTAAATACTGTCACTTGGCAGGAAAAGAGCCAAGCCACAAAATGTGGTGGCAGGTTGGTCTTCCATCTCTGCGTCTCCAGCGCTGGGTGGGTGGGATTGGCCTCCAGAAGAGGAAGGGGCAGCATTGAAGGCTGGCCTGTTTCTTTTTAATTTTTAAAGTAGGTATTATTTTGAGATGGTTTTCAGAACCCACATTATTATTATTCTAAAGAGGCAGGGTTTTTTTTGCAGCCATTGTGGTCTTTTTAGACTTCCCTGCTGGATGACAAAATTTTCTGGCATTTCCCTTCAGTGCATCAACTCGGCTTCAGGGCCAGCTGGAACAATGCAGCCCCTTCCTCGGCCCTCCACAAGTGGCAACAGCTGTCCAGTTACACCCCCCCAAAATCTGTCCATCCATCAGTCTCCATCGGAAAAATCCAAGTCTTCCACCACGTCCTCTTCTCCTCTTGCCAGCTGTTGCAACTCTGCCCGAGACAGCGGTTTCCGACGGTGGTGGCTCCGTTGGGGCACGGCCCTCTCGCCTCCTGGAGAAGGAAGGAAGGAAGACAGGGGGTGTCAATCCAACCTCAACGGAGAGAGGAAGGGGCACAAAAAGGCAGCTGGGTGCTAATTAATCATCGGTGCTAATTAATGGATCATCTGCAGGGCGCAGGAGGGGGCGAGATGGAAATGGGCAGGATACAAGTTTAATAATAAGTAAAGCAATAAATAAACCAAAGCACCTGGGTGTTTCAAATGGGGATGGAGGATCAAAGAGAAGAAAAATCTTTATTTCCCTCCCCCCATTTTATTTTATTTTTTTTGGGGGGGGGGGAGGAACAACCCTGTAAAGGGAGAGGCTTCCAAAACCCACATGCTAGAAATAAGGGGGGAATTGGGCTCCTCTCCAAATGTTTCTGGATGAACAATCTACGGAGGTGAATTTAGAAGCATGCTCTTCCCTCTTAAAATGGGCTAGGGTGTTACTTCTTGAGCATATGGAAGGGGGGGGGTCCTTTTGGGGTTGGGACCCTCCCCCCAAACCCTCTGGTCTGCCTCTGCATTCTTCTGTGGGAGACCCACTCTGCCAAACCAACTTTTCCACCTTCCCATCTGCCCCAAAGAGCTGGACCTGCAGATCGTCTCATGATGGTCTAGAAAACTAAGTTGGGTGACCTAGAACTATGGGGGTTTATCAACCTGCCCACCCGAGAGAGGGGGGGGAAAGAGGGAGAGAAGGAGCAGGGGAGAAGCCAAAGGGCCTTGGGAATGGCTGATGAGCACCAGAATGAAGGAGAAACATACATGTGCACCCATCCATGTCACAGGTTGGGCTGGAAGCCACTTTACATCCGAGAATAGAATAGAATAGAATAGAATAGAATAGAATAGAATAGAATAGAATAGAATAGAATAGGAATAGGAATAGGAATAGGAATGGAATAGAATAGGAATAGAAATGGAAATGGAAATTGCCTTCAGGTGCTTTGGGAATAGCTGGACTCCCTCTTCTTTGGAGCAGCCCCTCAAATATTGGAACACTGCTATCCTGTCTCCCCTAGTCCTTCCTTTCATCAGACTAGACATACCCAGTTCTAGCAATTATTCTTTATATGTTTTATCCTCCGGTCCCCTAATCCTCTTTGTGACTCTTCTCTGCACTCTTTCTAGAGTCTCAACATCTTTTTTTACAGTGTGGGGACCAAAACCGAATGCAGGATTCCAAGTGTGGCCTTACCAAGGCATTATAAAGTGGTATCAACACTTCACGTGATCTTGATTCTATCCCTCTGTTGATGCAGCCTAGAACTGGGTTGGCTTTTTTGGCAGCTGCAGCACACGTCTGGTTCATATTTAAGCAATTGTCCACTAGGATTCTGATGGACAGGAACATAAATTCTCCCTCCCCATCCAGTGTGAACACAGCCGCCTCAGGGTGAGGCAAACAGCCCGGACCCCCTGCCCCCTGGGGAGCGAGGGCTGTGGAGGGGGGGGAACCCCACACCAGAGCAGCTCCCCCTGGCTCTCCTTCGACCTCATTTCAGGCAGAACGGTTTCGCCGAGGGTTTGAACCGGATAACTGGTCCCTCCGGGGTCAGGATTTTGCCCCCAGCGAAGGGAAGGTTTGGGCCAACCGGAAAACAAACGCAGGGAAAGAGGAAACTGGAGCAGCCGACCGAAAAGGGAAGGGGATAAACGAGATGAGGAGGGAAACAAATCCCGGAGAGAGAGAGAGAGAAAGCGGTGTGAGAGTTGGCACGTGGAAATGCCGAAGGGTGCCAGCCGTTGTCCACTCTGGCCTCTGGCGTCGGTCTATTCTGGGCACTGACACCGAGGCTGGCATGCCAAGCCTCTGCCATCTGCTCCTGAGAATTGGGCACTGTGCCCAGCTCTTTTAGCCGCAGAGCATGCGGTGGGGGGGAGGAAACGGAGGGGAGGGGAGCAAAGGGAGGCTGGAGGGAGGGGGGTTTGGCTTGGAGGTGCCTCTCCTGCGGCAGGGCAAAATCTGAACCCCTCAACCGTTAAGGGACGGGGTTCAGGGACTCCGGTAAGGGATGGCCTGGTCTCCTTTTGCACGTGGAAAGCTGCAAGGAAATCTCTTTTCATTCTTCGTTTCTTTACCATCTGAGTCGCTCAGGTTGTCTTCATCTCCTTCCTCTTCCTCATCGTCCACTTCATATTCTCCTTCCTCCTCCTCCTCCTCCTCCTCCTCCTCCTCTTCCTCACTGCTGCTCATGGAAACACGGTCTGCAGCCCTCTTCTTGCCTTTCTCTACACCCAGAAAACAAAAACGGGAACAGATGTGATATACAGTCTATGCGCTCCACGGGGGATGTAAAACAGTTCTTCTGCAAAGAAGAAATTTAAAAAACAGCAGCAAATATTTGCACCACTCAAGTCGTTTAAGGCAGGGCTCTCCAACCTTAGCAACTTTAAGCCTGGAGGACTTCAACTCCCAGAATTCAGCCCTGCTGGCTAGGGAATTCTGGGGGTTGAAGTCCTCCAGGCTTAAAGTTACCAAGGTCGGAGGCTCCTGGTTTAAGGGACGAAAACAAGCCTTTTTATTCCTGATTTTTTTTTTAATCAAGAGAAAACAATGTTAGTGTCTGCAACAGCTTTAAAAAAAAGAAGTGAGAGGAGAGATTTATTGCAACCTGAAGCTTGCTTAGAAAACAATGTCCAAATTGGGGAGAAGGAATGAAAGGAGATGTGGCTCCCCAAACAGATTTTTATTTCAAATATTTTCCTAGCTTTTCTCAGCTAGAAAAGGCAGGAAATTCAACCCCAAACATCAAATGGGGCTACAAGGTTGGAAACAAGAGAAATTGCAAAAGTAAGGCTGTATGGAGACAGATCCTAATATTAGTTCTCGGAGTTGGTGTTGGTTTTGTTTAAAAACGGAGAAAAAGCAAGTTTCCAGACTTTTAGGAGATGGACAGCAAGGAAAGGGAGATTAGAAAAGATTTCCGAAAAAAAGTTATGTGCAAGTAATAAAATGCCCCAATACTTGAGAAATAAAAGTTCTAAGAATACGTACCGTATTTATCGGCGTATAACACGCACAGGCGTATAACACGCATCTTCATTTTAAGAGGAAATTTCAGGAAAGCGCCCGTTTCACCCCCCACTCCCACCCCCGCGCGCTTCAATCCACAGTGTCCCATTCTGCCTGCCTGCCTGCCTTAGTTTCTGGTTGTTTGGGAGCAGCTTCGGCTGAGAATAATAACTATTCGCCTCTTTTACTCAGCCGAAGCTGTTCCGATTCAACCATTAACGAAGGCAGGCAGGCAGGCAGAACGGAGCACTGCGGGCGGGCGGGCGGGCGGGCGGGGTGGGGTGGGGGGAGAAACGGGCGCTTCGGAAGCCCCGCTTCTTTGAAGCAGTTTCTTCCTGTGCTGGTGGAGGAGCGAGAGGCGACTGACAGAGCTGACCCAGAGAGAAGGACAGGCTTCAGTTGCTTCCTCCCTCCCCTTCTTTCATTTGTGTCCTTGATCCCCGATCCCAGCAGCATTCACCGAAGGCTTCTTAACATTATATCGGCGTATAACACGCATACATCATTTGCCCCCTATTTTCAGGGGAAAAAGTGCGTGTTATACGCCGATAAATCTGGTAACCAAATTTCTGAACTTCTTACGGACTAGAGGCTTATTTTGCGGTATTTTTTAAAAAAAAACTAGGGGGGAAAACAGCCTCTTGGATCAGGTAAATAGTCCTGCAGAATATTTATTAAACTTTTCTGCTTTTCTCCCATTCAATTCATCTGCCATCAGCCTCTTGAACATAAACTACTTATTTCGATTTATTTACGACAATTTCGGAGTTCCCTTCCTTTTGCAGAAGTTAACTCGATAATAGTTTATGAGAGGATGTGACACAGCAAGTCCCCCAGCTGCATTTATCTTTGCCTTTAAGGAAAAATATAAGGGGGTGCACAAGGAATCAATAAAACCAAGTTAATCTGCTCCTCATTCCTTCTCTTCACACGTTCACTAATTCAGATGAAAGGATCGGTTTCTTGCTCCAGTGCAAACCACAGGAGGAAGCTGGGGTTTTTGCACCACTTATATAAAAATATGCTAAGTATTTTTCAGATATTTTTGATACTGGATCTAGAGAGGCAGGTTTTTTTTAAAAAAAAACAAAAACTACGAGTCTTTTTTAATAACAATTTAAAGCAATACAAGTTTCATTTTCTCATTGCAATTTATACACCCCCTTTCTACCCTAGATGGAGGCGTTCCAGGCAATATGAAATAAAAATAAACTCAAGCCAAAATAAATAAAAACAGAAAAATAAAAACCATTAAGATGTGTGCATTTATTCTCTGCTTTCCTTTATATCCAACCTAGCAATTCTCCCAAAGCAGGAGAAATCGTAGAAGGAACTGGAAAAATCAAAATGCAATAAATGCTACTATTTAAAAAATAAACGTAACTCTCTGGTTTCCTGGCTGTGCTGGAGGTTTTTGTTTTATGATTCTCTGGCTGCTGGGTGTTTTATGCCTCGTTTTATTTTGCATTTGAATGTATTGTTGTTCTGAGCTGCCTGGAGTCATAAACTGAGACGGGCAGCTATATAAATCAATTTAATAAATAAACCTCTAGCATTCCTTCCCGTAGGACAGAGGTGGTGAACGGTGGACTCTTGAGTGTTTGTGAGCTTCAACTCCCAGAATTCCCAAGTGTTTGTGGACTTCAACTCCCAGAATTCCCAAGTGTTTGTGGACTTCAACTCCCAGAATATTCAGGAATTCTGGGAGTTGAAGTCCAGAAATCCTAAAAGGGCCATCGTTTCCCGCCTTTCCCACAAGGTGACGGCCGCCATGGGAAACACTAGGAAATATCTTGTTGGAAGTGACCCTTCCCTCTCTCGGCTCCTCCGATTCTGGGGGTTCAGGGAATTCTTGCAGATTAAAATATCTTGCCTGGCTTAGGCAGCGCTCAGGTTTCCAGGGGCTCCAATTTCCTGCTGTAAGGTAACGGTAAAGGTTCCCGTTGCACATCCATGCTAGTCATTTCTGACTCTAGGGGGCGCCATTGCTCATCTCCGTCACAAGGCCGAAGAGCCAGCGCCGTCCAAAAACGTCTCCGTGGTCATGTGGCTGGCAGGACTAAATGCCGAAGGTGCACAAAATGCTGTTCCCTTCCCACCAAAGGGGTCCCTATTTTTCTACTTGCTTTCAAAAACTGCTAGGTTGACAGAAGCTGGGACCAGGAACGGGAGCTCACTCCGTGACGCGGCAACGCTAGGGATTCGAACTGCCGACCTTCCCGATCGACAAGCTCAGCGTCTTAGCCCCTGAGCCACCGCGTCCCTTCAACTTCCTGCTGGCTGGGCCCCAAACCTGCTTTTTTCCAGGTACCCCCAAGATGAACGGAGTGGAAAAACTCTTGAGCGGAAGCTCAGGAGAAGCAGAACAAAAACCTTTATTGTCCTCCCCCTTCTAGTGTGAGTTGTGTTTGCTGCTTGGCACCAACCCTCTCTGCCACAGGGCACAGAACGAGGGTGCCCGTTTCTTTTCAGCTCCGGTCTGAGTGTGTGCACTGAAGACACAAACCCACAAACTGGAGGAGAGGGAGAGAGCGAATGCATTGTCTGAGCTGCCAGCTGCTCCTTCCTGGAGTCGCAGATCTCTGAGTTTTAATCCAATTTAGACAGGAAATAAGAGCACCCCGAAGAATTTATTAATCACTTTAACCAGGGAGCTATTACAGAATAACAGGGGGCAGCAAAGCAGGGAAAGCGGGAGGGAAGGGATGGGAAATTCCCCCTGCTTCCCTCCCTCCTCCTCTACCTTCAGCCTGGCACCCACAGGGTCTTCACTCCCAAACACCCCAAATGATTTGGGGGTGAGAGGAGCTTAGGAGGCCCATATGTTGTTGTTAATGGCGGAATAAAACAACAAAGAATCTTAATGGCGAAATAAAACAACAAAGAATGTCTAAGAGGCACTGCAAAAAAACCCAACTCTCGAAAAATAATTGATTTCCACTCTTTTGGTCACAGGCCCTCCAAGCTCTGCCCCTAATCTGGCCAGAATTATGCACACCGGGGATGTGGAGCTACCCCAAGCCCAACTTTTGCTCAATGCGGGCCTAGCTTTGGGAACTCACTGCCACTGGATGTAGCTGTGATGCTAAGGCAATGTTTTTCAAGCTTGGGTAATTTAAGATGGGTGAACTTCCAGAATTCCCCAGCCATGGGATTGTGGGAATTGAAGTCCACCCGTCTTAAAAGTTCATTAGCTTACTGGCTGGGGAATTCTCATGAAAAGAAGGACTAAGGGAGACACGATAGCAGTGTTTCAATATCTCAGGGGCTGCCCCAAAGAAGAGGGAGTCAAGCTATTCCCCAAAGCACCTGAGAAGGCAGGACAAGAAGCAACGGGTGGAAACTAATCAAGGAGAGAAGCAACTTAGAACTACGGAGGAATTTCCTGACAAGGCGGACAATTAATCAGAGGAACAACCTGCCTCCAGAAGTTGTGAAGGCTCCCACACTGGAAGTTTTCAAAAAGAGATTGGATAACCATTTGTCTGAAGTGGTGTAGGGTATCCTGACTAAGCAGGGGGTTGGACTAGAAGACCTCCAAGGTCCCTTCCAACTCCTCCTATTCTATTCTATTCTATTCTATTCTATTCTATTCTATTCTATTCTATTCTATTCTATTCTATTCTATTCTAGGTCTCCTGCTTGAACAAGGGGTTGGACCAGATGACCTCCAAGGTCCCTCTCAACTCTGCTATTGTATTCTAAGTTACAAGCCCCTAAGGGAAGTTTGGAGAGGATCCTAGGCTGATTGCACCATTATCTATTATCCTCCCCTCCCTGCAAACATTTCGGGGAGGGGGTTGCTGGTGAATTAACTCTACAAAAGGAGCAGACCCCAATCTGCCAGCCCGCAGCCCCCAGCTGGGATCACAACAACGGAGCCCCTTTGAGGTTCCTTCTCTCTCCCCCCTCCCCACCACTCTGGTCACTGAAACCCCCCTTCCCATCCACCCACCCCTCTTCCATGGGGGGGGGTAATGTGATTACGGGCTTGGAAAGCCGCTAACGTTCATTAGACTTGCCGCCGTGGTTTTAATGTGGACAGATCGCTCATTACGAGCCAGGGTCCGGGGAAGACAGGCGTGCCAGCCGAGCCGTTTCCCCCTCCCTCCGCAGCTTTAATTGCCTCCTGACACGGCCATCCACCATCCCATCCTCCCAACAGCCCCATTAATAACCACAGGCAGCCACATCTCCCCCCCCCCCCCACAGCCAGCAACCTCATCAGCTGGTAAATGAGAGCAATGTGTGGTGTCGCCTCTCCCCTGCAGACGAGCCATTGATCAAATCTGGCAGGCGGGAGGATGGACCCCACCCTTCTGGGAACCAAGGGTGGGGAGGGGGTCTGGGATGGAGGGGACAGGGGGGGTTGAGGTCCTTGCTCTCTTTCTCCCAAAGCAACCAAGCCCAGCAGAGGTGCACTTGGGTTTTTAGTCATAGATCGGAGGCAAAAGAAAGCCGATGTGTTTGCTGGAAATGCAGACAGAACCAAGGCACCTTCTACCATATGTGGTGGTCATGCCCGGAAGCCCAAAAATATTGAATTAAAATATGGAGTTGGCTACAAGAGAGAGTGGAAGAGCGAATAGAATTTGAACCGGAGTTGTTTCTATTGGGAATAATTAAGGGGAATTGTAGAAAAAAGATTAAATCTATCCTATTACATATTCTGACAGCATCAAGAATAATATACGCACAATGTTGGAAGCAAAATAACATGCCTACTGAGGAATTAATAATTCAAAAATAATTCTAGACTGTGCTGAAATGGACAAATGGACATTAAAACTAAAAGAGAAAGAAAAGTAAAATTTGGTATATTTGGTTGAATAATAGAAATAAGGATAAAGGAAATAAAATTACAGATAAAAGTAAATGAATGTATATAAAGATGTATAAATGTAGATACTTATATGAGATTGATGTGTAGAATAATTTGTGTAATAATGACACAGCACTGTTAAAAACAAGATTAATGTGTATTAAAGGTGAAAAAGAACAATAAAAATTATTATTAAAAAAAGAAAAAGAAAGAAAGCCAATGTGTTTTAGAAGACGATTAAGCTCCCACCCTGCTTAAAGCTGTGATTTATTTCAAGCATGCCTCTGTGGAATTTGGCTTTTGCAATGGAACAGCCAACAGCCGTAGTTGGCCAGCCGGAAGGACCAGAAAAATGGGGGGAAATTTCATTTCCATGGATGCCCATTCAAAGCTTGACAACACAATTTGGCACATCGTAAAAGGCAGCAAGCATTGTGTTTGCACGACAACGGGGATAAAATGAGGAGGTCTCTACAGATGGAAGTGTCAATAAATAAATAAAAAAATATTAGAATGTGCCGAGATGGACAGATGGACGTTAAAAAGAAAAGGAAAGGGAGAAAGAGAGTGTGCTTTTTAACAGGGGATTTATTTTTACCGATGGCTAACTAACAGAAAGTGAGGTTAGAAACTAAAAATAAATAAATAAATCTAAAAAGATAATAAAAACGTTTGCACTGAAATTTTTGCAAGGTGGAGCAACTCATTGTATTATTATTATTTGATTAATATTGATCTGTTTATTAGGATTACTAACATGAATATGGTTGTATCTTTACTTAAAATTGTGCCCAGACAAACACGCTGTTCAGATAGATATGGCATTTTTTATGTTTTTATATTCAGAGTGACAATAAAGTTATTCTAAAAGTCTAAAGAAATGCAACATAGCACTTATCCAAAGGACTTGGGTGAGATCCTAAGAAGAAAAGCTCTGTATGAGCTTGAAGTTTCGTGGATATGGGAGATAGACAGATAGTCCTTATTTAGCAACAATTGGGACTAGCAACTTGATTGTTAAGCGCAGAGATTGCAAAATGAAACGTGATGCACTTAAGATCTTCCATCGGCTTTCTTTTGCTTTATGGACCTGCAAAGGTTGCAGATGTGGCCATAAAGTTACTTTTACATCCCCATTGTAGCACAAATAGTCACTAAATGAGGACTAGTTGTACATACAACGATGTTTTTTTCTCTCTCACCCCTTTCTACTAAAAGCTACTCTGTTCTGCTAGTGATGTTTAGCTCTCAGACATCTGCACAGCACCCGGATTTTTTTTTGACTGGGGTTCAGCAGCTGAAGGTGAACAAATCTGTTTTCGAGGATATTTGACTTTATCTCGAGGGAAAGCCGGATGCTACCCAATTTGGATCCTACCACCATGCCTTTTCCAGACCAACCGATTCCACTGAGATTAGAGCTGCTATAAAACGCTAATGAGCGCTTAACTATGGCAATATTTAATTAAAAAAGAAGAAGGAGAAGAGGGGGCTGTGAGCTGCTGCTAATTAACAGAAAATTGGTAATTTCCTAGCTATTAACGGCTTATTTTCCACTCATCTGAACACAGGCAAGGAAGCACAGTGATGGCATAAATGGGTTGAACACAATCTGGCTTTATCGACAGGCGCACACACACGCTGTTTGCAAAATTGGGGGAAGCCTGTGACCTTCTTTTGCATTAACGGCCTATGGGGTAGATAACAATGAATCAATAGAATGCAGAATAGAATAGAATAGAATAGAATAGAATAGAATAGAATAGAATAGAATAGAACAGAATAGAACAGAACAGAAACAGGCCTGCTCTCTCTCTCTCTCCCTCCCTCTCCTTTCTCTCCTCTTTTATTCCCTATGGGAGGGCCATTCACTGTCCACCTGTCTTTACTCCCAAGTCGAGCCTTGTTCCTTCTCCTGGCAGCTCTGTGCACGCGCACATTGGGAATAGGCTCCAGCTGTTCTTCTTCCCCACTGATCTCCAACTCCGAAGGCAGCTGATAACTGTCGGACGCAAAGCCCTCGTCAGAGCCTTCCCCAGACTCCAGGAGTGGCCCATGTTCCTCCCCAACCTCCTCGCTGTCAGAGTCTGCCGCCAGCTTTGCTGGCCCGCTGGCAGGCCACAACCAAATTCATTAAATTTCTATGCCAACTCACTCCCAACGACCCAGAGCAGTTCACAAGTAAAAACATAAATAACATAATTATTAGGAAGGTTGGATGAAAAGAAGATGAACATCTCCGGAGATGCGCCTGTTGTAGTTAGCCGGCAGCAGGTGCGGACGGCTGAGGAGAGCGAGGACTCAAATGAGTCCCCAGGACCATTAGGGAGTGGACTGCTGCCTTCAGAGATTGTGGGGGCTGGCAGCAGTGATGAGGATGTTCCTGAGGGCTGCTCACAGAAAAGAGCAGTTACAGCAGCACGGGCGACTCGGGAGTAAGGCTGCAAAGTAATGGCCCCTCCTTCAATAAGATAAAAGCCAGCTGTGAATCGGACGTTCTTTGCAGGAAGCAAAGACGTTTTGAAACTCCAGCCTCATGGACATTTCAGTATCTTAGTTGGTATTTGAAGACTCTTGTGTTGTAATATATTTCTAGGTAACCTTATCTGTTATTCTTGGCAGCCTCGCACAGTTTTGGCAAGGCTTGTGCTTATCAAAGTTGAATAGTTTGCAGCAGCCTTTTAACCGGGGATTGTAAGAAACATTAAAAGGTTTCTGTTCCCTTTAGTTCATGTTTGTTTTATTGGAAAAGGGTTTGGGTCAGAACAGCTCCGTCATCCAGGCCGTGGTTGTGCCAAAGGTGCTCTATCAAAAGGCAACTGGACTTTGATTTTCAAAATACAATTGAAAGAGCACCTTTGGGACAAAGAAGGTAAATTCCAAATTAGATTTGTAACCCTGACTAGCCTTAAGGACCTTAAAACAGAAGTCAAGTTTCTATACCTCATTAATCTTTAAACTTTGGGAAATTCAAGGAAGCTGCACCCACCAGGAACATTGATTAAAAATAAATAAATAAGAGATTTAAATTATGACCCATCTCCCAATTCCCTGTCTGCCCTCCCAATTTGGCTCCAACCACCCCATGGATGGAGGGCTGCTAGGTGGAGGAAGGAAGATTTCCACATGTGACAGCAGCTTTTTTTCCTCCACCAAGGATCCGCTCCAGAAGTTTCAACATCTACCTAGACATCTCCCCTCCTGGGAAAACCCCGTCTTGGCTGAGTTGATAGCTTCCTTTGAAAAAAAGAAGAAAAGGAAAAGGCCAACAACATCAGCGGTGCACCGAGGCACATCTAGGTTGCCTGTTGGAAGAATACGGGAACAACATGCGTAGCACATTGCTGCCCTGCACAGAAGTCAAAGCAAGAGAAAAACCCAGCAGGATTTTGGTTTTGGACAGAGATAGTCTCTTTCTCTCTCTGTCTCTCTCCCTCCCTCCCTCTCTCTCTCACACACACACACTCACCTCAGGACAAGAAAGACAGCAAATCAACCAGGGATAGATAACACCTCAATTAATCCTTCAAAAAAATATGTGGGAAAGGGTGTGGAATTGGCTGCAGCAAAGCTTAATCCATCCATCCGTCTATCTATCTATCCTGTCATATCTGTCATTTCTCTTTCTTTCCCTATCATGCATGCATACATTCATCCTTTACTATCATCTATTTATCTGTCTATCATCTGTCTGTCTGTCTGTCTGTCTGTCTGTCTGTCTGTCTGTCTGTCTGTCTGTCTCTATCTATCTATCTATCTATCTATCTATCTATCTATCTATCATTTACCTATCATCTATTTATCTATCTTTCAGATCTATGTCTCTCTATCATCTATTTATCTGTCTCTCATCTATCTATCTATCTATCTATCTATCTATCTATCTATCTATCTTTTTATTTACCTATCATCTATTTATCTTTCAGATCTGTCTCTCTATCATCTATTTATCTGTTTCTTATCTATCTATCTATCTATCTATCTATCTATCTATCTATCTATCTATCATCTATCTATCTATCTATCATCTATCTATCTATCTAATCTATCTCTATCACCTATTTATCTATCTGTCTCCTATCTATCTCTATCGTCTATTTATCTGTCATCTATCTATCTATCTATCTATCTATCTATCTATCTATCTATCTATCTATCTATCATCTATCTATCTATCTATCTATCTATCTAATCTTTATCATCTATTTATCTATCTGTCTCTAATCTATCTAGCTACCTACCTATCATTTATTTACCTATCATCTATTTCTCTGTCATATCTATCTGTGTCTATATCTATCATCTACTTATGTATCTGTCTCTCTCTGTTTCAAACATTTACCTTAGCAATCAACTACGATGGTAGTCTATGCATCATGTTATGGGATATGATATTTTCTCAGATTGTATGCATTTTAATTCTTATATATTGCCATTATTATTATTTTATTTTGATGCGCACCCAGACAGACTGAAAAAGGACATTTTAAAAAATTGATTGAGACCTGCAATGCAGTGATTGTATAAAACTGCCCCAACAATCCATCAAATTTATTACACTCGTTGTTTCCAAATGGCGCCTCTGCATGTTACGATAAATTTGCCAAGCTTGAGAAAAGTCAAGTTTCAGACAAGATTAAAAACGAAGCTCTTCCAAGTGTGTTGACTAAAATAATCTCTCCAGCTTGATGGCTGGTTGACTTTGAGGCTACTTATGTCCCAAAAAGTGATTACTTAATTCGGTTATTATTCTTTTCTTAATCGGTTTCTTACCGTGAACGTTGCCATCGTTTATTTAGAGTGGGTGTAAATGATAACAATAAGTATGATTTGTATTATTTAGCGTTAACAGCAGGGAACCCAGCCGGCTGAATAAATGAGTGAGTGAATAAAATCTCAGCAGTGCTATCGACTCAAAAGATCTCACGTCCAATTTTCTTGGTGGGCTTTATAAATTTGTGCTTAAAAGCTTTTTTTAAAAAAACTTTTTCCTTGGGCTTAAAACTGATTCTGAAAATACTCGTGAGGCAGATATGCCGATCCCTGAGTTAGGTTTGAAAAAAGGAATTTTTTCCTGGGAAACTGTTTTGAAATGGAAAGGATGGGTGGGAGACAGAGAAAAGACTAGAAGACTGCCAAGTCTGTTACTCTGTTTAAAAGTATTTCCTCCACTTTTAACCTATTTTAAATTCTACCTCAGCGGTCTCCAGACTTGTGGATTTCAACTCCCAGAATTCATGATTGGCTGGGGAATTCTGGGAGTTGAAGTCCACAAGTTTCCAAGTTTGGAGTCCTCTGTTTTAGCTTGAAGCTACACTGTTTCCCCCCAAAATACAACCTACCCTGAAAGTAAGCCCTAGCTTGATTTTTTACACATGCGCCCAATATAAGCCCTACCCCCAAAATAAGCCCTAATTAAGATCCCGCCCACTCCAGAGTACACAAGTAAAAATTAAGCCAGGGTGGGGATGGACGGGAGGAGCTGCCCTACTGCTTACCTTCGGACAGTTGTAGCCAAGCCTCACATACCCCTACACCTTCCTTGCTGGCCCATTTCTTCTGCAGCTGGCAAGGCTTTCCTGAAGGCCTTTGTAGCCGATAACAAAGCTCTGGATCGATCCAGAGCTATTATTGCCTGCAGAGGCCTTCGGGAAAGCTTTGTCGGCCGCAGAATAAGTTCCTGAAGGCCTTTGACAGCAAAAAGGAGGCCAGGAGTGACGCGCGCAAGTGAGGTTAGTCAGTGGATGACATCCCCCGAAAATAAGACCTAGTGCCTCTTTTTTGGTGGCAAAAAAATATAAGACAAAGTCTTGTTTTGGGGAAAACACAGGTAGGAAATTTGAGGCAGTGAGTTAAGGGCAGCACAATTTGTGAGACTTCCTCGCACCGAACACTTCCTCCTACCTTTACAGGAGAAGACACCTGAGGTCTCTTCTTCGGAACTGCTCTCCGTTTCGAAGAGGTCCTTAAATTCCCTCTTGTCCTCCTCTTTCTTTTCATTCGGCTTCTTACGTTTAATTTCGGGGAAGTTCAGGTCTTCCAGCTACAGCCAGACAACAAAGGAAGGAGGACAGAAGAAAAAGACATTAAAAACGTTATTTCCTCCAGTCTCCAATGAGCCCCAATGCAGAAGGCAGCTAGGTGGCTGTTCTTTGTTTTGTTTTTAAAATAAATTTATTTATTCAACCGTTTTAACATTTAAAAACAAATTTCCACACTTTACAACGTTACTATAGCAGTGTTTACGCTGTAGACATCTTCTATTAACGTGTTATGCATCTCTGTTTTTCATTCGTCGTCATTCTAGGCATTTTATACACATATACATTTTTATTTACCTCTATTTACACAAAAACCTTGTTTTGTAGTTTTATAGTATTACATAGATCATTTGACGCCTTTGCGTCTTATTCTTATTTGTTCCAAACACCCCATATTTTATAATATTCTCCTTCTTCTTTATCCTTCAATAATTTTGTTAATCTATCCATCTCTGCACATGGATATACCTTATTAATAATTGTGGCTTCGGGGGTGTGTGTGTCATAGCCTGCTTCCAATTTTGGCCGAAAGAAATTCTGGCCACCGTTATGATATGGAGCATCAAATATTAATATTTTCTGTGCATGTTAGGGTCTATCATCCCTAATAAAAAGATTTCTGGTTTAAATTTCACTCTGTTTCACTATTTCCTCTAACCATGATCTAATTTTTTGCCAGTATCTCCGTGCGTGGGGGCACATCCACCACATATGGAAGTATGTTCCCTGGTTATGATTGCATCTCCCATATTTGGGTATCATATTTGGAACTAGGGGGCTGTTTTAAAGCATGTTTTAAAACCCCACAAAACTACATACATACAGGTTGGAAAGAAGGGAATATAGCAAGGCTCCCGCATGAGCAAGTGTTACACATAATCACTGAAGTAAAATATTAACAGAATAACAGAGTTGGAAGAGACCTTGGAGGTCTTCTAGTCCACCCCCCTTCTCAGGCAGGAAGCCCTATATCATATTCCCACTTCCCGAATAGAGTCTGAAATATTGAAGGGTGGAAAAAAGAAATATCCTACAGAGAAATCTTGAATTTTCAACTATGGGAGAATTGTAAAAATGCCAAGACTGTCTTTTTGTTTTCTAATCCTTTCCAGCCAATGCAGCCTTCACAAAAGAATGCAGAAAATCCCTCTTTTGGAATTTCTGACGAGTTTCAAGATCTCTGAAATTATATAGCCAAAAGAAAATGTTGGGGATCTCAAAATAAGGAGGAAAATACTCCTTCGATTGCAATTGTGTGGCCAAACCTGCCCCAATACAATGGGCGGGTTATGTGTGATTAAAACCCTGAGAAAAGTCAAATGAAGCAGAAAGTAGCAATTGCATTAATTGGTCGCCCGCTGTGTGCCAGGATCTCAAGATGGCTTAAAATGGAAGGAGTTGGAGTCACCAACTATATAAAAAAAGATTTTGAGACTGTAGAAAAAGTGCAGAGAAGAGCAACCAGGATGATGAGGGGACTGGAGGCTAAAACATACGATGAACAGTTTCAGGAACTGGGCTTGGCCAGTCTAGAGAAGAGAAGGACCAAGGGAGACAGGAGAGCAGCCTTCCAATATTTGAAGGGAGAGGGACAGAAAGAAAAGGAACGAAAAAGAGAAAGAGAAAGAGAAAGAGAAAAGAAGGAAGGAAGGAAGGAAGGAAGGAAGGAAGGAAGGAAGGAAGGAAGGAAGGAAGGAAGGAAGGAAGGAAGGAAGGAAGGAAGGAAGGAAGGAAGGAAGGAAGGAAGGAAGGAAAGAAAAAAGAGGGAGAGAGTGAGAGAAAAAGGAAGGAAGGAAGGAAGGAAGGAAGGAAGGAAGGAAGGAAGGAAGGAAGGAAGGAAGGAAGGAAGGAAGGAAGGAAGGAAGGAAGGAAGGAAGGAAGGAAGGAAGGAAGGAAGAAAAAGGAAAACTATTTTCCAAGGCACCTGAAGGCCAGACAAGGAACAATGGATGGAAACTGATCAAGGAGAGATTCAACCTGGAAATAAGGAGGAATTTTCTGACAGGGAGAACAATCAACCCATGGAACAGAAGTTGCCCCCAGAGGTTGTGGGAACTTCATCACTTGAGACTTTCAAGAAGAGATTGGACTCCCATCTTTCAGAAATGGCATAGGGGTCTCCTGCTTGGGCAGGGGGTTGGACTAGATGACCTACAAGAGCCCCTTCCAACTCTGATTATCTGTATTGTCTATACTGTCCTACCCGTTCTTTGCCAGTAATTTCAAGCTGAATTTCCTTCTCTCTCAGCTTCTTCCAAGTCACGTAGTACGTCCTTAGTGGAGTTCCTTCTGCTTTGATAGTTTTTTCCCATCGCTCCTGTCAAAAAATTGGCCAGACGCGTAAGAAAGGTATCAACCAAGCATTTCCTATAACAACATTCATAAAACCACCCGCATTTTCCACTTTGGGTGCAAGGGGGGTAGGAGGAGTCTCTCCAGATTTTCTTATTCCAGTTCTGAAGATTGAAGTCAAACTGCAAAAAAACAACAACAACAAAAAACAAGAGTTGTGTGTTCAAAACAGTTTTTCGGAGTGGGAAAAAAAAATCCACTCGTGGAGCTTTTTTCAGAGCAAAACCACAATCTAATAACACAAATTTGATCTAACGCAGAGGGGCAGCGCCGAGGAGCTATTTGAAGGCTTTTACAGCCAGTCCTCTTGCACTAAGTGAGACATTCGTTAAGTTTGTTGAGGTTAGTGAAACGATCAGGCTTCCCCGATGGCCGTTCCCCGAGAACCGTCATAAATATGAATCAATTGCCAAGCATCCCAATTTTGGTCACGAGGATGTGGCAACTGTCATTAAGTGTGAAAAACAGTTCTAAGTCACTTTTTTTTCAATGAATGACAGTGAATGATGTGTCTCAGAGTCGGCTACACCCAGGCAGTGCTGGCATGTTAACTCCCAATAAATCCTTTTTAAGTTTTGGAAGTTTGGCTCGAGATTCATGATTTAATTGGGGTAACTGCTGGAATCCTGACAATGTGGTTTGTTAAACCATGATTAAACAAGCTAGGATGGAGCACTCTGTGTTGGCTTCCACAAGAAATTCTCCAGGGATGAGAGAATTTTATTCTTTGGATGTCTGGTTGTAATAAGGAGTCGTATGATAAACTGAACAAATATTCTTATGACTAACAGCAGTTTTTTTCCAGTGGTAGAAAAGTATGTTTTCTCTCTTCGTGTTTGTTTACTGCACTGTTTTTAATTTCCGTCCTGTCTTGTGCTAGCATTTTCTCTCACTTTAGCATCCATGCTAAAAGTCTTGTAAAAACCATGGCTAGAGGGGGTGAGCATCTGTATTAGGTCCTGTTACACTCATTGCAACCCCAAAACCTCACATTTCTAAGCAAAGAGAAGAGGAAAAAAATAATAATTAAAGAACAGAAAGTTCTCATTCCATACTGCCGACCTCTTAAAAGTGCTTCCTTTAAGGCATAATCTCTGATCTGAAGTGGGCCTCAATTCTCCACCTGAAAAATGGGAGCCTTCCGTCCTTCTGAGGTGGGTAAAATGAGGACCCAGATTGTTGGGGGCAAGAGGCTGATTCTGTCAACTGCTTAGAGAGGGCTGGAAAGCACTGTGAAGTGGTATATAAGTCTTAAGTATTATTCCTTCCTTCCTTCCTTCCTTCGTTCCTTCCTTCCTTCCTTCCTTCCTTCCTTCCTTCCTTCCTTTTTCTCTCCCTCTTTCTCTCCCTCTTTTTTCTTTCTTTCTTTCCTTCCTTCCTTCCTTCCTTCCTTCCTTCCTTCCTTCCTTCCTTCCTTCCTTCCCAGTGGTTAGAATGCACTACTCCAGGCTAACTCTGCCCACTGCCAGCAGTTCGATCCTGACCGACTGGCTCAAGGTTGACTCAGCCTAAACCGCTTAGAGAGGGCTGGAAAGCACTGTGAAGTGGTATATAAGTCTAAGTACTATTGCTTCCTCCCTCCCTCCTTCCTTCCCAGTGGTTAGAATGCAGTATTGCAAGCTAATTCTGCCCACTGCCAAGAGTTCGATCCTGACCGAGTGGCTCAAGGTTGACTCAGCTTTCCATCCTTCTAAAGTAGGTAAAAGGAGGACCCAGATTGTTGGGGGGGGCAAGAGGCTGACAAGAGAGGGCTGGTATATAAAGTCTTAAGTGCTATTTCTATTTATTTGTTAAAGAAATCAAGAATGAAACGGCTTTGGGTATTCCTTTTTCGAGGCGTGAAATAAGAACAGGTGTTTCTCCTGAGCGTGAAACTCTTCCCAGCTGGACAAAAGGGAGAAAAGAGGTGACTCACCACTGCCTCTCGATCGGAGACGCCGAAGGAAGCTCTCTGGCGCTTGGCCGTGATGAAGGCGGAGTTCTCCTGCAGTTTTTCCAAGAGCTGGCGGATGGTTTTGCAATAGTTGGCGATTTTGCAATCCTTCAGAAAGGACTTCAGCTGGAGAGGAGGAGGAGGAGGAGGAGGACCGGAAAGAAACAAGACAGCAAAAAAATTTTTTTCCATGAATGGCTCTCGTTGTGTTTTTTTAAAAAAGTCTGACTTGCATACAGTTTTCTATCCCCCGTGTTTAGATCTAGCTGGCAAACATGCAACAAAAAAACAAAACACAACCCAAGATGGGTGAGAGGTCATCCTCCTCCAATCCTTGGCTCTGATTTAAAGATGGAATATATATACATATATACACAAAAACATTCTTAAGGCCTTGCCAAGTATGGGGAAAAAAACAGCAGGAGGGAGAAGGAAAAACAGCCTCTAGAGTCACAAGCTGTTGATGGGAGTTTTGGCAAAACCACTGGCCACAGTGGAGGCGGGAGGCCTGGCTGATCGAGACAGATCTTCCTGCGGCCCTTACTGACTTCTGGCTTTGAGGCTAGCAATAGCTGTTCCTGACCATCAAAGACCCCCGTTTTATATCTTAGCCTAACCCCCCAAAGGAACTGATGGGCTGAGGCAGGCCAAATTGCTTGGTTGGAAATCCAGCTGGGTTATTTTAATCTGGTTAAACGCTTTAATCTGTCCAAGAAAAAAAAGAGAGAGAGAATATATGGGCAGGCAGGAAAGGAGGAAGGACAAAGGAAGGAAGGGAGAAAGAAGGAGAGAAGAAAAGAGGAAGGAGGGAAGGGGAGAGAAAAGGAAGGAGAAAGGAGAGAAGAAAAGAGGAAGGAGGAAGGAGAAAGGGAGAGAGAAGAGAGAAAAGGAAGGAAGGAGAAAGGAGGAGAGAAGAAAAGAGATAGGAAGGAGGGAAGAAGAGAAAGGGAAGGAAGGAATACAATAGTAATAGTGCAACAGAGTAATTTTAACTGGATTTCTCTTTTGGTTTGCTTATTTGTAATTCTGTTAATTATATCAACACGTTTACGATTATCAACCCTCTTTATATTTAATTCAAACATAGCAATAATCTTTCTTCACCTAATTTCTACCTCTTCTCTCTAACCACTCCTAAAATCTGTTCCATGTTAAGTAACATTCTGAATCTTCTTTGTCCTTTATTTTAAACGTCAATCTATCCATCTCTGCACAGTCTAGTATCTTCTGAATTACGTCCTCATTGGATGGGGTGTTCTCATTTTTCCAATATTGCGCAAAGACAACCCTTGTCAATTACATGCCAAACTAAGTATAATCCCCCCTCTCTAAAAGGCCTGGGAGAAGAACCCCCCAATTCACACAATCAGCTTCCTTCCGTCCAAAATAAAACGGAGCCAGCAAAATTAGCGAAAATGTTTAAAGATAAATCAATTAAATGTTGGAAATGTCATCAAATACCAGGAACATATGTGGTGGACTTGCACAGAGGCTAAAAGGTATGGGAGTAAAATACACACATGGTTGGAGAAAATGATCAAACAACACATAGATTTGAAGCCTCCTTCTGGGTGCCCCCCCCCCTGCAAATCTTGGGAAGGGCTGGGTCCTGGATCTAAGCCCCCTGCTGACCTCTTCTTCAGGGTGGTCCATCCCTAGCCAGAGGGGGGGAGAGCCCACCCCGAGGCTGAGAAGACAGGCAGGGCTGAGCTGAGGGAGGCAGGTGTGAGGGGTATGCCCAGAGACCGCCTGACTGTGAAAAGAAAGCCACATTTTCCCGACAGGCCTTTGGAAGCACCACCTTTGCAAGTCTAACAGGATGGAAATCAGAGAGCCTTAAAATGCTTTAGCAGGCTTAAAGGAAAGAAGGAAACATGCTTTCCTTAACCCCCCGGCTTTCAATTATTTAGCTAAACAAAAGCCCCTATTGTGCAGAAAGGAAACTGATGGCATACCCTACTAGGGTAATGAGACGTCTGCAAGCAAATTACCATGGTTTGAGAGCACCAAAGACTCCTCAGTGACAGAGATAACAGATGAACCAAGTTGGAAGGGACCTTGTAGCTCATCTAGTCCAACCCCCTCCCCAAGCAGGAGACCCTACCCCATTTCTGATAAATGGCAGTCCAATCTCTTCTCGAAGGCTTTCATCACTGGAGGCTTTCAAGAAGAGATTGGACTGCCATTTGTCAGGAATGGTGGGGGGTCTCCTGTTTGGGTGGGGGGGGTTGGACTAGATGACCTACAAGGTCTCTTCCAACTCTGATTATCTGTATCTGTATTTACCTGAAGGATGGCAGGCAAAGCCAGTTCTGGGAAACCAATCGTGTAGGCCTGGCTGTGGAGATATTCTAAAGTCAGATCATACAGCTGTTCGAGGAGGCCGTCCTGGGAAGAAGAAGAAGGAAAAAAAATAAAATAAACCACTCAAAATTTGAAAAGGGATCTCGAAGGCCAACTTCCCACCTCAGGACGGGTGCAACCAATAAGCATTCATAACCCAAAATAGAGTTAAATCGATGTTTTTCCCCCCCAACTTGGCTACTTTAAGCAGCTGCCTGGGGAATTCCCGGGCATTGAAGTCCACACATTCCCTCTCCCTTGTTCTACCTCTCCCCTGCTCTGCCCAGCTGGACTGTAGCCTTCCCCAGTTTCTTCCACAGCCAACCGCTCCCTCCCTCAGCTGCTTGGCCTCCCCCTCCGAATCAGATTCCGACAGGGGCATGACAGTTACCAAGTTTGGATGGATCTCCCTTAAAATATAAAAAAAGCTGCCCACTTCGTCTTCCGTCATCTTACCCGGAAAGCTTTCTCCTGCAGGTTGGCGTTGGACAGCTTCAAGATGACGGCAAAGTTTATTGGCTTGGCGCTCATTCGCCCCGGTTTCTTGTTGAAATCTACCTGTTGGAAAATCTGTGGAGGAACAAAAAGCAAACAGAACGGAAAGGTCAGCCGGGCATCCAGGGGAAAGGAGGTGTGGGAAGATACAGCTAGCAAATTTTGGATTTTGTCAAGTCCAGGCTGGCTGTCTTATATGGCCACTTTGATTTTATCCAGCCTGCAGAAGTGAACTTGATGTAGGTTGGGTTTTTTTTTTTAAATAGTTCTCTCTTGGATTGTCCCAAAGGTGCTTTTTTCCCCAAGAAGCCACTGGTCTTTCTTGTTTTTCTTTTGAAGACGTTTCGCTTCTCATCCAAGAAGCTTCTTCAGCTCTGATTCAATGGTGAGGAATGGAAGGATTTATCTTCCTTGCAGACAGCTGGTCATTTGCATCCTTTTAAGAGGGTCATTGAGGCCACTTGGAGGCTTATCTGTGTCCTCGGGGTCAGCTGAACGGTGCAAATGGCTCCTGTAGCCTGCAATTTTTCCCCTCTGGAAATCCAGCCCTACTCCCCACACCATTCCAAGGGCGTCCATCCCAAATTGTCTTCAAAAGAAAAACAAAGGAAGTCCAGTTGCCTCCTGAAAAAGCACCTTTGGGATAACCATGACCTGGATGACAGTCTCTACGGTTTCTCTTGGATTGCATTCACTCCTGCCATACAACCTGTCAAGAGTATATTCATGAACTGGAATAGAGCATGGTAACAAGGGTTGAACTCTGAGTCTATTGAAAAGGAAACTGCTTCTCTCCTCTGCTGTGTATAATGGTTGCCTGCTGAACTAAAGTGAAACCGATGTCTGTTTTCTGAGCTAATTTGCTACTGAAGTTACTTGCTTCTATCTGAGTTTGCTCCATGTTGGAGAAATCTACAACTGGTTTGTGAAATCTACTTATTATGTTTATAAAGACATTAAATGAAGCATCAGCCAACTGTGTTTATTTTTCTGGTGCTGAATTAACGCTACGTCTAGTTTAACGAAAAGAAGGACTAGGGGCGACATGATAGCAATGTACCAATATTTGAGGGGCTCCCCCGAAGAAGAGGGAGTCAAGCTATTCTCCAAAGCACCTGATGATAAAACAAGAAGCAACGGGTGGAAACTAATCAAGGAGAGAAGCAACCTAGAACTAAGGAGAAATTTCCTGACAGTTAGAACAATTAACCAGTGGAACAACTGGCCCCCAGAAGTTGTGGATGCTCCAACACTGGGAGTTTTAAGAAGAGATTGGACAACTGCTGGTCAGAAGTGGTGTTAGGGTTTCCTGCCTGGGCAGGGGGTTGGACTAGAAGACCTCCAAGGTCCCTTCCAACTCTGTTAGTCTATATTCTATTGCTATGCTAAATTTCCTCCCTCCCTCCTTCGCTATTAATGCTGCTCCATGCCCCCCCCGCCCCAAATTTATTCTCATCCAAATATCAGCTCTTCCCCCCCCCCCACATCAATATAAGGCTGTGGACCCATCGATCGAGATATTAAAAAATAAAAGGCGAACGATCGTTATATCCCTCCCTGTTTGGGCAAGTCCTTTTTTCCCTGCACCTTCTCCCCTCTCTCTCTCTCTCTTCACACAGCTCGGTCTTTGCCAGAGAGCAGGGCGGCGATGCCGCGGGGAAGCAGGGAGGGAGGGAGGGAGGGGGCCGCCCCCGCTTCTCTGTGCCAAGAGAAGCACAAACTGTCAAGGCACATCACCGATTTCCTGCTCATTTCCAGTGACAGCAGCTTGGGGAATATTCGGCAGTCCTCCGAGGGACCTCACAAGACGCCGGAGCTGTCAGAGTGCCGGTGACAAAGCGAGGAGGGGAGGAAGCCAAGCCAAGGGGGTTGGGGAGGGGGAGGATATCAGAAGAAGGGAGGATTGCATTAGGTTGCTCCGGATGAGAAGAACCGCAATCCCAGCCAAAGGTTTTTGCAGATTAGGATAGAATAGAATTCTTTATTGGCCAAGTGTGATTGGACACACAAGGAATTTGTCTTGGTGCAAATGCTCTCGGTGTACATAGGATAGGATAGGATAGGATAGGATAGGATAGGATAGGATAGGATAGGATAGGATAGGATAGGATAGGATAGGATAGGAAAGGATAGGGATAGGATAGGGATAAGATAGGATAGGATAGGATAGGATAGGATAGGAAAGGATAGGGATAGGATAGTTCTTTATTGGCCAAGTGTGTTGGACACACAAGGTGCAAATGCCCTCAGTGTACATAAAAGAAGAGACATTCGTCAAGAGTCAAGAATCCTCAGGTACAATACTTAATAATAGCCATAGGGTACAATAAGCAATCAAATTATCCTAGGAAACAGTCAATATAAATCGTAAGGATACAAGCGACAAAGTTACAGTCATACAGTCACAAGTGGGAGGGGAGGGGTGATAAGGAGTGATGAGAAGATTAATAGTAATAGTAGTGCAGACTTTGTGAATAGTTGGACAGTGTTGAGGGAATTATTTGTTTAGCAGAGTGATGGCATGGAGGAAAAAAACTGTCCTTGTGTCTAGTTGTTCTGGTGTGCAGGGCTGCTCTATAGCATTGCTTTGAGGGAAGGAGTTGAAACAGTTTATGTCTGGGATGTGAGGGGTCTCTAGATATATTCCCTGCCCTCTTTTTGTCTCATGCAGGACACAGGTCCTCCATGGAAGGCAGGTTGGTAGCAATTGCTATTTTCTGCAGTCCTAATTCCTCTCTGGAGTCTGTGTCTGTCCTGTTGGGTTGCAGAGCCAAACCAGGCAGTTATAGAGGTGCAAAAAAAAAAAAAGAGAGAGGTTTTTGTTTCTCTATTGCAGCAATCTCAGGTTGTGTTGGGGGTGTGCACGCACCCTCGATGTTTCTTCCAAAAGGCTGCCAGCTTCAACGGCCCCGTTTCCTTCCCGCTCCCACCCAGGAGACGCTGCGAAAGAGACATGTGACGGAGGGCAGAGAGGCCAAACCAGCGCAAACTGCCAAACGTCTGGGCTTTGGCCTCTTTGGCTCGCCTGGAGAGAAGGCTGCTGCTTTTGTACACACAAAGACACACACAGAGAGGAAAGCAGGGGTGGTGTGTTAAGGGGCTTTTTTTGGCAGAACCTCAGCAGAGAGGAAGGAGGTGGTCGAAAGAGGGGAGAGGCCGGCGTGCAGAAGCCACAAGCGGTCCTGGGGACGCAGGAAGCGAAAAGGATGTGGTGAATGAACAGACATCTGCAGCAACACTGGCGGTGGGAAACCCACAACCGTCTTATTTTTTCGCTTCCTGGCAATTAGCAACGAACCGAGGCGGCTTGGTTAAGTCCCCCAAAACACCAACACACACACCCTCCCACAGATTGCACCATCTGCCACCCACTTGTGATGACACTTGTGGTATTAAGTGTTGTACCTTATGATTCCTGACTCTTGACGAATGTATCTTTTCTTTTTATGTACACTGAGAGCATTTGCACCAAAGACAAATTCCTTGTGTGTCCAGTCAGACTTGGCCAATAAAAAATTCTATTCTATTCTATTCTATTCTATTCTGTTCTGTTCTGTTCTGTTCTGTTCTATTCTATTATTCTATTCTATTCTATTCTATTCTATTCTATTCTATTCTATTCTATTCTATTCTATTCTATTCTATTCTATTCTATTCTATTCTATTTTGACTGACACTCACCTCCAGAATGAAGGGCAGGACAGGGATGAAGGTCTGTGTGCTTTCCGACAGCAGCGTCAGCGCCCGGACGCAGTGCATACGCAGAGGGTAGAAACGAGCTGTTGGTACCAGCCTGGCAAAGGAAAGGGGTAAAAAAAAACAAGAGGGTTGAAAACCATGGGCAGTCCAAACAGAGGACTTAGTATGCCATTTTAAAGGGGGGGGAAGTGATGACAAGTTTGTACTCAGGTAGTCCTCAATTTATGGCTGCGATGGAGCCCAGAATTGGCCCTATGTAACAAAATAAAATTCAGTGTAGAGAAAAGTAAAGTCCCACACTTAGGCAAGTCCCACACTATTCTATTCTATTCTTTAGATAGGTTTTCTTTATTCCAAAAGCAATTTATTAAAATAAATCAGATAAAAGTAAAAAAAAAACCCGATTTAAATTAAAAAAAAACACCCAGTTTATTATGTATGTATGTGTATATGTAGATGTGTATATATATACATATACATATACATATACACATACACACACACACACATATATATATATACACACATACACACACTCGGATACACAGATATATATATATAAAATCGATTTTTAGCCACCCTGATAGAAAAGCTAAAAACCAAGATGACGTTTTTAACTTTGCCTTCCAACATTCAAGTCGAGGCAGGCTTTCCTTCCCCTCTCCCACCCCTTAGGTTAAGCACCCTTCCCCACCATTCAGGCTGGCCCCCTCCCCCCCTTCATCTCTGCCAACACAAGGGGAATTCACAATAGTCAGCCCACCCACCGCTATGCCCCAAGGCACGGAGAGAAGCAGGTTCTGGAAACCGCCACAAAGCAAACCAGCCCTGCAAGCCTCACGCTGCTAGTTATCCTGGCTATTGTTTTGAAGCACATTTAAAATTCTACCCTGGACTCTGCCTGGAGCAAGGAAGCTGTCGCAGATGGCAACTCCGCTTTCCCTTCTGTCATAGCTCCCCAATTCCCTTTGCTCCCCGCATCCCTGGTTTTTTTTTCAGCTGCTCTAGTTCAGCTCACTAGGGACTAGCACCATCTTCTGGATAGAGGAAGAACAGTTTCTTTTTTTTCTTTTTTTAAAGGAAATTAACCAGCGTAGCATGGGGGTGGGGATTAAAAGAAAGCATTTCAAAGAAAGCAGAAAGAAAGCAGAATTACAGGTCGGGGTTTTTCCTTGCCCTCTCAAAGAGAGTCAGGTTGGAGAAAGCATCAGCGGGGGATAAATTAAAGCTCAGTCACTCAATTTGTGGTGGGGATAAATTAAGGCTAGAAAAAAAAATATGAAAGCTAGAAATAGCTAATAGATTAGTGAAGAATAGAACAGAACAGAACAGAATGCAGAGTAGAGTAGAGTAGAGCAGAGTAGAATGCTACGTGGGAACACAAGCTGCGCCGCCCACATGCCCCGTGGGAACACAAGGCTTACATCCCTTCATTGCGAACAACATGAGGTAGTGAGGGGAGGGGGGAAAGGGCAGAGGGGAGGAACTTGCCCCATGCGCCTGGCCTGGCCACCGGGCTGCTTCTTTCAGCTTCTTTCTTCTTCTGCTTTTGGCTGCACGCAAGGAAAGCAGCAAAAGTCTTCCTTTCTCTCCCCCAAACTCCGACAGAAATGGGACCCTGCAAGGCCTCCTGCTCCAAGAGGCTGTGCTGGCGCGACAAGTCTCACAAAGACTCATTTCTGGTAGAATTTAGGGGAGAGAAAGAAAGACTTCTGCTGCTTCTGCTGCTTTCCTTGCATGAAGCCAAAAGTCTCTTCTGTCCCCCCCAAGAACGGAGCTGGAGACGGCATCCTGCGATCCCAAATAAAGAACGGTTGATCAGTAGGAAAATGGGGTGAGGAATTTTCCTGTAGAATTTTCAGTTGCCTCCTGAAAAAGCATCTTTGGGGCAACCATGACATGGAGGACGGAGAATCTTTACAGACCCCAAAGGTTTAAGCATTGTGTAGCTACTTACTTAATGCAGCCAATGATGACTTGGGTCAACGGGTAAATCAGGGGTTGCATGACGTCATTCGGATGCATCGTACTCAAAGCCCGGCACCAAAAGTATAAGCAATGCACGTATTGCCAGTTATAAACGGACTGATAGTTTTCCTAGTTTAAAAAAACAGAGAAAAGCAGGAAGTAATGCTGGAAAATGGAATGAAGCAAGCTGCAAAATCCGAATGTCAATTCATAAAACATTCCTATGCCTGTTTTAGTAGTTGCCTTAAAAAATGGGGGGGAAGGAAATCTGGAAGAGCAGTGCAGCCGTTTGGAAGCGAAAGTACATTCCAACTCTTCTCTTTAAAAGGTTGTAACTAAACTACCAGAGCTTTTGCCCTCAAATATATTTAATTGGAGAACGTGATTGATGACACCCAGCCTGTGAAGCTGCTCAATTGGAGAATCTGATTTATGACACACCCAGAGGGGGTGGAGGGAAACAGGGTCACAGGGGGACTGTAAATGACGTAGGCCAGAGTTGGCTTCATTACAGGACAGTGCAAGTATGTCTCCTCTAATGAATCCTTTGAAGTTTTTTGAAGTTTGGCTTGAGAATCATGATTTAATTTAGGGCGATGGCTGGAATCCTGACACTGAAGCGGTTTATTATGATGGTTAGATACTTCTGCTTTCCTTTTTCCTCCTCCACTTTTCCTTTTGCGCTCCAACTTGTTAGATGACAAAGTGTTGCTGTAAACTGCATACTACAAATCTTTCTGGATGAAGAATACGATTAAAAATATTTAGGGGAGTTAAGACCTATTATTCTCTGGCTGCGTTGCTTTCACGCCATGTTCATCACACCTTCAGATAAACCTACCTTCTTCTTGATGGTCATAGCCCCACGCAGGTGGATGGCCAGCTGACGGATGTATATGAAGGCCTGCTGGTAAGACACAGCGGGGTCCAGAGCGTACATCTCGATCAGCGTCCGTTGCATGAAGTTGATGAGCGGGAGGACATTAGGAGAGGTGAATCTCGAATTCTTGACATAGGAAATGTACATTTGCTAACGGGGAAAAGGAAGACAAAGGCAGAGAATTTGGGTGATGCTGACGGTGGCTGGCCAGTCACTTGTTTTAAGGTGGGCAGCTGCAGAAGCTGAATTCATAAATGATTTCATCCAACTACTGTGCTTCCCCGAAAATAGGACCCTGTCTTATGGCTTTTTGGCCACCAAAAAAGACACCAGGCCTTATTTTGGGGGGATGTCATCCATTGACTATCCTCACTTAACGACTCTTTTGCTTAGTGACATAAATTTTGGGCTCTTTTGTAGTTATAAATTGAAGATTAACTCCAAAATAATGGAGTTTTTCATATTCACTTAACTCCAAATTCACTAAACTGGGGGTCTTCAAACTTGACAGCTTTAAGACTTGTGGGCTTCAACTCCCAGAATTCCTCCTCCAGTCATGTTAGCTCAGGAATTCTGGGAGTTGAGGTCCACCAGTCTTAAACTTGCCAAATTTGAAGACCCTTGCACTAAACCAATGTCTCATTTAGCAACAGAAATTTTGAGCTGAAGGTTTTGTAGTTTGATGATGAGGGCTAGCTGTTATTTCAAGGGGTATCTTTTTACGAAAGACGAAGGCGCAGTTATGACATAAACCACGCCATGTTTCGATTCACTTCGGTAAGTGAATATGAAAAACTCCATTATTCTGAGATATACAGGTAGTCCTAAATTTATGACTACAATAGAGCCCAAACTTTATGTCACTAAGCGAGACAGTCGTTAAGTATGTATAGCTGAGAACGAAAGCCAACAACTGAGCTTCCAAGTACACAACAGCAAAACTGGACTGCCAGCAAAACATCTTGTGTTGAAAGCACAATGCTTCTTTTCAAAAAAACCAACAAAACTTGGAAAAATGCCTTCGTAACAGCTATGACTTTCATTCGTCAAATCAAAAAAGTAATAAATGAGGACACCATTGTGCAAAATTTTGCCTGAAGTTTTTAATTTTGTAAGGGGGGAAATACTGACCTAGCCTAAAAATGAATGTATAGTCTATGTATGCGTTTTCAGTCGCCCTTTGTCAGAAATGGTGTAAGGGTCTCCTGGGCAGGGGGTTGGACTAGATGACCTACAAGGTCCCATCCATTAATCTATTAACCTTACCTTTAGAACAGAAGGTAAATAAGCGTCCTGTTTATACCGGCAGATTTTGTTGATTATCAAAAAAGCTAGAACTCTTACAACTTCATCGCCTGTGCTCCAGAGTCGAATAATTTGCTTAATGAAAGAAGAAGAAAAAAAGTTATTTTCAATTTTTGTTTTGCTTTCAGAAGGAGACGCCTCTAGGGTTAGAAACTGCATTTTTCCCCCCCCAAGTGCCAATCAAGGCAATGCCACTAAATTTCAACCCTTTTTATGGCCTGAAACAGCATTTCTCAACCCTGGCAACTATAAAACGTGTGGAGTTCAATTCCAAGAATTTCCCAGTAGTACATACATCTTAAAGCATGCTGGCTGGGGAATTCTGGGAGTTGAAGTTTATAAGTTGCCAAGATTGAAAACTTAAAAGAACGTCATCTTCATTGTATAGATTTGCTTTAGCAAATGACCAGGTAATCTTAATGTCAACTCATAAAATATTTCTCTGGTCTTTTTAGAGCTTGCAAAACCAGAAGTGCATTCCATAAATGTTTTCAAAGATAGTAACTAGGTGACTGAAGTTTCTGCTGGGCAAAATTCTAACTGGAGAGCACGACTGATGACTCTTGGCTATGGATGTGTCCCATTGGAGAATATGAATACACTTATTACCTTGAGATATTGATTAAACTAATAACTAATAAAGATCTAATTAATTAATTTTAAATAAAAACCCAAGCCAAAAAAAGTTTGCTGTGGAACCCATTGTCTAGGACTGAAAGCCAGGGAACCCAATTTGAATAAGGGGGAATCCAACTTTAAATCTTATTCCTGCACTTTCTGGCCAGCCCTGCTATGGACCTTACCTTAAGTAGCATGCGAGACTGTTTGGGGAAGCTTAAATAATAAGGCACAATGGCACTGATGTGCTGAAGAACAGCTATTGTTACTGAGGTCCGGGTTAAACACGACAGAAGCTGCAGAAAGAAAGAAAAAAAGACAAAATTTTCATCAATATGGCTGAAAGGCTGAGCAATTTCAAATTGCCTACGCTTCCCCCTGCCCCTGTCCCAAAGGTGCTTTTTCAAGAGGCAACTGGGCTTTTTCCTTGAAGACGTTTCACTTCTCATCCAAGAAGCTTCTTCCGTTCTGCCTGAACACTGGCGAATGGAAGAATTCAGTCAGAACAGAAATGTGATAAACCGGGGTATGGCATAAAGGCAAAGACAGCCAGATAATAGGTATGAGTCCCTTTATTTGCTCCAACTTTGCTCCCAACGTCCCGGTTACTCTCCGGCCTGAAGAAAAGCTCTCCCACGAACCTGCAACAGCCTCTGGCTGCAGATACTCCAGTCCCAAACGCTGTAAGCAGAATGACTGCAATCAATCACTCCAGCAGGGCAAAATAATGAGTCCAATAATTCCATCATGGCAGATAAGCAAACAGAAGCACGGCTATAATTCACAGACAGGAGGAGTACCAGGAACACAGGCTAAAGCTCACCATACTAGATGAATTCAGTGTTTGTTCCCGACGAACGCCACTCCCAACTGCCTCTCCTTTAAACTCCATCCCCAGGTATGCCTTGTGAAGGGAATCAGGGCCCTTTCCTCCCCCGTAAGCCACACAACCCACATTGCTCTTCTCTGTTCTTTCCTGCGTGCCCTAGGATGAGGAGGGGGTAAGCCTTGGTCTTCCTCTGACCCCCCTCTCCCTTGTTCTACCTCTCCCCTGCTCTGTCCAGCCTGACTTTGCCCTTCCCCAATTTCCTCCATAGCCAACAAAGCCACTTTCCCGTTCCCTGTCAGCTCTTCGTCTTCCTCTTTGGATTCAGACTCCGACGGGAGCATGACAGGAAGAAGCTTCTGGGATGAGAAGCAAAATGTCTTCAAGGAAAAACAAAGGAAGTTCAGTTACCTGTTGAAAAAGCACCTTTGGAACAACCATGGCCTGGATGACTGAGAATCTGCATAGGCATCCCTTCTGCCCTGTTTAACTATGGTTTTTTAAATGTTGCATTTCTGTGATTCCTACCAGTTGAAAGTCAAACTATGGACTCGCTGGGGATTTTCTCTCTGTCCAATTCTCTTTCATTAGAAACAGGGAAGAAGAAGAAAAAACCAGTGGAGTCCATGTTATTCTCTGAGCTTGGTGGTTTTCTTGCAGACGTTTTATGACCAATAGCAATAGCACTTAGACTTACATACTGCTCCTTTGTTCTTTACAACAATGAGTGCTTTACAAATATCAGCATATGCCCCCAAACAATCTGGCATCCTCATTTCTCTGATCTTGGAAGGATGGAAAGCTGAGTCAACCCTGAGCCAATCAGGATCGAACTGCTGGCAGTGGGCAGAGTAAATCTGCAATGCTGCATTCCAACCACTCTGCCACCCCAGCTCCTGCCTCAGTGCACTGATGACATCACCTAGTTTGGTAGTTGAAACATCTGCAAGAAAACCACCAAGCTCAAATAGGAACCTGCAAATCACACCTGACTTACAAATATTTTCTTCTATAGGTATAAAAAAATCTTCCAAAAACAGGGAGATATGCCCAATATATAAAAAAAAGACCAAATTTGACCCTCACTTAAACTCACCTGAATGGTACAGCCCAAGTGCATTTTGATGTCCAATCGTAACTTGCTCCACAATGGACTGGAGGAAGGCAAGACTAATCTAAATCAATGAATGAAGATAAGATTTAGTACAGCAAATATGTGAATTTAAAAGCTGTCATTTCTCTGATATGACTGAATTGATAGTCATATCAGAGGAAGTCATTTCTCTGATATGACTGAGATGACTGAGATGACTGAATTTCAACTGGGCTAGTTGCTGTTCAACCAGGAAAGGTTCTTGCCTGTGATGCATTTAAAATTCAAGGTAGAAAATAAATATATACCTGCACCCATACATATATATCGTGTTTCCCCCAAAATAAGACCCACCAAAAAAGGCACCAGGTCTTATTTTCAGGGGATCCACTGACTAACCTCACTTGCGTGCATCACCCCTGGCCTCCTTTTCACTGTCAGAGGCCTTCAGGAACTTCTTCTGTGCCTGGCGAGGCTTTCCTGAAGGCCTCTGCAGCCGATAAGAGCTCTGGATCGATCCAGAGCTTTCTTATCAGCGACAGAGGCCTTCAGGAAAGCCTGGCCAGGCTTGCCGGCTGCAGAAGAAATGGGCCGGCAAGGCAGGTGTCGGAGGGTGCGAGGCCTGGCTACAACTGTCCAAAGATAAGTAGTAGGGCAGCTCCACTACTACCATCCCCACCCTGGAGTGGGCAGGATCTTAATTAGGGCTTATTTTAGGAGGTAGGGCTTAAATTGGGCGCATGTGTAAAAAAAATCAAGCTAGGGCTTACTTTCAGGGTAGGTCATATTTTCAGGGAAACAGGTTATATACACTTGTATCTATTAATCACTGTCCATTTTGAATACATAGCGGAAAAGAGAAACTTGAGGAGTTCACAAGGTTGATGCTCTATCAAACAAAACTGAATCTGGATAGTCCGCTTCGGGTATCACGAAGCCCCCTCCCAAAAGGTAACGAGGAAAACCGGTCCTGAAAACGATGTGTAGTGTCCCCAACTATCATGTGGACCCAGCTCAGAAACTCAGCCAAAAGTACCGGTCAGCTAAGGTCACATGCAAAGCAAGCCATATATAGAGATGTATCATTATCCAGACCTCTGAGTTCCCACGATGCTCTGTGGATCGGATAGCTGCAAATTATTACCCACATGCCAGCTTGAAAGGGATTAATTGTCCTCTAACCAACTGCGAGCCTTTGCTGTCCGAATGGAAAATTCAACCCTGGCCCTGTCGGCTATCCAATGTTCTAAGGTTTAGTTGTTTTACAAATTATTTGGGGGGGGGGTTAGCAACAGTGGTAGCACCACAAGATGCATTTAGGCCTTTGGTTTTGACACCGAAAATCAATTCCTCGTCCTGGGAATAAGATTAACTTATTTTATGGCTGCAGGATTTGGGTTTGGCTAGTCTAAAGAAAAGAAGAATTAGGGGGGAATATGATAGCAGTATTCTAATATTTGAGAGGCTGCCACAAAGAAGAGAGGGGCTCAATTATTCTCCAAAACACCAGAGGATAAGACAAGAAACAATGGATGGAAACTCATCAAGAAGAGAAGCAACCTAGAATTAAGGAGAAACTTCCTAACAGTCAGGACAATTAACCAGTGGAACAGCTTTGCCTGCAGAAATTTTGGGCGCTCCATCACTGGAGGCTTTTAAGAAAAGTCTAGACAGCCACCTATCTGAAATATTATAGGATCTCCTGTTTGAGCAGGGGGCTGGACTAGAAGACCTCCAAGGTCCTTTCCAACTCATTCATTCTATTTCTATGCCTCTGCCAGGATACTGAATGGTAAACCGAGTTAACAATCTACAAACCAGGCCATAAAAGAACTCGAATTAGCCAATTCAACAGGCAGGGTTAATAAAGCTGCTGCAGCTTTAAATAAACTGCAGGTACTTCTTGATATATGACAATTAAGCCCCAAATTTCCACCAGCAAGCAAGATAGTTGTTAAGTGAATTTTTCCCCGTTTTATAACATTTATTGCCAGAATTGTTACGTGAATCACTGGAGTTGTTAATTGAGTCAATTGCCAAGATTCGAATTTTGATCACATGCCCACAGGGATGTATAGTTTTCTAAATTCATAGTTTAAAAAATGATTCTGCTCAGGATGGATTAAAAAGGGACATTGGGAATTGAAGGAATAGTCAATTTTGCATGGTGGGCAAATTCCTAGATAGAAAGAATAAAGAACAAATAAATGTGAATAAAACAAAAACAAAAAGTTAACTTACTTTGATTTATTTTTTGCAGGCTTCACCTGAAGCAGTTTTTGCACAAGAACGAAGAGGTCGCGGACACAGAAGGAGACAATCGTGTTGAAGACTAAACAGGAGATGGGGAAAAAAAATAGAGACATTTCATCAATGAATTTAGCAGTTGTGAGAGAGAACTCTTTTATATACAACTGCCTGTCTCAATGCCAGCAACTTTTAAGAGGTGGCTGGGGAATTCTGGGAGTTGGAAGTCCACCCATCTTAAAGATAGATAGAATACTTCATTGGCCAAGTGTGATTGGACACACAAGGAATTTGTCTTGGTGTAAATACTCTCGGTATACATAAAAGAAGATACATTCGTCAAGAGTCGAGAATCATAAGGTATGACACTTAATGGTAGTCATAGGGTACAATAAGCAATCAAATAAGCAATAAATAAAGTTTTCAAGATTGAGAAATACTGGTATACAGGTAGTCCCTTTTTTTAAAGTGATTTTTTTTATTTTTAACAACATAGACAAACATAAACATAAAACAACAACTAAAACCTTCTTTCAATTATACAGTGTGTTTGTTGGTTTATATTTCTTGTGCACAAAATCTATAGTCTTTTCCTCTTAGATTTAAATTTACATTCATATTACATTAAACTTTCCATGTTGTTTTATATTATTATTACATCATCATTACTTTAATTTCAAATCCGCATTATCCTTTAGAGCAACTCTCAATTTTTACTAATTTTAATTCATATTATAATTCATTCTATAATAATCAATTATAACATATCATTTGCTCTGTAGTGTTGTTTTGAGGGTAGCAGTTGAAACAGTTTTATGTTCAGGATGTGAGGGGTCTGTAGATATATTCCCTGCCCTCTTTTTGACTCGTGCAGTTTACAGGTCCTCAATGGAAGGCAGGTTGGTAGCCATTGTTTTTTCTGCAGTCCTAATTACTCTCTGAAGTCTGTGTCTGTCTTGTTGGGTTGCAGAACCAAACCAGACCGTTATAGAGGTGCAGATGACAGACTCAATCTAGTCATCTATAATCAATAAGGGGTCTCAAATCTAAACAAATCAACGTGCCCACACTCACCATTTAATAAAGGCCAGCTATAGCAAACCAACGACTTAGGGCAAAGTATCAACGAAGATGGAATGTGTTTTTTTAATCTATTATTATTATTATTATTATTATTATTATTATTATTATTATTATTATTATTATTATTTATTTGCGAAGCTAGCTCGGTTCTGGGAAGATTTACCTGTGCTGTCCGTGACTTTGAACTTGCCGGAATCCGGCCCTGCCGATTCCCCCTTGGCAGTGACCACGCAGGCTTTGAAAGCTTGAGTAATTTCATGGAAGACCCTAGGAGTGAGTTTCTTCTGTGTGGAATGAAAAAAAAAAGTTAATAGAATTAATTTTAAAATAAAAGAATACAGAATACAGTATACAGAGGAGAGAGTAGGATACGATAGGACAGAACAGGATAGAATGCAAGATAGAATAGAGTAGAAATAGAGTAGAATAGAGAGTATAGAGTAGAAAATATACTGTAGGATAGGACAGGATAGGATAGAATGCAAGATAGAATAGAGAATAGAATTGAATACCACATCAACCGAGAAGGCGGTCTCCCCTCACATTTTTATGGATAAAAAAAAGAAAAATGTTAACCCCAACCCCAAACCCCCCCCACTAATCAATATTCTCTATTCTATTCTACTCTATTCTTCATTCCATTCCATAATTTCTTATTCTATTCTATTCTATTCTATTCATTCTATTCTATTCTATTCTATTCTATCTATTCTATTCTATTCTATTCTATTCTATTCTATTCTATTCCATTCCATCCATTCCATTCCATTCCATTCCATTCTATTCTATTCTAAATACTATGGTTAGAAAGAGACAGAGAAAATCAAGTTTAACTTTATTTTGGGCAAGACTTTCCATATTTAATCAGCCTTATTTGCAGCTCCTAAAGAATTGTTGCTTTTTTAAAAAAAAAATCTCTCTCTTACCTCTGCAGCTTCCTTCCAGTGTTCCACCATTTTCAATGACACGGTGATGAAATCCATTTTTTTCCGTTTAGCTGTTTTTTCTTCTTCATCATCATCATCTTCATCATCTTCTTCATCAGTTGCTTCCTATCAAAGTTAAAAAAAAGCATTTAGCCTGAAATGAGTGACACAGGGATACAGTCATGAAGTTTTCTTGGGAATAAAAAGAAATTGGTTTCTCTGATCAGAGAGAAGAGAATGTGCGTGTGAGTGTATGTTGTATGTATGTGTATGTGTGCATATATATGTATGTATGTATGTATATTTATACATATAATTAATTACCTCTAATTTTTCAGGCAACACGTGATGATCTTCCTCTTCATCAGAGCTGTCAGATTCATCAAAATTAAGCAAAGTCTTGTCGTTTTCTTCCAGGAACTTGTAAAATTCAGGATCTCGTTCCTTTAGTCGAGAGAGCTGGTCTTTATGTACTGAAGCATTACCTTTCTTTACTTTCCTGCACAACACAGAAGGATTTAAGGAATTTAAGCTTATATATCTATATATCCAGCCAGGAAGATTTTTTTTTTTAAAAAAAAGCTAACCAATCCTACATATTCCCTAGTGCTATATGGTGGCATGTGCTTAGAAGAGAAAGATCAGGGGTTTTTGCTTCCTAGAAAGCATGAATAAAAAATCCTTATTTTCAAAAATTTTAATAGGAAGCAGCGTTTCTCAGCCTTGCCGATTTTAAGAAGCGTGGACTTCAACTCCCAGAATTCCCCACCCACTAGGCTCCCAAGAGTATGGTTGGCTTGCGTTTTCATCTTCCCTTCAAGGGAACGGCTTTCGTTCTGTGTGTGGGTGTCCTTTTTGAGTCTATCTTGAAAGCCAAAGGGCTGGATGGGGCATTCTGGGAGTTGAAGTCCACCTATCTTAAAACTGGCAAGGTTGAGAAGCATGTTTTTTTGGGGGAGCAGGGGGCCTTCAAACTTGACAGCTTTTAAGACTTGTGGACTTCAAGCCCCAGAATTCCTCCTCCAGTCCAAGTTAGCTCAGGAATTCTGGGAGTTGAAGTCCACAAGTCTTAAACTTGTCAAGTTTGAAGATCCTTGTGTTAGAGGAAACCCTTTCTCATTTTCTACCAGGAAAGACAATGGAGACAAGGCAAATTTGGTCTGGTCTTCCATCCTCTCATCTAGTCAGCTTCCAAATTGAGATTCCTAGGTACATAGTTTAAAAGCTATCGATCTATCATATCTATCTATCCATCCCTCCATCCATATCTAGCTACCTATATCCGTCATCTATCCACCCTTCTATCCTCCTTCCCTTTCACCCCTTCACCCATCCATCCATCCACCATCATCTGTCTGTCTATCCATCCCTCTATCCATAATATCTAGCTACCCATATCTATCATCTATCCATCCATCCATCCTTCCCTTTCACCTCTTCATGCATCCATCCACCATCATATCTGTCTATCTGTCTATATATCCATCCCTCCATCCACAATATCTAGCTACCTCCATCCATCCAACCATCCATCCTTCATCCATCCTCCTTCCCTCTCACCCCTTCATCCATCCATCCATCATCATTATCTATCATCTATCTATCTATCCATCCATCCTCTGTTCCTCCATCCATCCATGCATCCAGTGGTATCTATCTCCATCCATCCACCCATCCAGCAGTCATATCTATCTATCTATCTATCTATCTATCTATCTATCTATCTATCTATCTATCTATCTATCTATCTATCTATCTATCCATCCATCCATCCACCCATCCACCCACTCACCTTTCCCCTGGTATCAAACTACATCCTGCTTTCTTTTTGCTGTCAAGTTTTGAAGGTAACTTTCCTTTCTCATCTTCCCCAGAATTTGGAATATCTTCTATCAAATCATCTTCCAAGTCAGAATCAAATCCTGAAGTTAAAAACTCATCCACACTCAAGTCAGCCAGTTTTTTGCTTCTGAAAAGGAGAGAGAGACAATTCAAAAATAAATAAATAAATACATTTTTGTTTAGAAAGGCCAATGCATGTTATAAATGCTTCGCCCCATTTCCAAGTTAATTTCACACTAGTGACACCATTTGCACATGAGAAAATCTTAAGACTATGCAAACACCAATACTCCCAATACACAATGAAAATTTAAGGCTGTTTTTCACACTTGCTTTAACTGTATACCACCCAAAGTCAGATCCGTGAGATGGGTAGCTATAGTGGTTTGATAAATGCAAGAAAATAAATTGAAGGCAAAACACTATCAACAAATATCCTGAATTACTTTATAATGTATTAAGTAATCACCTATGATTTATAATTTATTTATAACAATTCATTATTAGGGGTTATTTTTACCCACTTGCTTCTCCTGAGTTCTGAATCCCATTTAACTGCCCAGAGCCACTGTGGTGACTAAATAAATAAAAATAAATGAAATAAACCTACACATTTACACCTATCACTCTCAAGTGTCTCCCTGAAATCATTCTGTTCCCCAAATTGAATTCACCAAAAGTGCCTCAAAATTCTTGGGCCCACAAATTACAAAAACAGGTTTAAAAAATGGTATTTCTGCATTTTTAAACCAGGGGCTTTCAAAACTGAACAGGAAAAGAGGGAAAATATAAAAAATGGCCTTTTAGTCCACAGTTTATCAATAGTGACATGGTAGGTGATAGGTCTCTACAGCCAAAAATGACATTAAAATATTAATGACATTAAAATATTATCTTTCTGGTTTACTTAGAATTGTTTCCCAATATTTTAAGTCTGCCAGCCTAAATTTTACACTTTTTTTAAAAAATCCATTTAAAAATAAAAATTAAGTTGCCTCAGAAGCCAGCCTACATTTTACATTTTTTAAAAATCCATTTTTTAGAAAAATAAAAATTAAATTGCCTCAGAAGCCAGCCTACATTTTACATTTTTTAAAAATCCATTTTTTAGAAAAATAAAAATTAAGTTGCCTCAGAAGCCAGCCTACATTTTACATTTTTTAGAAAAAATAAAAATTAAGTTGCCTCAGAAGCCAGCCTACATTTTAATTTTTTTTAAATCCATTTTTTAGGAAAATAAAAATTAAGTTGCCTCAGAAGCCAGCCTACATTTTACATTTTTTTAAAATCCATTTTTTAGAAAAATAAAAATTAAGTTGCCTCAGAAACTGCTGCAAAGCTACCTGCTCCCAATTAAGCACCTTCAGGGTAAAATCTCCAGGTGTTGCTCATTATCTAATTGTTCCTCCCAAGCCAGCAAGTTAGGATGAGATAAATTAGGTTGAGACCTTAGCATTACAATTTAAAAGGGTGTTTTTTTTAAACCTGCCTTTAATGGAACCATTTTAAAAGGCCCCCAAGGTGGTTTTGTTGTTTTTAACATACACAAAGCCTCATTTCACAGCTGTTGACATGCAATAAACAAAACAATGTGTTTGCAATTTATTTCTAGTTAGCAGATTGTTGGGAATACATATTTTCTATTTTTTTTTACATTAAAAAAGGGAGTTAAGCTGCAAAATTGTTAAGAGAAAACAAACAGCTGTAGCATTCTTTAAAACAAAATTGGTATATCATACCTGTGTGTGTGTGTGTGTGTGTGTGTGTGTGTATGTATGTGTGTGTGTGTGTGTATATATATATATATATATATATATATATATATAGAGAGAGAGAGAGAGAGAGAGAGAGAGAGAGATTTTTACTTTAATGCAGGCCTTGGCTTTTTAATCAAAAGATGAAAATAGTATCTAGCAAATGTTTTGTATTTGGACCATATGAATGGGGCACGTTTGCAATACTTCTAAAATTATTTTTTATTGCCTTATTTTATTTGCCTTATTTTTATTGCCTTATTTATATCCCGCCCCCTTTATTATTTTGACAAATACCTCAAGGGTATTTGACACAACCAACACACACCTTCCACCTCCTGTTTTACCTACTACTACAACAACCCTGTGTGATGGGTTGGGTTTAGAGAGTGAGTGACTGGCCTAAAGACACCCAGGGGGGCTTTCATAGCTAAGGCAGGACTTGAACTCAGGGCTTCTAAAATGATGGGACATGGCATTGCCACGTGTTCCTGAAGGCTGGCACCCAACGCAAAACGCCATGCAACCCAATGCGACTCTTCCTTCGCTTTGCAACCGAATGCGCGCAAACCAATGCAGGAAACGAACCCAATTCCCTATTCCCACGTGTTTGCGGGGCTGCCCAGTCATGACACCGATTCCCAGCCCCTCCCGCCAATCCCACAAGGGCTTCTACCCCACCTCCCGTCCCCCCTCTTGCAAGGGCCGGACCCGCGAGGATGCCCTGGGACTGGCTTTGCAAGCGCCCTGACCTTTTCGTGGCGGCGGTGGCCATGCTGGCGGAGTAGCTTTTTCCCCCTCCGCAGCAGCAACAACGTGGGAAAACCAGGCACTTCCTCTCCCACAATGCAACTGAGCAGCGAGAGAGAGAGAGAGAGAGAGAGAGAAGAAAGGCAGGAGGGAAGTTCCCAGCCCAGCGGGCCGGATTGGCTTTCAGGTTCACCGGCGTGACTGGAGAAACGACGCCGCGGAGGCGTCGCTTTCCTGCCCCTTAAGACGGGGCCCGCGGGCGCCCGGTTAACAGTTAAACAGAATGAACAAGAGGTTTTTGTTTTTTGATTGTTGTTGTTTTTAAGGGGACCTTTGAAGTCATTTAGTCCAGCCCCCAAATAATAGCACTTCTTACACGGAAGATAAAAGAAAAAGAAAGGCACAGAATATTTTGGAACTCGGGACTTGTTTTGTCAATGGTTGGATAAAAGGGGTAGAAATTAGGAACTTAAGAAGTTATTACTATGTAAACGAATTGACCCAGACAGTAAGCTGTCCACTAAGCACATATTGTTTGTTTGTTTGTTTGTTTGTGTGTGTGTGTGTGTATTCATTAAATTTTACATATACAATATTGTGTACATCATGTGAGTCAGATACTTTCATATATATATATATATATATATATATATATATATATATATATATATATATATATATATATATATATATATATATATATATATATAATATACATATACATATACATATATATATACATATACACATGTGCAGAGAGATCAATATATATATATATATATATATATCTTAATAGATGTACATCAATATACATATGTGTGTGAGTATATGTACCTGTATATATATAGAGAGAGAGATCTCAATATATATATTGATATGTGTGTGTGTGTGTGTGTGTGTGTATAGACAGACAGGTCAATATCTATATATTGAGATAGATAGATAGATAGATAGATAGATAGATAGATAGATAGATAGATAGATAGATAGATAGATAGATAGATAGATAGATAGATAGATAGATAGATATTGATATACATATTGATATGTGTGTGTATATGTATGTGTGTATATGTGTGTGTATATACAAACACACACATTTTATATATAAAATAGTTCTGTGTGTGTGTGTGTGTATAAAATAGCAATAGCATTTAAATGTCCCAAAGGTGCTTTTTCTAGAGGCAACTGGACTTTCTAGTTTTTTCTTTTGAAGATGTTTTGCTTCTCATCCAAGAAGCTTCCTCAGCTCTAACTGGGGAATGGAAGGGTTTATCTTCCTTGCAGACAGCTGGTCATTTGCATCTTTTTAGAGGGTTCTTGAGGCCACTTGGAGATTTATCTGTGTCCTCAAGGGTCACCTGAGTGGTGCAAATGGTTCCTGTAGTGTGCATTTTTTCTGGAAATCTGTTCCTACTCCCACCCCATTCCAAGGGTGTTCGTCCCAAATTGCACAGCTAAAAGTCTGTAGAGATTCTCAGTCAGCCAGAAATGTCTTCCAAGAAAAAGAAAAAAAAAGCAAGAAAAGTCCAGTTGCCTCCTGAAAAAGCACCTTTGGGGCAGCCACGACCCAAAGGTGACTGAGAATCTCTACACACAGGGACCTTCAAACTTGGCAAGTTTAAGACTTGTGGATTTCAGCTCCCAGATATTCAACCTGGAATTTCCTGACAGTGAGAACAATCAACCTATGGAACAGAAGTTGCCCTGGGAAGTTGTGGGAGTTTCATCTCTGGAGGCTTTCAAGAAGAGATTGGACTCCAATCTGTCAGAAATGGCGAAGGGTTTCCTGCTTGGGGTGGGTGGGTGGACTAGATGACCTACAAGGTCCCTTCCAACTCTGATCATCTGTTATCTAAGTTAAGCCACGACGGGGCCCGGGTTTGCACCACCTGGCCAGCTGTCAATCGCAACTCACCCAGGCGGAGACTCGCAAATGGGGCTTGTTGGGAAAGCAGGATTTTTGGCACGGGCTTGCAAAGACACACACACACACACACCTGTAGCATCCCAATCTTGGTGTGTGCATCTTCGCAGTTTCGTGCAAAAAATGGACCCCCTCCCCCCTCTTCCTCCTCCTCCTCCTCCTTCAGCAACAATGAAAAAATAAATCAATAAAAGGCAATCCAGTCTTTGCCATCCAAAGCTCTCCTTCCCTTCCTTTCTTCTTTCTTTTTTCCCCCGATTCGCGACCGGGCTTGCTCTAAGGCGTGAGGGAGCCCGCTGCTTCCCCTATGGAGGGTTTGAGCGACAGCCTCCTCCTATGCGGAGGGACTGACATCACGGCCGAAGCGGACGAGAGAGAGAGAGAGAGAGAGCCCAGCCGGCCACCAGGTTGCGAATTGCGGTGCGGGCGGCGACTGGACACACAGCAATCCTCCCAACCTCCCCTCTATTACTGCTGTGTAAACGGAGGGGGGGGGTCAGAAAGAGAGAGAGAGAGAAAGCAAAAGTGATTTTGTCTTTTTCGGAGCAGGGAAAGCGCCCGGCGTCGTTGGGAAGGTGCAGGAGAGAAATTTCCACCCCTCTCCAACCTCCTGGAACCGCCGAGCTGGGGAAACGGATCGGATTTTTAAAAATTATTATTGTTATTATTATTTACCCGGGCGAACTTTTGCAACCCAACCCATCAATCTGGAGAACAAAGTGCCCGAGCAGGGAGGCCAGCTTTGCTGCTTAGCCCTGGAGGGTCCCGCTGGGTGAGTCTTTTTGCAGGGGGCGGGGAGAAGACAATGCTTGTGTGTGTGTCTGTGGTGGGGGGTTTGAACAGTCAGCCCCTTCTGGCTAGTCTGCACTGGGGTGAGGAGGGGGTCGCGCGTTGGATGGATTGGGGGGGGATGATGCACAAGCGCCCTTTGCAAGGCAAGCGGCTTTGTTGCAGGCTGCGGGGTCTCCCTCCTCAACACACACACACACACACAGACAGAGCCCCCTTCCTTCGGGAGGAGGGCGATCAAGGCCATCCCCTCCAGCCTGAGCTTGATCCCCACCCCCCACCCCAGACCTGGGGAGGGGGCTCCCCGGCGTTGCACCAAGGGGGAAGAGCGGAGCCAAAAGCTGCCGTCTGCAGCCATCCATCACCTGGAGCCCTGGGGAGGGGAGGAAAAGCACCGCATTGAGGGGGGCGTTGCTGAAGTACCTGCCCCACTGTTGGGGCTGTGGGGTGTGGGGAGGAGAGGAGAGGAAGGGAGGCAAAGGCGGGGTGGGGTGGGGGCTCGCTTGCGCGTTGCGGCTGGGAGCGGAGAGGCGCACCGGTTTCCCTCCCGGCTGAGTAGGGACGGTGTGTTTGTGTGTCGGGGGGGCGGGGGAGGGGGTTGTTTAAGGTGACTGCTCAGCGCCAGACAAGCGCAGTCCCCGTCTGCTGCCTGCACGACGTCCCCCTCCCTTCCACACCCGCCCCCAAACAGCGCCATGCACCTTTGCTGATAGTGCCAATTGGCCAGATAGCCTGGGATGGAGACTCTGTGTGTGTGTGAGCGCGCGCGGATGTCATCCTAGGAGAGTACAAAGAGCAAAGGCAGGTAATGTCCTTCCCCTCCCCTTGCTCCCTTCTCCTCCCCAACTCATCCTCCTGCTTTCCCCAGGATGGAAGCAATGGGGGCCATGCTAGCAAAAAGCATCCCTTTGTTAATATGACCATCATTAGGATGCTTAGAGATGGCACACACACACACACACACACACACACACACACACACGTACGTTTCCTGCCCTTCCTTAAATCTGTGGGCATGGAGAGTTTGTCCCTCCTCTTCTCCCCCCCCACAAAAAAAAAAACCACAAACAGACACACAACCGTGCCATCTCTCTGTCCAAAAAAAGGGGACATCAAAATATAGAATAGAAATAGAAAAGAATAGAAAAGAAATGGAATAGAATAGAATAGAATAAAATAGCATAAAATAGAAATAGAAATAGAAATAGGAATAGAATAGAAATAGGAATAGAATAGAATAGAATAGAATAGAATAGAATAGAATAGAATAGAATAGAATAGAATAGAATAGAATAGAATTCTTTATTGGCCAAGTGTGATTGGACAGGAAGGAATTTGTCTTGGTGCAAATGCTCTCAGTGTAAATAGGATAGGATAGGATAGGATAGGATAGGATAGGATAGGATAGGATAGGATAGGATAGGATAGGATAGGATAGGATAGGATAGGGTAGGATAGGGTAGGATAAGATAGAATGGAATAGAACAGAATGGAATAGAATGGAATAGAATAGAAAAGAATAGAATAGAATAGAATAGAATAGAATAGAATAGAATAGATATTGGAATGTAGAATAGAATAGAATAGAATAGAATAGAATAGAATAGAATAGAATAGAATAGAATAGAATAGAATAGAATAGAATAGAATAGAATAGATTTATTTATTGGCCAAGTGTGATTGGACACACAAGGAATTTGTCTTGGTGCAAATTCTCTCAGTGTACACAAAAGAAAAGATACATTTGTCAAGAGTCAAGAATCATCAGGTACAACTCTTAATAATAGTCATAGGGTGACAAAATGTGACGCTTTTTAGATCAGCTTGAATCGGGATGGAGCGTATGTGTTACCTTGAGTCCATTTTTGATAGGCCAAGCTAGGAAGCGGGGAGAGGAAGGGGAAATGAACAGGGGAAGGAGAGAAGTGCTTGTAAATAAATAATGGCGCTTTATGCATTTGGGGTTTGACCTGGATTTTTATAGCCGCAGCTCCTGGCAGGAAGTGAAGGGAAGCTCAGCTGGTCTTGGCTAATATCCTGGGTCTTTTTGAGCTTGTCTTTGAAAGCCTCTTGGTTGCAGGAAAGGAGGCAGCATCACCCCTGGCTATTTAATGCAGCAACATCTTCTGCTTTGTTCCAAATTCTTTTTGGAAATTGCTCCTTGCTGGGTTTTAAGGCCCTCAACCCTGATTTTTTTTCACCCAGAGAAAAGAAATTTGGCAAAGGTTAAGAGGGCAGAATCCTGACTTCCTAGCGTTGATGTGAAGGAGAGAGATTGCAACCTCCCTGTTGCATGAGTTTAGGACCAGAGAGGAGGGTTTCCGCTGGGCACCTGAATGAGTTGCTGCTCATTCATCTGATGGCCTTTTCCCAGGGCATCTTTTCCTCCTGTCATATCTCCAAGTAATGCAGGGAAATTACTTGGAAGAATTTGCTGATGGAGCGTTCACAGATATCCTGGTTCTCAGCTAGCTTTTCTGCCCGGCCTGCATTTAAATTTAAAATATCACATATTTCAAGTATCGATCGACCAGTTATGCCCAGGACAAAGATGTTAAGCTTAATCTCTGGAAATCCACCTTGGTTCTGGACAACTGGGAAGAATCTGTGGGGTCTTCTAAGCGAGATTTAGACTGATTTTGTAGTATCCCCCCCCCTCCCTCCAGTTTTTGCTAGCATAACTGGTGCACTGTAATGGCACATTTCTGGAAATGTTTCTGCTGGCAGATTCCCAGAAAGGGAATCTAAACGATAAACTTCAGCAATGCAGCAGGTTCAGGCAGAGGCTCCGTTCAGAATTCCACCCGGGAGGTCGTCTAGTCCACCCCCACTCCTTCACTATCCCTAAAAGATTTGACGGAACCGATTGGTCGTCTTCAAGGGAAAGAAAGAAACCCAGTAAAATAAGAGGCTGTTGGAAAATGTTCAGGGCTGTAGCCAGTTACATTCAGAAGGGGTGTTGATTCACCAATACAGGTAGACTTCGAGTTACGGCCATAAACTGAACCCCCAAACTTACGTTGCTAAGTGAAACATTTGATTTGCCTCACGTTGCAACCTTTCTTTGCCACAATTGTTAAGTGAATCACTGCAGTTGTTGAATTAGTACCGTGTTTGGGGAAAATAAGACCCTGTCTTATAATTTTTTTGCCACCAAAAAGGGCACCAGGTCTTATTTTCAGGGGACGTCATCCATTGACTAATCTCACTTGAACACGTCACCCCTCGGACTCCTTTTTGCTGTCAGAGGCCTTCGGGAACAACTTCTACAGCCAGCAAGGCTTTCCTGAAGGCCTCTGCAGCTGATAATAAGATCTCTGGATCGATCCTGAGCTTTGTTCTCAGCTACAGAGGCCTTCAGGAAAGCCTTGCCAGCCTTGCCGGCTGCAGAAGAAATGGGCCAGTGAGGCAGGTGTCGAGGTGTGCAAGGCCTGGCTACAACTGTCCAAAGGTAAGCAGTAGGGCAGCTCCACCCCCACCCCCCAATCTCCACCCTGGCCTAATTTTTACCTGTGCACTCTGGAGTGGATCTTAATTGGAGCTTATTTTGGGGGGGTAGGCCTTATATTGGGTGCATGTGTAAAAACCAAGCTAGGACTTACTTTCAGGGTAGGTCGTATTTTCAAGGAAACAGGGTAACATGGTTGTTAAGCGAATCTGGCTTCCCCATTCACTTTGCTGGTCAGAAGTCTTGCAAAAGGGGAAATCATGTGACCCCAGGATACAGCAACCGTCGTAAATGTGAACCAGTTGCCGAGTCTCCGAATTTTGATTGTAGGGATGCTGCAACAGTCATAAACGTGAAAAATGGTCATAAGTCACTCTTTTCAGCGTCACCTGAGTTACTTTGAACACACACTTCACACTGAATGAACTGTTGTAAGTTGGGGACGACCTGTATTCCAATATTTATTCACCAATTCCCTCTTTGCTTGGAATGCCTTCTGTTTTATTTTTGTACTAAGTTTGCTTCATGTTTATGACTTCAACCGGAATCTGTCCAGTCCTACACAGTCCCTGCTTGACTATAGAAGCAGTTTGCTGCGAGGGCCGAAAAACACATGCACGTCAAGTGTTATTATTATTTTTGGGGAGTAGAATGCAGAATATTGTGGAAGGGGCATCTGGTTAAATTCTAGCTGTGAGGAACCCCTGCCAGGTCAGGCCTGCAATTCCTGCATTTGTGCTTTGCCAAAATGCCACGATCTCTGGCCCATGTGGATTTGAGGCTGGCTTCGCAGCCCTTTGAAATGTTGGTTGGAACTTTTTTCAGCTGTTTTCGGAAGCTTCCTGTATTAGCAACCAGATTAATCTTGGTCTTTGCGTCATGTTCTTTTTCTCAACTGGAGCTATTTTTAGGGGAGCTGGAGGGCTACAAAGGAAAGGAGGGAGGGGAGGAGGAGAGGTAAGGAGTTGGAAGAGGAGGAGGAGAAGGAAGAAGAAAAGAAAAGGAGGGGAAGGAGAAGGAGAAAGAGAACGAGAAAGAGAAGTGAGAGGAGGAGGAAGAGAAGTGGAGAAGGAGGAAGAGGAGGAGGAAAAGGAGGAAGAAAAGGAAGAGAAGAGAAGGCAGAAAAGGAGAAGGAAGAGGAAGAGGAGAAGAAGAAGGAAGAGGAGGAGGAGGAGAAGGAAGAAGAGGAGGAAGAGGAGATGGAGGAGTGGGAGGAGGAGGATTCTAATATCATTTTAAGTTTTCCACTCTTTTCTGTTTTGCCATACTTCAAAGGAGAGGAAAAGAACCTTAATGTTATATGCAGATAAGACCATGGTATTTAAGAATAGGCAGTCTGCGACTTAATGGACACAATTTGGGCCGGGTTACTAAACAAGGTGTTTCTTAAGTGAATCGCGCTTGATTTTATCACCTTTTTTTTTGCCACGGTTCTTAAACAAACAGACTGCAGTTGTTAAGTGAATGATGAAGTCATTAAGTGAATCTGGCTTACCTTATTGATTCGGTTTGTCAGAAGCTGGCTGGGATAGTCACAAATGGTGATCCCATGACCCCAGGGATGGTACAACCATCGTAAATTCATGTTGGTTACCAAGCGCTGGAATTTCTGGCCCCGAAACGGCCAGCCACGAGCGATTCAATCATGTGACCATGAGGTACAGCAGTAGTTGTAAGGGTGAGGACCAGTGTAAGTCCTTTTTTTCAGTGCTGTTGTAACTTGGAACAGTTGCTAAACGGATGGTTATAAGCCGAGGAATACCTGTACGGTAAAGAAATGAGTTCAGCACCTTGGAGAGCTCCCAGAGACAGAGATGTTGCTCTCCTGAATGAATTCTTCCATTCCCTGTTTTTAACTGGCGTTGTTACCTTCTGGCATAGTTGCGTGTGACCCGAATGATTCTCGCTGGCCTTGAGGTTCAACCAGGAGCCCAAGATGATCACTGAGACATTCGGGGCCTTCTTCCTAGAATGAAGCCTAGGAGACAAAGACGCTTAAACAAAGGCCAGCCTGCAATTCTTCTCCTAGCTTAAGAGCGGATTGCACCAGGCCATGGGAGACCCAATTATTGTGTCCTTGCACTCAAACAGTTGCGAGGAGGATGGGGGGAGAGCTTCAGCCTGGCCTCCCCCTCCCCCAGGAATCATTACCCTCCAGTTTTCTCCCACCACAGTCCTTCGCAAGCATTCATTACCCAGCCGGCTGCATGTTGGGCCTCCCGCGCCATCCTGAAGGATGCAGACACATTTGCACGATTCATTGACAGTTGCGTAGGTAGCTCTCCGAAGCTGTTTCCGCTCTTTCGCACGCTCTTCCCCCCACCCCTCCTTCCAGATAGGAGTCCCCACTCCACTCCTGCCTGGCAGGAAGCTCCCACCTCTGCTTCTCTGGGCATTTGCCAGGAGGCTTACATTCTGCAATGGCCTGGCATCCGCCTGTCAATCAGAGGCAGGGAAGGGAGACAGGCCATGGGTGGGGTGGAGGGGTGATGATGCTTCTTTCCTTCCCCCTATGATGCGAGGGATGCTCTTGAGCAAATTCACGTGTTGCTTTTTTTTTTTTTTTGCCAGAATAAGCAAAAAAGAGATTCGTCTCCCTGAGTGTTTTATTTTTAGCTGCACGGTGCCCCTTGCAGTCAATGGGGCATAGGGATTTGGGAAGGGGTCTCGTCCTTGTGCACCTGACTTGGTGCCAGGATGCAAGCATAGGTAGATCTAAAGCAAACTTGCTGGGGTACTTTGTCATAATTTCTCTTATCGGAGCATCTTGTTTCATGCACACTTGTATTTTTTCAATTGAATACATCTAAAGAGAAAAGAGAAGAGAAGAGATAGGAAAAAATGTAGAGTAGAGTAGAGTAGAGTAGAATAGAATAGAATAGAATAGAATAGAATAGAATAGAATAGAATAGAATAGAATAGAATAGAATAGAATAGAATAGAAGATCCGCTCTGCCGCGCCTATCAGCTGGGCTTCAAACAAAGGTGTCAACTCAAAAATATTTCTCTTGTCTTTTAGAGTTGTGAATAGAAAGGGAGTGGGGGGGAAGTAATACATACCTTAGATAATTGCTAGGCAGGCGAAGCTCCTGGCACGCAAGATTATTACTGGAGAGCATGATTGATGACTCTTGGCTATGGATGTGTCCCATTGGAGAATTGGGTCAAGGTTGAGATGAATGATGTGTCTCAGAGTCGGCTGCACCCAGGTAATGCCGGCATGTTCATTCCTAATAAATGATTTTTTAAAAACTCTTGAGAGATGCGACTAGAGACTCGTGATTCAAATGGGGGTGGATTGTCGGAGCCCTGACAAAAGGAAACAGAGGACAGACTAGTTCAGGGCGGGCGGGCGGGGCCAACTCATTGTCGGAACTACCGGTTTGCCCGAACCGGTCCGTACCAGCTGAATCCCACTCCTGATGATTGTGGGTCATTCTGTGAAATGCTTCGTGACCCTCGACCCAGGATGGTCATCGGTCGAGGACTTGACTGGAATCTTAATTTCTGCAGAGAGGCCGAAAGGGCGTTGCCGCGAGCCAGGAGTGAGCCGGCGGCCGCCATGGAGAACGGGATGCAGCTGCTCAACCGGGACGGCCACAGCATCTCCCACAACTCCAAGCGGCACTACCACGACGCCTTCGTCTGCATGAACCGCATGCGGCAACGGGGCCTCCTGTGCGACATTGTGTTGCACGTGGCCGCCAAGGAAATCAAGGCGCACAAGGTGGTGCTGGCCTCCTGCAGTCCCTACTTCCACGCCATGTTCACAAGCAAGTATCTCGGGTAGGGATGGGAGTGGTGGGGAATCTCCTTCTAGAGCAGGGGTTGCCAACCTTTTGGACCCCAGGGACCACCAAACTCATAATGTTAAATCCCGCGGACCAGAGACCCTGGAAAAATCCCTCAAAAAGTCTGCAGGAAAATCCCCCACCCCGTTTTCCTACCGATCGATCATTCTTTATTTGGGATCGCAGGATACCGTCTCCAGCTCCATTCTCGGCGGGGGGAGGGAGAGACTTTTTGCTTCATGCAAGGAAAGCAGCAGAAGCAGCAGAAGTCTTTCTTTCTCTCCACCAAACTCCGCCAGAAATGAGTCTTTGTGAGACTTGTCCCGCCAGCGCAGCCTCTTGGAGCAGGAGGCCTTGCAGGGTCCCAAAGACTCATTTCTGGCGGAGTTTGGGGGAGAGAAAGGAAGACTTTTGCTGCTTTCCTTGCGTGCAGCCAAAAGCAGAAGAAGAAAGAAGCGGAAAGAAGTAGCCCGATGCCCAGGCCAGGCGCTTGGGGTGAGTGGGGCAAGTTCCCCCCTCTGCCCTTTCCCCCCTCCCTTCACTACCTTGTGTTGTTTGCAATGCAAGCGACGCGAGCCTTGTGTTCCCGCGGGCCATGTGGGCAGCGCAGCCTTGTGTTCCCACGCAGCCTGGATTAATTGTTTTGGGGGTGACATTTCTCTGCGGACCACCAAAATTTTCTCGTGGACCACCAGTGGTTGGCGACCACTGTTCTAGAAATTGCTAGAATCGGGATGTGGAGAAGCCTTCCTCAATCTTGGGTGAATGGCCATCTAACTGGGGGTGATTGAATAACAGAATAACAGATTTGGACCATCTTCTACTCCAGAACCGTGCCAGAAAGCAGGAGACTCCATACCCGTGATGGAGAACCTAAGGCACATGTGCCAGAAGTGGCATGCAGAGCCATCTCTCCAGGCACTCCAGCCATCGCCCGTCGCTCTTCCGCATTCCAGTGCACACATGCATGCCAGCCAGCTGGTCTTCATGCACGTGGGAGTGCGGGGAACCAGAAGAGCAGCTCCTTAGTGCGCATGTGCACCCTGGAAAACTGAGCTTCTGGTTTCCGGCGCGTGCATGCACGCTGGCCAGCTGGTTTTCGCGGAAGCATGCACACAAGAAACTGGAAGACCAGGCGGCCAGCACACATGCGCGCACCGGGGAGCTGCTCTTCCGTTTTTTGGCGCTCCCATGTGTGCACGCCGGGGGGCTGCTCTTCCGGTTTCCCCCTTGCGCACGCGCTCCCATTTCGGCACTCTTTGCTGAACACAATAAATAATTGTCCAATCTGTTCTTAAAAGCCTCCAGTGATGGAGGAAAGTCATTTCTTGTTTTATTGTTCTCACAGTCAGGAACTTTCTTCCTAGTTCTAGATTGCTTCTCTCCTTGATGAGTTTCCATCCGTTGCTTCCTGTCCTACCTTCGGGTGCTTTGGAGAATATCGGAAGAATATAGCAATCATGTCACCCCTAGTCCTTCTTTTCATTAAACTAAACAAACCCAGTTCCTGAAACCGTTCTTCATATGTTTAAGGAGGGTCTATGCAGCTCTCATGAAATCTATATAGGTTTTGTTTTTTTAATCTATTGGCACAGATGAGATGAGTGAGAGCCGTCAGACGCACGTCACGCTCCACGATATTGATCCACAGGCTCTGGAGCAGCTGGTCCAGTATGCCTACACTGCTGAGATCGTGGTGGGAGAAGGGAACGTCCAGGTAAGAACGGATCCATCCAGCAAGAATTCAAAGTGGGCCAACAATGCTTTTGGCAGAAGAGCACTGTCAGGCCTGCTCCAGTAGGATCCCTTAGGAAAGAGAGACCCTCGACTCCCATTTGGTTGAAGCGAAAGGTTCTTTTACTAAAAAAGAGGTTGGTTGCAGTAAAGTCAGGCTAGATCTAGCTCAAAAGTTACAGAAAGATTTCCCCTCGTCCCAGCCCTCCACCCCATGATTGTCTTCAGCCAATCGGAACTCGCCGAAGTGTTTTGAGAACACTGAGGTGTTGGGTGTGGGTGTGTGGTATTTCACATTCTTTCTCAGGGTGCCTGGCCTTGGTTTCTGGTACAAACCGATTCCAAGCTTCTCTCCTCTTTATCACAGGTATCTTCAAAAATTAGAGGCTTTACCACTGAGCTTAGATAGAAGGTACAGCTTTTTGAAAATTTTATATATATAATTTGCTATCCATCTAGATAGATAGATAGATAGATAGATAGATAGATAGATAGATAGATAGATAGATAGATAGATAGATGATAGAATCATCTATCTATCTATCTATCTATCTATCTATCTATCTATCTATCTATCTATCTATCTATTGTATTCAGCTTTGTTCGGGTATTTTCCCGTCATTGTAGTTGTGCTTTTAAAGTTGTAGCAATGTTTCGGCAGAATCTCATCTGCCATCATCAGGCTTCTGTATTGTGTTTGTCTGTGGATGTCTCCAAGACGGTTCATCAGAAGCCTGATGATGGCAGATGAGATTCTGCCGAAACATTGCTACAACTTTAAAAGCACAACTACAATGACGTGGGAAAATACCCGAACAAAGCTGAATGCCATACATGTAAGTACCTAAAACTTAAGAAAATATATATACATATATGTACATATATACATATACATATACATATACATATATACATACACACACACACACACACACACACACACACATAGAGACAGAGAGAGAGACAGAGAGAGAGACAGAGAGAGAGAGAATTATACATATAGCAAACAGAATGCTTTAAAGCTACAAAGATAGAAGGAAGAAACAGGCATATTGTAACCACCTAATCAGCCATATAGTTTTGGTCCTTGCCCAGTGTGAGATCTACATTGTGGATTGTCTGTGGAACTCCTGGCCACAAGAATGCAACCAAGAGTCTCAGTCTCTCTCTCTCTCTCCTCCCCTCTCCCTCTCCCTCTCCCTCTCCTCCCCCCCCCCCCCAGACATTGCTTCCTGCAGCCAGCCTCCTGCAGCTGAACGGGGTACGGGATGCCTGCTGCAAGTTTCTCTTGAGTCAATTGGACCCCTCCAACTGTCTGGGCATCAGGGGTTTTGCAGACACCCACTCCTGCAGCGATCTCTTGAAATCGGCACACAAGTACGTCTTGCAGCACTTTGTGGATGTCTCCAAGACGGAGGAGTTTATGTTGCTGCCTCTCAAACAGGTGAGATTGGGGTGGGGGGTGTGTGGCATCGAGGTGGAGGTAAAAGAATACCGAAGAACCCAGCACAGTCATGATATTATATTTTAGCGTGAGACAGGAGGTACCCACAGAGGTGTGGGTGTATTTACTATGTATTTACACTGCCAGGAACCCAGAGGACTTATAGTAGATTCTGGGGTGAGAGTTGGGTTTCTGTGCTCTGTCCCTATGAGAAAAAATTCCCAGTCTGAAGGAGTGGAATTCCCTCTTAGCATTCCAGGTTGAAAGAGAGAGAGAGCCATTGCTTGGAATTGTCTTTGTCCGAGGCAATTCCATCCTCTTGGATCCTGTCTTTATTCAAATCAATGCCATCCTTGGATCCAAGAAGACTCATTGCTCAGAATTGTTGAGGTCAATTCCATCCTCTTGGATCCAGGTGGACCAGTTGTTGTGAATTGTCTTTGTACAAGCCAGTTCCATCCTCTTAGATCCAGGTTGAACCATTGCTCAGAATTGTCTTTATTCAACTCAGTTCCATTCTTTAATCCAGGGAGATCCATTGCTCACCATTGTCCTTGTTGAGGCCAACTCCATCTTCTTGGATACAGGGAAACCCACTACTCAGAACTGTCTTGGTCCAAGCCAATTCCATCCCCTTGGATCCAGGTTGAACCATTGCTGTCAATTTTCTTTACCCAAGCCAATTCTCTCCTCTCGGTTCCAGGTTGACCCATTGCCTATAATTGTCTTTATCCAAGCCAGTTCCATTTTCTCGGATCCAGGTTTGACCTGTTCTTCAGAAGTGTCTTTATCCAAGCCAATTCCACCCTCCCAGACCCGAACTCCCAAATATTCCTTTCCTTCCCTCCTGCGGGCAGGTGTTAGATCTCATCTCCAGCGACAGCCTCAACGTGCCTTCGGAAGAGGAAGTTTACCGAGCCGTCTTGAGCTGGGTGAAGCACGATGTGGACAGCCGGAAGCAGAATATTCCCCGAGTACGTTGCTTTCCAAGATAAACTGTAAGCATTTGATGAAAAGGTGGATTCCCTGGAATTCCCAGCTGAGCTTCGTGTGCTCCTCAGTTACGACAGATAGTCTTTCCTTAAGGCTTACAAATACGTGCCATGTTTCTTGAAGAATGACCCACCATTGCCATTCCCCAAATATTGTATCTATCTATCTATCTATCTATCTATCTATCTATCTATCTATCTATCTATCTATCTATCTATCTATCTATCTATCTATCTACCTACCTACCTATCTATCTATCTATCTATCTATCTATCTATCTATCTATCTATCTATCTATCTATCTATCTATTCTATCTATCTATCATCTATCTATCTATCTATCTATCTATCTATCTATCTATCTATCTATCTATCTATCTATTCTATCTATCTATCTATCTATCTATCTATCTATCTTTCTATCTATCTATCATCTATCTATCTATCATCTATCTATCTATCTATCTATCTATCTATCTATCTATCTATCTATCTATCTATCTATCATCTATCTATCTATCTATCTATCTATCTATCTATCTATCTATCTATCTATCTAATCTATCTATCTATCATCTATCTATCTATCTATCTATCTATCTATCTATCATCTATCTATCTATCTATCTATCTATCTATCTATCTACACCTGTACCTGTACCTGTATCTCTCTCTCTCTCTTTCTCTCTCTCTCTCTCCATCCATCCGTATCTATATCTATATCTATATCTATATCTATATCTATCTATATCTATATCTATATATCTATATAAAGCAGAAGAAGAAAGAAGCGGAAAGAAGCAACCCGGTGGCCAGGTGAGGTGTGTGGGGCGAGTTCCCCGCTCTACCCTTTCCCACTCCCCCTCACTACCTCGTGTTGTTTGCAATGCAAGCGGCGCAAGCCTTGTGTTCCCGCGCAGCCTGGATTAATTGCTTTTGGGGGTGACATTTCTCTGCAGACCACCAAAATTTTCTCGCGGACCACCAGTGGTCCCCGCCCGCTGGTTGGATGACCACTAACCCAGACAAACCCTAACCCTCCCTAGAGGGGCGTCTCTATCTCTCACGGAGAATGAGTGACGGAAGCTTCTGAAGTTAGAGCTGCTGTTTCTCCTCCGTAGATGGTTTCTCCCCAGAGAGCAACCAAGGCGATCTGACCCCTGGCGTGGGAGGCCTGATTGAGCCCCTTTCTGGGTTTTAATTCTTCCCCCCCCTTTTTTTTTTCCCAGCTGATGAAGTGCGTCCGTCTTCCCTTACTCAGCCGGGATTTCTTGATGAGCAACGTCGACACTGAACTGCTCGTCCGGCATCATTCGGAGTGCAAAGACCTGCTTATCGAAGCTCTCAAGTACCACTTGATGCCCGAGCAGAGAGCAGTCCTGAGCAACAGCCGGACCCGTCCACGGCGCTGCGAGGGAGCCAGCATGGTGCTCTTCGCTGTGGGTAAGGCCTGGAGGAAGGAGCAGAGCAGGAAAGGAGGGATGGAAGGAAGGAAAAGGGAGGAAGGAAAAGGGAGGAAGGAAGGAAGGAAGGAAGGAAGGAAGGAAGGAAGGAAGGAAGGAAGGAGGAGGGAGGGAGGGAGGGAGGGAGGGAGGGGAGGGAGGAAGGAAGGAAGGAAGGAAGGAAGGAAGGAAGGAAGGAAGGAAGGAAGGAAGGAAGGAAGGAAGGAAGGAAGGAAAGGACAGAAGGAGAGGAGGAAGAAGGGGTAGGAAAGAAAAGAGGCAGAGGGAGGGAGTGGGGAAGGAAGGGAAGGAGGTAGAGGGATGGAAGGAAGGAAGGAAGGAGGAAGAGAGGGTAGGAAGGAAAAGAAAAGAGGGAGAGGGAGGGAAGGATGGAAGGAAGGAAAGGGGAGGGAGGAAGGAAGGAAAGGAGGTGGAGGGACAGAAGGAGAGGAGGAAGAGAGGGTAGGAAGGAAAGGAAAAGAGGGAGAAGGAGGGAGTGGGAAGGAAGGAAGGAAAGGAGGTAGAGGGAGAGGAGGAAGGAAGGAGAGGAGGAAGAGTAAAAGTATAAGAAGGAAAAGAAAAAAGGTAGCTGGAGGGAAGGATGCAAGGAAGGAAGGAAAGGAAAGGTAGCCCTGATATTTCTTAAAAAGTATCTTCTCTGCCATTTTTGGCTGCGGAATTCTGGGAGTTGTAGTCCCAGAATTCCCCGGTCCACACCTCTTAAAGTTGCTAAGCTTGAAAAAGACTAAGCTGGTTGTGTGCATTGTAGGAAAACATTTCCAGCGTGTGATGTACTTCCAGCAAATTTTCCCCAACGTAGCTGAACCTGAATGAATCCGGCCCAATTTTAAGAAAAATTGTTCTCACGTTTTCTCTCCCTCCCCCTCCCTCTCTCTCTCCCTCTCCCCCCCCTCTCCTGCAGGTGGAGGGAGCCTTTTTGCCATCCATGGGGATTGCGAAGCCTACGACACGCGGACTGACCGCTGGCACATGGTCGCTTCCATGTCCACCCGCCGGGCCAGGGTGGGAGTTGCGGCAATCGGGAACAAGCTGTATGCTGTGGGAGGGTAAGGAGGACTCCCACCCACCCACCCCTGCCAAAGAATAATGGGCCGCCATACTCCTTGAGTGGCTCCTATTTGATATTTGGATGGAATAGCTTGTGGGGGGGGGGAGGAACGACAGAAGGGGAGTGAGGAAAGGAGGAAGATGAAGGCAGCAGTCAAGATTGAAAAAGGAAAAAGGGGCACCGAGCTACGGAAATGGAAAGCGCTCAGCGATGGGTTTGGGAGGAGGAATGCAAAAGGTCTTCCGGGTATCTAAGAGATCATCTAGCTAGAGGTCTTCTTGGAAGAGCATGGGATATGGGCCAGTGAAGGATCATTGTACAGAATTCACAGAGTTGCAGATTTAATATTGTTGTTATGGTGGGGTGGGTAGGTAGGTAGTAAGAAGGAAGGAAGGAAGGAAGGAAGGAAGGAAGGAAGGAAGGAAGGAAGGAAGGAAGGAAGGAAGGAAGGAAGGGAAAGGGAAAGGAAAGGAACGATAAATGGAGAAAAGGAAGATGAGGAAGGGAACAATAAAGGAAAGGAAAGAGAGAAGGAAAGGAAAGGAAAAGAAAGACAGAAGGAAAGGGAAGGGAAAGAAAGAAGGAAAGGAAAGGAAAGAGAAGGAAAGGAGAGAAGGAAAGGAAAAGAAAGAGAGAAGGAAAGGGAAGGGAAAGAAGGAAAGGAAAGAGAAGGAAAGGAAAGGAAAGAGAAGGAAAGGAGAGAAGGAAAGGAAAAGAAAGAGAGAAGGGAAGGGAAGGAAAGGAAAGAGAGAAGGAAAGGAAAGATAAATGGAGAAAAGGAAGGTGAGGGAGGGAAGGAAGGAAGGAGAAAGGAGGGGAAGGTAAAGGAAAAATACATGGAGAGAAAAAGGAGGGAGGGAAGGAAGGAAGGAAAAATAGATGATAGATGAATAGGCAGGCAGGCAGATAGAAACATGCATTGCATTGTGGCAATGAGTTCCACCAAACCTTTGAACTGCTGTGGAAAGGATGTACTTCCCCTTCCCCACTAAGAAAAAAGGGGAGAGAATCTTTCCACAGCAGATGGCAGCACCGGCTTGCCCAGTCTCGTTGGAGGCTCAAGCGCTGAGAAGAGCCAGCCAAGCATGGGATAAATTGGAAAGTCAACCAAAGCAGAAGCCAAAACCGGAGCGGAAGTGGAAGCAGGCCCCAGGCCAAAGGAAACCAAATGAACCGGGTGGAGATGCCACCAAGAGTTGGCTGTGGCTTGCTAGGGCCCTTCCGTTTTTCTTGGAGGGAAACATTTCCAGCGTCTACATTTTCATTCTTCCTCTTCTTCTTGGGCCGTATCCGTCATCGGACGTTGGCCATCTGATTTTTATCCACAGCCGCACGAAAAAAGGGCCACTGAGTTTTGTCCCAAACGATCCCTTCGATTTTGAAGCCACGATGTCCTTCTTCGGCCTGAAGGATTAAGGGACGGATGCCGTATTTTCCCCGGTGTCGCATCCCATGTCTGAAATATTCTAATTTTCGCCTTTTTTTGATGGTGTTGATGATTTCCCTTGGCTTTCCCAGGCGGCTTCTCATTTCGGACTTTGTCAACCCGACTTATACATCACAGCCGCCTGTAAATCCACATTTCAAATGCTTCCCTCGTCTCTTCGAGTGACTTTCGATCCGAGACCAACTCTCCACTCCGTAGACAAGCCTAATTTTCAATCTTAAGGCTTAGGTCATGACTGCAGAAGACCTTTTTCGTTTTGAAGAATGCTGTTCCAGCTTTCTCCATCCTTTATGTCTTTACTCCGGTGGTCACGTTCCAGCTGACTGTCTAATTTTCATTCACTTTTCCTAATTCTCTTCCCAAGGTTTGCTTTGGTGTGGCCATTCTTACTCTTTTTAAAAAATTGAACTCTCTCTTTCTCTCCCTCCCTCTCTCCCTCCCTCCATTTCCCTCTCTCCCTCCCTCCACTCTCTCCCTCTCCCTCCGCTCTCCCTCCACTCTTTCTCTCTCCCTCCCTCTCCCTCCCTCCTTCTCTTCCTCTCTCCCTCCCTCTCCCTCCCTCCCTCCTTCTCTTCCTCTCTCCCTCCTCTCCCTCCCTCTTCTCCTTCTCTCCCTCTCTCCCTCCCTCCACTCTCTCCCTCTTCCTCCACTCTCCCTCCACTCTTTCCCTCCCTTTTCACGCCCTCTCCCTCCCTCCCTCTCCCTTTTTCTCCCTCTCCCTCCCTCCCTCTCTTTCTCTCCTCTAGCTATGACGGAACGTCTGACTTGGCCACCGTTGAATCCTACGACCCCGTCACCAACTCATGGCAGACGGAGGTCTCCATGGGCACCAGACGGAGCTGCCTTGGGGTGGCAGCCCTGCACGGCCTCCTCTATGCTGCTGGGGGCTACGACGGAGCTTCGTGTCTGAACAGGTAAAGGGTCCTTCAGAGTTCAAGAAGGTCTACCAGGTTTCCCCATCCCAAGGAAGCTCTTAGACATTTGGAATGCTTTTACTTTTATATATATATGTGTGTGTGTTTTCTCAAGTTTTCGCGGGTACTTACATGTATGGCATTCAGCTTTGTTTGGGTATTTTCCCACGTCATTGTAGTTGTGCTTTTAAAGTTGTAGCAACGTTTTGGCAGAATCTCATCTGCCATCATCAGGCTTCTGTATTGTGTCCGTCTGTGAGGAGGTTCTCGCGGGTATTTGTATGTATTCACTCTGAGAAGCACAGAGCCGAAGACACAAGCCTGAAGATGATGAATGAGACTTCATTGAAACATTGCCTAGATACTTCCAATCTTATGCAGGAGAAAACCCGAATAACCAAAGATCCATATATATACATATATATATACATATACATATACATATACATACATACATATATATGCTTTTAGTCCAAAAGGCTGGTGACCCCTGGACTAGGGCAAGGGCGGGCAGGTGGGTGGGGCCAAAAGATTGCCAGAGCAACCGGTTCGCCTGAACCGGTCCAAACCGGTAGAATCCTACTCCTGGGTTTTTCTTTGTGGGGAATCTGTTTCTTGATTTTGTGAAGGCCAGGTCACAACATACTGATTCTGCTGCTTTCTTTTCATACGTCCCAGTGCTGAAAGATATGACCCCCTAACTGGCACCTGGACGAGTATCACGGCTATGAGCACCAGAAGGAGATACGTCCGCATAGCAACCTTAGGTAAGTCCAGCTCTGTCATGCCCCCGTTGGAATCTGATTCCGAGGGAGAGGTGGAACAGCTGACACGGAGTGGTAGTGCGGCTCTGGAGATTGTGGAGGAAACTGGAGAAGGGCACAGTCCAGCTGGGCATCCAGAGGAAGACCCAGGCCCACCCCCTCTTCATCCTAGGGCACGCAGGGAAGAATGGATAAGGGAGCAACGTGGGTTACGGGGGAGAAAAAGGCCCTGATTCCCTTCATTAGCTGCAGCTGGGGGGGCCACTGGGTGATCTATTACAAGTTGCTTTCCCCCACTTCTTCTCCATCACAGATGGTAACCTCTATGCTGTGGGAGGATATGACAGTTCCTCCCACTTGGCAACGGTGGAGAAGTATGAACCGCAGGTAAATGGGGGGGGTGGGGGGAAGGCAAAACGTGGGCCAGGATTCTCACACCTTCTCTCCTGCTCCGATGGCATGAGCCCCAAGGGAGAGGTGGAGAGTTTAGACTAGAAAAGGAGGCACAGGAAGGAAGGAAGGAAGGAAGGAAGGAAGGAAGGAAGGAAGGAAGGAAGGAAGGAAGGAAGGAAGGAAGGAAGGAAGGAAGGAAGGAAGGAAGGAAGGAGGAAAACAAAAAGGAAAGAAAAAGAAAAGAAAAAAAGAAAGAAAAAGAATGTATGAATCAATGAAACAAAGAAAGAAAGAAAGAAGGAGGGAGGGAGGAAAGAAGGAAGGAAGGAAGGAAACAGGGAGGGAGGGAGGAAAAAGAAAAAAAGGAAAGAAAATGAAAAGAAAGAAAAAGAAAGAAAGGAATGAATCAATAAAACAGAAAAAAAAGAAAGGAAGAAAGAAAGAAAGAAAGGGAGGGAGGGAGGGAGGGAGGAAAGAAGGAAGGAAAGAAACACAGGGAGGGAGGGAAAAAGGAAAAAAGAAAAAAGAAAAAAAGAAAAAGAAAGAAAGGAAGAAAGAAAAAAGAAAAGAAAAAAGAAAGAAAAAGAAAAGAAAAGAAAAAGAAAGAAAAGAAAAAGAAAGGTCTGAAGAAACTCAGGATCCTCAGATGTATCTCTTACAACTCTGAAAAAGGAGGAGAGGATTTTTTGGAAGCTGATTTTTCTTTCTTTTTTTTGGAAGCTGAGAGGTTTTTTTCTCTCTTAATTCTCCTTTCTCTCTCCTCTGCCAGATCAACACCTGGACCCCGATTGCCAACATGCTGAGCCGCCGGAGTAGCGCAGGGGTGGCCGTCCTGGAAGGGATGCTGTACGTGGCCGGAGGGAACGATGGGACCAGCTGCCTTAACTCGGTGGAGCGCTACAATCCCAAAACCAACACGTGGGAAAGCGTGGCCCCCATGAACATCCGTAGGTAGGGAGCAACGCCCCAAAGATCGTGGCATCCCAACCGTCGGGTCCTCTCTACTTCCCACCAGATCGGGCCTTCTTTCAGCGCTGAAGCCCAACCACTTTAGCAGAAGGGAGTCATGAAACAAATAGAATTTGTTGTTCCCTTCCCACCAAAAAGGTCCCTATTTTTCCACTTGCATTTTTTTTTACATGCTTTCGAACTGCTCGGTTGGCAGAAGCTGAGACAAGGAACGGGAGCTCACTCTGTTATGCGGCGCTAGGGATTCGAACCGCCGAACTGCCGACCTTTCTGATCAACAAGCTCCGCGTCTTAGCCACTGAGCCCACTGCCGTAGCCAGGCGTTCTCCTGCTTCCGGGAACTCTGCAGTCCCTCCTAACTCCGTTCTTTTTTCTTCTTTTTATAGAAGCACCCATGATCTGGTGGCCATGGAAGGCTGGCTCTACGCCGTGGGCGGGAACGACGGCAGCTCCAGCCTCAACTCCATCGAGAAGTACAACCCGCGGACCAACAAGTGGGTGGCAGCCTCGTGCATGTTCACCCGGCGCAGCAGCGTGGGGGTGGCCGTGCTGGAACTCCTCAACTTCCCACCCCCGTCCTCGCCCACCCTGTCAGTGTCCTCGACGAGTCTTTGACGAAGGACCCTGCCGTTCCCCGCCTCGCCTGGACTGCAGCGTCTGTCGGAGCGCGAAGCCGGCTTGGTCCGGCCCCTCCGGAAGCCGATCTCTCTGAAGGAGGCGTGGCTGCACCCAGAGACTTTCCCCGGGGGGAGGGCCCACCTCCAGCTCAGCTCCAAGAGGGGAGTCTCCTTAAAAAAAGACCTACTGGAGAAGAAGACGAGCGATACTCTGCGCGTCCATTGTTGATCTCATCCCAACTAGACCAATGCTGCCTGGTTTCTCGTAGGCCAGACTCCACAACCTTAGAGTTCCACAACTGGACGTCGGATCGCCGGATCCACCTCATGCAAAGGACCGTGAGATTGGTTACGGGCAAAAATCAAGGTGCCACCACGAGCTCAGCCAACGACGCCAACCCCTGGAGTTCTTCACGTAGGCGGTGCGTGCCAACTTGCAGAACCTTAAGCGGTGAACATCACAATTAGCCCAAAACTTCTTACCAAAACTAACAGTACACGGTTGAAGGCGTGTGGGGCGGAAGCAGGCCTCTCACCTTGGTGTCTCGCGAAAGGATGCCTTATAACGCCAAAACAGGGCTGAGATGTTCCACAGGGCCTCTCCCATGTTCTCCACATCTGTAGGCCACCCATTCAGACATTCTCCTAGTATCTTTCCCGGCATGTGTCTGGAGCTGTCTCCACGGGGTGGCTTAGCTCTTCGTCTGAACCAGGAAGAATTCGGTCAAAGTTGTTTGGTGATTTGGGAAAAGTGGGGGGGTCTACTGTAGACTCCGTGGAGTTGATTTTAACAGATTAATCCGAGTTGGAAAGGACCTTGTAGGTCATCTAGTCCAACCCCCCACCCAAGCAGGAGACACGGCACCATTTCTGACAGATGGCAGTCCAGTCTCTTCTTGAAAGCTTCCAGGGATGAAGCTCCCACCACTTCCGAAGGCAACTTCTGTTCCATGGGTTGATTGTTCTGACTGTCAGAAAGTTTCTCCTTATTTCCAGGTTGAATCTCTCCTTGTTCAGTTTCCATCCATTGTTCCTTGTCTGGCCTACAGATTTTTATAGTTCGGGGTGCGCCAGTAGCATTTCCTTCACTGCTTTCCCCTGTTTGAGTTGTTAAAGAGTTCTGATGATGGGTGGGTGGGGGCTTTAATAATTTATTTTGCCAGCCAATCTGCTCCCTTCCAGCCTGCCTTCTCCCTATTTATTTCCCTTACTTATTATTATTTAAATCGGAGGGTTTTCAGGACAGAAAACGGCAGGGCGGAGCTTTGTTTAATCTACGGTGAGCCAAAACCGTGGCTGCAATCTACGGAAGGAAAACTTTTGTGGGGGGAAAAAAACTACCCTGGTGGATTAACCAAGAGTGGCCTAATCACAGCCTTCCTATTGAATGGACCAACTTGGCATCTCGTCTTTTTGGCAACGCTACGGGCCAGACTTTTGTTCCTTGTCCCAACAATTCCTGTCTAAAAAAAAAAAAAAAAATTCAAGAGTATTGTCTGATTTCAGAGTATTATCCTGCCAAGCCCGTTCCTCGGAAGGGAGTGTGAAACTTATATAATATTAACTGCATTATGTTGGATTTTGTTCTCAAAGCACTAAGAAGGCAGTCGAAAAGAAATAATTCTCGTGGAGAGTCACACAGCGGCACTTCAACGGGGAAGGATTATTTTGAAAGCAAAAAAATGCACTACGTTTGAGGGACTTGCCTTGAAAAGCTTCTAGCTGTTGTACTGTTCTCTCCCTTTGGATGGGGTTTGGACTACAAAACCCAGCTTGGATGCCAGCTACTCTGCAGCAAACAAATATTGGTTGTGGGGGAGAGAGAGAGAGAGGAAAGGAAGTATGGCTGATCTCTTTGTCTTTGCCATTTTGGGTGCAAAAAAAAAAATGAGAATTCTGTGGGAGAGGCTACGACATGAAGGCTCTTGTAAGTCAGCCAACGCTTCTCGTTGGTTTTATTCTACCAGTTACCACTTTGCTGCTCCTGTTTTCTGTTTTATTTTCTTTGTTTGTGTGTTGGTTTATTTATTTTGTCACTGTTTCACTGTGACGCTCACTGGCCAGTTTGCAACAACGCGGGATGAGGTTGGGGCAGGTTGAATTGATCGTCCCAACTCGCAAGCTTCAGAGAGTCCTCATATGAATCTGCTTCAAATTGGCCCCAGGTTTGGGGGGTCAGAAGTGGGGTTTAGGTATCAAGCCACGATTAAAACATGGCCTTCTATGGATCTGCTTTACGAACTGCAATTGGGGAACTAACTTCCCTAGCTGGATAAGCCACAATCAAACAGACTCTCCAATGCTTGGTGCCACATTTTGTTCAGCAAACCACAGTTATGGGTCCACTTCTTCGATACTCCAGCCCGTATGTCCGCGGCTGGGAATTCTGGGCGTTGAATTCCCAATACATCCTACCGTTCGTAAGCCATGATTTGAAAAAATAAAGCGAAAAATGAAAACAAACCGTGGCCTGCTTGCTACCAAGGATGAATCCAAAAGGCAACTTTGCTGGGCTCCTCTGTATCCATGATTTAGATTTATATAGGCATCGTGGCTTCGCTTCGAAGGCGTTTTCGCAAAAAAAAGGACGTTTCCAACAGACGTTTTCTGTAAATCTGTATTTCTTCGCTCATCTGGCATTGTGCTCGGCCTTCCTACCCAGAAACATCATTTTGCAAATCCTGTGTGCTGTAACGGGGTGGGAACAGGGTTCAACCCGCTGCATTCATTTTGGGAAATTTGTTTTCATAGTGTTTGTTTGTTTGGTTTGGTTTTGTTTTATAAGTGCCTCCACTTTGCTTTTTGGGGTCCTTCAGTGGGGCAGGTTCTCCACGGGGGCCTTCTCATCCGTTTGTGCCGGAGTGGGGTAGAAAACGTTTGCATCGGAAGATGTCGATAAAATTCCTTTTCGTGCTGTTACAGCGGTGTTTGGTCACTTTAAGACGCGTGGACTTCAACTCCCAGAATTCATAGCTGGCTGGAGAATTCTGGGAGTTGAAGTCCACACGTCTCAAAGTGGCTAAGCTTGAGATATGCTCAGCCAAAAGATGATGCAGCTGAAAAGCTAGGACTTTCTCCAAGCAATATTCATTTTAAAAATCTTTCTGGTCCACGGATCAGATATTCCCAATTTATCCTCATTACAAATCCCTAGCCAGGGATTTTTGCCCTTCTGTAATTTATCCTTAAATACCTGCTTTTTCCCCAAGCAGCTTCTGAATTCTGGGAGTTGAAGTCCACAAGTCTTAAAGGTGTCATCCTTTTTGCTACACAGTTTCGGCGGCATCTTTGGAAGAGATACACTACAACTCTCAATGTGAGATTGGAAAGCAAGCAAAGATGCTGGGTTTTGCAACGATGGAGGATAAGGTAGCCTTAACCACGAAGGAATTGGCAGTGGTTATCCTTTCACTCACTTCCTTGCTTCCTCCCCCCAGTTTAATTCAAAACTAGCTTTCAACTTCCCACCTGAATTGCATTACAGGTAGTCCTTCATTTAATGACCACAATTGAGCCCCGAATTACGGTCGTAAAACAGGTCGCGCTTTTTTTGGCAGCTGTCCCATTTTCACCCGTGGGTGTTTTGGGGTATTTTTTTGGCTGGAAGTCAGAAGGAAAGATTGGAAACTTAAAATGATGGGTCATTTTGTGAGCGTGGGATGCTGCAAACGGCCATAAATGTGAACCAGTTGTCAAGCAGGATGGATGGATGGATAAGGAAGGGAAGGAAGAAAGGAATCCCATCGTCCTTGTCTCAATTGAAATACAAACTCTTATCCATGGTGCAAATCCTCAGCTTATTCACCCTGGATTGGAGATGCCTTGAGGAGGGGTTTATGTGTTAATTTATCTGTATATGTGTGTCAGATTTATTTATGTGCCATTAAAATGTCCACTTTATTTTGTGTTTCTCAATTTTTGCACTATAACAAAGGTGGGAGGGGAATAGGAGCAATACAAGCCAGTGTATAAAATAAAAAATAAAAAAAGATTTTTCTTGACTCTCTGACTCATTCTCCGTTTTATTTATTTTTTTATTTTTTTTAAACCTGCCCTAAGTTTGACCCTAGAGGTTTGCTATAAAGGTAACAGCTTCCAGCCAAGGGAACTCGGTCCAAAACAGGATTAGAGGCACGGATGACTTTCCAAACATCTACGCCAGGTATGTCTGTCTGTCTGTTCGGAATGGTAAGCATGGATTGGTGACCCTGGCTGGTTGTGTGTCAAAATTCCTTGCAGACAGGCTTGGGGACTTCAACTCCCAGAATTCTCCAGCCAGCTGGCTGGAAAAATTCTGGGAGTTGAAGTCAGTGGTGGGATTCAATTTTTTTTTTACTACCGGTACTGTGGGCCAGAGGTGGTATTCAGCCGGTTCTGATCGGTTCTGGAGAACTGGTAGTGGAAATTTTGAGTCGTTTGGAGAACCGGCAAATACCGCCTCTGGCTGGCCCCGCCCCATCTATTCTCCACCTCCCAAGTCCCAGCTGATTGGCTGACTCTTCTTTGGTTGCCCTGCACAGGAGAACAGAGCTGGAAAGCAGGTTAGTGGGGTGGGAAGGGAATAGAGATTTTGCAGTATCCTTTCCCTGCCACGCCCTCCATGCCACGCCCACAAGACTGATAGTAAAAAAATTGAATCCCACCACTGCTGTGGGTGTGGCTTGGTGGGCGTTGCATGGCTTGGTGGGTGTGGCAGGGGACGGATACTGCAAAATCCCCATTCCCTCCCCACCTCCCTAACCTGCTTTCCAGCTCCGTTCTCCTGGGCAGGGCAACCCAAGGAGACCCAGCCGATCAGCTGGGACTCAATGGGAGGCAGAGAAGAGATGGGGTTGGCGGGGCCAGTCAGAGGTTGGATTGGCTGGTTCTCCAAACTACTCAAAATTTCCGCTACCGGTTCTCCAAAACTGGTCAGAATTGGCTGAATTACCACCTCTGGTTGAAGTCCACAAGATGCCAAGTTTGGGGACCCCTGCACTAAGGCCAATCATTTTTGTTAATTTGGGGTGGTTTCGTTTTTTTTTCAAAGCAAGATGAGGAAGAGCTCTGTGTGACTCAGACATTTGCATTCCAGTTTCTGCTGGAAGATTCGCATGCGGAGGGGAAAATGTTGATGCAAATCACGCTGGAAAATCTATTGGGGATCGGTTAACAGAATTCTTTTTCCACCTGCTCTGCATCGCTCCAGACTCAAAAACGGCTATAAATAATCATCCGTGTGCAGAGAGAAGCTGGCTGGCTAACGGAGCCCTCTTTAAACAGACCCAGGAAAGAGAAAGTGGGTTGCAGAAGATGGCCAGGGGTAACTTTCTCGTGGACCGTGCAGTTTCCACCGTGGGAAAATGCAGGAAACAGGTAGCACGATTTACCCCCCTTCTCCCCCCCCCCCACAAAGGAATCCAGAACATTCCAGTTTCAAAGCCAGAGCTCTGGCACGCATTTTGATGCCGTTTGCAAAAAAAGTTCAAAGCAAACCATGAAACGGTGTGAGAAAGTGTCGTAATGACTTTGGCATCCTTCCTCCCCTTCACTTAAAAAATCATGTTTGCTGGGTGGAGGACGATAGATGGATGGATGGATGGATTAGATAGGTAGGTAGGTAAGTAGATAAATAGATATGCAGCCAATAAATTTAATATAGATTAGGTAGATACACAACTGATACATTTGATAGGTAGATTAGATAGATAAATAGATATTCTGGGAGTTGAAGTCCACAAGTCTTAAAGTTGCTGAGTTTGGAGACCTCTGGTTTAGTACATTATAACAGTGTTAGCGGTGAATTCATATAAGTAGATATAGTGTCTTCCTTAACATTTATGGGTCAGTCAAACACACTTGCTCTTTGTTGGTTCCTTCTGTTAAAACCCTTTGGAAGCACATTCTTCCCAATGGAAAGGAAAGGAAATTCAGGTGGGCAATGCCCATGTTGGCACTAATTTTAGGAAGAGAGAGAGAGAGAGAAAGGGAGATGAACCTGAAATTTGGAATGCAGCCTGAGAGTGATGGACATGAGCTCATTTTCCTGCCCCCTCCCAGGCAGTATAAATAACCATCTTGGATTTGGAAAAGAGAGGGAAGAGAAACTTTCATGGTTCTTAAAATTAAAAAGGCTTCTTACCGTAAAATGGTTGGAAGTAGAGCCGTGTTCCTCAACTTTGGTGATTTTAAGACAGGTGGCCATAAACTCCCAGAATCCTCCAACAAAGCGTGCTTGGGATCAGTGTAGTCTGAGAGGAAGCATCTGTTGGGAGAAAGGATGAAGTTTTCATTTATCTGCAAGTTATTCGATCAAGGAAGGAATGGATTTATTCTCTGGGACTGGATTTTTTAATTCCAGAAGGATTATCATCATTATTCTGCATTTTCCTTTCCCTTTTCCTTTACTCTATTATCAATTTTCCTTCCTTCTCTCTGTTTCCTCCCTCTTTCTTTCTTCCTTTCCTTCCCTTCCCTTCCCTCTTCTTTCTTTCCTTTCCTTCCCTTCCCTTCCCTCTTCCTCCTTCCTCCTTTCCTTTCCTTCCCTTTCCCTTCCCTTCTCTCTTCCTCCTTTCCTTTCCTTTCCTTTTCCTTCCTTCTCTTTGCCTTCCTTTCCCTTCCCTCTTCCTCCTTTCCTTTCCTTTCCTTCCTCTTCCTCCTTTCCTTTCCTCTTCCTTCTCTTTGCTTTCCCTTCCCTTCCCTCTTCCTCCTTTCCTTTCCTTTCCTTTCCTCTTCCTCCTTTCCTTTCCTTTCCCTTCCCTTCCTCTTCCTCCTTTCCTCTCCTTCCTTTCCTTTTCCTTCTCTTTCCTTTCCTTCCTTTCCCTTCCCTCTTCCTCTTCCTCCTTTCCTTTCCTTTCCTTTCCTTTTTATCTCTCTTCCCTTCCCTTTCCAATGGGCTTCTTCCTGTCCTTAAAGAAGTATTCTGAAAAGCAGGGTGCTGAGTGTGCAAAAGACACCACCAGCAGACTCCACCAACCCATCCATGTCGCTTTTCTTGGCATAAAAGGGGGTTCTGAAATTCCTTTCTGCTGGTGCTATTTTTCCAGCTTTATGGCTAGGATCTCCTGATGGTCTCCTTTTGAAAGGCGACACAGGCCCAACCCTGCCTGTCAAGGAGCAGAGCCCATTTATCGACTTACTAATATATTGGTAAAATGGATGAGTTGCCCATCTCGCAGCCCAATAACTCAATGCTCTCAGGATAAAAAGGTGGTAATTCAGCCAATTCCAAGTGGTTCTGAAGAACCGGTAGCGGGAATTTTGAGTAGTTTGGAGAACCGGCCAATCCCGCCTCTGACTGGCCCCGCCAACCCCATCTCTTCTCTGCCTCCCACTGAGTCCCAGCTGATCGGCTGGCTCTCCTTGGGTTGCCCTGCACAGGGGAACGGAGCTGGAAAGCAGGTTAGTGGGGTGGAGACTGGGGAGGGAATGGGGATTTTGCAGTATCCTTCCCCTGCCACACCCACCAAGCCACGCCCACCAAGCCACACCCACCAAGCCATGCCACGCCCACCAAATCACGCCCACAGAACCAGAAGTAAACAAAATGTTGAATCCCACCACCGCCCTAAGTGGGAATCATTAAAAAAAACAAAATTAGGCACGATGATGGACACAACTTAACATTGGCTCTGCATAGATGCCAAACCTAAGGCCACCCTTGGAGTACTGCATCCAGTTTTGATTGCCATGATATAAAAAAGGGGTTGAGACTCTGGGAAGAGTGCAGAGAAGACCCCCAAAGAGGATGAAGGGACCAGAGGCTAAAACATACAAAGAAGAACGTTTGCAGGAACTGGGTACGTTTAATTTAACTAAAAGAAGAACCGGGGAGACATGTTAGCAGTGTTCCGATATCTCAGGGACTGCCCCAAAGAAGAGGGAGTCAAACTATTCTCCAAAGCCCCTGAAGGCAGGACAAGAAGCAACTTAGAACTAAGGAGAAATTTCCTAACAGTGAGAAACAGTGAGAACAGTGGAACAGACTTGCCACCAGAAGTTGTGGGTGCTCCATCACTGGAGGTTTCTAAGAAGAGACCGGACAGCCATTTGTCCGAAATGGTACTATAGGGCTTCCTGCGTGGGCAGGGGGTTGGACTAGAAGACCTCCAAGGTCCCTTCCAACTCTGCTAATGCGTTCAACCAGCCTCGGAGAAAACAGAGATGTGGTCTTTCCCTCAGGTTTCCATTTGTCCCTCTTGCAAGCAAAAAATTGGGGGCCTGGAGCGAGAATCCCCTCTAGTTCCCTGGCCACAAACAGCAAACCTGCTCACGTGTGTGTGTGTGTGTGTGTGTGTGTGTGTGTGTGTGTGTGTGTGTTGGCACGCTCATTTGTGCTCCTGTGTGCGCCTGTTATCAGTTCTCAGGAAGGCAGCGCCCGAAAGGATCCCTCGGCCAAAACGGCTGAAGGTTTCTTCCCCAAGCACACACGCCCCAGAGGATCATTCTCTCGGAGACGGAAGTGAGGAAGCCTCGCATGACACACACACACACACACACACACACACACGCACACCAACAAAGCAGACACCTTCTCGGTTTCGCACACGGGAGCCCAGGGGCTCCCACACGGCCCGCCTCTCTCGCTGCTTCTTCCTGCGCCCTGGGACTCTTCGCCCCGAACTTGGAGATGGGGAACATGGCTTGCGTTCCCCAAGCGCCCGGCCGATTCCGATATTCCTTCTCTAGGAAGCATTCCTTCAAGAAAGAGTGAGTCCCCCCTTCAACCTCTTTCTTTCCGCCTTTCTCCTCGGAAAGTCTCTCTCTCTCTCTCTCTCTCTCTCCCCACTTTCTGTCTCTCTCTCTCTCTCTCTCCTTTCCCTTTTTCTCTTTCTCTCTCCCCCTTTCTCTGCTTCTTTCTCTCTCTTTCTCTGTCCCCCTTTCTCTCTCCCTCCCCTTCTCTTTCTCTTTCTCTCTCTCTGTCTGTCTGTCTGTCTCTCTCTCTCCCTTTCTCTCTCTTTCTCTCTCCCCTTTCTCTTTCTCTCTCCCTTTTTCTCTGCTTCTTTCTCTCTCTTTCTCCCTTTCTCTCTTTCTCTCTCCCCATTTCTCTCTTTCTCTCTCTTTCTCTCTCTCCCTTTCTCTGTCTTTCTCTCTCTTTCTCTTTCTCTCTCCCTTTCTCTGCTTCTTTCTCTCTCTTTCCCTTTCTCTCTCCCCCTTTCTCTCTTTCTCTCTCTCTCTCTCCCCTTTCTCTGCTTCTTTCTCTCTCTTTCTCTGTCCCCCTTTCTCTCTCCCCCCCTTCTCTTTCTCTTTCTCTCTCTGTCTCTCACTCCGTCTCTTCTCTCTCTCTCTCTCTTTCTCTCTCCCCCTTTCTCTTTCTCTCTCTTTTTCTCTTTCTTTCTCTCTCTTTTCTCCCTTTCTCTCTTCTCTCCCCTTTCTCTCCCCCTTTCTCCCTCCTTCTCTTTCTCTCTTTCCTTTCTTTCTCTCTCTCTCCCTCTCTCTCTCTCTCTCCCCCTTTCAAAGGGTTTCGGCTGCCCGTGTCATTTCCTCCCAAATGAGTTATATCTCCCAAATGTTCGCTGAATATGACCCCATCGGATCGGGAGGAACGTCGTTTGACTGCAAATTCTTTACTTTGAAAAAAAAAAAAAAAGTTTTCTTCCGCAGAGAGAAGAAGGCACGCGCGTGGGGGGGGGGGCGGGGGGGGAGAGTTTTATTTTAAGTTGTCTTTTTGTTTCTGTCACTTCTGTGGGCATTGGCCCTTTTTAGACTACGTCCCTTTTAGTCGTTTCCAAAGGCTGCCCCACTGGGAAATTGGAGCCCCAACTCATTCATAATGGACCATACCGATCTGTGGGGGTTTATTCCTTCTTCAGGGCTTTAACTGTTGCCTACGATGTTCGGTTCTATTGTAATCGTGCTTTTTTCCTTAGGGGGAAAAAAAACCAACAAGGTTCAAGTGAACCTAGAATGCAAAGTTTTGTGGTCCAAGTGCTTCTCTTGGCTTATAGAGACTGGCTAAAAATACACGGCTTTCTTCCCCAGATCCTTCTAAGTTATTTATAATCCCAAATATTTCCTGCAATTGCGAGAAGATTCAGAATTGCATTAGAGGAGGGGGCGGAGGCTTACAAAAGAAAATTTGTAGAAGAAAAGGCTTTCTAGAAATCTTGAAAAGTGTTTGGCTTTTCTCTTCCCTTTTAAACAGACTTGGGGTTTTTTTTCCCTCTCTCTGTGTGTGTGTGTGTGTGTGTGTGTGTGTGTGTGCATATGCACATACGCGCATATCTACAAAGTTATGCTCACCGCCCAAAGTTGGGTGGCTTGTAAATGTAATACCTAATTATTATTTCATAGTGTGTGTTTTTTTATTTGCCTGCTTTTGCACAGCGTGGGAAAACACACACACCTCGACCTGCATATTCCTTGCCATACCTGACTAATTTAATTGCACAGGGGACTGAGTGAAACGGGGAAGCCTCTTGCAGTTCTGAAGCTTGTCCATTTCCACTGGAGGACCCTGTTCTGTTTTAGCAAACAGCAGGGCAGTGTTACAAAGAGCAGTGTTGTCCATTTTCTTTTTTCCTTTTACAAAACTCCACTAAAACCCCACAAAAACCTGTCAGTTGTCGTTGGGCCTTCTTGTTATTTTGCTCCACCACCCCAGAGGTCAGACTACAAATTTCATCATTCCCAGCTAGCACAACTCATGGCATGGCTTAGTCATATAAAAATAGGATGGTTTTTTTTTTTTTCTCTCACCCGGTTTGAAAATTATGGGTGGCCGAATCCCTCTCAGCTTGTGTGAAGGGAACCAGGTGTCAGCTTCAAATTGTTAGACTGCCTAAGTAACCAGACACTTGGGCTCTCTATCACTCTGGTGTGTGTGTGTGTGTGTGTGTGTGTGTGTGTGTGTGTAGGCATGCAACTGCTTTTAAAGGACAACATGAACTAGAATTGGCTATGGGCACTGGAAAATATTTCACCATCTCTATGGAAAGCCCAGTTTCCCACATGTTCCTGATTGCAAAAAATTGTGCACTCCTCAGGCCAGGTGGATGTGCTTTTAAAAACACAGGTCGAATAGAAGACCTGGTTTAAATTGTACCCTGCTCAGTTGCAAGGCATGGGGACCGTGTGTGTTTATTTTATGTGACAGGGCTACAAGGAATTGTGCAACTGGGTTTGAAGGAAAGTGGCACGCTTTCAATTCCCTCTTTGCAAAACGGGATTAAAATGAGGATAGCTGTTTTGCCAACCTGGGGTGGGACTTGCTCCCCAAAACCATCTCAGAAAGGAATTGCTAAAATTGCAGGCGCAGGGAACATGGACAATTGTGCGTGTATGTGTTTCAGTCTTCCTTTCCCAATCCATGGGTCCCTTTTCCAATTAGATGGTTGCATTTATCTTACTTTTGTTTGTCAATATTATCTATCGCTTCCTGTGTTCTCTGGTAAACTGGATAGGGAAATGAGATGACGTCATACCGAAAGTTGGCTCATTTTGTTTGCTTTGTTAATGTTTTTGGTTGTGTAGTTTGAGTTCTTATTCTTTCTGATGGGCTAGGAAAGATTGACACAGACTGATAGGAATCAATCAGAAGCTTGATGGCTTTTAGGTGTGGTTCAGTTTCTCGAATTTCAAGGTTTAAAATCTTCCCCTGATCTCAAATGAGTGGGAGATAATATTCTTTTAATCCTGCCACGATCACCTAAAATTGACTCCTCCTAAGAACAAAGAGGAATGTTTAATAATTATTCCTAATATCAAGAGAAAGCCCATTGCCCTATATCATTTTTGATAGTTGTGATTTATTAAGATTCTCAGATCTGGGTTGCCAAAATCTCAATGGCCACTTGGGGGCAACTTAGAGAGGGAAAAAAACCCTGCCCCCTAGTGGTCGATGGGATTTAGGCAACCTGGATCTGATCACTGTCAATTTATGACATGTGGTGTTGTGTTCTTTGCTTTTCCCATGCTGTCACATTTTTAAACATTGCATTTTAGCGACAGCTTCATGTACCACATGAAGTTTGCCATTACACTGATTTCAGTGGTGGTGGTTAGAATATGGGGTGAAGTGCCTTTTTATTTTGCTGCTTATTAGTTATCAGCCTCCCTGGTCTGGATTCAGGAACTAACCTGGGTCAGGAACTACTTGGAAGAGGTGGGGAGAACAAAAAAATAATAAAAAAAAAAAAAAAAAAAAAAAAAAAAAAAAAACAAAAAAAAAAAAAAAAAAAAAAAAAAAAAAAAAAAAAAAAAAAAAAAAAAAAAAAAAAATATATATTAGACATCGATTTGCATCAGGCCCATATCTAGGTTGGCTCAAAGCACAGTATATGCTTAAAGCTGGTTAGTTTTCACTTTAATTGAGGTATGTATGTTGGCCTAGTTGGGTTTTATGATTGAGTGAGTTACTACAAATCCAGAATGTAGGTTAATTTGGTAATAAGGAAACGTATATTATGCAATGCCTATTAGCATGTATGCAATAATTAAGCTATTGTTCTTCCCTGAGGCCAATGTCACAACTTTGTCTTTAGACTTTCCTTCCTTCCTTCTTTCCTTCTTTCCTTCCTTCTTTCCTTCCTTCCTTCCTTCCTTCCTTCCTTCCTTCCTTCCTTCCTTCCTTCCTCTTCCATAACCTTCCTTCTTCCTTCCTTCCTTCTTTCCTTCCTTCTCTCCTTCCTTCTTTCCTTCCTTTCTTTCCTTCCTTCCTTCCTTCTTTCTTTCCTTTCTTCCCTTCCTTCCTTCCTACCTACCTTCCTACATTCCTTTCTTCTTCCTTCCTTCCTTCCTTCCTTCCTTCTTTCTTCCCCCCCTTCCTTCTCATTTCTTCTTTTACTTTTAGAACTAGAAACATGAAGTTGTTTTCGGACAGAACAATTAATTAATGGAATGACTTGCCTTCAAAGTTGTGGATGTTCCATGATTGGAAGTATTTAAGAAGATTGACCTCATGGTCTGGGGTGAGACAGGCCCCCCCCACGCCCGGTTCCGGCGCACCGCCCTTCGGTCCTCAGCTGGCGCCCACCTTACGTGCACCGATCGCTGCGCGCCCCCGCTGCCCTTCGGGGAGGCTCCCCCAAAGCCCGCCGCCACTTGAAATTGCTTTTCAAAGACCGCCCAGCACCACGAACGTTGGCCCATTGGTCTGGGGTGGTATAGGATCTCTTGCTTGAGTAAAGGGTTGGACTAGAAGGGGTCTCCAAGGTCTTGTCCAACTATGTTATTCTGTTATTTCCTTCCCTCCCTTCCTCTCCTCCTCCCTTCCCCCCTCTCTGCCCTTCCCCTCTCCTCTTCTTCTCCTTCTCCTCTCCCCCTTTCCCTCAAACTGGATAGACTCTCTATAGTTCAACCTGAACAAGACAGTAAAGCAAAGCTGGGGCGATGTCCCTCATTCCTTTTCGCATTTTTGACGGTTGGTGAGGTTGCAAACATTGATGAGCCTAGTGATAAAATAAATTGCTCCTTCCCTTTTTTTCCCCCTCCCCCCATGCCTTCCCAGTTCCCTTTGTTTGCTCTCCTTGATGTTTTTTTTGTGGCCCTGTTTTATTGCCTTTCAGACAAGAAAGCAAGAAAAAACTGGCCGCGCTCTTTGGTTTTGAAGCAGAGCATGAGAGAGATGTGACTTCAGACAAAATACTCCAATATATTCCTGCCAAAGTAAGTCATTTTTTGTGGGGCAGATGTGTAATTCTCCACCTCCTCCTTCGTCTGCAGTGTGTGAATCCCTGCACAATGTGGTGCTAAGGCAAGGTGGGAGGCTTTAGGATTCAGCACCCGCCATTTCCAGACAATGTGTGGCAGAGGATAATGGAACCTGCATTCCTCACCATATGGAGGTTACAGAATGGGGGGGAAAAACTTTTGCTTGGTCCCCAGAGATATAAACCCTGGAAAACTTGATCATTTTTGCTTCTTGATTACCTCCCCACAAAAAAAACCTGTTCTAATCTCCAGTCTCCTTTTGTTTTTGAAATGTTGGGAAAGGAAAAGAAAGAAACATACACAGAGAGAGAGAGAAAGAGAGAGAGAGAGAGAAAGAAAGAGGAAAGAAGGAAGGAAGAAAGAAAAAGGAAGGAAGGAAGGAAAGAAGGAAGGAAGGAAGGAAGGAAGGAAGGAAGGAAGGAAGGAAGGAAGGAAGGAAGGAAGGAACCAACAGACATACAGAGAAAAAAGAAAGAATGAAAGAAAAAGAAAAAAAAGAGAAGCACACAGAGAGAGAAAGAAACAGAGACAGAGAGAAGGAAAGAGAGAGACAGAGAAAAAAGAAAGAACGAAAGGAAAAAGAAAGAAAAAGAGAGACAGAGGAACAGAGAGAGAAAGAAAGAGAAAGAGAGAGACAGAGAGAAAAGAAAAAATGAAAGAGAGAGAGACAGAGAAAGAAACAGAAACAGAGAGAAAGAAAGAAAGAAAGAAAGAAAGAAAGAAAGAAAGAAAGAAAGAAAGAAAGAAAGAAAGAGAGAGAGAGAGAAAAGAAAAAAAAAGAAAGAAAAAGAGAGAGAGACACACACAGAGGAAAAACAGAAACAGAGAGAAAAAAGAAAGAGGTAGAGACAGAGAAAGAGAGAAAAACAGAGGTAGAGACAGAAAAAGAAAGAAAGAAAGAGAGAGAGAGAGAGAGAAAGAAAGAAAGATAAATGCACACCCGTGGACAATTTTCTCTCTCTCCTATTTACTGTAATTTCCCAGGGAAAGTGCAACCCAATTGCTGCCCACACAAGGTGTTGCAGATGCACAACCTCAGCTCTTATCCTGAAACTATACTTATACAAATGAGCCAGCCCACAATCCGCCTCTTATAACAAAAATTCAGACTAGAGACCAGCACTCTTCTTCCTGGTTCTCACGCCAGGCTTTTTCCTGGGTGGCGACACAAAATACCTCGTCCCTGATCCGTAGAACCGGAGTTCTTTGCCAAAGCCACACCAAAAAAATATTTCAGGGATTAGTTTGTCTCATTTAATGCAGGGCTGCAGTCAGACGAGGCCTTTTCTCCACCTTGTTAGAAGAAGCCATAAATGCTGTTATTTTCAAGCAGTGTTTTTCAAACTTGGTCCCTTTAAGAGGGGTGGACTTCAACTCCCAGAATTCCCCAGCCAGCTATAAGTCCACCCCTCTTAAAGTGGCAAAGGTTAAAAAACACTGCTGTAAAGCAACGCACCCACATGCACCCACAAATACAAACACACACACACTCATTTCAGAGGTGGTATTCAGCTGGTTTGGACAGGTTCTACAGAACCGGTAGTGGAAATTTTGAGTCGTTCATATGAATATAATTTACTATGCTCTCTCAAATTGCCATAGAGCTTGGAGAGGATTTCAAAAAAGAAAAGAAAGTCGATTTCTTTTCACAATCCCATCCCGCCTTGCACACACCCTGAATCAGAAATAATCAGGGAAAGCACCCAACAAACAGCACCTTCCTATCCTTTGGTTATTATTATTATTATTTTCCCCGTCATCTTCATTTATGATGCAACGGCCCGTCCAAAGGTGACATCCTCGCCTGGCGCCAATTCCCAGTGATTAAGCCCTCAGTCACTCCAAAGCCATCTCATTCCTTTCCTGGAGTTTAACTTTTAACTTGCCTCACCTTTCTTCCTTTGAACGAAGCCAAACATGTCTCTGCAAACCGCATCTGGTCAGCCCCAGCCAAGAGAGCAGATTTCGGAAGGGAAACCAAACTAAAAGCACGCGAAAAGTGTGTCCATTGATCCAAATACCGAATAAATTTAACGTATAGAATCCACCCCCGACTGGATGCTGGAAAAAAAGAAAAGAAAAATCAAGAAATTCTCCTTGCCTTTTACACACACAAACACACACAGAGACAGACAGGAGAGAGAGAAATGATAAATAGGTAGGTAGGTAGGTAGATGATAGAGAGAGAGAGAAGAGAGAGAGAGATGGTAGGTAGGTAGGGAGATGATAGAGAGATATATATGATAGATAAATAGATAAAGTAGGTAGGTAGATAATAGATAGATGATAGATAGATATAGATAGATAGATAGATAGATAGAAGAGCGAGATGATAAATAGATATGGTAGGTAGGGAGATGATAGATGATAGAGAGAGAAGAGAGAGAGATGGTAGGTAGGTAGGGAGATGATAGAGAGATATATATGATAGATAGATAAATAGATAAAGTAGGTAGGTAGATAATAGATAGATGATAGATAGATAGAGATAGAAGAGCAAGATGATAAATAGATATGGTAGGTAGGGAGATGATAGATGATAGAGAGAGAAGAGAGAGAGATGGTAGGTAGGTAGGGAGATGATAGATAGATGATAGAGATATATATGATAGACAGATAGATAAATAGATTAGATAGATAGATAGATAGATAGATAGATAGATAGATAGATAGATAGATAGATAGATAGATAGATAGAAGAAAGAGCAGTCAACAGGTTAAGCTAAACATTATCGTAACCAAATCCCTCTGTTAAGCATCTGTTATTGTATTTTGCTTGTAGAAAGTCCACAAACGGTTTCCAGTCTTTTATAAAGCTGTTTTTGTTTCGTTTTGTGTTTTACCTTTTATAGTAAAATAAACATACTTAAAAGGAAAACGTTTATATTGAGAAGGGGGGGGGGGATGTGTTCGAAAGAAAAAGGCCTAGCAGTGTACAAATAGGATGAGCTGACTTCACTACAAATCCCGGTTAAATGTGGTTGTAAAAACCAACAGTCTGTTATTCTCTGTTTCTTCTTGCTTTTGGTGCAGGGAGGGAGGATTGTTTGCAAAGTTTGAGCCCCCACCCCCACCCCAGGTAGAGAGAGGCCAGGAATTTGGGGGCCGCAATTCCCCTTAGCAGGGAGGGAGGATGGGATTTGTAGTTGCAGGGGTGCATTGCTGTATCGAGAGCGTGGGGTGCCTGCTTCAACACACTCCTCCCCTCTTAGCCGCAGGTGAGGTCATAGATGTGAATTCCTGAGTAAGATACCACTATAGTGTGTGAATGATTTGCCATCATTAAAACTTTCAGCGAGCCGAGTGGATAAATGGACCGAACCGATACCGGAAAATCCCTCTTTTGTTCTTGGCTCTCTGCATTGATTAAAAAAAGCAAGGAAAATGGGGCAAAAAACCCCCACTTTCCTAATCTCCTATATTGGGGTGGGAATTGCCCGGAGTCAGTTTTGATTGGAAGGAAAACTTGCAATATTTCTCTCTGTTCTTTCATCTTCCAGAGGTTGATGAGTCTGTCTGTCTGTCTGTCTGTCTGTCTGTCTCTCTTTCTTTCTCTCTCTCTTTTTCTCCCTCCCCCTCTCTCTCCCTGTCTTCCTCTCCATCCAGTCTGTCTCTGTCTCTCTCTCTCTCTTCCTCTCTCCCTCTCTCTCTGTGTCTCTCTCACTTCCTCCCTCTCTCTCTGTCTCTCCCTCCCTCCCTCTCTCTCTCAGGAAATCTTTAATAGCGTTAAATTACTGTTGAAAAAAAAAACGGCCTTTGAGGTACCCCAGGGCATACCTCGCAGGGCTGCTGTTTGTCTAGGAGTCAGAAGTTTCCCTCCCCTTCTGCGGGCGTATAAAACTCCAGGCTAAAATAATGTTTCAGCTCACGACACGTGAGGGGTTTTTTGGTTTTTGTTTTTTTTTGAGTTTCCAGAATGAGTCATGCTGACTTCATGATCCTATGGAAAGACGGCTGGGGTGTGGGTATCATGCCCCTGCTCAATTTTTGGGCAGGCCTATTGTTTAAAGGCGAAAGACACCTCCAAGGGATGCTTGTTATTATTATTATTATTATTATTTTTTAAAAAAAATCCATTTCTTTCCAGCAAACCCTCAAACTTGTAGGCGACCGCAAAATGCAAAACCGAGCATTCCCTTGGCACTTCCTTAATTGGATTCTTGGATTTTTGGATCGGGGCAGATATAATCCATTGCGTTTCAATCCTGCCCAACCAGGTTTAATGAGCTAATGAGATGACGTGGCTTCATGGATTAAGTCAAAGCAGGTCTGTGCTGAATTTTACCTGCTCGAGAGCCTGGGAACCTGGTTGCCATTCAAAGAAGGAAGGGTGTCTCTAATTAGAGGTGGAGATGCGGCTGTCCTTGATGATGTATAAAAGGGCGGTGTGAGAGAAAGTGGAAAGGAGGAAAAATAACAATAATAAAGAGTTCCCAGGCCTTCCTTTCCACGGTCCTTCAAGCTAGCAAAATCTGGAGTTATTCGCAGAACGAGGCACGAATGCATTACGCAGCTTGCTAAATGCCACATTGAATGGAGAAGATGAACAGAGTTGGAAAGGGACCTTGTAGGTCATCTAGTCCAACCCCCCCCGCCCGAGTAGACCCTACACCGTTTCTGACAGATGGCAGCCCAGTCTCTTCTTGAAAGCCTCCAATGATGGAGCTCCCACAACTTCTGAATACAAGCTGGTTGATTGTTCTCACTGTCAGGAAATTCTTCCTTATTTTCCATATCTGAATCTCTCCTTGTTCAGTTTCCATCCATTGTTTCTTGTCTGGCCTTCGGGTGCTTTAGAAAATAGCTTGACCCCTTCTTCCTCTCTGGGGTAGCCCCTCAGATATTGGAAGACTGCTATGGTGTCTTGGTATGGCATTGATTGGTCGATGCAAGGCTTAAAGAGGGAGAGGATAACAGATATTCAGAATTGGAAGGGACCTTGTAGGTCATCTAGTCCAACCCCCTGCCCAAGCGGGAGACCAAGCGGGAGAAAGTGCCACTTGCTGTTATAATTAATGCCTTATCCTCCTTAATTAGAAAATAAAACCCTTTTTAAAAGGTGAAATGTTTCTAGTGTCTGTGGCTAGCCTACGGAATAGGTTCCACGAACAGCAATTTCCCACTGCTTGAGTATCTTGGGGGGGGGGTGTCAAGAAAAATCTTATTTTTAGCAATTTGCTAAGTGCAAATAACAGCTGGGTTCCCCCTATCATGCTAAGCCGCCAAGTATTTCAACCCATGCCTTCCTTCCAAATCTGGGTAAAATCCCGCCTCCCCAAATTGTATAAAAGTGGTTTTTCTTTCCATCATGACACACAAAGGCATATGTTTTTCTTGTGCAGCGAAGTAAAAAAGGATTGTTTTAAAAGTTTGGAAAGCCCTGGCTGAAGCCAAAATTGGTATTTGGTTATTTTAAAGCACTTATATCGCTGCCCATCTTATAACAAACTTGGGACGGCTCCCAACCCCAAAATTAAAAAGTAATATAAAAAGCACATTAAAACGACTCCAAAACTAAAATGAAATGTTTGGCTTCAGACACTAAATGAATCTTGGCTTAGTGTCGCGCGTAATCCTCACCCTATCCTAAGCATTTTTGATTGATGAAAGTCAGCCCAGGGATCTTTCAATCAGGACTTCCCTTGCAAGTCCACAGGTCTCGCATCGCGCTTTTAATTTGGATGCCGGAACTGAGCCAGGGGGTTGGGCTTGATGACCTCTAGGTTACCTTCCAACCCTTGGATTCTAGGAACACAGCACCAGGCATTGGAATATATTATTGCCACACTTTTGTGAATTTGCTGTCATGGAGATAAGCTGGGCCTGTGTAGGTCGTCCTCAAATTATTAGCTCATTTAGTGACCATTTGAAGTTGCAAATGGCACTGGAAAAAGTGACTTATGGCCATTTCTCACACTTATGACCATTGCAGCATCCCCACGGTCACATGAGCAAAAATCAAGGCGCTTGGTCACTGACTTATATTTATGACCGTTGTCCCAGAATTATGTGATCCCCTTTTGTGACCTTCCAGCAAACAAAATCAGATGGGGGGGGAAGCCAGACTTGTTTAACGACCAGGTTACTCACTTAGCAACTGCAAGTGATTCACTTCACAACAGTGGCAAGAAAGGTTGTAAAACGGAGCAAAATTCAATGGTGTTTCACTTAGCAACATTGTGGCTCAATTGTGGTCGTAAGTCGAGGCACCTGCCGGTCTTTGCAGGGGTGGGGTGGGAATGCTTTTGAAAGCGCAAGGAAAATCAGACAAGAGGGCAGGACGGAAATAAATTTTTCCCCCTCTGGAATTTTTATCCGAGATTGTAATATTAGGAACGGCAATAAATTGTGATCACGGTCACCCTGGGTTGACAAAACTACGCTCTAATATTCCAAAATGCAAGCAGGAATTGCTCTTATACAGGATGTCTCTTCCATTCTCTGCAGGTAGAAAGCTAGTTCCTTTTTCACCCTGTCGGAATCTGATTCTGAGGGGGAGGCCGAGTAGCTGACAGGGAGTGGGAGTGTGGCTCCGTTGGCTGTGGAAGAAACTGGGGAAGGGCAAAGTCCGGCTGGGCAGAGCAGGGGAGAGGTAGAGCAAGGCAGAGGGAATTCGGAGGAAGACCCAGGCCCACCCCCTCTTCATCCTAGGCCACGCAGGGAGGAACGAAGAAGGGAGCAACGTGAGTTGCCTGGCTTACGGGGGAGGAAAGGGCCCTGATTCCCTTCATTAGCCGCAGCTGTGTTTAAACACAGTGTTTAAAAAGGGAGGTTGCGCACAGCAACTTGTTGGAAGCAAGCCGTGAGTTATCTGTTATTGTCGAGGCTTATCTGCGTTCCTGGTGTCTTCCCAACTGTGTGTGTTTTGCTGGCCTTTCAAGTCTGCAATTCCTTCTCCTGCCCTGTCCAGTTAATTGCCGCAGTTTGGTTTGTGTGGATTTTTATTTACAGTTTGTACGTACTTTGTTTTCGGACTGAATTTCTTCCACTTAAAGACTGTTCTTGGGAGAGTTTTTTTTCTCCAGCCGAAGGTAATCTGGACATTGGGGGCAAAGTTGGGGGTATTAAAGGGACTCTTCTTACTTATGTGACTGTGTTGCCTTTGTGCCACACAGGCTGGTTTTCGGCATTCAGGGATTTCTTTTTACCCGATCTGGAGAAAGACCCAATATTTTCCCCACGTTGTGTTGTGACTTGCCGGCTGTAATTTCACTTTATCTTCCCCAACAGTGGCAGCTGATCAGTAGAACTCCACTTAATCTCTGCTCTTGGATTGCAGTTTAATTATCCTTTTGGGGGGAACAGCTTAATGGCTGCTTTGGCAGCGTCTATCTCCACCGAGATGGGAATTTACCGATGTCGTGGGAAAGATGACCGCTTGCCCGGTGCAACAGATTCAGTGGACCAAAAAAAGGGAAGGTGGCTGCGGGCTGAGGCTTTGAGTGGCCGGCTGGAGACGGGAGAAACTCGACGACGCGTTTTGTGCCATTCGAAAACTTTGCACAGCTTTTGCGGGGACCGGCCCCGCGGCTAAAAACAGACGCTCCTTTTGCAGTTTTCAATATTGAAACCTTCCCTCCGCTACCGTATCCTGTTTCAGCGGCAGACAGCCTGCTGTGCTAAATTGAGCGCTGGAGAAGGGAAGGAGCGGAGTTTGCAACGGGTCTCGAAGCATCAGAGGCAGGGGTGCAACCGGTTCTGTGCCCAGTTGCGGGGTGGGCATGGCCATGGTGGGCGTGACCTAGTCGGCCTCCTGCGCCATGGAGGGGCAGTTTCACCCTTTTCCCCGGGCTCCGGAGGCTTTCCTTGAGCCTCCGGGAGGGTGAAAACGGCCTCCCTTGGGCTCTGGAGCCTCTGGGAGGCCCGTTTTTCGCCCTCCGTGAGCCTCCACAAGCGCCCGGCATTTACCTGCATCCAAAACGGGCCACGTGGAAACTCCGGGGACGGGAGGGGACAGGTGGGCATGGCCAGCCAGGCGGTGGGATTTGCCAGTTCACCAAACCGGCTATAAAACTAGCAACCAGTTCGCCCCAACCAGGGTGAACCGGTAGCAGCCCAACCCCCCCCCTCTGATCAGAGGCAATAATAAAATAACCTCTGAGCACGCGCAGAGGGCTTTTTCCTCGAGAGCATCTCTGTTCCTTTATGCACAACATGAACCGACTTCAATCACCCCTTTGAATTGTGTGTGTGAGGGGGGAGGAAAATTCGCCAGGAAGACACCGTCCAATCTCACTCCGCTCCTGGCTATTTCTTGCCAGGAAACAGTCCTCAAGTTAAGACCACAACGGAGCCTAAAAATGGTTATCGCCGAGCAAGACGTTAAGTGAGTTTTGCCCCCTTTTATGGCCTGTCTGGCCATAGTTGTTAAGGGAAATAGAATAGGACAGAATACCTTTATTGTCATTGCATTCCACGAATACAATGAAACTTGAAAGCAACTCCAGCACAGTGCCCCAAACACCACATCACAACCACACTACAGAGTATTTAAAAATTAAAATAATAATAATAATAGGACTAAATCACAAATGCACTGTTTGTCTCTGCTTGTCAGAAGGTTGCAAAGGGGGAAATCACGTGACTGCAGGATACGGTAGCCAACGTAAATAGGAGTCAGTTGCCAAGCACCTGAGTTTTGATCAGGTGGCCATGCAACGGTCATAAGTGTGAAAAATTGGCCATAAGTCACTTTTTTCAGTAACTTCGAACAATCATTAAATGAAAGGTGGCGAGTTGAAGACAGCCTGAACTGTAAATAATAATTTTTGGAATGCATTCCTGGGTGGTCCCCCACCAGGATCCAGCCGGCTTAGCTTCCCAAAACCAGCCAGGTTCTCACACTTAACTTCTTCAATGAAATCAGTCTGCATTTAACCACTTGCATTCGAGTTCCGGCGTTGCAGAAGAGATGAGGAACTCTGTCATGCTCCAAAATCTGCTTCCTTTCAGCCATCTAAAAATCTAATTGCGTCCTGAAAACGTGTCCTTGTGGTATTCAGATTTTGGTTAAGGTTCAGTAGCCAGACACACTTTGCCAACATGTTTCCTGTATGCCAGGCTGCGCTTTTAAAACAACCCTGTCATTTGTGTGGTTTTCTTCCTTTTTTTTTCTCTCTTTCTCTCTTTTTCCTGCGGTTTAATGAAATGCTATTTAGAATAGAATAGAATAACCGAGTCGGAAGGGACCTTGGAGGTCTTCTAGTCCAACCTCCTGCTTAGGCAGGAAACCCTACACCACTTCAGGCAAAGGGTTATCCAACATCTTTTTAAAAACTTCCAGTGTTGGAGCCTTCACAACTTCTGGAGGCAGGTTGTTCCACTGATTCATTGTTCTAACTGTCAAGAAATTCCTCCTTAATTCCAGGTTGCTTCTCTCCTTGATTAGTTTCCACCCGTTGCTTCTTGTCCTGCCTTCAGGTGTTTGGAGAATAGCTTGACTCCCTCTTCTTTGGGGCAGCCCCTCAAATATTGGAAGACTGCTATCATGTCTCCCCTAGTCCTTCTTTTCATCAGACTAGACATACCCAGTTCCTGCAACCGTTTTTCGTATGCTTTATCCTCCAGTTCCCTAATCCTCTTTGTTGCTCTTCTCTGCACTCTTTCTAGAGTCTCAACATCTTTTTTGTATTGTGATGACCACAATTGGATGCAGTCTTCCAAGGGTGGCCTTTTAAAGCGGCATTAACACTTCTCGTCATCGTGATTCTCTCCCTCCGTTTATGCCGCCTAGGATTGCGTTGGCTTTTTTGGCAGCTGCAGCACATGGTCGTGCGCTAGGACTCCAAGATCCCTCTCTTTTTTTAAGGCTGGTTAGTGGAATGAATCCAGGGGAAGTGAGAGAGAAAAAAATAAGAAATCAGCTTTGCTGAATAAAACCCATTTCACTGGTGGGGAATGACTAATCTCCTGAATATCTGCCATGTCTCAAAACGGGCTTGTATGAATTTGGACCTGTGGATGCTGCCCAGATGGTGGTGTTTTTTTTTCAGCCTGCCACCTGATCCTGTTTAGTCCCCCGCCTGGGACTAGTCGGCCTTGTGATGGGAAAAGAGCGAAGACAGCTGGGAGAGGCACTTCCCTTGCTAATTACGGGAGGTTTTGTTTTCGGTTATTTTGGGTACGGCTGTTTCCCTGGAATCAAAGTGGGGGGGGGGGCAGGAGGAGGAGTGGGGGAGAGGACAATGAGACATGAGTGACAAAAAATAGATCTGTACAGATAGTCCTCGAATTACGATCACAATTACCCCAGGTACTTATCATCATATGTGGCGGACCTGCGTGAAAGCAAGATAGATAGAATTCTTTATTGGCGAGAAGAGAAGAGAAAAGAGAAAAGAGAAGAGAAGAGAAGAGAAAGAGAAGAGAAGAGAAGAGAAGAGAGAAGAGAAGAGAAGAGAAGAAAAGAGAAATAATAGAATAGAACAGAACAGAATAGAATGGGATAGGATAGGATAGAAGAGAAGAGAAGAGTAGAAGAAAAAGAATAGAATAGAATAAAGAAAAGAGAACAGAATAGAAGGAAAAGAATTAGAATAGAATAGAATAGAATAGAATAGAATAGAATAGAATAGAATAGAATAGAATAGAATAGAATAGAATTCTTTATTGGCCAAGTGTGACTGGACACACAAGGAATTTGTCTTTGGTGCAAATGCTCTCAGTGTACATAAAAAGAAAAGATATATTCGTCAAGAAGATTATTATGTGTATTATCATTATTACTATCAGTATATCTGGGTTTTTTTTCTTTTGTAACATGAAGTGCCTGGACAATACACCGTCTTCAAAATATCTATATGTACAAATAAAAAAGAATTACAACCACAATTGAGCCCAAAACCTCTTGTTGCTAAGCGAGACTAAAGCGGTTAGGTGCATTTTGCCCCGTTTTATGACCTTCCTTGCCACATTTGTGAAGTGAATCACTGCAGCTGTTGAGTTAGTTGCACCTTCCCCAATTGAGGCTGTTTGTCAGATGGTTGCAAAAGGGGAATCACTGCAACCGTCATAAGTACATGCCAGTTGCCTGGATTTTGATCATGTGACTATGGGGATGCTGCCAACGGTCGTAAGTGTGAACAACGGCCGGAAGTCGCTTTTCCCAGCGCGCACTGTAAACTTCAGAGGGTCACTAAATGAACTGTTGAAAATCATAGAACAGCTGTGAATTGTATCATCTCTGCCCTTGCACAAGCATAAGCAAACCACTGCAAACATTTTTTTTTCCAGAAGATAAAACTCTCAGCTGCGTAGGACTTTGTAAAGAATGGCTGAGTTTCCTTATCACGCCCCCATATTATTTTATTAAAAAAAAAAAAAAAGCAGATTAGCTAGAATGTCCCTTGACGCCTGCATTTCTATAAGCAGGGATTTTCTTTCTTTCTTTTTTTTTTTTTAAAGTTAATATCAGTGGTGGAATTCAAAACTTTTTACTACCGGTTCTGTGGGAGTGGCTTAGTGGGCGTGGCATGGCTTGGTGGGCGTGGCAGGGGAAGGATATAGTGCAAAATCCCCCTTCCCTCCCCACCCCACGAACCTGCTTTCCAGCTCCGTTCTCCTGGGCAGGGCAACCCAAGGAGACCCAGCCAATCCGCTGGGACTCAATGGGGGGGCAGAAAAGAGATGGGGTTGGCGGGGCCAGTCAGAGGTGGCATCTGCCGGTCCTCTGAACTACTCAAAATTTCCGCTACCGGTTCTCCAGAACCGGTCAGAACCGGCTGAATTACCACCTCTGATTAATATGCAGCATTGTGTGCCAAACCGAATTAAAACCCACGCTTTTGCTGGAGGCATCATTTCTGTTTGGCAATGTGTGTTTTCACGCAGTAATGGTCAGCTGTTTTGGGGGACTCTGGACTTGAGGGCTATGCAAGTTGTGCCTGCATTTAAAAAAAAGAGAGAAATTGACTGAATCTTACTAAATACATGGGTTGCAGCTGGGGAAGAGCGGACAAGTATCTTAACAAAATAAGACTTAGAAGGGCCCTTGGAGGTCTTCTAGTCCACCCCCTGCTCAAGCAGGAAACTCTGTACCATTTCAGACAAATGGCTGTCCAATCTCTTCTTAAAAACCTCCAGTGATGGAGCATCCACAACTTCTGGTGGCAAGCTGTTCCACTGATTAATTGTTCTCACTGTCAAATTTCTCCTTAGTTCCAGGTTGCTTCTCCCCTTGATTAGTTTCCACCCGTTGCTTCTTGTCCTGCCCTCAGGTGCTTTGGAGAATAGCTTGACTCCCTCTTCTTCGGGGGAGCCCCTGAGATATTGGAACAGTGCTATCGTGTCTTCATACGACTAGACGTATCCAGTTCCAGCAACCGTTCTTCATATGTTTTGGCCTCCAGTCTCTTAATCCTCTTTGTTGCTCTTGGTTCATTTGTGCTGGGCCTCAGATCAATGGAAAGGCTTAACAAGATAGGCAGCGATCCAGAGTCCATTAACTGAACTCAGTGTCCCAAGTGATATCATTACATTTTTTCATTTTTCGTGGGATTTCAACTTTCCCAGCTGAGATAAGACCTGCGTGGGTTGGAGGGCTTCACCGTTTAATCGGGAAGGCTGAGGTTTAAAAACTTTTGGCCAAGAATGTAGCAGGCTTGATGTTTTAGTCAACCTCCCTTCAGCCTATCTTATCTCCGAAAATAAAAATAAAAAGTGTTTTTTTTTTCTTTGCCCCAGGACATTAGGATACACCTTAATGAGGAAATAAAGAATTTAGGCTCAGAAAGAATTCGCTCATATCAAGCGATGTTGATCTGGAGCGTAAAATTGCTGTAGGAATTAAGCATTGGGAGGAAATTAAAACAACAGAGGTTTGGAAGAAAATGTCTTTGCAGAGATACAGAAGTATAAATAAATAGGTGAAGTTTATAGGCTTGTAATGATGTTTATGGAGGGGGAATCAAAACTGTCCACTATTAAAAGCAGCCGAATTTGGAAAATTGGCCAGTGGGCATTTGAAGGTTCTGATTTTGACTCTTCCTGGACTGGTAACTTTTCATTTTGGGTGAAATTAAGAGAGCGAGACCGATTAATCCCCATATAGAAGAGATTAAGGCTATTATTGAGAAGTCAACAACTGAACGGTTGGGCAAATGGTAAAGATGCCGTTATTTTAAAAAAAAATCTTTAAAATCGTCAGCTGGCACAGCGATCCATCAACAAATGCTTTTCCCATGGCATTTGACCTTCGGGGAACAGCATCTCGGCTGAATTTAGAGTTGCCAACTTTTTGATCTGGGGAAAAATTGCCTCGGGGCGGTGAATGTGGGCAGGATGAGAAGAGCCACAGAGGGAGTTTCTGCCAGAAAGAGTTTTGCCAGAGCTTCTGGTTTTGGGGGAAGGCATCTCTGTCTTTTGGTCTTTTGATAAAGAAATGGTGTTTTTAGCCATGGGAATTGTGTAAAGATGGGTTTTATTTACCTTTGGTTATCTTGGTAATGCTGATGATAAGAAGTACATTATATTTAGAGAGAGAGAGAGACAGAGAGAGAGGGAGGGAGGGAAGGAGGGAGGAGAGGGGAGGGTGTCTGTCTATCTATCTATCTATCTATCTATCTATCTATCTATCTATCTATCTATCTATCTATATCTTCCTTCATTTCATTTCTCCCTTCCCTCCCTCCATCGCTTCTTTCTACCTTCCTTCCTTCCATCCATCTATCCCTTCCTTACCTCCATCTCCTTCCTTCCTCCCTCCCTTCCTCCCTCTTATCTCTTCCTTCCATCATCTATTCTTCCCTTTCTTCCATTATCATTCATTTCTTTCTTTCCTCCTTCCCTCCCATCCTCCTTCGTTCCTTGCTTCCTTCCTCTCTGTCATCTCTCCCTTCCACCCATCCATCATCTATCCCTCTATTCATTCCTTCCATTTATCCCTCTCTCCCTTCCTCCTTTCTATCTTTCTTTCCTCCCTCCCTCTTTCCTTCCCTCCTTCCTTCCTGACATCTCTCCTATCCATTGATCCATCCATTCATCCATTCCTTCCTTCCTTCCTTTCCTTTTTCTAAGAGCGTTTTTCATTTTTGGTACAGAACTTTGCCAGCCAGGAGAACGAAAAGGAAAACTTTGACCAGCGCTTCTCCAGCCTATTCAAGAAAGGACGGAGGAAGACGGTGGTGCGGAATCTGGGAAAAATAATCCACTATTCCAAACTCAAATTTAAGTTTCAGCACTGCCAGGTGAGATTCCCCCATGCCATGTCAGATGCTCGAAGCTTCGGAAGGCCTCTGGGTCGGTGCGTTTGCGACCCATTGGTTTCTTCTGCTTTTCATAGCGTTCAATTCTTCATCTTTATTCGGCGCGCCAGCATCCCGAAGACTGACTGAAATGAATAAAAAAGATCTCCATGTCTTTTTTTCTTCGGCAGGAAGCCAATGACTGCTATTTGGAGCTTTTTCAAGAGTTCCTCTATTTTCAGGCACTCGGCCCCAACGGACACAAGTATCAGGTAAATGAGGATTTGGTTACCCATAATTAGAAACAACCACTACCTCTGGTTCCTGCTTCCATTCTTAGCGTTTCTGAGCACAGCATGGGAAGCTTCCCATTAGAAAACCCCAAAGCCATGATGGCGAACCTATGGCACATGTGCCACAGGTGGCACGCAAAGCCATTTGTGCCGGCACGCAAGCTGCAGGCAAACTTACCTCACTGCGCATGACCGCGCCTCAAAGCTGATTTTCGGCTGGTTTGAGGCCTTTTTCAGCCTCCCAGAGGCTTGAGGAAGGCTTCTGCAGGCTTTTCAGGCCGAAAACTAGCCCCGTTTCATCACTTCCTGTTTTTCCAAAAATACCGGAAGTGACGAAACGGGCCTAGTTTTTGGCCTGCAAACCTGCAGAAGCCTGCAGAAGCCTTCCTCAAGCCTCTGGGAGGCTGAAAAAGGCCTCAAACTGGCTGAAAATCAGCTGTGAGGAGCAGTGCAGGTAACGGGGAGTGGGTGGGTGGGAATTGCGCGCATGCGTAGGGGGGATGGGGCGCGCATTGCCTTCTGGGTGCTGGCACGTGAGCAAGAGCGTGCAAGCACGCGCCCAATTTTTAGCACAAGAGCCCAAAAAGGTTAGCCACCACTGCCCCAAAGCCAGTCAGGGTGGACCATAAGTTGCTCAAACAAGCCATCCCAAACCTTTGTGAGACAATCTCTGATGCTTTAAAGCAACCCTGTTTTTCCATAGGTTTAGGGTTCATCCATCCCCTCTTTTTGGCCTCTACCTTTCAGGAAACTGACTGAAGTTTCACATTTGTGATTCATTTCAGTGACACAGGCTGCAGAACGAAATGCTTCTGTTTGTTGATGCATTTTAAGGGTATTTTTGAAAGTCAGAATTGAACACTTCCATAGCCTCTTTGCTGTGTCTGTTCCATGTAGGGAGTGGGTTCCCAATCCACCAATTTTAGACCAAATAGACCTGGCTTTGAATAATGTCCCCCTCTGGGACACCTTCTTGGCAAAAGTCAGATCCATCCTTAGAGATTATAGTCTGAGGTCTTTTCGTTGCCAACAAACTACACTTTTGCTATCCAGACATGAAAAGTGCCTTCATCAACTTGATAAAAGACAATTTGACAATGGAGATGAGGTCAACTACTGACTTTTTATCCTCCTGCAGGGTTTGCTACCCCTGACCGAACTGCAGCTGACCAAACTTGAAAACGAAAACGGAATTCAGGAAGATCTCCACGCTTTTCAGATTGCAGGTGAGGACAAATTACAGGTCAGGACAGAATAAGTCTGAATCCTTTGAAAGCCCTCCACAGCCTGTTCTGGCCTAGGCTTTCCCCAACAGAACGAAGCCGACCCCTCGTCCCGATAAACCCCTTTTATTTAGTTTACAGTAAATTCCTCTCCAGCAAAGTCCTGGTCAACAGTCTTTCAAGATTTTCCACAATTGCAGACCTTTATCAGGCTTGGAGAGTTGCCAGGCCGATATCTTTCAGATGCCACAGTGTAGCAGACAATATTTGGCAAGAATGCAGGAACAGATCTTCACCCAAGTGAACTAATAGTCTCCTGCAAAACCCCACTCCCCTTTCGCTCCTCTTTTATTCCCTTTGGAAAGGGCTATTCACCGTCTACCTGTGGCTTTACTCCTGAGTCGACCCTTGTTTCTTAGCTGTTCCCTTCTTCTGGCAGCTCTGCGTATGCGCACACTGGGAACAGGCTCCAGCTGCTCTTCTGCCCCACTGATGTCCGACTCCGAAGGCAGCTAACTGTCAGACAGCCCTGGCTCCATCTCTGCCTCCGACGCAGAGCATTCATTAGAGCTTTCCCCAGACTACAAAACTGGCCCAGGTTCCTCCCCAACCTCCTCACTGTCCGAATCTCCTGCCAGCTTCGCTGGCCGCTGGTGAGCCACAACCAGCCCACTGATATTTGAAGACAGCTATCATGCCTCTTGCAACCTTCTCTTCTGCTTCTAACCTCGCCTGGGTCTTTCAACCCACTCCTCATAGGACTTGGTTTCCATGTTGGTCCCAAAATATTTGAGTGTAATCTGTTGTTTTAGTTTTCACCTGGTCCAGAAGCACGTAGGCTGAGCGCATAGGCGAGCACATTCATAGGTGTTCAAGAGAATCCACAATCTTTTTCTACGTCACGCCCTTTAAACTATTATTCATAGCGCCATAAGAAACACTGCTCTCAGCATGACTAAGGAACCAGTCTTATTCTCCCAGGAAACAGTTTCTGCTAAGGATCATGATTCAGAACAAGGGGAAGCACAGAACAGAGAGAAAAAAGAGGGGAATTTGACAGACTAAAATAACTGCTGAGTTGCAAGCAATAGCTCAAAGATGTATTGGGTCCAGAACTCTTTCTTGGAAAGAAGAATGGAGGTCTTGAATTCAGTTGTCATATAAATAGCATGTTTGGAAACAAGTCTCAGACTTGTGGGAGAAACTTTTTATGGAAAAAAGGTAACTAAATTCTGAATTGGCTCTGCACTTTATTTAGATGGGAAGAAGATGGAAAGATGCAAAGCATCTTTTTTCCTTCCTTAGATCTGCTCATTCTCTAGTCAATTTCACATTGGGGCTTGTCAATTTCAAAATTCCTTCTAGAACTGGTAAAAAAAAAACAACCCACGACCTGGCTTGATTTACCTGTATTTTTTTTTTCCACCTGGTGGATTTTATAAATTCTATTAGCATTGCCCATTCACAAGTAAACTCAAAACAGCTTCCAAAGAGGGTTGAAAACCTACACCAAAAAGGCAATAGTAAAACTGCAAATCGACAATCTTTCAAAGTTTTTAAACGTTTTCCCTCCAGTTTTTTAAGTCTAAAAGACAGCAGAGTTAGGGCTGCACAAACTGAACCAACACTTTCCCTTAATAGTATTATAATGAATAAAATAGCTAGTACTATAACTTTGAAATGCAATTTGTTCCCTGGTAAGACTGAATCCGTTGTTGTGCTAACACAGGCAGACTGCTCTGGTCTTTACTAGTCCTCTTCCTCCTTTATAAACTGAATGACTACTATGATATTTATCAGGGTGTAGTTTGATAAGGGTGTTTTTTTTTCTTCTGGAAATTAAAGACGGACTGAATGGGGTTGCTAAGGAAAGAGCCTGACAGCTTCGCCAGAAAAATGAACAGCAGGATGCTATGTTGTCCTGTTATGCGTGGGTGCCTCTAACGGTCAGTGAGTGGGAAATATATCTCACCCTCCCCCCTGTTCTCTGCCTCAGTTTCCCCAAATTGGCACAATATGTGTGTGGGGGGAAAAGTTGCAGAACAGGGAAGGCGTTTAATTATTCTCTCGTTTGTCTTCAAACACCAAGGGGCAATGCCAGGCCAAAGTACTCATTCTGCCGATAATGGCTTGTTATGACGGCTTGTGGCGGGTCTGGGCTTATCTTGGCAGTCCAAGCAGCACCAGTTATGGCCCGTAATTTGTTTGATTAAGAAGGCAAGGCAGGAAATGATTCAGGTCTGAGCTGAGGTTTGGACGGGAATTGGCGTGCGCGCAACTAAGCAGAGTTTCTCTGTTTACCATCGGAGCCGGGTAAGGGGACCAAGAGGTGATCCAGCTGGGGGAGGAAAAAAAGCTGACGCTGTTTCATCCATTCAGAACTGATAGGCAACCTGGCTCCTTGAGATGATGCCCAGGATTCAATCCTGAAGGAGAACGCTAGCTTTCCCCAACAGCAGCTCAAAAAAAAAAAAAGAAAGAAAGAAAGAAAACTCAAATACAGATAGTCCTTGACATGCAACAGTTCAAAGTTACGACGGCACTGAAAAATGTGAGTTACGACTTTATATGACCGTTGTAGCATCTCTATATAGTCACAGGATCAAAATTTAGGGCCTTGGCCACTGGCACGGACTTACGACGGTTGTAGCATCCCGGGGATCACATGCTCCCCTTTTGCGACCGTCTGACCAGCCAAGTCCATGGAGAAAGCCAGAGTCACTTAACAACCGTGTGACCCACTTAACGACTGCAGTGATTCACTTAACAACAGTGGCAAGAAAGCTTGTAAAATGGAGCGAAACCCCCGTTTAACCAGGGGTGGGGTTCAAATTTCTTAACAACTGGTTCTGTGGGTGTGGCCTAATTTGTGGGTGTGGCTTGGTGGTCATGTGACTGGCTGGGCGTGGCTTGTATGTAAATATTATAAATATTTATGTAAAGATTGAATGTTTTTATTAAAAAAAATAGCAACTTTTACCCCAGATCAGGCAAAGCAGGGAGGCAGATTGAGTTGCTCACAGAATCACAGAGTCATTCACAGATCTACCTTTCTGCAATCTGCTGCCTGAGTCTGTCACATAAAATTGACTTGCTAGCAAGCAAACTCACAAAATTAACTCACAACACACCAAATATCTCCCTTTTAACAATTTTGGGCTCGATTGTGGTTTGTAAGTGTATGGAAGGATCTCTGCATATTGGTTAATCATTCAGCCAGGAGGTAGAGAAGAGAAATTGGCTATAAATTTGGACCGCCCCCACTATGCTGGGCTTTTATTCCTGTTTTCCTCTTGGGTGACTTGTTTACGGTTAGGAAGGAATGCTAAGCTGCACCCCAGAGGAAGAAATAAAAATGCAGAATAGGATGAGAAATGTTCAGCTTTGTTTGAGTTGCTGGATAACAGGAACCAAGCAGAGCCCAAAGGGCTTTTGGGCTCTGTGAGTAAAATAAATGGAGTTTCAGACAAGGTAAAGTTGTGTCAACACATAGAGGCTGGAGATTGGGAGGGGAAACAATTTCAGGGGTGATAGAATAACAGGTCTGTTTAACGTTGCTAAATTCTTTTGATCTCAAGTTGAGTCTTTCTCAAACCGTGTCCACTGAAGCTTTAAAAAGGACCTTCTCTTAAAAAAAGAAAACAAAAGGATAGCATTTCAATTGGAAAAGCGATTCCATTTTGTCCTGAGGGGCTAGTTTTCTATATGCAGGGAAATCTATACATATAAAAGCGAAATACCACTCACGCATCATCACAAAATCTCCAGAACTGTAAAGCCTACAAACTTGAAATTGGGCATGTATATTCCTCTTGGCTTCTAGGTGCTCACTAAGAAAGGATTCTTTGAAATGACCATCAGAGCATTATTATTATTATTATTATTATTATTATTATTATTATTATTATTATTATTATTATTATTACGCTCTGATGTTAAGGAGTTCTACTCCTGCTCCCCACCTGAAAAGAAATCTCTTCCAAATTGAAAACACAAGCAGAGGAGTTTCAGTTTCAGTTTCAGAGCACCAAACAGCTTTAGCACAGAAGAGTTGAGCTAAGCCACACCCAGGCTCCTTGCTGTCTCCTTCTTGCTCACGCAGCAAATACTCTTTCAGTTTTCAAACAGCCCTCCACTCTCTCACACACTGACAGGACACTAGCCAGATGGATACCGACGGATGCTGGTAGGCAGAGGCAGAATTTTTCCCCCCATATTTTCCTCCCCCCAAACTAAACCCAATTACATAGTTTCATATCGAAGCACGGGTATCGAGTAAATTGATAAGATGAAAAGTTTTGGTCGTGTTTGCCTTCCAGTTGCACGGACAAGGACTCCCTTTCTGTGACTTTCCTAAGGATAATTCATTTTCTTTTCCAGCTATCGGGATGTGCTCCTAGTCAGTTTGTTCCTTTGCAAAAAAAACCAAAAACCAACTGTGTAAAAACTCACCGGTGCAAATAAACTCAACGCCTCTCTCTTGCTCTCCAAGGTCCCCTGCTCTCCCCGCTGACCTTCTACTGCCCTAGCCAAGCAGAACTGAAGCACTGGCTCTACTACCTGGACAAACAGATCAATTTGAGTGGAGGATGGCCAGATGTGACTCTGGAGACTCAGGTGAAGATCTAGAAGGGGAATGGGAGACCAGCCCAAATGGTGGCGCCGATGCCAGAGCTCTGCAAAAGATGGGATGGTTGGGCCATGCAGTGTGCCTTCAATCTAGGTTAAAGAGGGAGGGAGGGAGGAAGGAAGAGTGAGAAGGGAAGGAAAAGGAAGAGAAAGAGGGAGGAAGGGAAAAAGGAGAAGAGAGGGAGGGAGGGAAGGAGGGAGGGGGAAGAAGGATATAAGGGAAGAAGGGAGAGAGAGAGGGAGGAAGAATGAGAAGGGAGAGAAGAAGGAAGGGAAAGAGGGAGGAAATGAGGAAGGGAAGAAGGTGAAGAGAGGGAGGGAAGGAGGGCAGAAAGAAGGAAGGAGTTAGGGAGAGAGGAAGAGAGGGAGAGAGGGAGGGAGGGAGGGAGGAAGAAGAAAGAAAAGATGGAAAGCGGGAAGGAAGGAAGGGAAGGAGAAGAGAGGGAGGGAAGGAAGGCAGAAAGAAGGAAGGCGTTAGGGAGAGAGGGAGGGAGGAAGAAGAAAGAAAAGATGGAAAGGGGAAAGGGGAAAGGAGGGAAGGGAAGAAGGAGGAGAGAGGAAGAGAGGGAGGAAGGAGGACAGAAAGAAGGAAGGAGTTAGGGAGGGAGGAAGAAGAAGAAATAAAAGAAGGATGGGGAGGGAGGAAGGAAGGGAAGAAGGAAGGGAGGGAAGGGGGATAGAAGGAAAGGAGAGGAAGGAGGGAAGGAATCGATGGGAAAGTTGAACAGCATGTCAAAGCGCATAGAGGCCAATGGGGATCTCTCTCCCCTTTATGGCTTGAGGCCTCCCAGCATGAGTCATTTTGCTGGGTTGAGGAAGAGAGCTAGAGACAGCTAGAGAGAGAGAGAGAGAGAGAGAGAGAGAGAGAGAGAGCTCAGTGGATGCCATGCAAGGGAAGGCCCATCTATCCCTTTGCCAAAAGTTCAGCTGGAGGTGGAAACTGGCACGGCCGGTTTTTCCGGCAGCCTTTATCCACCGGCGGGCACTCTGGGTAGAGGCCCTTGGAGAGCTGCGTGCCACGGAAATTTCGGTTTTCTTGTTGGCCGATGAGTGTACGGTCCGTCCAAAGTGACGGTAAAGTTAGTCTAAGTCTAAGCGGAGGAGGGAAGTGGTGGGACGGATGCTCTGATGAACGAGGTTTGCTCTCCCCCCCCCCCACCTGCTTTTTTTTAGAGAGCCTGGACGCAGGGCCTGCTGGGCAAGGAGCAGCTGCGGTGGTCGATGCAAAACGCCCACGTGCAGGAATGGAAGGGCACCCAGCGCAAGTCACTGGGCGACATCCTTTGTGTCTCCAAAGTCAAGTTGCAGCATTTACCTTTCCAGGTGCAGCACCCTTGATAGGAGGAGGGTGGGGAGTGAGGATGGGTGGGGCTCATCCTGGGAGGGAGTGAATGAATCTCAAGGGGGAGGAACAGAAATGCCATTTTCTTTTGGGACAAAAACAATAGTTGAGGTATCTATAGCTCTGTTCTGTTTCTATTCTGATTTCTATCCTATCATATCCTATCCTAATTTTATTTTGCATTCTATTCTACTCTGATTTCTATTCTATCCTATCCTATCGTAACCTAATTTTATTTTGCATTCTATTTTATTCTATTTCTATTCCTATTCTTTTCCTATTCCTATTCTAGTCTAGTCTATAGTCTAGTCTATTCTGATTTCTATCCTATGCTAATTTTATTTTGCATTCTATTCCTATTTCTATTCTATTCTATTCTATTCTGATTTCTATCCTATGCTAATTTTATTTTGCATTCTATCCTATCCTATCCTATCCTATCCTATCCTATCCTATCCTATCCTATCCTATCCCATCCCATTCAATTCTATCTATCTATCTATATCTATATCTATATCTATATCTATATCTATATCTATATCTATATCTATATATCTATATCTATATCTATATCTATATCTATATCTATATCTATCTATCTATCTATCTATCTATCTATCTATCTATCTATCTATCTATCTATATCTATATATATATATATATATATATATATATATATATATATATATATATATTTCCTCCCCAAAAACTAAGCCCGACCACATAGTTTCATAGTAGAGCACGGGTATCGAGCTAGTAGTCTAATATTTCTGAAGTTTTCACTGAACAAGAAAATAATAACAATCATAAATCCATAAATAAACAAATCCAGTCAAAACATCTTCTAATCTAGATGATTGTGCAGCCAATAGTAATAATAATATTCTTATTTAATCAACATCTGCCTATCCCAGGACCTTTGGAAGGACACGATAGCTAGACAAAAATGCCAAACCGAGTCTAAAAATCTGGCTAGTGCTATGTGTACCCAACTGTAAATAATCCCTTTTTTTGCTTCTTTTTGCATAAAGTTTCACCAAGTAATAGGTATGCAGATGGTGTATCTCTTATTTATATGTAATACGGTCTTCTTGGGTACCAACAGGAACAACATCATCGTCTGTTGGTGCTTTATCCTTCCACTCTGGTTATTGTATCTGAAGAACGTAACGGCCTCTACTTCAAGGTAAGACAAATTCCTTGCTGGTGTTTTCTTTTTCTCGTGAGGTCATTTGGGTTGATAAAAGTATATATAGAATTCAGAATAGAATAGAATAGAATAGAATAGAATAGAAAGAAGAAGAAGAAGAAGAAGAAGAAGAAGAAGAAGAAGAAGAAGAAGAAGAAGAAGAAGAAGAAGAAGAAAACAAAATAGAATAGAATGGTATAGAATAGGAAGAAGAAGAGGAAGTAGAAGAATAGAATAGAATAGAATAGAATAGAATAGAATAGAATAGAATAGAATAGAATAGAATAGAATAGCCCCCTCCCCCCTGCTTAGGCAGGAAACCCTACATCATTTCAGACAAAGGGTTATCCAATCTCTGCTTAAAAACTTCCAGGGTTGGAGCATTTATAACCTCTGGAGGCAACTTGTTCCACTGGTTAATTGTTCTCACTGTCAGGAAATTCCTCCTTAGTTCTAAGTTGCTTCTCTCCTTGATTAGTTTCCATCCATTTATTGCTTCTTGTCCTGCCCTCAGGTGCTTTGGAGAATAGCTTGACTCCCTCTTCTTTGGGGCAGCCCCTCAAATATTGGAAGACTGCTATCATGTCTCCCCTAGTTCTTCTTTTCATCAAACTAGACATTGTTCTCACTGTCAGGAAATTCCTCCTTAGTTTCTAAGTTGCTTTTCTCCCTCATGAGTTTCCACCCCATCGCTTCTCGTCCTACCCCTATGGAGGTTTTTGCAGCTTTACCCCCTCATATAAGACAAAAAGCAGATGAGATTGCACGTTACAGAGATAAATCTTCAAAAGTTCACTTGGACTTTTGTAGTCTATAACAAGCGATGAAATCTAAACCGGCTTGTTCTGGCTTATTTCATTTTCTGCCTCGCCTAGCGTAATTTCAGGAGCGTTGTTGCACTGATCCCATCTCAGCCACTTCCTCCAGCGGGCACGGGGTGCCCTGGCAAGGGGGTACAAAGGATCTCCAAGGGATGCAGGAGGCACCCTGTCCCTTTAAAAAGAAAAAAAAAGGTGGAGGGGGGGGGAGAAGAGAAAAATAAAAGAAGCACCCGGCTTGGCTTTCCTTCTCCTAAGAAAGCCGACGGGTGTCTGAATAGTTGTGGTTACGGCCGCCGTCAGCAAGGGTGGTGCAGCCACATTCCTTGAGCGGTGGCGCAAGACGGCCAAGCCCGAACGGTAGCCGAGTTCTCACGGAGCCAGCCAACCTATTTTAAAGAGTTGCAAGGTTGCAAGGTTGCAAGTGGGGCCTTTGGGTGACTCAGCAGCCCACCCACCCCCCAACCCCCAGCGTCCTGGCAGAACCGAGGCAGGCATCTCTGAGGAAGCAATGGATAATTGTGTGTGTGGGGAGGAAACATGGCTACTTCCTCAGCCAGTTTTGGCCAAAAAGTGGGCCAGTTTTGCTTTTCTTCCCTGCTGCTTCGTTGGTGCTATTTGGACTCATCCCAGATGTGGGAGGTGAGCTCTTGTTGTCTAAACTAGAAGCAATCCAATGCTTGTCATTTAAATGGATGTCTGTAGAGATTCTCCGTCATCCAGGGTTACGGTTGAACCAAAGGGGCTTTTTTTTTCTTTTTCTGGTGGTGTTTTTTCTTTTCTTTTGAAGATGTTTTGCTTCTCATCCAAGAAGCTTCTTAACTCTGACCGAACGGTGGGGGAAATGGAAGGATTGATACTCCTTGCAGGCTACTAGTCATTTGCATCCTTTTAGAGGGTCCTTGAGGCCACTTGGAGGTTTTTCTGTGTCCTCGGGGGTCACCTGAGTGTTGTAAATGGTTCCTGTAGCCTGCAATTTATTTTTTCCCTCTGCAAATCCATCCTTACTCCCACACTCCCAAGGGTGTTCATCCCAAATTGTATGACTAAAAAGTCTGTAGAGAGATTATCGGTCATACCAGGTGTCCCAAAGAGGGTTTTCAAAAATCAACTGGACTTTCTTTCTGGGTTTTTTTTTCCTTTTGAAGACATTTCACTTCTCACCCAAGAAGCTTCTTCAGCTCTGACAGGAGAGCTGGGAACGGAAGGATTGATATTCCTTGCAGAGTGCTGGTCATTTTTCTTCCAAAAGAAAAAAAACAACAACAAACAAGAAAGTCCAGCTGCCTCCCAGAAAAGCACCTTTGGGGACTCAAAATGAATGTACTCCTCTGCTAGCTTTTGTGAGTTTGCTATCAAGCCACCCCGAAGGTTGGGAAGCCGTGCCTGGTTAGAAATAGCTCAGGAACGTTTTAAAATTCCCCAAAGGGAGGGGGGGGGCTTTGGATCTGACAATCAGAACGCCCCCCCCCGAACCTGTGGGTTTCTTTCTCCCGACCAGCCCCATTGCTCTGATTCTGCCAAGGACACAGAAGCAACTCTGCCCTGCGACGGTTTTGGGATGCCTTTTAAAAATAGGCACAGGAGTGTGGGTCGGCGAACATGTGTTGCAGAAACTGCCTGTGGCTTTGGCAGGGGGTTGGGGAGTATGCGCTAGGACCCAGCTGTTGACAAGAGCTGGCTGAATAGGGGCTTTTTCAAAGGACATTTGGCCTCTGGTAGCCGCGGTGGCGCAGTGGTTAGAGTGCGGTCCTGCAGGCCACTTCGGCTGACTGCCATTTGGCGGTTCAAATCTCACCCAGGCTCAAAGTTGAACTCAGCCTTCTGTCCTTCCGAGGCAGGTCAAATGAATCGTCCCTCCCTCCCTCCCTCCCACCCAGTGGTTAGAATGCAGTATTGCAGGCTAACTCCGCCCACTGCCAGCAGTTCGATCCTGACCGACTGGCTCAAGGTTGACCCGGCCTTCCATCCTTCTGAGGTCAGTGAAACAAGGACCCAGATTGTTGGGGGGGCAAGAGGCTGACTCTGTAAATCTCTTAGAGGGGGCTGTAAAAACATTGTAAAGCGGTATATAAGTCTAAGTGCTATTGCTATTCCTATTCTATTCTTCATTCCTCTATTCTATTCTATTCTATTCTATTCTATTCTATTTTCTATTCTATATTCTCTTCTATTTCTCTTCTTTTTTCTATTCTATTCTATTCTATTCTATTCTATTCTATTCTATTCTATTTTCTATTCTATATTCTCTTCTATTTCTCTTCTTTTTTCTATTCTATTCTATTCTATATTCTATATTCTATATTCTATATTCTATATTCTATTCTATTCTATATTCTATTCTATTCTATTCTATTCTATTCTATTCTATTTTCTATTCTATATTCTCTTCTATTTCTCTTCTTTTTTCTATTCTATTCTATTCTATATTCTATATTCTATATTCTATATTCTATATTCTATATTCTATTCTATTCTATTCTATTCTATTCTATTCTATTCTATTCTATTCCTTAAAGTTGCCAAGGTTGGGCCCCTCTGCTTTAGATTCTTCCCTTGTATTAACCCTTCTTCACCCTTCTGCACATACATAATTTGTTCAGTTTTGGGGGGAGCGGAAGAGAACTTTGCTCCTTCCAACTGAAAATCTCTCTCTCTCTCTCTCTCTCACACACACACACACACACACCTGAAAATCAGCCTCAACCCCTCTGCAAATTGCTGGAGAAGGGGAAAACAGACTTTTGAAAGGATTTTGTGGTTGGTAAACTCCTGCAGGTATAAAGTCCTTTAAGTCATGGAAATTTTTTCAAACCGGAGCCTTCACTCTAAAAGGGTTGACTTCAGGCACAAGGATTTTAAGCCAACAATCATCAAAAAAAAAGAAAAAGAAAAAAAAACAAGAATCTCTGCAGAGCATTTTTTGAGAGTAACCAGTTTTTAACTTAAAAACAAAAGAGGGTCGTGGAAGAAAACGTCACAACATGAGTTTTTTCTTTAGATCCTGCCCAATCCCTCCGGTAGATGCACCATTTTATTGAGTCCTCAGCTTACGGCCACATCTGGGGACAGAATTCCCACTGCTAAGCAAAGCGATATGGGGATCACACGAACCCAGAAACCTACAACCAGTTGTAAATAACAAATGCTGGCTACTAAGCACCCGAATTTTGATTGTGTAACTCATGGGGATGTTGTAATATTTGTAAACATGAGGGCTGATTGGGAGCAACTTCTCTATCTCTTTTTTTTAAGTGCAGTTGTAATTCTGAACAGTCGCTAAACAGGTGATCCTCAACCTACGACCTAAAATTTAGCCGTTAGCAATTCCCATTGCTAAGCAAGCTAGGCGACTTTTGCCCCCCTTTTATGACCTTTATGACCATGGTCGTTGAGTTAGTAATGTGGTTGTTAAGTGAATGAGGCTTCCCCCCCCCCCCACCATTGGTCAGACGGTCGCAAAAGGGGATCCCCGGGACACGGCGGGTGTCGTAAGTACGGTACATGCCAGTGGCCAAGCATCCAAATTTTGATCACGTGACCCTAAGGGGGAGGCAATGCTGGGCCATAAGTGAGAAAAACGGTCCCACATCACTTTTTTCAGCACCGTTGAACGTCATTAAACAAATGCTTGTAAGCTGAGAACTATCTGTATGTTCGCCATCTGGCTTCTGTTAAGTTAGGAAGTTTGTCAGGCCAACTTTTTTTTTTTAATCACTTTTGCAGTCTAGAACTGATTGGCCTGGCTAGTCTAGGGAAGAGAAGGACCAGGGGAGACAGGAGAGCAGCCTTCCAATATTTGAGGGGCTGCCACAGAGAGGAGGAAGGGGTCAAGCTATTTTCCAAAGCCCCTGAAGGCCAAGCAAGGAATAATGGATGGAAACTGAACAAGGAGAGATTCAACTTAGAAATGTTGAGAGTTGAGAGTCTAGAAAAAGTACAGAGAAGAGCAACCAGGATAATAAGGGGATTGGAGGCTAAAACATACGATGAACGGTTGCAGGAACTGGGCTTGGCTAGACTAGGGAAGAGAAGGACCAGGGGAGACAGGAGAGCAGCCTTCCAACATTTGAGGGGCTGCCACAGAGAGGAGGAAGGGGTCAAGCTATTTTCAAGGCACCTGAAGGTCAGAGAAGGAATAATGGATGGAAACTGATCAAGGAGAGATTCAACCTAGAAATAAGGAGAAATTTTCTGACAGGGAGAACAATCAACCGATGGAACAGAGGTTGCCTTTGGAAGTTGTGGGAGCTTCATCCCTGGAGGCTTTCAAGAAGAGATTGAACTGCCATCTGTCAAAAATAGTGTAGGTTCTCCTGCTTGGGCAAGGGGGTTGGACTAGATGACCTACAAGGTCCCTTCCGATCAGTGGTGGAATTCAAATGTTTTAGTACCGGTTCTGTGGGCGTGGCTTGGTGGACATGGCTTGGTGGGCGTGGCAGGGGAAGGATACCTCGCAATTCCCATTCCCTCCCCACCCCACTAACCTGCTTTCCAGCTCCGTTCTCCTGGGCAGGGCAACCAAAGAAGAACCAGCCGATCAACTGGGAGGCAGAGAAGAGATGGGGTTGGCAGGGCCAGTCAGAGGTGGGATTGGCCGGTTCTCTGAACGACTCAAAATTTCCGCTACCCGGTCAGAACCATCTGAAGACTACCTTTGCTTCCAACTATTGTTAATATGATAAGTCCAATACTTGCTTAATCAGGCTGCAAAATGGGATTTGATATTAGCTTGAAAAGTTGAGTGTGTTTGTTTACACTTGGACAAGGAAGAATCGTGTAAAATCCATCTGGGTGGGTTTTAGGTATTTTAAATGATGTCTGAATTTTTTTCCCCCCTCTACAAACAGGGTGAATTGCCTTTGAATGCCATCCAAGTACAATTTGAGGAAAACCAGAAGACTGCATTTTTAATAGAAGGTAGGTCCCTTACTTACGTGTAAACTTTGGGGCTTGTTTGTGTGTGTGTGTGTGTGTGTGTGTGTGTTATCAAGAAGAAAAGACTACAGGACATTTGGGACCACACTTTCCATGGCTAACCAAGGAGATGGTTAAAAATAAGGCACAGTTTTACTACCCTTTTTTTCGCCATGGTTGTTGCAATCACTAAGTGAATCACAGGGTCATTAAAGCAAATCCCTTATTGACTTTTCTTGTCGGAAGCCAGCTGGGAAGGCCGCCAAACACAGCAAACAGGTGTTGTCTTTTAACAGTGGTTGTATACATACATATAAGTGGCAGGCAAATAGCTGACAAGCAATCAATCTTCTTTCCTCTACATGGAGAACAATGGAGATAGAACAGGAGGAGAGAGAGAGAGAGAGAAGCCCTCTCATGGCCACCCCTATATACACAGCTTCTTAAAGCGGCAGTATCCAGCTGATTCATTCCCCAGTTCATCATCTTGGCTTACACCCCTACAGCAGCTGGTCAGCTCTTAAATCTTCATTACCTTAACATGTCCTGTCACAGAGAATCCAGCCACGGACATCTCCTCCCTTAAAAAGAGACGAGGGGTGGGGAAGATTCTCTGAAGGATCTCTTCCTGTTCAAAGATCAGGATCAAAAACAAACAAACCTCCGTTTGGTTAGGAACTAGACATGATCTCTATTTATTTCTAGGTCGGCTAATCAACTCCATCCGGGTGATTTGCTCCAGCTACGAAGATTACCAAGAGTGGTTATATTGCCTTAAAACCGCTCAGTTCCGCCATGCAGATTCCTCCCTCTCTGGATCGGAGAGTTTCTCCGGGTTGAAGCCTTCTCACCTGACACAGGTAAGGCACTGTTTCCTGCCTGGTTTATTAACACAATTCTGCATTATGCGTACCAGGAGAACGGCTCTTTGTTTCCTTGCTTAAATCCTCTTCCTGGCATAACTCTGCCCAATTGTTCTGACCTAGGCTTCCCAAAATCACAAAGCAGACTCTTTCTCCCGACAAAACCCCCTTGTTATTAGGCTGGTGTGAATTCCTCTCATTCACATCCAGCAAAGTCCCTGCAAAAAAAGTCTTTCAAGGGTGAATTGCAGCCACAGATCTTATCAGGCTTGGAGAGTTGCCAGGCCGATAGCTTCCAAGCGCAACACTGTACCAGAAAATACTTGGCAAGGAGTCTCTGTGAGTCACGAACAAAACTTCACACTAATTAAACGAACGAATTGTCTCCTGCAAACACCCCTCCACTTTCACTCCTATTTATTCCCTTATGGGAGTGGCATGGATTGCTGGGCGTGGCTCGTTGGATGTGGCTTGTTGGGCGTGGCAGGGGAAGGCTCCTACAAAATCCCCATTCCCTCTCCATCCCCCCCAACCTGCTTTCCAGCTCCATTCTCCTGTGCAGGGCAACCAAAGGAGACCCAGCCGATCAGCTGGGACTCAATGGGAGGCAGAGAAGAGATGGGGGCAGGGCCAGTCAGAGGTGGGATTTGCCGGTTCTCCCAACTATTCAAAATTTCTGCTACCGGTTCTCCAGAACTGGTCAGAACCTGCTGGATACCACTTCTGGTCATAACTCACTTTTTTCTATGCCATGGTAACTTTGGTCAGTAAAGGAATGGTTGTAAATCAAGGACCACTGTAATCTCTTCACGAACTACCCCCTTAACGTCTCACTCTTCTTCCCCATTCTTTGAAGGCCAGGGTTGCATTTCTTTCGCCATGCCAATCGTTCAAGTGTATTCGATCAGCTTCTTTGCCCGCGGCCCAAATTCCATGCATTTTAATTTCTCGCTTGGTTTAGTTTTCAGGAAGCGGAAGAGGGTCACTCACCTCGGAGGGCAGAACGAATTCCTGGGCTTCTGCTGGGAAGGGGCCTACGTCCACCCATCACTCCCAAACTAGCACAGCCTCTCTGTCCGAGAGACCATCGGTCGACGCGTTGCCCCAGAATTGGTTAGCTGAAAACTCTGTGCCGCCACCAGTCTGCGTAAGTTGGAGGTTCAAAAATCATTGGGTTTGTTTTTTGAATGTCCCAAAGGTGTTTTTTTTTTTTTTCCCCAAGAGGCAACTGGACTTTCTGGTTTTTCTTCAGCTCTGACTGGGTGGCAAAGAACGGAAGGATTTTATGGGCTGAAGAAGCTTCTGGGAGAAACGAAAAGCCTTCAAAGAAAAACCAGACAGTCCAGTTGCCTCTTGGAAAAAGAAAAAAAGCACCTAAAAGCAAAGAAATTTTGGAATAAAATAAGGATCTGGTTGCAAGAAGTAATTGGTTCAAAAACAGAACTTAAGCCTGAAATGTTCTTACTAGGGATAATCAGAGGTGAATATAAGAAAGACATTGAATATATACAGTAATAATACATATACTAACAGCAGCTAGAATAATGTATGCCCCAAATTGGAATTTAGAGAGTAGCCCCACAGATAATATGATTATAAAGAAAATTATGGATTGGGCAGAAATGAATAAACTTACAATGGAATCGCAGGAGAAAGAAAAAAAAAGAATATTATACGGTCTGGGAAAAATGGTATGTTTGGTTAGATAACAGGAATAAAAGATAATGCAAAATGTAAATGTAAATGGTGTGTGTGTGTGTGTGTGTATGTAAATGAAAATGGAAAAGTCGATGCCACAACTCACTGCAAAAACTATATATATGATTTGTTTTTAAAGCTGAAAAAACAATAAAAAATATTTAATATTTTAAAAAGCACCTTTGGGACAACCATTACCTGGAGGACTGAGAATCTCCATAAACTTTTGAACGAATGTTCCTTAGAAGACAATATTTGTAGCTTGGGGTTGAACTGTGTGGTCCTTTGTGCTCTCTTGAGTTCGGTGCTCTTCTTCCAGGCGTTTCATGACCACACTAGGTAACATCATCAGGGCCTCCGTCTCCCTTTTTTGCATTTATTTTAACAATAAATAGGAGCTTTATTATGGAGCTTTTGCAAAAGGGAATTCTGTGCTCACGGGTGGAGACACAGAAGACATTTCCCCTAGGAAGGCTGGGGTTTATATACCGTTTCAAATATACAGTCTCTGCCCCTTTCCGGGTTCACAATCTATCCAGCTACACATCACTTTATGCAACACCCCTATTATTGTAGTGTAACATCAGTTTCCTTAACCTGTTTACCCATTTCCATTTCCAGTAATCTCCATCATTAACATGTTACTGGACAGTGTGACCCGCCAAATATATGACCTTCATACAAAACAATAGAGAATTCTTACATAATATTCCAGTAAATTATCTTAGGTTAACACCGAAGTTAAAAATGGCATTACCATTGCTTCATATTTCCACAGGTATAATTTTACATATCACACCATGTAATTTTTCTGCTCAGGGATGGTGTAGAGACATAAATGGTGTCTCCTCTTGTTGCAGTGCTCAGGAAAGCAAGGGGCAGGAATGCCGAAAGCCGAGCTGAAAAGAAAAGGGAGTTCTCGAAAGTCCAAAGGGAAGGGGGTCCCGCCACCTCAGCCCCCCCAGGGCCACCGGGAGGACTCCGAAAAGAAAAGCCCCTTCCCGCTCATCTCGAAGCATCCCCATGGAGAAGGCGTCTCTGCTGTGTACAATGAGCCGTACTCAGCCCTGGCCCAACAGGAGCATCCTGATGTCCGCCCGCTGCACCTGGACTTAAACCATGTACGGGTTGACGATAATCAGAGAATTTAGGGAGGGGGCAGAGCTCTGGGATTGTTCTGACCTAGGCTTCCCAAGATCATGAAGCAGACTCCTCGTCCTGATAAAACCCCTTTTATTTAGGTTAAAGTGAATTCCTCTCCAGCAAAGTCCCGGGCCAACAGTCTTTCATAAGATTTCACAGACCTTTATCAGGCTTGGAGAGTTGCCAGGCCGATATCTTCCAAACGCCATGCTGTAGCAGCAATTACTTGGCAAGAAGTCAGGAACAGATCTTCACTCTAATGAATGGAACTAATTGTCTCCTGCAAACTCCACTCCCCTTTCATTCCTCTTTATTCCCTGTGGGAGGAGCCATTCACCGTTCACCTGCGGCTTTACTCCCGAGTCGACCCTTGTTCCTTAGCTGTTCCCTTCCCCTGGCAGCTCTGTGCATGCACATATCGGGGACAGGCTCCAGCTGCTCTTCTTCCCTACTGATCTCTGACTTCGAAGGCAGCTGATAACTGTCAGACGGCCCTGGCCCTGTCTCTGCCTCCAATGCAGAGCCCTCGTCCGAGCCTTCCCCAGACTCCAGGACTGGCCCATGTTCCTCCACAACCTCCTCACTGTCCGAGTCTGCCGCCAGCTCTGCTGGCCACTAGTGGGCCACAACAGGGATCAAAGCCCTCCTTTGTGGGCTTGGGAGGACGAGGATCTGGAATGGCCCTGCAAACGTCCCTCTGCATCTGGATTTCTCATGCAATGAGCCTTTTTTTTTGTCTCCTCTGCAGCTGAAACAGTGGAACGTGCCACGAAGTCAGACCTGCCCAGCTCCCCAAACCTTGGAAAATATCTCTCTGTCGTCTTCCCCCATGTATGCGGATCCCTACACGCCCAATTCCCCCTCCTCGCACGGGGCCACAGGCTCGTACTTCCTCGACGAGGTGAGTGGGGCCAAGTAAGCAGAGGGTGCAAGGAGGATCTCAAAATGATTGTACAGGTAGTCTTCAACTTACAATAGTTTCTTCTCCTTCTTCCCCTCTCTCTCCCTCCTCTTCTTTCTCTTCCTCCACTTCCTCCTCCTCCTCCTTCTCCCCCTTTCTCTCCATCTTTCTCTTCCTCTTCTTGCTTCTCTTCTTCTTCCCTCTCTCCCTCCTCTTCTTTCTCCTCCTCCGCTTCCTTTCTCCTTTCTTCTTCTTCCTCTTCTCTCCCTCTTCCTCTTTTCTCTTCTTCTTCTTTCTCCTCCTCTTCCTCCTCCTTCTTCCCCCTCCATTTCTCCTCTTCTTTCTCCTCCTTTCTCCTCCTCTTCCCTCCTCCCTCCTTCTTCTTCTCCCACTCTCTCTCCCTCTTCTTCTTTCTCCTTCCTTCCTTCTTCCTCCCCGCTTCCTTCTTCGTCTCCTTCACAGCTTGGGAGGTGTCACGGGCCATCCACTGTGGAGCACCAGAATGGCTACCCGGCCATGCCAGTGTCGGTTCCCATCTGCCACCATCCTCTTGGCTGGAGGAGTTTTCAACCTTCCTGCGGAAACCCCTGGCGAGAACCCAGCCTTGCACAGAGAGGCAATGCCTCGGTCCCGGCCTTCCATTTTGCCACAGAACCTGCACCAGATGTCCATTACTTGACCACGGTAAGTGCTGTGCAACATTTCCTGAAGAGATTTGATCCTCCTTACCCACTTCTGGGTGGGGTAGGGGTGGAATCGGGAGACAAAACTGTCCTGTGGGTGTCATGCCCTTGTTGGAGTCTGATTCCGAGGGGGAGATTGAGCAACTGACAGGGAGTGGGAGTGTAGATCCGGTGGCTGTGGGGAAAATGGGGGAAGGGCACAGTCTGGCTGGGCATTCAGAGGAAGACCCAGGGCCATCCCCTCTTCATCCTAGGGCACGCATGGAGAAATGGAGAAGGGAGCAACATGGCTTATGGGAGAGAAAAGGGCCCTGATCCCTTTCATTAGTTGCAGCTGGGAGAACAGGATATAAGTGCGGCGTTTGCACACAGCACATTGCTGGAAGCAAAGCATGCATTATCTTTGTCAGGCTTATCTGGGTTTTGGCGTCCTCCCAACTGTGTGTGCCTCGTTATCTTTTGGAAGTTTGCAATTTATTATCCTGGTCTGTCGTGTTAATTACCTCAGCGTGGTTTGTGTTGGTTTTTTTTTATTTCTACTTTATCTGTACTTTGGGTTCGGATTGCACTTCTTCCCTTTGTAGACTGTTTTTGGAGGAGTTTGATCTCCTGCCGAGGATAACTGGACGTTAGGGGACAAGTTGGAGGCATTAAAGGGAATTTATCTACTTTTGTGACTTTGTTGTTTTTGTGCCACGCCCTTGGTCATCGCAGTGGGCTTCACAGCTCTCAACTCCTTTTTTTTTTTGTCTTTCCTCACCTGCAAACAGAGCACCTCGTCCGGAGATGGCCTTCGGATGCGTTCCTTGCCGACTTCAGGTGAGTGCTTGGGAAACCTTGATTCTTGGCTTTGAATGAGTCTTCTGGATTAGAACTCACAGTCACGTAGGAGAAGAACAGCCAAATATATGGACCATCCCTTATTAACTGGGAAAGCTTAAGCCTCCAGGCTTACTTATACCTATTTCCTTGCAAGCGACTGACAAAATCAAGTAAATAAAGAAGACTGGACAATTCAGAGGGGATCCAAACGAAAGCAACTATCAGGTTGCAATGATTGCACTCATTGAATCATGAGCAACGCAACTCCAGAAGGAGCGTTCAAGGAATGGTCCTTACCGGGGAAGGGATTGTGGCCTGGTTGGCTGCCCCAGGCTTCAAATCCTTAATTTAAAGAATAGCAGAGTTGGAAGGGACCTTGGAGGTCTTCTAGTCCAACCCCCTTCTCAAGCAGGGAACCTATGCCATTCCAGACAAATGACTGTCCAATCTCTCCATAAGAGCCTCCAGTGTTGGAGCATTCACAACTTTGCTTCCACTGATTAATTGTCCTCCCTGTCAGGAAATTCATCCTTAGTTCTAGGTTGCTTCTCTCCTTGATTAGTTTCCATCCATTGCTTCTTCTCCTGCCTTCTTGTTCTGACCCAAACCTTGTTCCAAGGAAATAAATACGAAACAGAGGTAACAGCAAAACCTTTTCATGATTCTTTACGAATTCCGTTCCTTCCCGGTTAAAAGGCTGTTTCAAAAGCATCTTTGCTTCCTGCAAAGAACTCCGGTTTCTCAGCTGGCTTTTATCTCTTAAGGGAGGGGCCATTACCTTGCAGCCTTACTCCTGAGTCGCCTGTGCTGCTGCAGCTGCTCTTTCCTTCAAGCAGCCCTGCACACATGTGCACTGGGCCCAGGCTCCTCGGGGACCTCTTCATCGCTGCTGCCAGCCTCCACAATCTCCGAAGGCAGCACTCCACTCCCTGATGGTCCTGGCCCCATCCCTGCATCACATGCAGGCCCTCGCTCTCCAAGACCTCAGCCGTCCGCACCTGCTGTTGGTGAACCACAACACTTCTGGTGCTTTGGAGAATAGCTTGACTCCCTCTTCTTTGGAGCAGCCCCTGAGATATTGGGACACTGCTATCATGTCACCTCTGGTCCTTCTTTTCACTAGACTATAACAATTCCTGTAATTATTCTTCGTATGTTTTGTCTTCTAGCCCACTAATCCTCTTGGTTGCTCTTCTCTGCCTTGATCTCTTCTAGACGAAAACCTTCAGGCTTACAACCAGCCTGAAACAGGAGGGGAATCGCTCGACTCGACAACATATCACGACTACGCTGAGCTGCAAAGCTTCCACGAGGACTATAGTTACGACAACATCTGGGAGACAGAGGCGAAGAAGCCGCTCCCCTCCGACCATGAGATCTACGATTGCTAAGGGAGGCGTCCATCCACTGAAGCAGGAAGAACGGAAGGGAGGAATGCCAAAATTGGATGGTGGACGTCTGGAGGCCAGGATTCTTCTGGCTCCGTTTGGACCCCTTTGCCCCATTCCTGTTCCTCTACTTTGGCTTGTGGTGCTATGAAAAAAAAAAAAAAACTTCTGAGAAAAGGATGTGGAATTCTTCCCATCCACTAATCCATTGGGTACCAACACAGCAGTGGACCCTGGTTAGATGGTTGTTATGAAGAAAGCTGTGTCTGTGGGGTTAGAACCAGTCCGGATTTTTGTGTGCCATTGATAGATCTTGCAATTCACCCCCAAACAGCAAAAAAAACCAAAAAAAAAACCCACACCCTATCTGCTAACCGTTACGCCAAGGAACAAATGCAACGCTGGTTTTTTTCAAAGTCGCCATTCAATCGGTTGAAGACCTGGGCTGTAAAAATAGATTTGACGCTCCTGCAGGATTAGGAATTTTGAGGTGGCTTGTAGCAACAAACCAACCCCACTCCCCAAAGCAAACAAGTATAAGACATATTTCCCTGGCTGTAAAAACAACAACAACAACAACAACAAAAAAAAGGCACAGCTGTTATGAAGGTTTGCAAAGAGACAGCATTGCTGGCAATTCTGACCCCGGGATAAAATGAGGGTATCCTTAGTCAAGTATATAATAAACGGCTCGATCAATACACAGAGTGTGATTGCGTGCGCATAAATGTGCACAGGAAGGACGGCCAGTTTTTACGCCCAGTACACTGTTTCAAAGGAACTTATTTTTTCCCAGCTAATCCTCTGCCTTTTGGTGTATGTCATAAAGAAGGACCTTTTTTTTGCACTCCCTCAGATGTAGAAATATTTTGCTTTGTGAAAGCTGGCTAGGGCTACTTCCTGTGTGCAACTGATATTCCCAGGGCCTAACACAACCTTGTTGCTTGCTCTTGGGGACAGTTGTGTTCTCCTCGGTTGATAGTTATCCTTTTTTTTTGAAACACGCTGCTTTGTTGATTACCATTTAAATAATAATAATAATAATAATAAAGCTGCTTGCAAACTATTTGGGGCAGCAGTAGAATGCTTCCTGTTGGGCACATGGGCTAGAAGAGAAGACTGTAAGAAGAACAGAGGAGAAGTGAAGAACTGGTAGATCGTTTCAAGAATCGGGAATGTTGCAAAGGGAAGATTCCCTAAGACCCACATTATGTTGTATATATGCATTATGTTGTGTTTGTTGTTATTTATTCTTCTTCGCTTTTATAGCCCATTGTTCTTTGAAGAAACCAATTGGATAGCATCTTCCATCTCCTTCCTTCCCGTCCTTCCTTCCTTCCTTCCTTCCTTCCTTCCTTCTTTCCCCATCTCCCTTCCTTCCTCATCTTCCTTCCTTCCTTCTTTCTTTCCTCCCTCCCTCTTTCCCTCCCTCTATCTTTCTTTCTTTCTTTCTTTCTTTCTTTCTTTCTTTCTTTCTTTCTTTCTTTCTTTCTTTCTTTCTTTCTTTCTTTTCTTTCTTTCTTTCTTTCTTTCTTTCTTTCTTTCTTTCTTTCTTTCTTTCTTTCTTTCTTTCTTTCTTTCTTTCTTTCTTTCTTTCTTTCTTTCTCTTTTTCTTTCTCTTTCTTTCTTTCTTTTCCTTCTTTCTTTCCTCCCTCCCTCCCTCCTTTCCTTTTCTCTTCCGAATAAACTCATCTGGTCAGTCAGGCAATGGGATGGCAGCAGACACAATTCTAGTTCACACTTTCGGTGTTGCTATGGGCCGGGATAACCCATGGTCTACTTTTGTTACTTGAATTTAAAATATAAAAATATATACTGTTCAACCGCCAACGTTTAGTAAAGTTTACAGGAGGGTCTTTGTTGGCTTGTCTGATATTCTATTTAATAAGCAATTAAATGTGTTTGCTTGCAGCAAGGGGAGAGGTAATTTTTCTAAAGAAATTATTTAATTTAGTAAACGATCCCAACTGTTTGACATCAGCTGCTTCTGGATGGCTGTTGAAGTAAAGGGGGGGTTGGTTGGTTATGACTGTAATTTCAATTCCAGTTGTTTGTTTTTGTACTTTTGAGGTGTGTGTTTGTGTCCGAGTCGGTGTGTTGTTGGCTTTAATGTGAGTGCAAACTGTAAAGTGATATTGGATCTCAAATCTTGCAGTTCAGGTTGCGATTGTGTTGTAGCAATGCTAGAGGATACTTGATGCAAATTTTGTGTGCATGGGAGTGTGGGTCGGTGTGTAAGTGTGGCGGGGGAGTTGTACAGCACTGACACTGTTCCTTTGGCTATTTCTTGGAAGACCTCTAATAAAGTTAATATAATTACGTGTGCCTTGTTTTTGCTTTCTAACAGAGATATGTCTGTCTTTAATGAAAAACAAAACTTTATTTTTTTCCCAGGCTAGCTAAGTCAGCTGAACTCAAACAAGAAGCAAATTGAGGAAGAGGCAGCTGGGGAAGGGGGCTCTAAGCCAGATGTTCTCAGGATTCCTGATCTGCTAGTATGAAAAAGGTTTCCAAGTTATAAAAGTTCCACTCATTTGCGCTACTGCTTCTCCTTCCTTGGAGTGTACATCTCTAGAAAGGTGTACAGATGTGCAATTTCCAACCACAGCTTGGTGGTTTTCTTGCAGACGTTTCATTACCCAACTAGCTAACAGAATCAGTGCTAGAAAGGAGTGGTGTGTGTGGAGAAGAGGAGGAAGAGGAAAAGGAGGAGGAGGACTGTGGGGTCCTTGGTGCCCTCCGAGCTTGGTGGTTTTCTTGCAGACGTTTCATTACCCTACTAAGTAACATCATCAGTGCTAGTAGGAAGTAGGTTTTCACTGAAGATGTTGCTTAGTTTGATCATGCAACATCTGCCAAGCTCAGAGAGCTCCAAGGACACAGCAGAGAAAGATAAATTAGGGTTTGCTGTTAGAAGAAGCCAGGATCTTGTCAACTTGGTTCTGACGGAGTGGGGGAGCATTTCAAACGAGGTTGAGTATCCCAGCTTTTTTTTTTTTTTGCAGCTGATTCCTAAATTTGCAGTGAGGAACTCCTGACCACCTGTGAGCAGGTGAGGCCTCCGAGTTTCAAAGGTGCAGAAAATAAAAATAGGCAGGATCTTGGGGGGAAAGCTTATGGGAGATCCCCCCCCCAAAAAAATCTCCTCATTCAAACACATCCCTTTTGTGAAATGAACCTTGTGAAAACAGAGGGAGGGAATTCAGAAATTGACTGTAATGAATAATTTTTCAGAGCAACCATCCCCTTTAGCCTTCAAAGGCAGGAGGTGGTGATCCCCATGCAAAGACACCCCCTATTTTTTTGGGGGGGGGGAATCCATTGTGCAGTCCTTCTTCAACCAGATGCAACAGATCCGTAAATGGAGGGGCAAGAAAGGATAACAGGCAGCTAGCAAATTGTTTGGAAACAAGGTTCCCCTTTTAAATATGATTGCACAAGGAGGGAAGCCTTTAAATGAGCACTAATATGAATTACAAGTCTGCTCCTAATGTTTTGTTAACACTCTGGAGCAACTGGTTTTATTTATTTAGTGCATGGCAAATACATGAACGCATAACAAGTCGCAGCTGGACTGCATTGGAGCAACTGCAAAAAAGCGACACTCTAAGACAGCAAAATTGCCTCGGGTCCAACTTAATTTGCGGCGACTTACACATCCACGTACCCAAGAGAACCCTGAATTTCTGTCTCTCTCTCTCTTTTTGCTGTTGTGAAGACAACTGGGGAGCTCTGCTTAGTCAGGTGCACCCCTCTTTGAGTCACACGCTTGTGTTCTTTTTTTTATGCACACAATTCCTTAGGCGAAGGAGGTGGCGGTGGGAACAGGGGTGTGTGTAACCATAACAGGTGTTCTCCACCTTTCCTGGAATATCCTGATTGTTTCATTTATTTTTTTGGAACGAGTCCCCTTCAGGCTGCCAATGAATTAATTCTTGTTTCAATATTTATTTCTTGAATATTAGATAGTAATTCTGTTGACATCCATATCATTTCTATTCTGGACCATGATAAATGTCTATTTGAATAAAAGGTGTATTGTTTAGTTTTGGCATTTCTTTCTCTCCATGTATCTTTTAGATTTAATTCATCAGCCATTTTAAAATGGCCAATGAATTAATTCTTCTGCAGGAGGTCCTCAACTTACCACCACAACCGGGCCAATAAATTTCTGTTGCTAAGCGAGGCAGCTGTTAAGTGAATTTTGGCCCCCGTTTTTCCGACCTTTCTCGCCGCATTTGTTAAGCGCATCCCTGCGATCGTGAAGTCCCACGGTTGTTAAGTGAATTGGGCCTCCCCGTTTGAATTGGCTTGTCCGACGGTCACAAAAGGGGAATCACAACTGGCATGAGTACACGCCAGTTGCCAACTGTTTTGATCATGGGACCATGGGATGCTGAAGTTGTTCATAAGTGTGAAGAAGGGTCATCAATAGGCCACTTTTTTCAGGGTCGTCGTAACTTTAAAACCATCACTAAAGAAATTACTGTAAAGCCAAGGGCTATAGACGTGGTATTCAGTCGGTCCTGACCAGTTCTGGAGAACCGGTAGCGGAAATTTTGGGTCGTTCGGAGAACCAGCAAATACCGCCTCTGACTGGCCCCACCCCCATCTATTCTCCGCCTCCTGAGTCCCAGCTGATTGGCTGGCTCTTCTTGGGTTGCCCTGCACAGGAGAACGGAGCTGGAAAGCAGGTTAGGGGGGCAGGGAAGGGAAGGGGGATTTTGCAGTATTCTTACCCTGCCACGCCCACCAATCCACGCCCACAGAACCGGCGGTAAAAAGTTTCGAACCCCACCGCTGGAGGGCTACCTGTATGAAATGACACTGCGACCGTCATAAATATGAAGCCAGTGGCCGAGCATCTGAACGTTCATCATGTGACCACAGGGAATGTTACAACAGTCAGTAAGCGGGGGGGAAACGTTCCAAAGTCCAATTTTTTTTTTCCAGTGCCGTTGCAACTTAACCTGTTATAGTCACATATCCCCTTTTTTCCCCCCAGTGCTGGTCACTAAAGAAAACATTTGGATTCTACCTGCTTTTAGCTGGTCAGAGGACTGGTGCAGATGGAAAGGGTTAGGAGGCTGCAAACGTTCTCCTGACATTTGGTTTTCTAAGCGGGGCATTTTCAACGCCAGGTTCCTAGAGAGAGCGTAAATGGACAGAAGGGACACCTGTCTGACTTTTTCACTCGCTCGGCAAGGAATAGCTGGGGGAGACAGTCTTCCAAAAGGCCAGCCAACTGCCCTCGCCGAGGGGGAGCTGAGCAGGAAGAGAAAGGGAGAAACACCGAGAGCATCTGCACTGAAGACAAATTCCTTGTGTGTCCAATCACACTTGGCCAATAAAGAATTCTATTCTATTCTATTCTATTCTATTCTATTCTATTCTATTCTATTCTATTCTATTCTATTCTATTCTATTCTATTCTATTCTGTTCTGTTCTGTTCTATTTCTATTTCTATTTGATTCGATTCTATGCTGTTCTCTTCTCTTCCTTCTCTTCTCTTTCTTCTATTCTGTTCTTCATTCCTCTATCCTATCCTATCCTATTCTATCCTCTTCTAGTCTATTTCTATTTCTATTCTATTCTATGTACACTGAGAGGTTATGCACCAAGACACATTCCTTGTGTGTCCAATCCCACTCGGCCAATAAAGAATTCTATTCTATTCTTCTCTTCCTTCTCTTCTCTTTCTTCTATTCTGTTCTTCATTCCTCTATCCTATCCTATCCTATTCTATCCTCTTCTAGTCTATTTCTATTTCTATTCTATTCTATGTACACTGAGAGCATTTGCACCAAGACAAATTCCTTGTGTGTCCAATCACACTAGGCCAATAAAGAATTCCATTCTATTCTTCCTTGAAGAGAGGCAAAAAAAAAAAAAAAAAAAAAAAAGGAGTTAAATCCCACAGGCCAAAGTGGAGAGAGCGGAGGGCATTTGTACAAAACCTCCTGCTAACTTTCTGGCTTGTGTTTCAGGTCCTTCCCAGAGCCAAAGACCCATCAATTCTGCATCAAGTCCAGACTCAGCCACAAAAGGTCAAGGCAAGAGACCAACTGTTTCCAAGAAAGTCAGAAATGGATTTGGACTGTGCCAGTAGAAACTCTAGGAAGGTTTATCTTAAAAAACAGCTTAGTGGTGGCTTCTGAAATTCCCCTCCCCTTGTCCCCCTCCTCTCCGTTTGCCTGGGTCTCTCATGTTGTCCCTAATAGAGTTTTATTTCACCTGCCTGCCATCCCCTTTCGAGAGCAAAGCAGCTGTGCAAACAGGAGACAGGCCTGCTAAGATGTCCATTAAAATACCTCCATCGCCTTCTTCAGATCAGGGGAGGCCGTGTGGACCATACTTCCAACCCTTATTCCAAGATGTTTAATTTAATTTAGATTAACAGGGTCGGAAGGGACCTTGTAGGTCATCTAGTCCAACCCCCTGCCCAAGCAGTTTAAAGACAGAAGCAAGCCCTGTCACTAAAACCCTAAATCTCTCAAGATGAAATAGATTTCCGGTGACTTGATGGACACATCTAGATCATGTTTTCAGCAGCTTTTATGCAAGCCGTTGCCCCGCCTTGTTGGGAAAGTTTATTTTAGCTTCGTAGCTTAATCTTCAAAGAGGCATTTCCGAGCGGTGCTGCATCCAGGTTTAACCAGCTTTAGATCTGGTTGGGGTGTTTTTTTTTTGAAGCTGGATTGAGTCTCTTTGCTGGGTTTCCTGCACTGTAAAGGCAATTACAAGGATCGTGTGCCTCTGAGTGCCTGAAAACATTCTTTTGTTAACTTATTGCAATTATATTTGCCTACAGAAGTTGTGGATGCTCCAATACTGGAAAATTTTAAGAAGAGATTGGACAACTATTTGGTATAGGGCAGGTTTTCCTGCCTAGGCAGGGGGTTGGACTAGAAGACCTCCAAGGTCCTTTCCAACTCTGCTATTCTATTCTATTCTGTTCCGTTCCGTTCCATTCCAAATTTATTCTATTCTACATTTATTCTATTCTATTCCTAAGTTATTCTATTCTATTCTTCATTTATTCTATTCTATTCCATTCCATTCCTAATTTTATTCTATTCTTCATTTATTCTATTCTATTCCTAGTTTATTCTATTCTATTCTGTATTCTTTTCTGTGTTCTGTTCTATTCTATTCTTATTCCTATTCCTATTCTATTCTGTTATCTTGTCTTTTCTTCTCTTCTCTTTCTCCTATTCTATTCTATTTTACTCTACTCTATTCTTATTCCTATTCCTATTCTATTCTGTTATCTTGTCTTTTCTTCTCTTCTCTTTCTCCTATTCTATTCTATTTTACTCTACTCTATTCTTATTCCTATTCCTATTCTATTCTATTCTACTGTATTTTATTCTATTTTACCCATTTGCCTGAAATAGTATTTTCTACTCTCCTAATGAATGTTGGAGAATCAGGGAGACAGAGAGCAGGAGTGGAAAAGAGATTTGAAGCAACAGATGAAGTCAAAGTGCTGGTTTAGTTCAGAGGCTACAAGAATGAGAAAATAGAAAAGAAAAATCTGTCATGTGAATCTCCATTTAATTTCAGGCTGAGTTTTCCAGTGTTGGGGAAGTTAAACTGATCTATGTATACAATATAAACATCACAGCAAAGTAATATATGATATGATAGATAGATAGATAGATGCCTGTGCCCAAAAGACTGAGTTGAGTAACGTTTCTTTCTAAGCCATGGGTGGCTGGGTTGAAAAAGCACAAAAACAAGTCAAGTATTTGTGTGTGTTTGCAATCAACCTGTTGGGTAAGAATTGACACAACTTTCTAAAGTACATAGAAAGACTCACTGGATAGCTTTGTAATGTTTGCAGCATCCTACAAACTCATTACTTGATTCTCATCAGCAAAGATTTATGGGCTTCGATATAGAAGCAGTTCCTAGAAAATTTCCCCACTGAACACACCCTCCTGCCAACTTCCCAAAATCAGTTCATCATGTTTTAAATTGAGGATTGCCTGTACCCTAAAATATCAAATTCTCCTCCCACGTTCTGTAGTTGAAAGGTCTAAACATCCTTATAGAAGGATCTTGTCTTTCAGTTATTCCTTTTCTTAAACCTAGCTGTTTTTGTTTTTTAAAAAAACACGAGCCTTTTTGTTCCTTTTATTGATTCCTCTGTGAAAGTCCTCTCTAAATTCTTCTGATAACTTTCTTCAAGCGTGCTTTGGTTGCTGTGTCTGCTGAGTAATTCATTTTATAGCTTACCACCCCTTGTAAGTTTAAGATAAATTCCCAACTGGGAGATAAAGAAAGAAAGAGAGAGAGAGAAAGAGAGAGTGAAAAAAGAAAGAAAGAAAGAAAGAAAGAGACAGAGACAGAAAGACAGAGAGAGAGAGAGAGAAAGAGAGAGAGAGAAAGAGAGAAAGAGAGAGGGTGAAAGAAGAAAGAAAGAAAGAAAGAAAGAGAGACAGAGACAGACAGAAAGACAGAGAGAGAAAGAGAGAAAGAAAGAGAGTGAAAGAAAGAAAGAGAGACAGAGACAGAAAGACACAGAGAGGGGTGGGGGAAGAAAGAGAGAGGGTGAAAGAAAGAGAGAAAGAAGGAAGGAAGGAAGGATTTGAGGCTTGAGTTGGGTAGATCCCAACAGGCATGGTAACTAAAACTGATTTTTAGGGACGGTTTAATCATCTTTCTCACCTCATTCCCTGCCAGTAAAGTTTGACAATTCAAGAGGCCCCAAATCTTGCTTTCTTGCTCTGCAGGAAACGATCTTGAAAGCACAACCTTCAGGAAGTGAATGGGACTGACTTGCATCTCCTTAAGAGCCATGATAGCTTTCCATGACAACCTGCCTCCTGAAGCAACGGATGGCCGAGAGGGTACCAAAATTTGCCAGCAGCACTGGAGAAAAAGAAAAAACAATATGTCCAGATAAATGAATGTGATCAAGCCAGGATGAAGCATTTTTTGCACAGTGTCTTTGCCCCTTTTCAATATTCCAATCTTTCCTGCAATTTGCACCAAGTTCTTCCTTTCTGCAACTGCTTTCTGCTGTCTTTTACTATGTTTTTAGCTAAAGGAGGGGAGGAGAAAACAAAGTCTTTTCTTTCCACTTTTTTTAAACCTTCTAGGTTTCCCCAAGCATCGCTGCATCCCAACCATGAGGACAAGGAGTTTTACAAAAACAAAAGGAAAGTGAATTCTGTTTAAAACCGTCTTCCTGGCACACTTGGGAATCTGTTGGATTTTTGAAACAGGGGAGGGGACAGATAGGGAAGGGCGGGGAGGGAGGGGAGGGAAGGAGATAAAAGAAGAAGGAAAGGAGGAAGAGGAAAGGAAAGGAAAGGAAGAAAGGAAGAAAGGAAAGGAAGAAGAAAGAGAGGAGGAAAGGAGGAGGAGGAAAGGAAAGGAAGAAAGAAAAGGAAGAAAAGAAAGAGGAGGAAAGGAAAGGAAGAAAAGAGAGGAGGAAAGGAAAGGAAGAAAAGAGAGGAAGAAAGGAAGAAAAGAGAGGAGGAAAGGAAAGGAAAGAAAGAAAAGGAAGAAAAGAAAGAGGAGGAAAGGAAAGGAAGAAAAGAGGAGGAAAGGAAAGGAAGAAAAGAGAGAGGAAGAAAGGAAGAAAAGAGGAGGAAAGGAAAGGAAGAAAGAAAAGGAAGAAAAGAAAGAGGAGGAAAGGAAAGGAAGAAAAGAAAAGAAAGGAGGAAAAGGAAAGGAAGAAAAAGAGAGGAGGAAAGGAAAGGAAGAAAAGAGAGAGGAGGAAAGGAAAGGAAGAAGAAAGGAAAGGAAGAAAAGAGAGAGAGAGGAGGAAATGAATGGAAGAAAGGAAAGGAAAGACCATTTTCTCTTTGTATGAATTGCCTCTCTAAATTTGCTTCTTTCTCAAAAAGTAGGAAGGAATGGGAGAAATGGGAGTGGGTGGGCAGGCCTAGGAGTTATGTTCTTACATTCTTTAAAAATAAACTTTCTTTTAAGATCTAAAGGGAGAAACAGGCCTCCCTCTCTGCTGCTGGTTTGAAACACGCAAAATGTTGCTTTGAAAAAGAAAAATGGAATAAAGAAAAGATAAGGAAGTTAAGAGAGAGCATGAACTAGGGTGAGAAAATCAAAAGCGCCTCTCTTCCTGCCTCATTTCAGACAAGGGGAACGAGTTGGTCAGCATTCCTGGGTAATCTTTTCAGCTTTGGCCCTCCCACCCCCCACCCCAAATCTCATTTCTCCCCACACAGGAGCCCTGGGAAGCATTACCAATCTTCCAAGCATCCGGAGAGTGGAGGTCGGAGGTTTTCACAGCCCAAGAAGCCAACGCCACAAATCCCAGACACAGATCTCTGGGCGTGAGGACCAGCTGAAGAGGCCTCTCTGAATTAAAAGAAGAAGAAGAACCAAGGTGGTTAAGAAAGGAGGAGCTTTGGAATCAGTGGTGCTCAGAGGACATCTAGCCTGACCCCCCCCTCCCTTAGCGCAGGATCCGGGCATCCAAAAGTATGGTCCTAGGACCCTTCGATCTCCCTCAAAACCCTCCACAGGGGTTCAGGAATCAAAATTATTTGCCAGCCTAGGTTGAAAAATAATATCCTATTTCCCCAAAAATATGACCTACCTTGAAAGGAAGTCCTAGCTGGATTCCCTCAACACTATCCAACTATTTACAAAGTCTGCACTACTATTACTATGAATCTTCTCATCACTCCTTATTACCCATCCCCTCCCACTTGTGACTGTAGGACTAACTTTGTCGTTTGCATCCTCACGATTTATATCGACTGTTTCCTAGTATGATTCGATTGCTTACTGTATCCTATGACTATATTCTATTTACTATATACCCTATGACTATATAACCCTATGGCTATTATTAAGTATTGTACCTTATGATTCTTGACTCTTGATGAATGTATCTTTTCTTTTATGGACACTGAGAGCATCTGCACTAAGACCAATTCCTTGTGTGTCCAATCACACTTGGCCAATAAAGAATTCTATTCTATTCTATTCTATTCTATTCTATTCTATTCTATTCTATTCTATTCTATTCTATTCTATTCTATTCTATTCTATTCTATTCTATTCTATTCTATTCTATTCTATTCCAACATTCCATTATTTAATTTGTGCAATGTATTTGTGGAACAGGGCTCTGGGACTTATTCTGCCTGCTGGAGAAATTGTGACTATTTTTCTTTTTTCTTTTTCACCTAGCGATAAAAAACCCCATGTTGTTGCCACAATAAGAAAAACACAGCCCATCTTCAGACCTCATGATCACAGCCAGCCAAATAAAAATCCCCTTTTCTCAAAGACCTCAATCTTAATCTCCACTTGGCCGAGAGGTCGAGGCTGCGATAGATAAACCACCATCGTGGGTTTAAAAAAAAAAACATTCAAAGGTCATTCTTGGCTTAAGTTCCAGAGAGAGAGAGAGAGAGGCCCCTTTTCATCTGCTGGGTTTGTTTGTGTGTCTCAAGTGCCCCTGAAGTACAAAATTTTCCTTTGGTGTCCCAGATCTCTTTTCTATCCAAGGTCAGGAGCCCAATTTAGAGTTGGAAATAACTCAAAGGGGGAGAGAGAGAGAAAAAGAGGGAGACGTTCTCTAACTCAACACCTCTTGGCCAAATCTGCAAAAGGGTGTTTAGCCTTCAACTGGGGGTTGCAAAAACGAAAAACAAAAGATTGCTAGAGCTGTGTATTCATTCAGCCCCACAGCAGACGCGTTTCTTCTTAATGGGTTACGAAGCAGAAAAACCTCTCAGATATCTACAAAAACGGCATCGTTTCAGCATTTATAAGTTCCCTAGGAAAGATAGTCCACAGATTTCCGAAGCCTGATTTAGCAATGATACTTAGGAATGTTATTAACAGAGAATGCAGGTTAAGGCAGAACCTCAATTAAGGATGGGTTAGGGTCAGGGCATACTGGAGAAAAATACATACTTGGGTAGGAAAAAATGATAAAGGAACATATAGATTTAAAACCAGAAATATTTCTGTTGGGTATCATACCCGAAAAATATAATAAAGGGACTATGTATCTAATACTACATGTGTTAACAGTAGCTAGAATTGAATTTGCACAACATTGGAAAGGTGTGGAGATCCCTACAGAAGAGAAAATAATAAGAAAAAAATAGTAGAATGTGCAGAAATGGATAGATTAACATTTGAAATTAAAGAGAAGGAAGATAAGGAATATTTTGAAATATGGGATTTGTTTTATTAATGGTTAACTAACAGAAACAGAAGTTAGAATACTTAAAATGATAAAAGAGGATTCATTTTACTACGAGGGCTTATGTTGGTATGTTTATTATTAACATGATTTAGTATTAACAATTAATAAGTCTTACTATTATGTCGAGAAAATACTGTTATTATATGACCACTACTGATGAACATTATCGCTGTTAGGATGATGACCATGGCTCAAATTAACTGTAACCAGACAACACACTGTTTATAATCAGGGGTCTTCAAACTTGACAGCTTTAAGACTTGTGGACTTCAACTCCCAGAATTCCTCCTGCAGTCAGGTTAGCTCAGGAATTCTGGGAGTTGAAGCCCACAAGTCCTAAAGTTGCCAAGTTTGAAGACCCTTGGTTGATATAGATATTGAAGCAGTTGCTCTTTCTTTATATAGCAAAAAATTTTAAAAAACTATTTTTTTTAAAAAGGATAGGAAAGAATGAATACCTGGTTTAAAGACAGCTACCCCAAGGTTTTCTGGTCTTGGGGATGTTCTGTCCAGAAGCGTTGGAGATATGAGCATCACTCTTGGTTGAGATCCTCTCCTCTTTGGCCGCGATCTGAGAAAGCGAACTGGCCTGCTTACAAGGGATGTTAAAGTTCTCACGGCCTTCTTTAACTCTGAAGCTGGCACAGCCAAGAGGTTAGGCCTATGGTGGCTCTTGACTTGTGGCTGGTGCACAAAGAAGTGCTCATACACCTCTGGGAATCCCATGGGGTCGGTGCTCATGTTGGATGGTGGCTCTTCCAAGTCAGTGGATGGAACCAAACCATGGGCAGAGCTGAAGGTTGTCTCTGAAGGACCAGATTTGCTCCGAGTCTCCTCTTCAATCATAGGCTCACCTACATCCTGGAAGAAATATTCGTACATTTCAGGACCTGACATGGCTGGTAGCTCTGATGGATGGCCGTGGCTGGTCTTCCGCGGAGTTCCCCCCTGCAACGGCGGCCTCTCTACTTCGTGGAGATCATCCAAGAAGAAGTAGTCGTACACCTCGGGCCACGTCACGTTGGTTGAAACTTCTTCTGGACAGTCATGGGATTTCAGGTGGTAGGGAACGAGTCTCGGGTTTTCTGGAGTCCTAGTTGGGGACTCTCCTTCAGGTGGGATGGCCAGGCCAAGAGGGAGACAAGGTTCTCCATTATTCTGCCTTTCCATCTTTCCTGACGAAGCGGCAGGCCCTCTGTGGTCAACCTCCAAAGATGCGTCTGGAGACCCATCTTCTTCCAGGGCTTCTGGGCATCCTTTTACCCCGTTGTCCTTGGCTTGGTCTCCCTCTTGAGAGGTCTTAGGGATTAAGTTCCTGCTGTGGTCTTCTGCTCCCTTCTCTGTCTCCAGGACATCCTCTTCTTTCTTCCCAGAAGTCCTTGCCCTACTGCTGACCAACAGTGGTCTTAGCTGGACCGAATGTTCTTGAGAAGAAGGGGAATGTGTTTCCTGGAAGGAGACCCTCAAGGCAACCTGGAGGCACTTGACTTCCTTCTCTGGATCCTCAGCTTCTCCAGAGGTTGGAGAAAGAACGGAAGAAACCCCGAAAGAACTGGGATCTAGAGCTACGTCTCTCAGCTTGGGAAATCCAAGTTTTTCAGAAACGGCGGTGTGGCTCGTTGACCCTGGAGAAGCAGTCAGGGAAGTATGGTCTTGGGGATACTTTACTTTCAAGCCATTTGCTCCCTCTGGACTCTCCGTTGTCGAAGTGAGGGGCAGCACCACCAAAGATTTTTCTCCCGTCTCTGGCCTCGGATGTGGTTCCTGTGAATCTTTCTCTTGGGTGATGTGGGCTTCTGTCTTAGTTTTGGGATCCATGAGCCAACCTAGAATAGAATAGAATAAAACAACAGAGTTGGAAGGGACCTTGGAGGTCTTCTAGTCCAACCCCCTGCCTAGGCAGGAAACCCTACACCACTTCAGACAAATAGTTATCCAATCTCTTTTTTAAAACATCCAGTGTTGCAGCATTCACAACTTCTGGAGGCAGGTTGTTCCACTGACTAATTGTTCTAACTGTCAGGGAATTTCTCCTTAGTTCTAAGGTGCTTCTCTCCTTGGTTAGTTTCTACCCATTTCTTCTTGTCCTGCCCTCAGGTGCTTTGGAGAATAGCTTGACTCCCTCTTCTTTGGGGCAGCCCCTGAGATATTAGAAGACTGCTATCATGTCTCCCCTAGTCCTTCTTTTCATTAGACATACTCAGTTCCTGCAACTTTACTTCCTATGATTTAGCCTCCAGTCCCCTAATCCTCTTTGTGGCTCTTCTCTGCACTCTTTCCAGAGTCTCAACATCTTTTTTTACATCGTGGTGACCAAAACTGGATGCAGCATTCCAAGTGTGGTCTTACCAAGGCATTATAAAGTGGTATCAACACTTCACGTGATCTTGATTGTATCCCTTTGTTTATGCAGCCTAGAACTGGGTTGGCTTTTTTGGCTGCTGCAGCACACGGCTGGCTCCTATTGATGTGATTTGTCCACTAGGACCCCAAGATCCCTCTCACAATTACTATTGAGCAAGGTAGCACCTATATTGTCCCTGTGCATTTGGTTTTTCTTGCCTGAATGTAGAACCTTACTTTTTTCACCCTTGAATTTCGTTTCGTTAGATAGCGCCCAAGGTTCAAGTCTGTCAAGATCCTTCTGTATCTGATGTTACCTAACTTACCTATTGTTCCTGCGCTGTCTTCGTTGGCAACAGGGAGAGGGATAGAGCTGGTGGCCGGCCTTGGCAGATGAGGGTTCAAAGGGAGGCTGGAGAGCGGGCTTGGGAAGGCCTGGGAAGGCCGGAAGGCTTGCTGACTTCTGCAGAGAAACCTACTGACGGAGCCTAAATCGCTTTCATCTTCACTGCCAGAGAAAGCATCTTCCGCAAGCAGGTGCCCACCTGGGACATCGCAGGGGAGACGGCTAGCTTTGGGGTGGGCTGCTGAGCCCTCCTTGCCTTCGGCCTCCCCTTCCTCGAGATCACCCAGGAGCTGGTCTTCAGCAGTGGCCAAAGCTGGGGGGATCAAACGGCACTCTTCGGAGACGAAATAAAATTCAGCCCAATCGCGGTCGTTCAGCTGGATGCTGTATTCAAAATTTTCCATCTAGAGAGACAAATGTTTGGTGGAGTTTGGAGGGGAAGAGGGAAAGGACGGGGTGGAGAGTGAGAACAGAAAAGGAAGGTCCTTTTGGTAGCGGAAGATCTTAATACGTGTTTATGTATATAGGGCTACCCGTCATAAAAACATAACTCTGGAGGGCAGACAATCTATCTATCTATCTATCTATCTATCTATCTATCTATCTATCTATCTATCTATCTATCTATCTATCTATCTCTGTATCTGTATCTATATCTATCTCTGTATCTATCTCTGTATCTCTGTATCTCTGTATCTATCTCTCTATCTATCTATCTCTGTATCTATCTATCTATCTGTATCTATCTATATCTCTGTATCTATCTATCTCTGTATCTCTGTATCTATCTATCTATCTATCTATCTATCTATTCTTCTATCTCTCTCTCTCTCTCTCTCTATCTATCTATCTATCTATCTATCTGTATCTATCTCTATATCTATATCTATCTCTGTATCTCTGTATCTCTGTATCTCTGTATCTCTGTATCTCTGTATCTATCTATCTATCTATCTATCTATCTATCTATCTATCTATGTATTTGTATCTATATCTATATCTATATCTATATCTATCTATCTATCTATCTATCTATCTATCTATCTCTATCTATCTATCTATCTATCTATCTATCTATCTATCTATCTATCTATTGATCTGTCTATCTATCTATCTATCTATCTATCTATCTATCTATCTATCTATCTATCTATCTATCTATCTATCTATCTATCTATCATCATCTAAAAAGCGAAATACCACTCACGCATCATCACAAAATCTCCAGAACTGTAAAGCCTACAAACTTGAAATTTGGTACATATGTTCCTCTTAGCTCATAGATGCTCACCAAGAGAGGATTTTTCAAAATGACCCTCAGAGCATTTGTATTTCCTATATTATTATTATTAAAACGCTCTGATGCTCAGGAGTCTTATGCCCCCTCTCCACCTGAAAAAAAAAGAAATCTCTTCCAAATGCAAAACTACAAGCAGAGGAGAGGAGTTTCAGTTTCAGTTTCAGGGCACCAAGCAGCTTTAGTACAGAACAGTTGAGCTAAGCCACGCCTAGGCTCCTCGCTGTCTCCTTCTTGCTCGCCCTGCAAATACTGTTTCAGTTTTCAAACAGCCCTCAACTCTCGGGCTTAGTTTTTGGAGAGGAAAATAAACGGGGGAGGGGGGGAATGTGCCTCTGCCTACCAGCATCCATTGGTATTATTCTGGCTAGTGTCCTGTCATTCCCCTCAATAGGTGAATCAAGGAGAAAAGCAACTTAGAACTTAGGAGAAATTCCCTGACAGTGAGAGCAATCAACTGGTGGAACAAAAGTTGTGTGTGCTTCCATCACTGGAGGCTTTTAAGAAGAGACCGGACAGCCATTTGTCTACAATAATGTAGGGCCTCCTGTTTGAGCAGAGCGGGGGGTTGGACTAGAAGACCTCCAAGGTCCCTTCCAACTCTGTTATTCTGTTCTGACCTTCCAGGCTGATTCAAAAGTCCTTGGGGTGTCCCAATCCAACAGGGCTGTTTTAACGCTATTGTTCCTTCAGCGTCTGAAGAAGTTTTGTTTGTATCTTCCCACAGCAAATAAAGGTGCCAAGGGGGGAAAAAAACCACCTTAGAGAGGGAAAGATTTTGTAGATCCTACCTTGCAAACAGCTTATGCCAGGGATGGGGCCATGCTGGGAAGTGCCCATGAAGTCTCTCCCAGGGAGGCATGATGCAGTGCCCGGTGCCCTTCAGACTGGGAACAGGGGTAACGCCTGCCCGGAAGAGGCCAGCTTTGCAGGCCCAAAATAGTTCTCTTTCTCTCTCTCTCTCTCTGACCAGTCACGTGAAACTCTGCAAAGGCGAAAAAGGCCGATCTAAAATAGCAAGTAAGATGCTCCGATGCGGTCATGCCACTCCTCCCAGCTTACCAGGAAGACGGTTTCTTTTTCAGAACTTGGCCTCAGCTGGCTAATTTGCTGCCAAGGGGAAAAACAGCATGCGGGTTTGCAGCAGGGTGGTGGTAGTTGATACACAACATGTGTGTGTATGTGTGCTCCTCTGCACCTCTGTAACTGTCTGGTTTGGTTGTGCAACCCAACAGGACAGACACAGACTTCAGAGGAGAATTAGGACTGCAGAAAAACCAGTGGCTACCAACCTGCCTTCCATGGGGAACCTATATACTGCATGAGTCAAAAAGAGGGATGTGAAAATATCTACAGACCCCTCACATCCTGGACATAAACTGTTTCAACTTCTTCCCTCAAAATGACACTATGGAGCCCTGCACACCAGAACAACTAGACACAAGGACATTTTTTTCCTCCATGCCATCACTCTGCTAAACAAATAATTCCCTCAACACTGTCCAACTAGTTACAAAGTCTGCACTACTATTAAACTTCTCATCACTCCTTATCACCCATCCCCTCCCACCTGTGACTGTATGACTGTAACTTTGTCGCTTGTATCCTTACTATTTATATCGTCTGTTTCCTAGTATGATTGGATTGCTTATTGTACCCTATGACTATTATTAAGTGTTGGACCTGATGATTCTTGACTCTTGATGAATGTCTCTTTTCTCTTAGGGACACTGAGAGCATTTGCACCAAGACCAATTCCTTGTATGTCCAATCACACTTGGCCAATAAAGAATTCCATCTATTTGTGTTCTCCTTCTCACACTGTTTCCAAGCTCTGTCTTGGAGAGTTAAAGGGGTGCAGTAGCCTTCCAGACTGGGTGTGGGATGAGGTGCCCTTGAGCGTGGAAGCTGGGATCGAATGTCCAGATGCCAGCTGGAGTGCTCCGTGATAGGAATTAAACAATAATAATAATAATAATAATAATAATAATAATAATAGCCAGGCTCTGGGAGAGAGGGCCACAGTGTGAGATTAAATATTCGCTTTTCAAATATTACTAAATGCTTGTGGAGATTCTCAGTCTTCCAGGCATGGTTGTCCCAAAGGGGCCTTTTATCAAGAGGCAACTGGACTTTCTTGGTTTTCCCTTGAAGATGTTTCGCTTCTCATCCAGGAAGCTTCTTCGGCTCTGTTTTAAAATATTACTTTTTGTCCTACGTAAAGACTTGGCTCCTGGGGACTTAATGGACGGGGGGGTGGGGGGTGGAGTTTTATTGCACAGGGGTGATTTTCAATAGCCTTCCTTCCAGATGTTTTCAGGACTTCCCAGTCTAGCCTCTGGTTTTCCTGGTAGCCTCACATCCCTGCCTTGGTGATGTTCCCTAGTTGGGTCATGAAATGTCTGCAAGAAAACAACCAAGCTCAGAGAGGAAGAGGAAAGAGGAGGAGGACAAAGAAGGAGGAGGAGGAAGAGGAAAAGGAGAAGGAGGAGGACAAAGAAGGACCCCACAGTCCTCCTCTTCCTTCTTCCACTTCTCCTTCTCCTCCACTCTGCAAATCCCAATCCCTTCTGGCACTGATGAAGCTGCCTAGTTGGGTCGTGAAACGTCTGCAAGAAAACAATCAAGCTCAGAGAGCCCTAAGGACCTCAAAGTCGTCATTCTCCTCCTCTTCCTCTTCTCCTCCTCCTCCTCCTCTTCCCTGCAAATCCCAATCCCTTCTGGCACTGATGAGGTTACCTAGTTGGGTCATGAAACGTCTTCAAGACAACCACCAAGCTGAAAGAGCACCAAGGACCCCACAGGTCAACCCTGAGTTACAAATTTCTCCTCTCTCCTTCACAAGATGCCAAGATGCCCAATGTCCTTTGTTCCTCTAATCCGCTTCCTTCCCCCTCCCCCTCCTTCTTATGGAAAGCTGAGCCAGAAAGGCTGAGTCAGACAACCCACAAATCTGGGACACCAGAGGCAGACAAAAGACAAATCTCCCAGACAGGCTGATGCAGAAGTTAAAAGTGGGAACAGCTATTAATTTGGTTGCAAGTAAAAGCCGCAAGGCTTCGTATCACACAGGATTTCAACACCCTCTATTTAGGTCCCGTTAATATCTCAAAACTGGGTTGGTGACAAATATTTATTTTTTCAGGTCTGAGGTTCCTGGGCTGACCTGGTATGTTTATCTGAGAGCGGTTTTATGCCTTGTGGAAATGAACGGCTGGAAAGAAAACAGAATAAACCAAATGTGGATACTTTTCCTATGTAGAACAAAGGTGAGGCAATGAGGGAGCCGCAGTGTTGATGGCAGAGGAGCTGGTCCTGGCTGAAAAACGAGGAGGGAGTTTTGAACCAAGATCTGAAAGGGATCCTTAGAGGTCATCCAGATCAACCCCTTGCTCAGGACAGAAATTTTATCTGATTCTCACCAGCCTCCTTTTAAACATAACAGCATGCCAAGGTCACCTAAGTCATCTTTTACACAAAATATTTGCTTTTCCACTTCTTCATTCTCATCTTACCCAAATGATGCATTTTCAAATATTTAGTACTTCAGATTATCTCCTCGTAATCTTTCCCCCTTTGTTTAGATTTGGCCATCCAAGTTGCAATCTGGAGAGAAACAAACGTTTTCATTTTTTTTTACAGCCATTGGGTATTCTTTGCAAAGGGACTGGCTCTGTCCATTTGTCTTGAGCTAAAAGTACATCACCCCCAAAAGTGTGCATCTTATTTAAGAGCTGCGAATGAAGTGACTTTTCTAATCTTGGAAATATTTCTGGGGCTCTGGCTCCTTTTGAAACAAAACCATCTTTTTCAAGAAAATCCATGCATTTGGAAAGCTGTGACATGATTGACTGACTGACCGATTGATCGATTTTTAAATATAGCACAATGTCAAACTTGATCAAGACAGGAGAAATAACAATTTTGGCTGAGGTCTGCCACCTGCTGGCCAAAAAGCAGAAAAGCAACAATCCCCATTGCCACTGATTTGAAACTACTGAAAAAAAACGAAAAAGGACAGAAACTTTACAGTGGAAAGTGCTTGGTTTTTTTCTAACATTTTCCTCTTTTCTCTCTCTTTCTTTTCCTTCCTTTTTGACAGAGTGCTGTGATCTCAAAAGTTTGCACACTATTTTGACCTAGGAAAGATATTGTTATAATATGGGATTTATCACCTCCCTTAACAGAATAACAGAGTTGGAAGGGACCTTGGAGGTCTTCTAGTCCAACCCCTTGCTCAGGCAGGAAACCCTACACCACTTCAGACAAATGGTTATCCAATCTCTTCTTTAAAATGTCCAGTGTTGGAGCATTTACAACTTCTGGAATCAAGTTGTTCCTCTGATTCATTGTTCTAACTGTCAGGAAATTCCTCCGTAGTTCTAAGTTGCTTCTCTCCTTGGTTAGTTTCCACCCGTTGCTTCTTGTCCTGCCCTCAGGTGCTTTGGAGAATGTCTTGACTCCCTCTTCTTTGGGGCAGCCCCTGAGATATTGGAACACTGCTATCATATCACCTCCCTTCCCAGTCCTTCTTTTCATTAAATTAGAGTCTAGTTACTAGACATACCCAATTCCAGCAATTGTTCTGTATGTTTTAGCCTCCAGTCCCCTAATCCTCTTTGTTGCTCTTCTCTGCACTCTTTCTAGAGTCTCCACATCTTTTTTATGTCGTGGCAACCAAAACTGGATGCAGTACTTCAAGTGTGGCCTTACCAAGGCATTATAATGTACAAGCCTCTGTTTTCTTTGAACAATGATTCTTTCTATCACTAGATGTCACTCAAGGACAGAGAACCTGACTGAAGTAAAATTCAGGATAATCCATTAAGGGCAAATGTTATTATTCTCTGGGCTAAAAGCCATTTGACCTCTCCCACAAGATCAGGTGTTAGAGGCAAAGCTTTTCAGCAAACTGGTTCTTCTCGATCCAAAATGAGCAGAAGGTCTCTGGAATTAGCAACCAAGTCCGTCTCTTATCATCTCTCCTCACACAGGGAGCCCTGAGATCTCTTTTCCATTTGGAGTTGGAAGAAGAGAGAGATGGACAGTTAGGGAATGAGATAGATAGATAGATAGATAGATAGATAGATAGATAGATAGATAGATAGATAGATAGATAGATAGATAGATAGATAGATAAATGATAGACAGACAGACAGGGGGAGAGAGAGAGAGAGATGATAGACAGACAGACAGACGAAGAGAGAGAATGTTAGATAGACAGATAGACAATAGATGATAGGTAGGTAGATAGATAGATAGGAAATAGGGAGAGAGAGATAATGATAGACAGAGAGTAGATGATGGAAAATGATAGATAGCTACATGATAGAAGATAGACAGACAGACAGGCATACAGATAGGCAGGCAGGCAGGGAGAGAGAGGGAGGGAGATAATGATAGACAGACAATAAGATAGATAGATAGATAGATAGATAGATAGATAGATATATGATGATGAGATAGGCGCGCCCCCGAGATAGATAGATAGATAGATAGATAGATAGATAGATAGATAGATAGATAGATAGATAGATAGATAGATAGATAAAGATAGAAGACAGATAGATTGGACAGACAGACAGACGAGAGGCAGACATTCTTCTTGCATCTTCCTCCTGCAAACAGCTGAGCTTTTAGTTGAAGAACACAGAATAACAGGGACGGGAGGGACCTTTGGAGGTCTTCTAGTCCACCCCCCACCCCCCCCCCGCTCAAGCAGGAGATCCCAGGCCGCTCCAGACAAATAACTGTCCAGCCTCTTCTTGGAAGCCTCCAGGGGCGATGGAAAATTGTGCTGGCAGCAGACCAACATCCCCTGCCTGGTTCCACCGGGAGCAAAACGTCAAAGCCAGGCTTGAGGTCTGTGGCTTTCAATTTGTCTTCCTCCCACGCGCCCCCACTCTTCCCTCTCTTCTCCCTCCCTTCCTCCCACCCACCCAAGTGGCCTTCTGGGCCTCAGAGGGACTAGTGCTGGTTTTTTTTCCCCTCTTTCGCCCACCCCGGCTTCTAAGAGCGACGGAGGAAGGAGAGAAGGAAGAGAGGGCTGCTCACCATCACCCCCACATATTGCACTCCTGTGGGCAGGAGGAGGGAGGGAGGGTCTGGCTTCCCCACTCAATCTGGACTGAATTAGAGCAGCCATTTGCAAAGGAGGAGCAGACACACAGAGACAGGCAGGCAGGGACAACCCTGGAAAAGCTGGTTGGCACAAGGGCATGTCAAAATTGTGTTAGCTGCCACAAGGGAGCTTTGGTGCCTGCAACACCAACTCCCAGAGCCCGCCTCGACCCCTTGTTGTACTGCACCCAGTTTTGGTCACCGCGCTATAACAAAAGAGGTTGAGAATCTGGAAAGAGTGCAGAGAAGAGCAAGCAGGATGATGAGGGGACTGGAGGCTGAAACGTACGATGGACAGTTGCAGGAACTGGGCCTGGCTAGTCTAGTGAAGAGAAGGACCAGGGGAGACAGGAGAGCAGTCTTCCAATATTTGAGGGGCTGCCCCAGACAGGAGGAAGGGATCAAGCTATTCTCCAAAGCACCGAAGGCCAGACAAGGAATAATGGATGGAAACGGGTCAAGGAGAGATTTAATCTGAAAATAAGGAGGAATTTTCTGACAGGGAGAGCAATCAACCAGCTCGTATCCAGAAGTTGTGGGAGCTTCATCCCTGGAGGCTTCCAAGAAGAGATTGGACTGCCCTTTGTCAAAAATGGTGTAGGGTCTCCTGCTTGTGTGGGGGGTTGGACTAGATGACCTATTAGGTCCCTTCCAACTCTGATTATCTGTTATCTGTCATCTGTTGCTGTGTCCCCATGATCACGTGATCAAAATTCGGACGCTTGGCAACTGGCATATACTTATGACGGTTGCAGTGTCCAAAGGGGGTCATGTGATCCCCTTTGGCGAGCTTCGGACAAACCGAGTCAATGGGAGAAGCCAGATTCACTTAACAATCGTGTTGACTAACTTAATATCTGCCATGATTCCCTGTAACTCCATTAAATAAGAGGAAGGGGAAGGCGGGGGAGGGAGGGAGAGAAGAAAGAAAGAAAGAAAGAAAGAAAGAAAGAAAGAAAGAAAGAAAGAAAGAAAGAAGAAAGAAAGAAAGAAAGAAAGAAAGAAAGAAAGAAAGAAAGAAAGAAAGAGGGAGGAAAGGAGGGAAGGAAGGAACATAAGAAAGAGAGAGAGAGGAAGAAAAGAAGATGAGAAAGAAAGAAAGAAAAAAGCATAAGAAAGAAAGAGAGGCAGAAAAGAAGATGAGAAATAAATAAATAAAAGAACATAAGAAAGAAAAAGAGAGAGGAAGAAAAGATGAGAAAGAAAGAAAAGAACAAGAAAGAAAAAGAGAGAGGGAAAGAAAAGAAGATGAGAAAGAAAGAAAAGGAAGGAAGGAGGAAGAAAGGGAGAGAGAGAGAGAGACAGAAAGAAAAAGAAAGACAGAAAAAATATATAGGAAAGAAGGAAGGAGGAAGGTAGGGAGACAGAGAGAAAGAAAGAAAAAGAAAAGAACATAAGAAAAAAAAGAGAGAGAAAGAAAAGAAGATGAAAAAGGAAGGGAAGGAAGGAAAGAGACAAAGAAAGAAAGAAAGAAAGAAAGAAAAAAGAAAGAAAGAAAGAAAGAAAGAAAGATGGAGGGAGGAAAGGAGGGAAGGAAGGAACATAAGAAAGAGAGAGAGAGGAAGAAAAGAAGATGAGAAAGAAAGAAAAAGCATAAGAAAGAAAGAGAGAGAAGAAAAGAAGATGAAAAAGGAAGGGAAGGAAGGAAAGAGACAGAGAAAGAAAGAAAGAAAGAAAGAAAGAAAGAAAGAAAGAAAGAAAGAAGAAAGAAAGAAAGAAAGAAAGAAAGAAAGAATACAAGAGTCCTTATGCTCTGTATCTCATCACTTTTATGGAGAGAGAGTTCAGCTAGCACCTTCGTCCCTTCCCCCCCATTAAGTCCAGCAGGGGATCCCCAAAATCTGTCAGTGGCCCCCGAAGAGCAGAGCCGCCAGGAACCCCTCGTGGCCAAAGGTTCAAGCCTGGTTCTGGGAGAGGCTTTCCCCTCCTTTCTCTCTTTTCCACCCCACCTCTTGGGAGCCCCACGGCAAGGGCTTGGCCCTTCTCTCTCTCTCCCCCCCCTCCGCCCACCATGTTGGCATCTTAACAAGGCCTGGAACCGAAGCGAAGAAGGCGGGGGGGGGGGGAGGAGAAGGAAGAAAGGCCAGTGGCCGTGAAAGAAGGCGAAAGAGCCCCCCATCCAAAGATAATTAAAGGGTCATTCAGGACTTCCCAATTACTGTAGCAAGTGGGTGGCTAATGTGAGATAATGATGTCAGGTGAGAACTAATGAGGAGGATTAATGCAATCCCGCTGCCCCCCAACCCCAGAAAACAGCCGCCTTCTGCTCCCCCAACTCTTTATAAGCCCACTCCTCATCTCTCACGGCTTCTTCTTCTTCTTCTTCTTCTTCTTCTTCTTCTTCTTCTTCTTCTTCTTCTTCTTCTTCTTCTTCTTCTTCTTCTTCTTCTTCTTCTTCTTCTTCTTCTTCTTCTTCTTCTTCTTCTTCTTCCTCTTCCTCTTCCTCTTCCTCTTCCTCTTCCTCTTCTTCTTCTTCTTCTTCTTCTTCTTCTTCTTCTTCTTCCCGGCTCGACAAAAGGGGCAAAGTTTCTAAGGATGCGCTTGGCGAAAGCAGAGGAGGAGGAAGGAAGGAAGGCCCAAGAAGAGTTCAGAAGGCTCCTTTGATAAGGGGAACTCTTTCAGCGCAAAGCCCACCCCCCCCACCCCACCTCCCATTCCCCGAGGTTCCCCACTTCATGAATCGCTTCTTGCAGGGATGTCAACAAGCCATTGTTCCCCCGTGACCCTCCTCTCCACTGGACCAAGTGGTGCTTCTTAATTGAACATAATCCCCTGCACTTTAAAAAAAAACACACAAAAAAACACACCCCTCTAATTTTAAACCCCCTCCCCCTTTTCTATGTTGAGGGCCTGCTCCAGAGGAGACATGGAAGCACACTCAACCAGCTGGGAAAAGCATGTTGAGTTGGTGGTAATCTCAGTGTGCTGCGGCTTTTCCTTCTGGTTTTAAAAAAAAAGGGGGGGGGGGAAAGAAAAGAAAAGTTTATTTGGGAAGATAGCCTGGTTTGTTCATGGAAAGGTTTTTAGCTTAAAGCTGCCTAAACTCGGGGAAAGGGGTTACGTTGACCACTGGTTTAAGGATAAACTATTCTTCTTCTTATCGTTCCTGGATAAACTGGGCGGGTCTCATTTTTATGAGGAGGAGGAGGAGGAGGAAGGGGAAGAAGAAGAGAAAGTGGAAGGAGGAGGAGGAGGAGAGGAGGAGGAGGAGAGGAGTGGGGAGGAGGAAGTGGAAGAAGGAGGAGGAGGAGGAAGAAGGAAAGAAGAAGAAGGAAAAGGAGAAGGAGAAGGAGAAAAAGGAGAAGGAGGAGGAGGAGAAGGAGAAGGAGAAGAAGGAGAAGGAGAAGAAGAAGAAGGAGAAGGAGAAGGAGAAGAAGAAGCAGCTTTTTTTTTGCTTCTTGAGAAAATGAAGGTGCTTCATTTTCTGTCTTCTGGGATATTTCCATCAAGAAAAGGTGCTTTCACCTACCTTCCCCCCTCACCACCCAAACCATGCCAAAGCTTTGCAAGGTTCAGGGTTTATTTATTTATTTGTGGTGTGTTGAAGTTTCTGGCTAAAAGCTGCCCATGCAGGGGTCTCCGGATCAATATGAGTTTGGGCAGAGGAGGGGGGGTGGACGACAACCTCCACCTCGGCTCTCTCTCTCTCTCTCTCTCTCTCTCTCTCTCTCCAAAGCCGCCTGCCTTGGCATCTCTCTGGCCCAGGTGCTCCGAGAGTTAAACGCTTCTTTTGTCTTAAGAGCTCAGGGGGGAGGAAGGAGACTAAAACCCGCTCTAACCGAGATTAAAGTGGGGCCATAAATGGAAAAAAGCCACGGGGGGGGGTCCTTTAAGTGCTCCAAAATAAGGGGGAGGGGTGGGGATGCAGGAGTGGGGGCATGGAGAAAAGTCAGGCATACTAAGATTTCCGTTGAAAAGTTTGAAAGAGTGAAGGTTGTAGCTGTGACGTTGGGGAGGCCGGTGTTGGGGGCCATGGGGAACTAGGGGAGGTGGGGTAGAAACATGATTTTGGGGGTTCTTCCATAAATTACAAGTAGTCCTTGACTTATGTCCACCATTGAGACCAGAATTTCCATCGTTAAGCAAGCTGCTTGTTTGTTAAGAGAATGAGGGTTGGTTTTATAAACCTTTTGGCCAGGCTGGTTAAGTTGGAAGCTGACTGGGACAGTCACATGACCTCAGAAGGCTGCAACTGACTGTCGATATATGCTGGTTCAGTTCAAAAATGAAGAGCGGGATCCACATTAGAGAGCCGTGGTGGCGCAGTGGTTGGAATGTGGTACTGCAGGCTAACTGCCCACTGAGTTCGATCCTGACCGTCTCAGCCTTCCGTCCTTCTGAAGCCGGTAAAATGAAGAATCCAGATTGTTGGGGGCAATATGCTGACATTTGTAAACTTAGAGAGGGCTGTAAAGCAGTATATAAGCAGTATATAAGTCTAAGTGCTATCTAAGCCCGTTGTGTGAAGGCTACCAATATTTCTTAGGGGGCAATTATGTTGGTTAACATAATTTAACATAATTCTAACATAATTTTTTGATTGCTTATGGTACCCTACGACTATTATTAAGTGTTGTACCTAATGATTCTTGGTTCTTGATGAATGTATCTTTTATGTACACTGAGAGCATTTGCACCAAAGACAAATTCCTTGTGTGTCTAATCACACTTGGCCAATAAAGAATTCTATTCTATTCTATTCTATTCTATTCTATTCTATTCCATTCCATTCCATTCCATTCCATTCTATTCTTTCTATTCTATTCTGCATTCTATTCCTATTCCTATTCCTATTCCTATTCCTATTCCTATTCCTATTCTATTCTATTCTATTCTATTCTATTCTATTCTATTCTATTCTATTCTATTCTATTTACACTGAGAGCACCAAGGCAAATTCCTTGTGTGTTCAATCACACTTGGCCAATGAAGAATTCTATTCTATTCTATTAATCTACTAGTTACCTTGAAAAATACTCTGGGGAATTCATAGAACGCAGTAAGTCAAAAAAAGTTTCAGCTGTTTTGGGGTGAACACGCTGTTGGAACCCAGCCAACATGAAACCTGGTTAAAACAAACATGGCTTCATGCAGTTTAAGCATTCGGCCCCTAATGAGGGACCACGGACCACACTTAAACACTCAACAATAAGCCTGATTTGAATCAGACATGGGCGAAATTACTGTGGCTTGCCTAACAGCTGCATACCCTAATCCTAGTTAATGAAAACAAGACATTGCATATTGTGTGAATCAGAGGTGCCTGATTCATTGATTGGGCAACTTTGGCACAGCCAGCCCTAGTTCCTGGAAACTTTTCGATGCGGGCTGTCAACCTGTCTTCAAATTTAGATCTCAACATGCAATGAATGAAGCCACGTCCCCATTTCCCACCTCATCTAGGAGCCAGTGTCCATTCAGACAAACTCCCAGCTATAAATCTTGAGGTGCCCCCATTCTATACCCATGCACCTCCCAACCCATCAGGCCTTCCAGTAGCTTTGCAAATACACTGGAAGTCTTTTGCTTTTTGGAATAATGCTAGGAAGATTAGAGGCTGGGAGTTGAGGACGTGTTAATTGGCACTTCAGTTAATCATCCAGACTGAAGGCGGCTCATTCATTTCCAAGGCTGCCATGTGCCCACGGATTCTCTCTGAGCTTATAGGCGCTTGGAAGCAGGCACACCCCGAATCCATTTATCAGAGTAATTGATGGATAAATTGCTTTGAGCAATCGACAGCTTTAAGGCTTGTGGACTTCAACTCCCAGAATCCTTCCTCCAGTCATGTTAGTCCAGGGATTCTGGGAGTTTGAAGTTCACAAGTCTTCAAAGTTGCCAAGTTTGAAGTCCCTTGGTTTAAGGCAACCAGGATTTTTGTAAACAAAGAGAGTCATTTGGGGTTGATCGATCCGACATCTGTGATGTTGTGGTTTTCTTTTTGGTGTCCTTCTGAAATCTGTTTTTTTTTTAAAGGGTCTCCTGGCAATTTTGGAGATGCTGGAAACCACAATGGTGGGATTCAAATTTTTTTACTACCAGTTCTGTGGATGTGGCTTAGTGGGCGTGGCGTGGCTTGGTGGGTGTGGCTTGTTGGGCATGGCAGGGGAAGGATACTGCAAAATCCCTCTTCCCTCCCCACCCCACTAACCTGCTTTCCAGCTCCGTTCTCCTGTGCAGAGCAACCAAAGAAGGCCCAGCCGATCAACTGGGACTCAATGGGAGGCAGAGAATAGATGGGGGCCAGTCAGAGGTGGTTGGGGCAGGTTTTGATGTCAAGAGGGCTGAAAATGCCAGAGGTGTCTGGGAGTCTGAAGCTCTCCGTTTTCATGGCAGGATAGGCCCAAGAAAGGCCCGTTAGTTTAAATTTCCCAACCAAAAACAAGTATTGAAAAATTTTCCTCCTCCATTTGCGACTGCCATGATGAGGTTCAGTGTCCATTAATTTCTCCCAGCGGTGAGTTTGTACCAGTTTTCCACAGATTGAAAATCTCTCATCATAAACTAACCCCTTAAAAAAAAGCAACAGACAATGGGGTTGCTATTGTGCCTGAGAGCCCAAGAAAGGTTGAGTTTTAAAAGGTGGTGCAAAACCGTCAAACGCTCACCATGTTCTTTGACGGAGTGGCCTTTCCAGACGGAAGCATCCCATAAATTGCAAACGACTTGATCAATCTCCGATGAGCTGCAAAGAATAAAAAAGTTAACGGAGAACCAGTAGCAGAGATTTTGAGTAGTTTGGAGAACCAGCAAATCCCACCTCTGACTGGCTCCGCCCCCATCTATTCTCTGCCTCCCATTGAGTCCCAGCTGATTGGCTGGGTCTTCTTTGGTTGTCCTGCACAGGAGAACGGAGCTGGAAAGCAGGTTAGTGGGGTGGGGAGGGAATGGAGATTTTGCAATAACCTTCCCCTACCACACCCACCAAGCCATGCCCAGTGCCCACCAAGCCAGGCACAGAACCAGTAATAAAAAATTTTTTGAATCCCACCACTATCCAAAACCCACATTTCCTGCAATGGGTCAACCAGATGTGACGAAGATGCTTTAAGGAAGCAGGAAGTACAGGCCAGCATTACAGAGCACTGTTAGTCATAGCCTGAATCAAAAAGTTTCGGGAGAAAAATTTCTCTCTGGAGTTCCCCGGAGAGATTGGACAGCTCTTTCCTTGTGGCCACAACAGATGCATAGAAGAGAAAAGCAAATAAGGAGACTCCGCGAAAAGCATAGAAAATAAGTCCTCCAGAGCAGAAAGATGTGGCTAGAAGGGATGTTGCCCACACCTTCACCTTCATTTTCCTACGTCAAAAATCTGGCCAGGAATTATGGGTGCTGTAGTCAGCGTTGGATATCTCAGGGTGGGGAAAGGTAGAGAGCTGGACGTTTTCCACTTCTTATTCCAGTCCCAGAGCATTTAGTGCTTAACTCAGCGAAGGTGACAGGATTTGGGCGGCAAAGAATCCAATGGCCACTAGAGGGCAGCCAAGGGATTCAGAAAGCTGGTTATTTGCTGCCCTCTAGAGATGCTCTGGATTTTTGCAGCTTAATTTAGGATCCATTCCGGAAAAAACAATAAGTTTCTTATGCAAGAAAAAGGAGGAGGGTTCTGCTTGGGAAACTCTACTCCAGTCATCAACCAAGCCATAATCTCAGTACACTGAAACACGCAATTACAACTCATTGCACCAGAACCTATGACAATGTCTTGTCTTTGCTTGAAGCTACCATTCTGGCCCCCAGCCAGAGCAGCAATTAAGAATATAATGAGCTATGCCTTCTTGTGGGTGATGACCCAGGCAAGAGTCTAGTCTTGGGTGGAATATTTTTGGGTGGGGGAAGAGATTGAGGCATGCCACATTAATTTACCTTCCCAAGACATCTTGGGAAGAACACCTGGCTCTGTCTGGGGAATGAAATTGCCCCAAATCTCAATGTCCTGGGCCCTTTTGTGACCCTCTGATAAGCAAAGTCATTAGGGAAGCCAGACTCACTTAACAACCATGTTACTAACTTAACCATGTGCTGCGATTCCCTACTACTGCGTTAAATAAGTGTGGGAAAGGAGTGAGGTCAATCCGTGGAGCAAAGACCCATGGTGTACAGAGGCCACAGGCTGCGTAGAGAATGCTGGTTTCCTTTCGTGGTCAAACCAAGATGCATTTTGGCTCAGTGGTGGGATTCAATTTTTTTTTACTACTGGTTCTGTGGTGTGGCTAGGGGGCGTGGCCATGTGACTAAGTGGGTGTGGCTTTTTCACCCTCGGGGAAATTTCTCTTTTAATTTAATTCACGAGGGAGAAGAGTCCTCCACTCCTCTACTCGCAACAGAATACCTTATGCCACCAGACCTGAAATTTTAGGCTTAGACAACCTAGAACTACGCTGCATTCAGTCCGATCTAAGCGTAGTACATAAAATTATCTATTGCAATGTCCTACCCGTCAATGACTACTTCAGCTTCAACCACAACCGTACAAGAGCACACAATAGATACAAACTCGAGGTAAACCGCACCAAACTCGACTGCAGGAAATACGAATTCAGCAACAAAGTGGTCAAGGTCTGGAATGCAGTACCTGACTCTGTGGTTTCTTCCCCAAACCCCCCAAAAACTTTAACCTCAGACTGTCTACTGTTGACCTCACCCCATTCCTAAGAGGCCTGTAAGGGGGCGTGCATAAGCGCACCAGCGTGCCTACCGTCCCTGTCCTAATGTTCCTTTTTTATTCGTATCCATTTCATGTACTCATAATCATAATCATGTTTATACTTATGCATGTGATCTAATACATGCTTGACAAAATAAATACATAAATAAATTCTAGGTTGGACTCTGGAAAAACTTGGCAACATTATGGGCCAAAGGGAAGTGGGGGGAAGTATAATTCATAATAAGTTATTTCTTTCTTTTAAAAAAAAAAAATCACCAGGAGCTCTTTGGAAAATACCAAACTGGGGCAGACAGGAGAGAGTTAAATTTCTCCTTGAAATATCTCTATATTTTTTTTCTTCTTTCAGCTCCACACTTCTAAATACCCAGTTGAGCAAGACTTTCTGAGACAGGCGGATGGCTGATAAACCGCATGCCATAAAATTTGTCAAAGGCCCCACATACTTGATTCCTGAAGCTCAACCTCACCCTGCCCGTGTGTGTGTGTGTGTGTGTGTGTGTGTGTGTGTGTGTGTTGGAGTGTGTGCCTGCCTGCCTGTCAGATCTCTCTCTCCCTCTCTCCTATATGCACACACACTTCTGCGTAATTCATTAACCCAAGTGCTTGCGCTATGCCCCGGGGCATACATAACCTATGGCTTTGAGTCAAAGAGGGTGGAGAATTCCCACACTGTGCCTCCTCGGTGGTTGGCAAGCTCAACGCATTCCACAGCACCACAAAGCAAGTCCTTAAGCAGCCAGAGGGAGGGAGGGAGGGAGGGAAGGAAGGGGGGGGGGTTTAAGCCATCAGGTGTGACCCACAGAAACCACCAACCTCCTGTTCACTGGCCAATTTCTCAACTTCTTTCAAGTCTTTGTTCCCTTCCGTCTCCCTGTTGGAAAAAGAAAAAAAGGGACTTTGTTCACCTGGTTACCTGCCATGAAAGTACACACACACACACACACACACACACACACACACACACACACACACGGTGTTCTCCCTCCCCACATTCCCCCCTTCTGTCTAAGAAATTCCCATGAATTGCAGTGGTTTTCTAGACAGAACAGGTTCTTCTGGGCACGTTGTAAATGGAACTATTGATTCCGGCTGCAAAGATATCAAAGACTCTTCTCCTTAGTTCAGCTTCGCTTGCTGGTTCTTCGAGGGCTACATAGCTTATGGAAAAAGATAGGTAGGTAGGTAGGTAGGTAGATACAGATTAACAAGAGTTGGAAGGGAACTTGTAGGTCATTTAGTCCAACCCCCTGCCCAAGTAGATCCGACACGTAGATACATAGTAGATAGGCCATGAGAGAGAGAAATTATAGGTAAGTAGGTAGGTGGAAAGAGAGAGATGATAGAATGAGCGAGAGAGATGAGATGAGAAAGAAATGATAGGTAGATAGGTGGGTAGATATACAGTATATAGAGAAGACAGATGATAAAGTGTGAGAGAGAGATGAAGATAGAGATGAGAGATGAGAGAGAGAATAACAAATACATAGATGAGAGAGAGAGAAATGATAGGTAGGTAGATAGAGATGATAGACAATGACACAGAGATGCTAGATTATTAGATAGATAGATAGATAGATAGATAGATAGATAGATAGATAGATAGATAGATAGATAGATAGATAGATACATAGATAGAAACAGATAGATAGATACATAGATAGATACATAGATACATAGATATGGATAGATAGATAGATGTAGATAGATAGAAAGATAGATAGATAGATAGATAGATAGATAGATAGATAGATAGATAGATAGATAGATATGCAGGGATAGCTAGATAGATAGATAGAAAAGATACATAGATAAGTAGGTAGATGTATAGATGTATAGATGTATAGATAGATAGATAGATAGATAGATAGATAGATAGATAGATAGATAGATAGATAGATAGATAGATAGATAGATAGATACATACATACATACATACATACATACATACATACATACATAGATACATACATACATAGATATGGGTGGATGGATGGATGGATGGATGGATAGATAGATAGATAGATAGATAGATAGATAGATAGATAGATAGATAGATAGATAGATATGGTCACATGGTGACCTGCTTAATGACGTGCAATTGGTATTAAGTCAAGGGCTAAGCTGGCAAGGAGTCAGGCAATTCTCTAAAGTTGCCACCTGAAAATTGGAGTGATAGCCCGTTGTGGAAGCCCATTTGTGTGGAAGAGTTCACCGGCTGATTTCAGATTCAAAGGGGAGCCAGCCCACAAGGAGGCAAGCCAAATGTTGCACCCAGTTTATAGGTTATTGTAAGTGGTTGGATTGGAAAGAAGACCACCAGGCGATGAAGGCTAGGTCGATATAGATCTTTCTCCATTTGAATCCCAATATTTGAGACAATATCAAACAAAAGGCCATTTTGCTTCAAGAGGAAGGGAACTATCTGTGGGAATGTGCTCCCAGAGCATGTGCTGGTTCTTAAGGCTGCACATACCTAAGCCGTATTCCCAGCAAGCACACGCAGGCTCTGCAACTTGGCGATCTGCTTACTGTAAATAAATCTATCAACTTTCCCAGCCTGAAGTGGGGTGTTTAAACTTTAAGCGTGGGACAAACACTGTTTGTCTGGCTCTAACAGTTTACACACTGAAAGCAAAGAGAAACAAAAAGGAAGAAAAACTCTACATGCCCATGGAGCAGTGTGTGAGAGAGAAATAACAAATATACATAGATAAAACACCCGACTATCTCTCACAAAACTTCTCAGCCTGTAAATCTGGTAGGGTTGACCAATGAATGGCTTCCTTCTTCAGAGAAACCAACTGTTTATAAGCTCCATGAAAAAAGGAAAAAAGACACAAAGACCTTCTTCTTCTTCTTCTTCTTCTTCTTCTTCTTCTTCTTCTTCTTCTTCTTCTTCTTCTTCTTCTTCTTCTTCTTCTTCTTCTTCTTCTTCTTCTTCTTCTTCTTCTTCTTCTTCTTCTTCTTCTTCTTCTTCTTCTTTTTCTTCTCCTCCTCCTTCTCCTTCTTTCTCCTTCCTCCTCCTCCTTCCCCTTTCCTCTTCCTCTTCCTCTTCCCCATTCCTCCTCCTCCTCCTCCTCCTCCTCCTCCTCCTCCTCCTCCTCCTCCTCCTCCTCCTCCTCCTCCTCCTTCTCTTCTCTTCTTTCTTCTTCTTCTTCTTCTTCTTCTTCTTCTTCTTCTTCTTCTTCTTCTTCTTCTTCTTCTTCTTTCTTCTTTTCTCCTCCTCCTCCTCCTCCTCCTTCTTTCTCCTTCTTTCTCCTTCCTCCTTCTTTACAAAACCCAGCACAATGCTGGAATAGCTTTTGCTGTTTTCCAAGAAGGTGGGCTGACCAGTCCTTCTCCAGTGGGGCCCCCCTCCAGTTGGCACTAAGACCCCTCTGTGTCCTTCCCTTAACCCTCACTTGCTGGAGAAACGTGTCCTGTTTTGTTTTTTAAGTGTGACTTTCTCTTATAAAGGAACTGGGTCTAAGACCTCCAACGTGGATCGTGGCGTGGAGGGCGATAGGAATATGCTTTTCGAGACCTGGACGTCAGAGAGGCCTTACTTTTGGAGGTCTCCAAGGGTTGTGGCGCCAAACAGAGGCTGCTGTGAGAAGGCGATAGGATTTGGACCTGCCTGCACTTTAGGGGAAGTCGGGTCACACAAACACACAAATGATGATCGGGTCATGGAGACCTTGGGAGGCCCAATCAGTGCAGCTGTGTTTGCTAAATGATTAGCAAATGTCCAGACAGGATCTCTTGCGTCATCAAGAATAGACCCCCATTGACTTCTCTGGTTTTATTTAATTTATCGATGAGTTTCATTTCGGGCCAAGGTTGAAACGTTCCCTGGGGCATCCACAGAAAAAGCCTCCGGGCAAAAAACCAGGGCAAAATTAACTTTGGAAAGGGATCTTTCTCCAAAGCTGCAAAATTGAGGCTAGGCGGGGGAGGTTCAAAGCCTTCGAAAACCTCCTTTTTCTGCCACACTGGATCGTACTGGAGGGGGAGTAAAGAAAAGAAGGAGGAGGATAATAATTGAAATGGTATATAGACTTTCTTGCTCGAGCAGTGGGTTGGACTAGACGACTCCAAGGCCCCTTCCGACTCAGTCATTGTATGTTCTATCCTGTTTCCCCAAAAATAAGACCCAGCTGGAAAATAAGCCCTAATGCATCTTTTGTAGTAAAAATTAACATAAAACCTGGTCTTATTTTCAGGGAAACACAGTAATAATTCTACAGCCATGCTGTATGGGTAAAAACACATAGACATTAAACAGCACACATATACACACACACACATACCTTAAGTCCAGGCTTAAATTCTGAATAATGTATCGTAAGATTCTCCAGCAATAGACCTGGGGACAGGTATGTTTGGATCTTGGCCTATCTCTGAGAGAATCCTTGGTTATTTTCTTGAAGAGTGACGATGGAGATTCTCAGTCCTCCAGAGGCAACTGGATTTCTGGATTTTCTTTGAAGACGTTTCGCTTCTCATCCAAGAAGCTTCTTCAGTTCTGGAAAAAAAACAACCAAACATCCTTTGGGATATTTTCTTGCAGAGGTTTAAGTGCCTGCAAGAAAACGATCAAGCTCAGAGAACACCACAGACCCCTCATTTCAACCCTGAGCAACAAATAATCCCCTTTATTGGCCTATATCTTTTTTTTTTTTTTATCTCCCACAGAGTACAAGGCTGGGTTTTAACTTCTTTTACAGAGGTGACAGCCTCTGCACACTCCTCTTTAAGAGCGTGCTTTTTTTCTGAAATTGGGAATGTTCCAGAGGACAGAAAGTTCTCTCTCTCTCCATTCCATAAACAGGGAGGCATCTGTGGGTTCCTTTTCAAGAAAAGGCGTTTGCATATGTACGGATGTTTCCAACGCCATCCCTTGCATTTAAGAATCAGAATGCCTGTGTTCAAAAATGAACAGGAGGAAATAACCCAGATGTAAAGGAAAATGGATTCCCTCCCCCCCAAAACCAGCTTTCTCCTGGAGATGGGGTAAACTGGTGAAGTGGCTGCGTTATTACTAACATCCTTCTGTCTGTTATTCCCTTGTCCTTCCCTTCTTCGGCTTTTATAATTTGTAATTCTTCTAAAATAATGATTATAGGAGAGCCAGTTTGGTCTAATGGTTAAGGCATCAGGCTTGGAACCAGGAGACTGGGAGTTCTAGCCCCACCTTAGGCATGAAAGCCGGCTGGGTGATTTTGGGCCAATCACCAGGAGACTGGGAGTTCTAGTCCCACCTAAGGCATGAATTCTGGTTGGGCGATTTGGGGCCAATCACCAGGAGACTGGGAGTTCTAGTCCCACCTAAGGCATGAATTCTGGTTGGGCGATTTGGGGCCAATCACCAGGAGACTGGGAGTTCTAGTCCCACCTAAGGCATGAATTCTGGTTGGGCGATTTGGGGCCAATCACCAGGAGACTGGGAGTTCTAGTCCCACCTAAGGCATGAATTCTGGTTGGGCGACTTTGGGCCAATCACCAGGAGACTGGGAGTTCTAGTCCCACCTAAGGCATGAATTCTGGTTGGGCGATTTGGGGCCAATCACCAGGAGACTGGGAGTTCTAGTCCTGCCTTAGGCATGAAATCTGGTTGGGTGACTTTGGGCCAATCGCTCTCTCAGCCCAACCCACCTCACAGGGTTGTTGTGAGGGAAATAGGAGGAGTAAGGGGTGTTAAATATGTTCACTGCATTGAGTTATTTATAAAAAAAATAGAGATGTGGGAAGGAAGGAAGGAAGGAAGGAAGGAAGGAAGGAAGGAAGGAAGAATAGTGAATAAAGGAAGATAGATAGGTAAGTAGGTAGGTAGGTAGGCAGGCAGGCAGGCAGGCAGATAGACAAAGAGAGGCAGTGCAAGGAAAACAAATTTAATTCCTCCCTCCACATGCCCCCCCTGGAGAATATACCGTAATATCTTCCCACATATATATCATACACACACACACACACCTCTGTCACATCCTCATGCTATTCCCTTAATTAAGTTTACATTGTCCATAAGATATATAGCACATTTATTTACCGTAAAATAAAGATAAAGTTACAAGGCATTGTCAAAAGAACTGCAGAAACAAAAGGCAACAATGCCAAATACTATATATTAAGCACACTCGGTAAATATTTATCTACGCCTGGATTGATACTGGGAGGCTAGCAGTTGAAAATGGATTTCAATCCGAGGGTTGATCTGCTCCTGCCTGGTAGCGTTCGTATTTATGATGGTCGGGGTGGGTTTCACGTGATCTCCTTTTTGAGACCTTCTGACAAGCGAACTCCACGGGGTAAACCAGATTAACTCAACTTAACTAACTTAACTAACTTAACAACAAAAGCCCAAACTCCCTTATACAACTCAACAGAAAGTTTGGGCTCCGTTGTGGTCACAGTGCTGCGTAATGTTTGGGCAAAGAGGGGCCGGTAATTTGGAAATAAAGTTTTGGAGAAACTGACTAGGCACAAAGCAGAGTAAAAGAGAGGAGGGTTCAGTTTTTAGCGGCTAAAACTCTATCCTAGGGAGAACTAAGCAACCTGGGCCAATTTTCTTACCTAAATCCAAGAGCTAAAATAACCTGAGGTTATTTCATGAGGCTGCAAATAGAGGATACAAGTACCCCTTGCCTAGAGAGGTGTTTCAACACCTTTAAGATGAGTGGACTTCAACTCCCAGAGTTCCCCAGCCAGCCAAGTGGGGGAAGCCCACCCATCCACTGAGGTTGAAAAACACTGACTTGGAATGAAGGTGGTTCTCATGGTTAGGAATATTCCACACACACACACACACACACCAGCTTCGTTCTAGGAGGTTGTTTTCTCTCCTTGACCTGGTTTAGATTCTATCCTGCCTTCGAAAGGAGCATCAGCCACTCCTTGGATAAAGGAAGGGTATGCCTCTGCGTGAGTCAGCGTCCTGGGTCACCCTTCCAGAATCAGCCTCCAGTAAGAAACTGGGTAGGTGACTGGGCTATAAATCAGAGGGGAGAGCACCAGTCGCTCCCCATTGGCAGGGTTTCCAGCGCCTTTGCAGCCCAAGGCCGGCTGAGCTTCTGTATGAGTCACTGTTCAAGGTTGGCCTCTTCCCTTCAGCTTCTGTTCTGTAACAGAACAGAATTCTTCTTCCTCCTCTTCTTCTTTTCCTCCTGCTCCTCTTCTCCTCCTCCTTCCCCTCTTTTCCTCCTCTTCCTCTTCTTCCTTCTATTCCTCCTCTCCTCCTCCTCCTCTTCTTCTCCTCCTTCCCCTCTTTTCCTCCTCCTCCTCTTCTTCCTTCTTTTCCTCCTCCTCCTCCTCCTCTTCTTTTCCTCCTCCTCTTGTCTTCTTTCCTCCTCTTCTTCCTTCTTTTCCTCCTCATCCTTGTCCTCTTCCTCTCCTCCTCCTCTTCTTTCCTCCTCTTCTTCCTACTTTTTCTTCCTCCTTCTCCTCCTCTTCTTGTTGTCCTCTCTCTTCTTTTCCTCCTCCTCCTCCTCCTCTCCTCCTCCTCCTCCTCCTCCTCCTCCTCCTCCTCCTCCTCCTCTCCTCCTCCTCCTCCTCCTCCTCCTCCTCCTCCTCCTCCACAAAACCCAGTACGAATTTCATTTGACACAACGCAAATCATTTCAATAGCCAGAAGAGGGACACATCCCTCGCTGGAATAAACCTAATCCGGAAAACATGAGCGAGGAATGAAGTGGGGGCAGCCAAAATCACAGGCCTGCCCATTTTTCATCTTGGAGATTTAGCACACCTAAATCAGCGAACAGCATGTCTGCATCTCCGTTTTCTCAACCTTCCCCTGACACCCGAATCGTTCCTGGCTGAAATATACCTCCGTTTCCTCTCCCCCCACTTCTATAATCTGGAGCTTCTCCTCTTTCCCTGCCTGCCTCCTCTGAGCTTTCTCTCTCTCTCTCTCTCCCTCTCTCCCTCCCTTCCTCTCTTTCTCCCTCCCTTCATCTCCCTCTCTGCCTTCCTCTCTCTCTCTCTCTCTCTCTCTCTCTCTCTCTCTCTCTCTCTCTCGTCTCTTTCTTTCTCTCTCCCTCCCTCCCTCTCTGTCTCCCTCCCTCTCTTTTCTCTCCCTTCCTCTCTCTCTTCTCTCCTTCCTTCCCTCCCTCTCTTTCTCTCTTTCTCTCCTTCCCTCCCTCCCTCCCTCCCTCCCTCCCTCCCTCCATCTCTCTCTCTCTCTCTCTCTTCCCCTGATGTCTGCTGGGTGCTGACTGAAGCTGTCATTATCAGCTCAATAAATCTCTTGGCACAGAGATCTTCCTTTCTTTCTCTCTCTCTCTCTCTGTTTTTTTTTTTAATTGAACTGCTGGCTTGCCCGGAGGGCGGGGAGGTGGAGGAGGGGGAAGGAGGCCAGCAAAGGTTGAAGAGAGCAGCATTTTCCCACGCCTAAGACACACCGCCTCGGCACATTCCCGGGCGCTGCCAGACCTTTCGCAAATGTTTAGATAGCGTAGAGCAAACAGCACACCTTCCACTGCTCGCTCTTCAGAGCCAGGCCTGCAGGAAGTGGGACCCCCCACCCAACACACACGCTTTCCCCCTCACCCCTCTTAACTGGTCCACAGCTACCACCATCAACCTGTGCAGGGCAAGTCACCCACTCTGGCTTGTCTTTTTTGGTGGGGGGGGGGGGGGTTGAAAGGGGTGGGGAGTGGGCCACCCTGAAGGTCTTGCAAAGACACCTGGGAGAAAGATCCTCTTCCTCCATCTCCCACCCCCTCCCCCAAACTCTGCCCTTTGCACTACCTGCTCGATAATTCTCGGCTTTTTCCCCCAATCGGAATAGAGCTGGAAAGGGACCCTGGAGATCTTCTAGTCCAACCCCTATTCCATTTCAGACCAATGGTTGTCCAATCTCTTCTTAAAAGCCTCCAATGATGAAGCTCCCACAACTTCTGGTGGCAAGTCGTTCCACGGGTTAATTTTTCTTTCTTTTTTTTTTTTGGAGCGATCAAGTTTTTTTATCTGGTTAATTTTTCTAAATGTCAGGAAATTTCTCCTTAGTTCCAGGGTTGCTTCTCTCCTTAAACCACCATTTATTTTGGGACAGTTCAAAGCTACTGAAAAAAAAAGTGACTTATGGCCGTTTCTCACACTTATGACCCTTGCAGCTTGGCAACTGGCTCATATTTAGGTCCCTGTCAAAGGGTCACGTGATACCCTTTTGCAGCCTTCAATCCATGGTGGGGGGGGGTTTCCTATCTTCATAACGGCAGTGTTCGGCTTAGCGACGGTGGCAAGGAAGGTCACAAAATGGGGGCCCGAAACTCACTGAACAACCGTCTTGCTTAGCAACAGCGGTCATAACTCGAGGGCTGCCTGTAAAAACTGGTGAAATTTTCTTCTCTCTGCATCAAGGCTGCGGGTAAGAAAAGATTAGGTGCAATTCAGCCTTTTATTCATTTAACAATGGCTGGGTTGGGAATAATTTTTTTAAAAAGGAGTCTATTTCTCCCCTTTCTTGATCAAAAATTTGTGGGATTTTTTTTTTTTTTAAATCCACAAATCTTCACCCTCCTGTTTGCTTCAGGCCTCGGGGGCTATTCTCAACCACACAATAGGTAGGAAGTCTCCATAGAGAGAAGTCCTTGCTGGAAGATAAGAGAAATTTAGAAAGCCTGGAGGGAAAGTTCTCTCTCATAAAGTCTCATATCCATCTTCCTTGGAGAGAGAGAGAAAGAGAGAGACTTTTGGCTTTATGAAAGGAAAGCAGCAGAAGCAGCAGAAGTCTTTCTTTCTCTCCCCCAAATTCCACCAGAAATGAGTCTTTGCTGGCACAGCCTCTTGGAGCAGGAGGCCTTGCAGGGTCCCAAAGACTCATTTCTGGCGGAGTTTGGGAGAGAGAAAGAAAGACTTCTGCTGCTTTCCTTGCATGCAGCCAAAAGCAGAAGAAGAAAGAAGCGGAAAGAAGCAGCCAGGTGGCCAGGCCAGGTGTGTAGGGCGAATGGGGCAAGTTTCCCCGCTCCACCCTTTCCCCCCTCCCCTTGTGTTATTCGCAATGCAAGTGACACAAGCCTTGTGTTCCTGTGGGCCATGGATTAATTGCTTTGGGGGGGGAGTGCTTTGGGGGTGACATTTCTCTGCGGACCCCCAAAATTTTCTTGTGGACCACCAGTTGGTGACCACTGCTTTGGAGAATAGCTTGACTCCCTCTTCTTTGGGGCAACCCCTCAAATATTGGAACACTGCTATCTTCCTTCTCTTTTTAAAAATAATAATAATAATAATAATCTGTAGCTTCTGTAGGGAAAAGGTTTTTTTTTTTTTTCCCCTGCCTCTCCCTCCTCCTCCTTCTCCTCCTTCACCATTACAAGAATCGCTGGCTGGAAATCTGAATTACCCTTTGAGAAATCCCACATGACTTCCAAGCCTTCCTTTGACGCAGACAGGCGTGGAGCCTGCCAAGGCAGCCAGGCTCCTGGTTAGAAGCTGGAACAAGAAGAGAGAAGCGGTGGGAGCTTTTGGAGAATTTCGACACAGCGTTGTCTGGGCCACACATGCAGGAAGCAGGCCAAATGGGGAAAGAAACAGCAGCACGTTTCGATGCTCCCCAATGAAGGGGAAGGGTCCTGGGCGGAGGGGGGGGGAGGAGTGGGCACTGAGATAGGAAGGTGGAAAGGAAAGAAAAAACAAAACAAAAAAACGCCTGGCCTGGGGCAGGATTTGCACTCTGCACCGGCAGCTACCGTCGCAATATTTCGGTGTTTTGGGGGGAAAGCAACTAGCCGGAAGAACCGAGAGAGGCCCAGGAACCCAGCCCTGCTCAAGGAGCAACGAGTTTAAAAAGAACGAAACAAAACTTTTTTTTTTTTTTTTTTTGAAAATGGCAATAAACTGGGAAGATGGCTAGCTCACAAACTGAAAAAGGGAGAAAGAAAAGAAAACCGATAAAGCAAATTGCAAGATGAGAAGGGAGCTTCCCGGTATCAAAAGGAGAATCAAAAGAAAACAATTCAGGAGTTTTATAGAGAACTAGCTCGATACCCGTGCTTCGCTATGAAACTATGTGTCGGCCTTAGTTTTTGGGGGAGGAAAATAAGAGATAAAAAAATTCTGCCTCTGCCTACCAGCATCCATCATATTCATATTCTGGCTAGAGTTGAGGCCTGTTTGGAAACGGAAACAGTATTTGCTGTGTCAGCAAGAAGGAGACAGCAAGGAGCCTGGGTGTGGCTTAGCTCAACTGTTCTATACTAAAGCTGCTTGGTGGTGTGAAACTGAAACCGAAACTCCTCCCCGTTGCTTGTGTTTTGCATTTGGAAGAGTTTTTTTTTTCCGGTGGGGAGGGGGAGTAGAACTCCTTAGCATCAGAGCGTGTTAATAATAATATACGTGATATAAATGCTGTGATGGTTATGTCGAAAAATCCTTTCGTAGTGAGCACCTAGAAGGCAAGAGGAATATATATGCCAAATTTCCAAGTTTGTAGGCTTTACCGTCCTGGAGATTTTGTGATGATGCGTGAGTGGAGTTTCACCTTATATATATATATAGATTATATGACCGAGAAAAGGTGTCAGAGGAAAAAAAAGTAACCGGGCGCAACTCGTTTAAGAGCTTCCTCGTTCACAGCAAAGGGAATTGTGGCTCCCATTGGGATCGTAATCCGAGGATTACCTGCATAGTTTGCTTTGCTCCTGGTGAGAGTTTGCTGATCCTGGTTGTTTGAAAGAGCATAAAGACACAATGTAGAATGCAGAATATGGGGAATGTTGTTTGGTAACAGAATAGGAGAATTGGAAGGGACCTTAGAGGTCGTCTAGTCCAACCCCCTACTCAAGCAGGAGATCCTGGACACGTGGCTGTCCAATCTCTTCTTTAAAACCTCCAGTGAGGTTTTTTTGTTTGTTTCTGGAGGCAATTGGAGAATGGGTTGACCTCCTCTTTTCTGTGACAGCCCCTCAAATATTGGAGGACCGCTGTCACAGAGAGATGAGGCTCAGGGTTTGAGGCCCTGATGAAATCTCCTGGTTTCATAAGAACCCACGACTTAAGGAGCGAGGAGAGAACTTGGAAAAGGATTAACAGAGCAGAAAGCTAGAGGCCTGCTGAGACTTTAAGAAACATAAAACTTTGGAGGTCCCTTGACAACCGCAACAAAAAAAACACCCCTCCCTCTCCCTCCAGCCTCCTCCCTCCCCCTCCTCCCAGCTTCCTGTGGAGCCTGATTTCCTTGCCAGGAGATGTTTGACCTCCACTGAGTTGAAGCTGGATAGGTTCCCAGAATGAAAGGAGGCTGTTCCTGCCATGAGCCTTGAAAGGAAGGGGAAACCGGAGGTCAGCATCTTAACAGCTCAGGAGGAGATGAGGAGATACGGCTCGCCCCATCGCAGCCTGGTGGAATCAGTACTTGGGTTGTAAGAGGGACAGGAGGGGTGAGGGGTTTGCAGAGGCCAGGCATGCCTCTTCCCTGTGGGGGCGCTTAAAAATAACAATCACAGATGTGGAAGGAAACACGTCGCTGTCCGGTGGGTGGGGGGAAACCTTTTTTTTCCAAAATAAAAAGGGACGTAAGAGCATTTCAAGAGGATGCTATCCTTGGCATCGCCTCCCACCCACCCACCCACCAAGCTGGCCTGTTTAAATGGAATTCAACGTAGAGGGAAGTAAAGTCTTAGGCAAGAAAAACCAAAAGTGCACAAACAGCCTGGGTGAAACCAGGCTTAACAGCAGTCACTGTGTGAAGGATCTTGGAGTCTTAGTGGACAACCAGCTAAATAGGAGCCAGCCGCGTGCAGCAGCCGCCAAAAAAGCCAACACAATCCCACACTGCATTAACAGAGGGATACAATCGAGATCAAGGGAGGTACTAATGCCACTCTGTAAAGCCTTAGTAAGGCCACACCTAGAGTCCTGCATCCAGTTTTGGTCACCACTATAAAAAAAGATGTTGAGAATCTGGAAAGAGTGCAGAGAAGAGCAACCAGGATGATGACGGGACTGGAGGCTAAAACATACGAAGAACAGTTGCAGGAACTGGGCCTGGCTAGTCTAGGGAAGAGAAGGACCAAGGGAGACAGGATAGCAATCTTCCAATATTTGAGGGGCTGCCACAGAGAGGAGTAAGGGGTCAAGCTATTCAAAGATAGCACTCTGTGCATGCTCAGGCACACTCTCACACCACACACCCCTTTTTTTAAGCAGCAGAAACAAGCTGTGGCTCATTTAGTCTGCGGAGAATGAGGGGCACCAGCCCACCCTCCATATGCTCTAATAAGGCATCTCCTCCTCCTCCTCTTTCCCCTTTATTTGAGACCCCCCCCTCTCCCCACATAGCCACCAGCAGCCGGAGCCAGCTGTGGGGCTGGGGGGGGGTGGCAGAGCGCTGTCTGCACGTGCCTCTGAGGGCCACGCGACCGGGCGGCGGCTGGAAGGCTGACGGGTGGTTGACTCGCGGCAGAGGAAGGGAGGGGAAGCGGAAGGCGGGCGGGTAGGGGAGGGAAGGGAAAGGAGGGGAGGGGAGGGCGGCCAGCTGGGCTTCTTCTCCTCCTTCCTCCTTCCCCTTCCCCTTCTTCTTCTTCTTCTTCTTCCTCCTCCTCTTCCTCTTCTCCTTCTACTTCCCTTCTGTTCCTCCCCATTCCTTCTTTTCTCTTTTTCTCTTTCTTTCCTCCTCCTCCTTTTTCTCCTTCTCACTTCTTCTTCTTCTTCTTCTTCTTCTTCTTCTTCTTCTTCTTCTTCTTCTTCTTCTTCTTCTTCTTCTTCTTCTTCTTCTTCCTTCTTCTTCTTCTTCTTCTTCTTCTTCCTTCTTCCCCCCACTCTCCCGGTTGTCTTGGGCGGCCGCATGGCCAACTTTTGCAGCCTCTGGTGCCGTGTTTGCAAAGCTTTTAAATACACTTTTTGGAAACGGGGGCAGGGGGGTAAGGCAGAACAGACAGAGGATCTGAAAGTCCCAAGTTGGCAATGCTGAAAGAGGGGAGGGAGGGGTTGCGAGGGGTGGGGGTGTGCGGGGGGGGATAGGGATTCCACCCCCCCCCCAGCGGGCTCCCAGGGAGTAATTCTGGCTCCCAAGAGAGTTTGAGGGGGGGGTGCTTCCAGACCCTCGCCTGTTTTTCAGCTCCAGTCTCCCCAAAAGTAAATTCAGGAATTTTAGAGAAGTAGGGGGTGACCTTTCCCCTGCCGCCACTGCTGTGCCCAGGAGGGTCTTCTTTGGGGAGGGGGGAAACTGGACTTTTTCTGGAAGGAAAAGCCAGTTAAACATTTCAAAGGGGTGGTTTTCTGTGGGTCAGTTGCTTAAGACATCCATGTTGTTCTTTTGGAGATAGTAAATGGCAAAGAGTTGTTGTTGTTGTTATTTATTATTATTATTATTATTATTATTATTATTATTATTATTATTATTATTATTATTATTATTATTATTATTATTATTATTATTATTTGTTTTGCCAGGTCCCTACTGGCAGAGAGATGCCCAAAAGGGTTTAGAGGGATTGGTTGCTTAAAGCCAAGCCTTGAGACCTGGCTGCTTCCGAGGGTGGCTGGCTTTTCCCAAGCTTTCTCCATCCCTTCCTGCCAACCCTGTGTCCCTTCTTCTCCTCCCAGCTGTCCCCCCCACCCACACGCCGCCTCCCAAATACTTCCCTCCCTTCCTGTGAGTTGACACACAGCCTCCCTTCTCTTTCCTTCCAAGCTCTGAAGTCCTGCCAACGGGTTCACTTGATGATGGGCGGAGAGGCACAGAGGCAGCAGCAAAGGGGGGGAAACGGCTTTGGTTTGAGTTCAGGTCTCCTCCCGTCTGGGGCACGTGGGGGGTGAGGAAGGGGCAGCTGGCCTTGAACAGTTTGATGACTGCTACACACACACACACACACAGAGAGAGAGAGAGCCTCCTTCAAACAGGTAACCTTCTGTATAAAACCGCAAACAGGTATATATAGCCAAACAAGGCGATGTTTCTCCGGAGCTGTGAAAATATATATATTTCACAAGAAGAGTTCTCCACTCTTCTACTCGTTGTAGAATACCTTATGCCACCAGACTTGAAATTCTAAAACTAGAAAACCTTGAATTACGCCGTCTTCGGTCTGACCTAAGCATGGTATATAAAATCATACATTGCAATGTCCTACCTGTCAATGAATACTTCAGCTTCAACCATAACAACACAAGAGCACACAATAGATACAAACTCAAAGTAAACCGCACCAAACTTGATTGCAGGAAATACGACTTCAGCAATAGAGTGGTCAATGTCTGGAATACTCTACCCGACTCTGTAGTCTCTTCCCAAACCCCAAAAACTTTAACCTTAGACTGTCTACTATTGACCTCACCCCTTTCCTAAGAGGTCTGTAGGGGGCGTGCATAAGCGCACCAACGTGCCTACCGTCCCTGTCCTATTGTTTCTCTTATTCTTCTTTTATTTTTCTTATATGTACCCATTTCATGTATTCACAACTATGTATACACTTATACTTATTATCTTGTAAACAATTGGCAAATCAAATAAATATAAATAAATATATATATATATATTTTTAAAAAACATACCTGGCTGGAATTCAGCCTGACCTCAGGAGCTTCCTGATTGCCCCCAATGTTTGTTGACATCTGCCCCCAAACTTCCTAAACGCTCTCCCCCCACCCCCCACTTAAATTTTGTTTATACTTAGGCTAAAATTTCTCAGCTGGGGTCTCCCTCCAGCAAAGGGATTCACAAAGGAACGGGGGAATTCGAGAAAGAATGAAAACAAAACTTGGTGTGCGCCACGGACTTGGATTGCAAACCTCTGCACCCCCACCCCCCCCCCCCACCCCCCACCCCAAAGCATCCCAACATTGTTCCTGACAAAAACAGCCAAGGGCGAAGCTGTTTCTGGCTCCTGCTTTTGGTATGGAGGATTTGAATAATGTCACGCTGTTGTTCCCAACCGGGGAGACCATAAATATTATCAAAGAACACACACACTCCTTGGTTTTTGGTGTGTTTTTTTTTTTTTTGGAGAAGAGAATAAAAATCCTTCTGTCTTTTTTCCTCCAGCCCCCACTTTCTTCCCTCTCACCCTCTCCTTTTTTTTTTTTCTAAGAAGGACAAACTCGTGCAATCTGAAAAAATGAGTCAGATTTCTCGGGTAACCGGTTAGAAAAGTCTTCGTTCCCAGAGCTTAAGAGAAGGGAAGCTTTTAAAAGACAGAAAGGAAGGTGGGTTTGGCGTGGTTAGGTTTCCCTCCCACCCTCCCTCTTCTAAACTGGGAGTGGGGGGGGGGGCAGACTCCAGTCCCACTTGTTTGCAGAAGTTCTTTGCTTCTGTTTGACTTTGATTTAGTGTGTACATGAAGAATAAGAGGAGATTTCTGAGGAGATCAAAGAGGAATAAACTGTAGCAAGAAAAATCTGTGGAGATTCTCAGTCATCCAGTCACAGCTGTCCCAAAAGTGCTTTGTTTTCCAAAGGCAAACTGGACTTTTCTTGGAAGGTGTTTCGCTTCTCATCCAAGAGGCTTCACTGGGAAGTCAATCACTGCAGTTGCTAAGTTAGCAACTCGGTGGTTGAATAAATCTGACTCTTCCGGTGGACGTTCTTCAACTCGAGGACATAAAAGGGGATTGAATGACACCCCCTCCCTCCCTCCTGGGACGCTGCAATCGTCATAAATGTGAATCAGTTGCCAGGCGCACAAATTTTAATCATGGGACCACGGCGAATGCTGCAATGGCTGTGTGGAAAAGTGGCCATAAGTCACCTTTTCCGTGATAACTTTGAACGGTCGCTAAATGAATTGTTTTAAGTCGAGGACTACCTGTATTTCAGGGCTCCTGAACTGAGGATCCATCTATTCTGCATTCTATTCTATTCTATTCTATTCTATTCTATTCTATTCTATTCTATTCTACTCTACTCTACTCTACTCTACTCTACTCTACTCTACTCTACTCTACTCTACTCAACTCTACTCTACTCTACTCTACTCTACTCTATTCTATTCTACTCTACTCTACTCTACTCTACTCTACTCTATTCTATTCTATTCTATTCTATTCTACTCTACTCTACTCTACTCTACTCTACTCTACTCAACTCTACTCTACTCTACTCTGTTTTAGGGACTTCTGCAGCTGACCTACTCTTCAGAAAACTAGCTTTGGCGTGACCTTATGCTCAGATACAGATACGGATAATCAGTCGGAAGGGACCTTATAGGTCATCTAGTCCAACCCACCCGCCCAAGCGGGAGACCCTGCACCATTTCTGACAGCATCACTGTCCAGCCTCTTCTTGTGATGAAGCTCCCACAACTTCCAAAGGCAACTTCTGTTCCATGGGTTGATCGTTCTCCCTGTCAGAAAGTTTCTCCTTATTTCCAGGTTGAATCTCTCCTTGGTCAGTTCCCATCCATTAGTCCTTGTCTGGCCTTCAGGTGCTTTGGAAAATAGCTTGACTCCCTCTTCCTCTCTGTGGCGGCCCCTCCCTCAAATATTGGAAGGCTGCTCTTTGCACATTGCCGATCCTTTCCAAAGAAATGCAACCCAATATCCACATGGGACCGGAGGGAGGAAGAGAATCCCACCCCCCTGGCACCTTTGAGCAAAAAAAAAAAAAAAAAAAAGATGGGATGAGAACTCTAATCAGCGAAAACGCACCAACAAGCCAGCACCTTGCAGACGGGGCTGGTGCTACTTTTAAAGGGAGGAAACGGCTGTAAAACTGGAGCGCTGGCCACTCTCTTTCCGGCTTCCCAAAAATGCATCTCGGCTTACACGGAAGCTGCTGTGTGCAGAAGCCAAAGGAAGCTCAGGAGCAACTAGAAACAATTATAGGTTGACCTTCTGACGCGTGTGGGAGGAAGGGGAGGACAGGGATTCTCCTGGGGCGTGTTGCTTGCAGGACGTTACCCAGATCCTTCCTGGGAGGAAAGGCTAGACTAGATTATTGTTCCTCCTCTCTCGGAGGAGGTGGCTTTTATGCAGGCCTTGGAGGGTGTGTGTATTCTGTATGCTGACCTACGCTTCCCACAACAGCACGAAGCCGACTCCTCGCCCCGATTAAAACCCCTTTTTATTTAGGTTACAGTTGGAATTCCTCTCCAGCAAAGTCAGTCTTTCAAGAGATTCCCCAATTACAGACCTTGATCAGGCTTGGAGAGTTGCCAGGCCAATACCTTTCAGACACCACACTGTAGCAGACAATACTTGGCAAGAATGCAGGGACAGATCTTCACCCAAATGAACTAATTGTCACCTGCAAAACCCCACTCCCCTTTCGCTCCTCTTTTATTCCTTACGGGAAGGGCCTTTAATGTGGCTTTAATCCTGACTCGACCCTTGTTCCTTAGCTGTTCCCTTCTTCTGGCAACTCTGTGCCTGCGCACACTGGGAATAGGCTCCAGCTGCTCTTCTGCCCCACTGATCTCCAACTCCGAATGTCAGAAGGCCCTGGCTTCATCTCTGCCTCCAACACTCTAGAGCACTTGTCAGAACCTTCCCCAAACTCCAGGACTGGCCCATGTTCCTCCCCAACCCCCTCACTGTCTGAATTGTGGTGGGCCACAACAGTGTGGTTTAACACTTGCCAAGGAGAGCTTTTGTGCGAGTGAACACCCTCTGGCTCGCCTTGCAAGCAGGCCAGGCAGTTGTGTTCGCCACTTGCTGTTCTTCACATGTTCCTTACTGAGGCGAAGTCCTCGCTGGCTGGAGTTTTATTCAGCAGGGCACACCTGGAGAGGCTGCCTACTTTGGGGGGAGAGAGAAAAGGATGTAGGCAGTGTATGTGTGCTTGTGTGTCTGCTTTTGAGTCAGTCTTGACTTCTGGGAACTGCCTGGACAAGTCCCTGAAGTTTCCTTGGCAAGAGTTCAGAAGTGGTTTGTCATTGCCTCCTTCCTAGAGAGGATCAGGCCCAAGCTGGCTATGTGGGGCTGGAACTCACCCTCTCCTGGCTTCTAGCCTAATGCAGAACTAGAACTCACTATCCTCCAGTTTCTAGACTAAGATGCAACTAGAACTCACCGTCTCAGCCTCTCTCACTGGTTTCTCAGCCTAGCCTAATGCAGAACTAGAACTCACTATCCTCCAGTTTCTAGACTAAGATGCAACTAGAACTCACCGTCTCCTGGTTCTCAGAACTACTATCATCTCCAGTTTCTAGACTAAGATGCAACTAGAACTCACCGTCTCCTGGTTTCTAGCCTAATGCAGAACTAGAACTCACTATCCTCCAGTTTCTAGACTAAGATGCAACTAGAACTCACCGTCTCCTGGTTTCTAGCCTAATGCAGAACTACTATCATCTCCCAGTTTCTAGACTAAGATGCAACTAGAACTCACCGTCTCCTGGTTTCTAGCCTAATGCAGAACCTCACTATCCTCCAGACTAAGATGCAACTAGAACTCACCGTCTCCTGGTTTCTAGCCTAATGCAGAACTACTATCATCTCCCAGTTTCTAGACTAAGATGCAACTAGAACTCACCGTCTCCTGGTTTCTAGCCTAATGCAGAACTAGAACTCACTATCCTCCAGTTTCTAGACTAAGATGCAACTAGAACTCACCGTCTCCTGGTTTCTAGCCTAATGCAGAACTACTATCATCTCCCAGTTTCTAGACTAAGATGCAACTAGAACTCACCGTCTCCTGGTTTCTAGCCTAATGTAGAACTAGAACTCACTGTCTCCCAGTTTCTAGACTAAGATGCAACTAGAACTCACCGTCTCCTGGTTTTAGTGTCTACAACCATGAAGCTACCTGCTTTTTAAAAAGACTTTTGAGCCTTCCATTCCTGCCTGATGCCTGCCATTTATCTCACATTAACAAACTTGCTGCTCCAAACCAACCTTTTCCAGGAAATATTTGGGATGTCCTCTTATATAACGGAGGAGCCTGGCTATTTTCCACGTGTCATGCTTAATTTATCGAGATAATTCACAGCCTATCTTTCCTCAGTGTGGCTTCTGAAGACACACACATTTGCACGGCCAAAACCTGGAACTTGAGATCCTGAGGGAAACACACACACACACACACACAAAGTAACTCTTGGGTCCAAAGCTGGCCACCAGATGGGACAATCCCAACCATCAGAGTCTGTCTGAAACTCCTCAACCATCAACCCTGAGTCCTGCAAATGGTAACTTCTCTTTATAGGAGGCACAACACAGCAAAGGGAGGAGGAAACGAATCTTGGAGAGAGTGAGCGTGTACCCATAAGGAACTTGTATTTTATTGATACACACCACGTTGGCACTGTGTAGGTGGCACTAGGAGAATGTGTGCTGCTATCTTTTTTTTTTCCTTCAGGAAAGCAACAAAAATGCAAAAAAAAAAAAAAAGTCAGCACAAGGGAGACTTTATTCCTCCTTTTCTCTCCCTCTCCCTCCTTCCCTTCTTCCCTTTCTCCTCCCTCCCTGCCTAACTCTCCCTCTCTCCTCCCTCCCTCCCTTTCCTTCCCTCCTTCCCTTTCTCCCCTCCCCCTCTCCCTCCCTCCCTCCCTCTCTCCCTCTCTCCTTCCCTTTCTCTCTTTCCCTCCTTCCCTCTCTTTCCCTCCCTCTCTCCCTCCTTCCCCATCTCTCTCTCTCCCTCTCTCCCTCCCTTCCTCTCCCTCTCTCCCTCCTTCCTTCCCTTTCTCTCCCTCCCTCCTTCCCTTTTTCTCTCCCCCTCTCCCCCTCCCCCTCCCCCCTCTTCCTCCCTCTCCCTCCTTCCCTCTCTCCTTCCCTCCCTTTCTTCCTCCCCCTCTCCCTCCCTCTCCCCCTCCCTCCCTTTCCCTTTTTCTCTCTCTCTCTCCCTCCCTCCCCCTATCTCTCTCCTCCCGCCCCCCACTTCTCCAGGCCAAAATTGCAAATTGACCGAGATCATTTTCAAATGGGTGGTAAGGCCACATCAATTCCTGTCCTTGTCTGAAACACCTCTGGATATCACGGAGCCGGGAGGAAATGGGTGTCGAGCAAGCAATGGAGTAGAAAGGGGGAAAGAAAAAAATTAATTTCCTGGCGTGTTAACAGAGGCCAGGGCTAAAGGAAAATTGCTCCCAGATCGGTCCCATGACCTGCATGAGCTGAGCATGATCCTGGGGCTCTCCTTCCTTCCTCCTCCTGCAGGGGCCCAGGGCTTAACTGAGTTTACTTTCCTCTGGAGGAGAGCCACGCCACTTTGCAAGGGAGCTGGGAAAAGGTATGGGAAGGGGCTGGAACCGGCGCCTGCCTGCAGCTCGTTAGAGCCCAAAATAATAATTGCTCAAATGGAGGGTGATATTGAACGTAAAGGATGAAGAAGCAGAGGGAAAGCTTTAAAGGCACTCCAGTCGAATTGCACAAACGGCACGAATTTGTGCAGCTCCCACCCCTCAAATGCCAACCTGGGGTTTTGACCTAACTCTCTCGTTTTTTTTCCCTGCCACTTCCTTTCTTTTCATTCATAAACATTTTGAATACAATGCGTTGTTACAGAAAAGCAAAGAAAGGGCAAAAAGGAATATTAACATACATACTAATAACAAGAATAATAGTGTAAGAGAATAGTTTTAACTAGAGTTTATCTTAGCTTATTTGTAATTCGGTTGGTTATATTGGCATGTTTATAATTATAAACATGCTAATGTTTATATTTAGTTTATACATAGCAATCTTTATATTTAGTTCATACATAGCAATAATCTTTCTTCGCCTAATTTCTACCTCTTCTCTCTAACCACTCATAAAATCTGTTCCATGTTAAGTAACATTCTGAGTCTTCTTTGTCCTTTATTTTAAACGTCAATCTATCCATCTCTGCACAGTCTAATATTTTCCGAATTACATCTTCATCTGATGGGGTGTTCTCATTTTTCCAATAGTGTGCAAATACAATCCTTGCTGCTGTCAACACATGCAAAACTAGATCTATAGTTTTCATAACCCTCCTAACTTTTTGACCTAACTTTCTGAATTGCTGCTTCTTTTAAGTGGGTGAGTGGAAGTCAGCTTGGATCTTTCTTCTTCCTTTTCCTCACAACCATTCAAGAGCATTGCTTCTCACAGACAATCAAAGACAACCCAGGTTGGCACTGAGCAACCCCCAAAAGGCAGGTGCTTAAAAATCCAGTTGTGTTGTCATAGTCTCCCCCAGTCCAGTTTGAAGGATATGCACAATTCAACTTATTCCCCAAAGTACCTAAGGGCAGGACAAGAAGTAATGAGTGAAAAAACATTAAAGAGAGATCCAACCTTAGAACTAAGGAGAAATTTCTTGACAGTGAGAACAATAAATCAGTGGAACTGGCTTCCTTCCAGAAATTGTGGGTGCTCCAACACTGGGAGGTTTTCAAGAAGAGATTGGACAGTCATTTGCCTGGAACGGTGTAGGGTTTGAGCAAGGGGTTGGACTAGAAGACCTCTAAGGTCCCTTCCAACTCTGCTATTCTATTAATTCTTTGTCTCTGCTGGAAAGGGAACAAATAGCAATAGCACTTAGACTTATATACTGCTTCACAGGGCTTTGCAGTCTTCTCTAAGCAGTTTGCAGAGTCAGCCTCTTGCTCCCAACAATCTGGGTCTTAATTTTACTGACCTCGGAAGGACAGAAGGCTGAGTCAACCTTGAGCTAGTTGGTCAGGATCGAACTGCTGGCAGTGGGCAGAGTTAGCCTGCAATACTGCATTCTAACTACTGGGAAGGAAGGGGGGGAGGGAGGAAGAAAGATAGTAATAGCACTTAAGACTTATATACCGCTTCACAGTGCTTTCCAGCCCTCTCTAAGCGGTTTACAGAGTCGGCCTCTTGTCCCCAACAATCGGGATCCTCATTTTACCCACCTCAGAAGGACAGAAGGCTGAGTCAACCTCGAGCCAATCGGCCAGAATCGAACTCCTGGCTATGGGCAGAATTAGCCTGCAATAATACCGCACCCTAACCACTACACCACCACGGCTCTTGAAACACCCTTAGGACTCCTGCCTTGAGCTGAGAGGGTTGGGCTAGAAGACCTCCAATGCCCCTTCTAAGCTCTATGATTCTATAACGGTTCCCCCCCTCCCCCCCCAGGGAGAATCTTTGTTTGAGTTTCTTGCATCCGGGAAAGAAACCAGGAGGGGACCATGAAGTTTTGCCTCGTCTAAGAAGAAGGGGTGTGCGTCTGTGTGTGTGTGTGTGTGTGTGTGTGCGCGCGCGCCTCCTCCTCTCTTCTCTTGCTTGACCCAGCCTACCTCAACCCCAGAGTGTTGACATCTCTGTTTTATGGCTTCTGCAGCATAGTTCTTCTAACCCGGCACACTGCCCCCCCCCCCCAGCCCTCCCACTTTCCAACCTAGCAAATTCCACACTCCTTTGTGGCCTCAAATCACTTAAGATGTGCATTTGGCAGGAGGGGGGGGGCGGGAATCCAGGCCGTTGGGTGTTTGTAGTGGGAAGGCTGCAGGGCCAGGTCTTTTTCTAATTAGGCTGTGTGTGTGTATGTGTGTGTGTGTGTGTGTGTGTGTGTGGTTATTTTTCTCTCTCTCTCTCTCTTTCCCTTCCCCTGTTCAGCAGCATTTCCTCAGCCCTGGCTTGGTTTTTGTGTTTTTTTTTTTGCTTTTTGCAGCTGCACCGGCCCTCGCCCCGTGGCCCCCTGCTTTCTCACGCTCCCCTTGCCAAGTCGTGTAATTGGCTGGGCGGCCGCCAAGACTCCGAGGTCGGCGTGTCAGCCTTGCTGCTTAACAGGAGGTGTGTTTTGCTTTAATGCTCCTCTCTCTGGAGACTTTATTTTTCCCTACACACACACACACACACACACACACACACCTCCTCCTGGCTCCTGGTCAAGGTCACAGCTGAGCGGCCACAAGACCACAAGGCTCTAGGGCAGGGGGAGGGACGCACACACACACACACACACACACACACGCCTCCCGGAATCTCCAGCTAGCAAGGCCAAAAGCGGGTTGGGGATTCGTAATACAGTAATCTAGCATAGAAGAGTTAGAGGGGACCTTGGAGGTCTTCTAGTCCAACCCCCTGCTTAAGCAGGAAAGCCTGTACCACTTCAGACAAATGGTTATCCAATCTCTTCTTGAAAACTTCCAGCGTTGGAGCCTTGCACAACTTCCGGAGGCAACTTCTGTTCCACGGGTTGATTGTTCTCCCTGGCAGGAAATTTCTCCTTAGTTCCAGGTTAAATCTCTCCTTGATAAGCTTCCATCTGTTTCATTTATTTTTGCCTCCTGTCTTCTGGTGCTTTGGAAATTAGGTTGACCCCCCCCCCTTCTCTGTGGCCGCCTCTCAAATATTGTAAGATTGCTTTCAAGTCACCCCTAGTTCTTCTCTGGACTTCCTAGCAGAGGTGGGTATTCAGCCGGTTCTGACCGGTTCTCCAGAACTGATAGCAGAAATTTTGAGTCGGTTCTCCAGAACTGATAGTGGAAAGTTTGAGTCTTTCGGAGAATCAGCAAATCCCACCTCTGACTGGCCCCGCCCCCATCTATTCTCCGCCTCCTATTGAGTCACAGCTGATTGGCTGGGTCTCCTTTTGTTGCCCTGCACAGAAGAATGGAGCTGGAAAGCAGGTTAGAGGGGTGGGGAGGGAATGGGGATTTTGCAGTATATCCTTCCCCTGCCACGCCCACCAAGCCATGCCACGCCCATCAAGCCATGCCACACCCACCAAGCCACGCCCACAGAACCAGTAGTAAAAAAAACTGAATCCCACTACTGCTTCCTAGCCTTTCAAGAATACACCAAAGTTGGTGTATGGGTGTATCCCAACGTATGGCATATTTTAGAGGACTAGCCATAACTTACGCAGGAAGGAAAAATAAGGAAAAGAAGCAACCTCAAAAGGCATTAGAAGGAGAGTACAAAAGATTAGCAACAGAGCTGCAGAAAGAACACACACACACACACACAAAGAATCTTAAAAACCAAATGGAACTAATAAAACACAATTTAACTGAAAAAGAAGAACTTAGACAGGCTAAAGTAGACAGAGGTGCAAATTCTGGAAGGAGTTACTCACTCCTTTGGAAGTGATGTTTTTCTCTCTGGGCCCTACTCTTTTTCACTTCCTACCTCTTGGCCTTTCTTTAGCCTGGATTTGGGTCTGAGTGCGAGCGGAAGCCTCCTTTAAAGCCAAGGTCTTCAAACTTGGCAAGTTCAAGACTTGTGGGACTTCAATTCCCAGAATCCCTCCCTCCAGTTATGTTTGGACTCCAGGAATTCTGGAAGTGGAAGTCCACACAAGTCCACAAGTCTTCAACTCCCAGGATTCCTGAGCTAATATGACTGGAGGAGGAACTCTGGGAGTTGAAGCCCACAAGTCTTAAAGCAGTCAAGTTTGAAGACGCCCTGCTTTAAAGGGTCCGCACAAACTTTAAAGGCGGTGCCTGAATTGTGAGGGCCTGGTGGATGTACCTGTTCTGCTTTCTCTGGCAGCCGCACCAGGAACCTGGGGGTTTCCTTCCAATCTTAGGTGGACCTGCCAGTCACAAGGTCTCCAGGTGGTCTCCCTTCTGTGCACTGACCCAGCCTGACCCTAAGCCCAGGCAAAAGCTTAAGGTGTTTCCTGCACAGAGGAGCTGAGGAAGATTCTTGAGCTCTGCGAGCAATCCAGCTGGCATGCTTTCCCTTCCCCTCAAGAGGAAACCGATCCGTCACGCCCCACTCCCCATTTCTAATCCTTCCTACTGTCTGTGCTGCACCCCTCCTCCTCCTCCTCCTCCTCTTCAGCTGGAATTCCAGATTCCGCCCTCCAGCTGTTATTCAAGTTGGATCCTCCCTTGAGGGACCGAAACCAGAGATGGGTCAAACAACCAACTTTGCATGCCAGCCCTCCTGCATCACAAGGGGCTGCCTTGAGAAAGTTGCATTCGGTGGCCGCGCTCTCTTGCACCCTTGCCACACATCCCTGCACACCGCCGTTTCTTCTCCCTTTCTTCTGTCATCCCCACCCACTTCTCCAAAAAAAACAAACTAGAGCCAGCATGGAGAGAAGGACACATAACTTTTGCAACCTCTCTTCCCTGATCTGGGACGAGGAAGCCATCCAAAAGGCTGGAACCCATTCCTGACACAGCAGAGATGGAAAAAAATAAGGAAGGGAAAAAGACCTTGAATTATTGCACTGCAGGGAAGGCCTTCCCATCCAGGATTGGCTGGGGTTGGAGAGTGGAGCTTTCCTGGGGGGGGGGCATTTCCCCCACCCCCATCCCTGCTTCTCTCAGCGGCGCTGCTTTGAACCCGGGACAAAAGGGCGTTTCCTTGCTCCTTCCTTCTTTTCTTCCTTGCCCTGGCTCTCATCTCTTCAGGCCCGCGTGGAAAGAGCGAGCAAGCAGGCAAGACAGCAACGCAGCATGGAAGGAGAAATACGGTACAGGCGGGTTGTCTTAGACATGCGACCGTTCGTTTAGCGGCCAAAGTTAGAACAGCCCTGAAAAAATGGGACTTGCAGCCGAGGCCTCCGTCACTCCTGAGCTTGCAACACTTATGCCACAAGGCTTGAAATTTTGAACCTGGACAACCTAGAACCACCTGCCTATGGTCTGACCCAGGGGTGGGATTCAAGCGGCATTACTACCGGTTCTTCATATAGTTGTAAGTTGAGGACGACCTGGATAGCCAAGGAGCTCTGAGAACTGGCGAGACTACCCAGGCCTGGCACAGCCCATAATACTCATCTGACCCCAAGCTTGATCTTCTCCATTTGACTAAAATTCTCCAGAGTAGGCAAGGGAATTACCATTTCTTTTTACTGCTTTTTTTTCCCCCACCAAAAAAGTGAATCAAAGCAGTTGCCCGGACAGTCCGTTTCTCTTGGTGCACAATTGCGAAGTATTTGAAATGAAAAAGGGGGACCACTCAGAAATGCCGGGAGAACTGTTGGTTAGATAGGAAGTTAAAAAAGAAAAAAAAAACAATAGAGCAGAAGAAGGACAAACAATTTCCCTAATGTTGTCGCTCTCTCTCCCCCTCCAGAAGACATCCATGTAAATGTCCAGCTCAGCTCTGGGGCAAGGGCAGTAGTTAAGTAAACAAAAATGGCTTGGAGGGCTGTCTCAACGTTGAAAAGAAATTGGGTACGCTTACTTGGAAACGTGGAGATTGCAATCAAAGATGCAATCAAAGTCCAGACACTCTGAAAAGCCCCTCAGGGAGATAATGGCAACTGTCGTTGCCCCTTATCGCTCGAGGAGGGATGAAAATGTGCAAGCAGGAGCTAGCAAATTTGCAGAAGGGATGACAAAGTAGGGTAAACTTGTCTTAGATTGCCAGCGGCTCCTTCCCCGGGCCGGAGATGTTTAAACAGAGGCCTCACAGCTGTTGGTCAGGGTAGGACAGTGGCAACCTGGCTTGTGAGCAAATGGTGATCTACACCAGAGGTGGTAATTCAGCCAGTTCTGACCGGTTCTGGAGAACCGATAGCAGAAATTTTGAGTCGTTCGGAGAACCGGCAAATGCCACCGCCAACCCCATCTATTTTCTGCCTCCCAAGGATCAGCTGGGTCTTCTTTGGTTGCCCTGCCCAGGAGAATGGAGCTGGAAAGCAGGTCAGTGGGGTGGGGAGGGAATGGAGATTTTGCAGTATCCTTCCCCTGCCACGCCCCCAAGCCACGCCCACCAAGCCACACCCACAGAACTCGTAGTAAAAAAAATTTGAATCCCACCACTGGTCCACACCCCGGTTGGCCTTCCCAGGTGGAGCAGACAGGAAACAGAGCCAGAATGGCTAATTCTACTTCATTATAAGGCTATATTAACAGAATCTGCAAGTTTGAAAGTACAAATGTCCCTTTAGACCCTAGAAATTAGGGAGGGTCCCTTCTGAATCTCTTTTCAACCCATTATGCATCTGAGGGCTAAGTTCTCTGACTGTTTCCCTAAGCACCATTTCTTCAGTCCCCCAAGGTCTTTCACGCATACCTTGAAAGGTAGTTTTCAACTTAAAGCAGTTTGTTTAGTGACTGGCACTGAAAAAAAAGTGACTTATGACCGTTTCCCCCTCCTACAACCCTTGCAGCATCCTCATAGTCATGTGGTCAGAATTCAGGTGCTTGGCAACTGACTTGTACTTATGCAGGGTCTTGTGATCGTCTTTTGCGACCTTCGAACAAGCAAAATCAACGGGGAAGCCAGATTGACTTAAAAACAGTGTTGGTAACTTAATAACTGCATTGATTCACTTAACAACGGTGGCAAGAAATATCATCAAATGGTCACCAAACTCAATAGCTATATTGATTAGCAGTGGAAATATTGGTCTGAATTGTGGTCATAATACAACTTAATCCTTCTTTATTAAAAAGCACAGCTGGCTTCAAATACTGTAGATAATTCGGATGCATTTGTGGCTGCTGCCCATGATTCTTGAACTACTGTCCCCAGCAGCCACAGCGAGTGCTGAGAGATGCTAGGAGTTGTAGTTCAACAACAGCTGGAATGACAGGTGTTGCTTGCCTTTATGTACATGAACTTTTAGAAAATCTCAAATTGCCTTACCTTCTATAAAGATAACCTCTTGGAGTCCTCTCGCCTTTGGCATTCCAGTAAAGAAATTCTCCAGTTTTGGTCTGGAAAGGAAATAAATACATAAATAAAAGCCAAATGTTGCTATGCGAAGTGTAAATGTTACTTTAAAAATGGTAAAATTTGAGACAGTATCAACCTGTTCACAAAGAAACATTTAACCTGGTTAAAACAAACTTAGGACCGCACCTAGAGGACTGCATCCAGTTTTGTTCACCACACTATAAAAAAAGATGTTGAGACTCTAGAAAAAGTGCAGAGAAGATCAACCAAGATGATGAGGGGACTGGAGGCTAAAACATATGAAGAACGGTTACAGGAACTGGGCCTGGCTAGTCTAGGGAAGAGAAGGACCAGGGGAGACAGGAGAGCGGCCTTCCAATATTCGAGGGGCTGCCACAGAGAGGAGGAGGGGGTCAAGCTGTTTTCTAAAGCACCCGAAGGCCAGACAAGGAATAATGGATGGAAACTGAACAAGGAGAGAATTCAACCTGGAAATAAGAAATTTTCTGACCATTGAACAATCAACTCATGGAACAGAAGTTGCCCTCGGAAGTTGTGGGAGCTTCATCCCTGGAGGCTTTCAAGAAGAGACTGGACTGTCAGAGCCTTGGATGTGAGGCTCCCAAGTGGTGAGGATTAAATACTGTTTACAGATACAGATTAACAGAGTTGGAAGGGACCTTGTAGGTCATCTAGTCCAACCACCACCACCCCGCACAAGCAGGAGACCCTTACACCATATCTGACAGACTTCACTCCATTCCTAAGAGGCCTGTAAGGGGCTTGCGTAAGTGCACCAGCGTGCCCACTGTCCCTGTTCTATGGTTCCTATTTATTCATACTCATGTATTATGTATACACTTACATTTATACTTATATGTTTATATGTTCTACTTGTTTTCTTATACATGCTTGACAAACTAAACTAAATAAAATAAAATGAAATGAAAATAAGGTCCGGCAACAGCAGCTATCTGGTTTGTATAAACGTAGGGGCCCCTTTGGTGTTCTCTTCACAATGCCGGACAAAGGAGGACCAACCTGGTGTCTCAGCTAGGAATCTTCCCGGTGACACAGCTGTAACCAATGCAAACACCGTCCTGGTCAGTCTGGAGAGACCCTGGCAACCTACTTGCAGTCTTGCTGACAAAAAGGAGGAGCAAACAATGCCATGGAGAGGTGGAGGGCCCATCCAAATCTTAAATATTTCATTAGACAACAGAGGGATGTAGTTTTTTTCCCCTCCCAAAACCCAGGGGGGAGAAAGAGACTGAAGAAGAGCGAGGAAAAAGCAAACACTCATTTTGAAGCAAGCTGAAAGGGGGCAGAGAGAGCGAGAGCGAGAGAGAGATGACTCGGGAGGAATATAAAGGGGGCACCTGAGCTGGGTTTGAACCCCAGTGTGGGTGGTTAGAGAGTGACATTGTGCAAGTGTAAGACCCCAGTTGCTGTGGCTAAGACGACGCATCGAAATCTGCGCGAATGCAAGCCACAGACTGTAGCACAAACCATAATGTGGTTTGAATTCTAATTTGGTTGTGTAAAATAAGAAAATGTGTGCAGTCTGCTACAATTCCCAAACGCAGATGAGTTAGTAATAGGTAGCCCAGCGATCTACACAGGCTGTGGGTGCACCCCTGGATGTTTATGGTTGAAGAGCGATATGGAATGAAGTGTCCTTTAAAGAAGAAAAGGCACTTTAGGGCCTTGAGACAGAAATAAGTAGGGGAAACAGGTGCCTCTTTATTTTTTATAACCGAGACTGGCAGTTCATAAGGGGTACTACATTTAGGTTGCCAAATTCCAGGTGGCAACAGCCAAGAGAGACAGGTGAATGGTACTCTCAGCTCCCATCTAATGTCTGTCTGGGGGGTTGCGCCTCAAATTCCACTTGTTTGAGATCAATGGCCATATAAATAAGATGGGTAGATAGGTAGACAGATAGGCAGACAAGTAGGTGGGTAGATGATAGATAGATAGATAGATAGATAGATAGATAGATAGATAGATAGATAGATAGATAGATAGATAGATAGATAGATAGATAGATAGATAGATAGAGATAATGCTGAATGGATGGATGATAGATAGGGTGGATGGATGGATGAAAGGGTGAGAGGGAAGGATGATGGATGGATAGAAGGATGGATTATAGATAGGTAGATATTATGGAAGGAGGGAGGATAGATGGATGGATGAATGAAGGGATGGATGAAGGATGGGATAGATAGATAGATAGATAGATAGATAGATAGATAGATAGATAGATAGATAGATAGATAGATAGATAGATAGATAGATAGATATGCTGAATGGATGGATGGATGATAGATTGGATGGATGGAGGGATGGATGGATGGAGGGTGAATAGATGATAGATATAGAGAGAAAAAGAGAAGATGATGGATGGATGGATGAAAAGGTGAGAGGGAAAGAGGATGGATGGATAGATGGGTGGATATAGTTAGGTAAATATTATGGATTGAGGGAGGATGGATGGATGAAGGGATGGATGAAGGGATGGATGGGTATGATAGACAGACAGACAGACCGACCCCAGGTTGTGTGAAAAGGGCACCCCTCTATTTCAGAGGGAAGCCAGGCAGGGGCCTCTTCAGCAAGGCTGAGGTTAATCCAAAGATCTAGAGTTTCGTCTCCTAAACACTCCTTAATATCACCTCTCCCCCATCCCCATTTGCCAAATGACCTCCAGAGCCTTTCTCTCCTGCCTCTTCTCTTTACGTTGGCCTCTGGTGAATAGGACCTTCCGATCCGCTTGCTCCTGGATTTATCAACCCTCTTTAAAGACACTTATGAATAATTCAGAAGGATGTAAGATTATGAGGAGGATCCTGTTCCCTTCCCCCCCCTCACCCCATTTCCAACCTTGAATCTTTTTCTCTCCCCCCACCTCCACACCTCTCAGGCACAAGAGACGGGCCCAGACTGCTGTCAGTCAGATAAATATAATCTATTGCCAATTAAGGGCTCTTTTGCTGTCTCCTCTTCACAAGGAAAGACCTCCGAGTTAGGGTAGCTGCTCCCAGGAATGCTGACAATTATTGATTGTGAGAATAGAAAGCCTGCTTTTATTTTTATTTTATTTTATTTTATTTAAAAAAACAGCTTGGGTCAGTTGAGCACTTCGCCTTGGCATGTAAATAAGATCTGACATCGTGTTTTTTTTCCAGTGGAAAAAATGACCACCGAAAGCTTTGATTTCTCTTGTTCTGAGCTCCTAAAGACATTTAACAGCCTAAAAAGGGATGCAACTATGGATCCTTTCGCCTCCCGCTTCTCTGACTTTATTTATAATTTAAATAAATAGATTAGCCTCGGACACTCTGGATCAACTGGTTTGAGTCTCTGCAAAACCTCAAGGCGTACTTGGTTAACTTAGCTGGGAGGCGTTTATGCAGGGTGACTTAAACAAGGTTCGTTTACATAATTAACTCAATTGTCTGGATTCTCCTTGCGCAACTGAACCATAAGCAGAGTTCATGAGCTGAGTTTGCACCGTCTTCCAACTAAAAATGGTGTTGGGAGATTTGTAGTTTAGGGTAACAGATAACAGGTAATCAGAGTTGGAAGTCCAACCTCCCGCCCAAGCGGGAGACCCTACACCATTTCTGACAAATGGCAGTCCAATCTCTTCTTGAAGGTCTCTAGGGATGAAGCTCCCACAACTTCCGAGGGCAACTTCTGTTTCACTGTCAGAAAGTTTCTCCACACAGAAAGTGTGAAAACGGTCCCCAGTCACGTCGTAACAATCGCTTGTTTTTTCATCCATGCAGCTCACTACACCCAAGGCATACCTTTCCAGAGTTTCAGTGAAACTAACAAAACCACCCGAGGGAAGGGATTCATGGCTGGCCAAATCTTGCAAAAGGCCTGAGGCTATCCTTAATGGGGATGGGTGGGTTGTGTTTTACTAGTTCTTACCCAGAGATTTAAAAAAAAAAAAAAAAAACCCACAAGGTCACAGACTGAAACATTTTCCCTTTTTGCAAGGCTTATTTAAATCATTTAAAAAATTTAAACTACACATCAAATAATAAAGCTACGGCAGGATGTGAACTTTCTGCAGACTTAAAGTTTTTCTGCACTAAAGGCTCTTTTGCATTCTTCCTTTCAGGGAATATGACCAACTCCAAACAGACCAGAGTTGGAAGGGATCTTAGAGGCCTTCTAGTCCAACCCCCTCTCAAGCAGGAAACCCTATACTATTTCACACAAAATGGCTCTCTGATTCTCTTCTTAAAATTGGAGGCCTTTCATAATCCACCGGGATAACACTTTAACTGTGGAATGGAGTCGTTTCATCACGTAATTTAGAAGAATAGAGGACTGCTCTTGGATATGGAAGCTCGACTTAGCAGTGAGCTTGCAACCCGATACAGATAAGTGCAACTGCGAACAGCGAACTCAACATCCTGACGGCACAAATAACGAAGTTTAAATGCTGGTCCTAAGAGACATACTTTCCACAAAGTGACTGAAGAAAAAACACATCCCTCGCTGTATGTGCCTCGGTGAAACTTTTAACCCAGAGGCATTTCAGCAATTATAAGCCTTTCTCTCAGCAAGTTCTAAAAATGAGAGAGTTGCTTGCTTTTATTTATTCTTTGACTCTCCATTTTTCCCCCCACCCTTCAAGGTTTGAGGCTTGGGAAGAAATCTGTCTTAATAGGAGCCCTGGAAAATTACGAAGCAAGAGGTGCTTGTGCGTGCATAACTTTTAAACAAAAGGAAGAGAACAAATTAAATTGCCATCCAATTTGATGAACCGACTGGTAGTTGCACCAATCTTTTCTGGAGGCCCACTTCATTTTAAAACTCTTTCTCTCTCTCTCCCTCCTCCTTCACCTCTTAAGAGTCAGCTCTAATGAATAAGGTACAATTGGAGTTTAATAGGCTGCATCTTGCTTTAACATCTGATCCCGTGGCAACTGCTCTTTTCTCGAGATTTTAAACAGCCTGAAATGCTGTTCATTGTCCCGCTTAAAACAGGCGATGCTGGGCTCCCCCACCCCCATGGGGATGGGGTGGGCGTATGTATCAATTTGTTTGTGCCTTCTCTCCAAGGCAGATCCTCTTCCCTGACTTATGAATAGGTGGGGAGGGGAGAAGGGCCCGGAGAAGGAGACAATGAACCAGATGATTTGGCTCCAAGGAGACCGTGGGCCCACTCTCGGCCGGAATGGTGACATATGGTCCACCTCGGAGCTAAGCCGTAGCTTTTCAATAGCGAAAACTTGTACCTCTCGGCACAAGAGCCGGGCATTCGGGTTTTTTTAATGGCCATCCATTCATGCCTCCTCCGTGTTTTTTTTTTTATTATTATTTTTTAATGTGGCTTTGTTTTCTTTTGCGCGGGGCAGGGAGGGATAGAAGGAAAAGCCAACATCCAATGTTGACCAGTGGAAAACAGAGGCAAGGTGAAGTGGCAGGCGATGCTGAAAGAAAGAAAGAAAGAAAGAAAGAAAGAAAGAAAGAAAGAAAGAAAGAAAGAAAGAAAGAAAGAAAGAAAGAAAGAGTAACAAAAATGCTCGTGTTTACTTTCTGCTGCCTTGGGGGAACAGGGTGAAGTTGCAGCCCCATGCAAAGAAAGCTCGAGAAGGGGGCTTGGGGGGCTTGACAAAGCCAGAGGTCCTGCCCCACCTTTGCTCTCTCATTCTGCTCTGCCTCTTTTGGAGGCCTTCCTCTAAGAGCAGGAAAACATTCGACGCATGCACAGAAGTTTCTCCTGGCTAGGAGAGGGGTCAGTCAAGCAGGCAAAACCACATCAAGCACCTGGAAAAAGCATCGCTGATTTCCTGGACACCTCAAAAAAAGCGGGGTGCTATCACCACCATAATAGTACAAAGCCCCTCACTGGCCCGTGGGAATAGAAAAACAGGTGTCTTTGATTTTTGCATTTAAAATGACACATGTCTTTAGAATAGAATGGAATGGAATGGAATGGAATGGAATGGAATGGAATGGAATGGAATGAATGGAGAATAGAATAGAATAGAATAGAATAGGGAATGAGAATAAGAATGAGAATAGACTAGAATAGAAGAATGAAGAATAGAATAGAAGAATAGCATAGCATAGTATAGCATAGCATAGAATATTGAATAGAATAGAATAGAATAGAATAGAATAGAATAGAATAGAATAGAATAGAATAGAATAGAAGCCACGGCCACAGAACTGGTAGTAAAAATTTTTGGAATCCCACCACTGCCCAATAAACATATACCTTAAGTATCTGGAGGGAATCAGAATATGGAAGGCTGATTTGGTGAATGTCAGAATAACGTCCACCATGTTAATTCCTGGATTCATGCCACTCGCTCAGCCATAATGTGGTCATGTTCTGTTCTGTTTTGTAGAAAATCAGCCAGTGAGCTGTGTAAACTAGGTATCTGGCTTAACATGAGATCCTCGCCCAAGATAGCTTTTTTTTCAGCATGGCCGAGAAAATCCATAATGCACCATGAAGAAAAAAAAAATTCTCTGCTTTTTGTAATGGAAAAAGCCAACATTGAGATACTACCAATGCAGCCATCAAATATGAGCTGTCCGGAGCAGACGAACATGTCAACACATTTTGTGACTATAACAACCTACATACTCCCAGTTTAGATAAATGAATAGGCAAGTTTTCAGTCACTCCTCAGTTAGGACTGGGTTCAAATGCATGATTTATTCTTACATAAACATGTGCAAAGAGAACCGTATAATCAATCTTTCAGAGGGAAATAAATATACTGCCACCTACTTACGTTATGTTCAATTCGCCTGATATTCTTCCTTAGACACCACCTGGTGTTACATCACCCATTGTTGTTTTTTTTCCAGCAACTTAAATTAAAAAAAACAAAGCCTTCATTAATAAACAAGTAATACATCTGATGAATTAGTTCGTCTCCTTCAGTCTCCAATAATAATTTGCCCCAAAACTATCCTTAAGATGGTTTTAGTAATTAAAACCTGCGGCTTTAACCCCAAAACTTACAGATGAGGTTTATACAACACACCAAGCACAATCACTCTAAATCTTAACAAGCGCATGGGCACAATTGTTCTCACCATTACGAGAAATTTCCTAAAAATTAGCAAGCAGAACAGTTTGCCTTCAGAAGTTGTGGGTGCTCTATCACTGGAGGCTTTCAAAAATAGATTGGACGGGATGGTATATGGTTTCCTGCATAACCCAGGCAATCATATTTCCATAGGCATCTTATCAGGGACTCTCTATTAACCAATTGGATAAAAGTACGTAAACTTGTTAATTTCTTTATGTCCTAATATGTTGTGCATTCTAACTTTCTCGGTTTATTGTTTAGCTCTAGAAACAAGTTAATTTAGGTTAAATGCAGGATGTAAATTTAGCTACAGAAAAGTATCTTTGAGCATGTAGAGAATTCTCAAGCAGAAGGATTTTATTTTAGGACAACTACTCCCAGATTATTAGGCAGTCCCTCTAATTATGGTCATAGATGCATCCACAGTGTAGAATGCTCTAAAATTCAATTTCTAAATCGGAGAACTCTACATACTTACAGATTTTTTTTTAATCGTACCCTGCACCCTGCCTGCCCTCTTTGTGAAACTTCACCAAATTGCCTAGGCTATTTCAAAATCTCCAACTGTATATAAATAATGATATACAACCTTGGACTTTTCATTCCAAACGTCCAAGGATTTCATTTTTAATTGCAAGAGTTTGTGTCTACAATTTAACTGTTGATATGCAATGTGGAGAAAGCACTAGACACAGAAAGCCAAAAAGAAAGAAAGAAAGAAAGAAAGAAAGAAAGAAAGAAAGAAAGAAAGAAAGAAAGAAAGAAAGAAAGAAAGAAAGAAAGAAAGAAAGAAAGAAAGAAAGAAAGAAAGAAAGAAAGAAAAAGGAAGGAAGAAAAGAGAAAGGAAGGAAAGAAAGAAAGAGAAAGGAAGGAAGGAGAAAGGAAGGAAAGTAAAAAGAGAAAGAAAGAAGGAAAGAAAGAAAGAAGGAAAGAAAGAAAGAAAGAAAGAGAAAGGAAGAAAGAGAAAGGAAGGAAGAAAAGAGAAAGAAAGAGAAAGGAAGGAAAGAAAGAGAAAGGAAGGAAGGAAGGAGAAAGGAAGGAAAGTAAAAGAGAAAGAAAGAAAGAAAGAAAGACAGAGAAAGAAAGAAAGAAAGAAAGAAAGAAAGAAAGAAAGAAAGAAAAAAAGAAAGAAAGAAAGAAAGAAAGAAAGAAAGAAAGAAAGAAAGAAAGAAAGAAAGAAAGAAAGAAAGAAAGAAAGAAAGAAAGAAAGACTCTAGAAACAAGGGATATTTTCTGTCCACCAAATGGACTGGGTGTTTGGGAAAAGAGCAATATAAACTCTATTTCCCAGGGATTGCAAAGGAAGAAAGGGGCTTGGGAATTTGAAGTGGAAATAACACCAACCCACCATCCACATCCTGGTCTTTATTGGGCTTCAAAGTTGCTTCTCACCGTCCTTTCCTCATTAGCTAATTACCACGGTTGTTTTCCCCAACCTCCCTTCAGAGCAATCAAACCAACATTGCATAGCCAATAAACCAGGACGGGAAATGAGTCCCTTTGGGGATTTGAAAGCAGCTGGGAAGCCAGAGTCTGCCTTCCTGCATAATCCATTTATGGCACAATAAACACGCATTTGTTTCTCATTAGTGTGCCTTCTGCGGATCTGGTTCCAAGGCTGCTGTCCTTTTGTGTAGCAGGCCCCTGGTTTCTCACAAGGCGGAAAAGGGTTGCTGCTATGCAGTGTGTGTTTGTGTACTTCTTTTAAGCCAAGGAGAACATTCTCTTTGCTGTCGCCACTCATATATTAGTGCAGGAGGCTGAAATTGAGGTGAGTCAATCCATACAAGTAGCCCTCGGCTTACAATCATTTTTTTAGTGACCGTTTAAAGTTACAACAACACTGAAAAAAGTGATTTATGACCCTTCTTTACACTTATAGACCCCCTCACATCCTGGACATAAACTGTTTCAACTCCTACCCTCAAAAACGACACTATAAGGCACTGCACATCAGAACAACTAGACACAAGGACAGTTTACCCCCCCCTCCACATGCCATCATTCTGCTAAACAACTAGTTCCCACGCCGTCAAATTATTTACTATATTATTATTATTCTCATCCTTCCTAGTATCTATCTCCTTCCACTTATGACTATAACCTTGTTGCTTGTAGCTTTACAATTTATATTGTTTTATTTGTTCCCTAGTATGATCTGATTGCTTATTCGTATCCTATGGCTATCACTAAGTGTTGTATCTTATGATTCTTGATGAATGTATTTTATTTTTCTTCATGTACACTGAGAGCATGTGCACCGAAGACAAATTCCTTGTGTGTCCAATCACACTTGGCCAATAAAAAATTCTATTCTATTCTATTCTATTCTATTCTATTCTATTCTATTCTATTCTATTCTGTTCTGTTCTGTTCTGTTCTATTCTATTCTATTCTATTCTGTTCTGTTCTGTTCTGTTCTGTTCTGTTCTATTCTATTCTATTCTATTCTATTCTATTCTATTCTATTCTATTCTATTCTATTCTATTCTATTCTATTCCTCATTCCTATTCTCTATTCCATTCCTATTCTATTCCATTCCATTCTATTCTAATTCTATTCTATTCTTTCCTAATCCTATTCTATTCTATTCTGTTCTGTTCTGTTCTGTTCTGTTCTATTCCTTATTCTTTTCTATTCTTTTCTATTCTAGAGCCAAAGAGCCAAACTTTCCCACCTTTGAGGGCCAGCTTCCTTGCACTGGGCAGCTGCAGTGAAGCCTCTCACAGACCAGAGGAGTACAAAAAGTAATATTTTTCCCCACGCCGCCATTTTTGGCACCCTCTGAGGGGATGACGAAAGAGAGGAGACCCCCCACACACAAAGGCAAGGAGGGGGTCCCCCTTTTTTTCCCTCAGAGCCCCTTTGCCTCACAGTTTGAGGAAAACTTTTTGCCCAAATGTGTTTCCCTCCAAAACTGTGGGGGCTTCACCAACGCCTTTCCTCCTCTCCTGAGGGGGAAAAATGGCCTTTGTTGTCCTCTCAGCCACTCTGGTCCATTTGACTGTATCCCACAATCCCTTGTGGCACCCAGCAGCCTTCTGGGAAATGGCCATTTTCTCGGGGCAGCAGCGCCCGAGGAGAATTTTAATTTACCTTTAAAAACCAGCCATGGTTTTTAAGGATGGTAAACCTGGTTTTCTGAACAAGCCAGTTTGGGTTGGGCTTGTGTACTGCTCTAAGCCACGAATGAGAGTCAGTGGTGGATGAAGGAGATGAAACCAGTCTGGGGGAGCCAGATTCAAGTCCATCTTTACCACCCATGGAGGTTTGCAAGCCGACATTGGTCTGTTTTGTTTGGTCCTTCACAGGCTGGTCTACCTTGCAGGTTTGTTGTTCTGGCACTCAATTTTTTTTGGGGGGGGGGTGTCAAAAAAAAGGAAGGCAGGATATTTATTTGCATCTCGCCTTTGTTGTAAAAATAACTGTAAAAATAATAAAGGCAGGATGCAGATCTCTCGATCTCTCTCTCTCCATATATATACATACCTATATCTATCTATCTATCTATCTATCTATCTATCTATCTATCTATCTATCTATCTATCTATCTATCTATCTATCTATCTATCTATCTATCTACCTCTGCTACCTACCTACCTACCTATATCTATCTATCTATCTATCTACCTACCTACCTACCTACCTACCCATCTATCTATCTATCTATCTATCTATCTATCTATCTATCTATCTATCTATCTATCTATCTATCTATCTATCTATCTATCTATCTATCTATCTATGGCAGGATATTTATTTGTATCTCGCCTTTGTTGTAAAAATAATTGTAAAAATAATAAAGGCAGGATGCAGATCTCTCTCTCTCTCTCTCTCTCCATATATATACATACCTATATCTCTATATCTATCTATATCTATATCTCTATATCTATCCATCCATCCATCCATCCATCCATCCATCCATCTATCCCCTTCCCATCCTGCACACACACACATAAACACCTTTTATGAGAAATCACACCTGGGAGGTTCTGCTAGTGAGTTTAGCAGTCACAGGTTGTTGGGGTTTTGTGTGTATGTGTGTGGGGGTGTGTGGAATAACGAAATCATGGAATGAAATTTGACACAAGAAGCCTTTTGTTTCTGATGGTGAAAAAGAGCTCTCTTTTTTTAGCCACAGGAAGGCATTCTTCTTCTTCTTGTTTTGACAGCAGCTGAACAACCCAAGGAAATTAAACCTAGAAACAGGGAAGACCCAGCAGTGGCATCCTAAAGTAACCTGATCCTAGACTGGATTAGGTGCACCTAGTCCATCCAGTTAATTTTATTTAGGGTGGCTTAACTCTGTCCAGGATGGCGGCTGCAAAGCCTGGGAGGAGTAGAAACGCAGCTGGAATCCAGGTCAACCTTCTTTCTGTATTTTCAACAAGGGTAGTCCATTTCTATCGCAGAAATGGTACAAAAGGCCAGAAAGCAAAGCATCTGGGTTTTTTTCCCCAAAAAAGAAAGCACCACCTAGAATTTAAAATATATAAAAGCTAATCCTGTTTGTGTCTACATTTGGACAACACCCTAAGCCATAATGTGGTTTGCTTGGGGTTGTTTTTCCTAGTCTTTTTATTTCTCAGTTGCGTTTCCAACTCTTCCCAGTAATAGACCCCAAATAACCAGAATCATCACAGAGGTTCTTTTACAAAAGACTTCCTTGATTTTTCTCCCCCTTGAAAACGTTTTGCTTCGGTTCAGAACTTAAGAAGCTTCTTGGATAAAAAGTGAAATGTTTTCAAGGAGAAAAAAGAACACCAAGAACGTCCAGTTGCCTTTTGGAAAAGCATTTTGGGGACAATCATGTCCTGGATGATCAAGAAACTCCATAAACAAATAATCTGATTATTTATGGTGCCTAAACAAGTTAGAGTAAGCACCTAAGCTTGGTTTATGAATCTTAAATTGTTTGGGCACAATAATCGTGTTGAGATTCTTTGGGTACAATAATCCAGTGAGAGATGCTTCAGAGTTGGGCAATATGTGAATTTAATTTAATTATTATTATTATTATTAATTATTATTATTATTATTAAAGATTATTGTACCTAAGTAAGCCAGGATTATCCAAGATTTGCCGGTGCTTCATAAAAAGTGCTTGCTTGTTTCCAATAAACTATAGCTCCAGATTTGAATGCAATTCAGCCACTTTGGGTAAACTGAATAAACAACACTGAATAATTTAGGCACTGTGCTTGCTTATATTTCATCAGGAAGAACTGAAGTGGGGGTGTAAGGGATGGCTTACAACAATGGCCCTCAATCTTTTGGGCAGCAGGGATCGGAGAAAGTTTTTTTCTGTGGACTGTGTGTGTGTGTGTGTGTGTGTGTGTGTGTGTGTGTGGTTTTGTGTGCTGCCTGCATCCCCTAGATGGGGCTTCACTTGTTTGCGCAACCTGGACTGGGCACCCCTGGTTTAAATAATAGTTTAACAAGCATAAATGCTTCACATAAAATGATGTATAAACACGACAAGGAACAGCACTAGGAAGATAGGTCTTGATTACTTAAAATAAGAACAACTTCTTTGCACTTTCCCCCCCTCAGAATGTGTTCCTGAACCTTTTCCAAAATCAAGATCCAATAAATGGCAGGTGCCAGGCATTATTCCACAGGAGAATCTGAGAGAACTTTTCTCCTCCCCACCTTCTGCTTCCCATCTTCACTTCAAACAGGTCCAACATGCAGAATCAAAACTCTGGGAAGATAAGGTAAGCCGTTATGCGGAAAAAGATGGGTCGTCTCAGACTGACCATAACTCAAGAAGCCCTTTGGGTTTACCACAGATAAGGTGTCTTTATACAAGAGAATTTTATTGCCTTTATTTTTCTTAAAAACACTCTCCTGAATTTACTTTCTGCCCCATTTCCTCCTCATTTTTGTGAACCTCAATTCAGTGGAAGGGTCTTGGCACTGAACATGGCTTTTAAAACTGTTTTTTTTTTTTTTAAAGCAAGTAATTGAGCTCATAAAATGATGACATCATGGTTAGGGCTGCACTGAACAGGCTAACCTTAAAAGCTTGAGTTGTTCTGGTGTGGATAAAGCAGGTATGCATACAAGCTAGGAATGCCTGATCTTTCTGTAGCTTAGCATGCTGCTATGGGTGGTATTGTTTAGCTGTTTGCATCGTTTTATGACCCAGTGGAATTCCTGTCTGTAACCATCAGTAATGGTATCTACACACACACACAGAGAGACACAGAGAGAGAGAGAGAGAGAGAGAGAGACAGACACAGACCTGTTTCTGTCTGCCTCCTTTTTGATTGCGTTCACCGTCTGTAAGGGCAAGAAAATTGAGTTGGGTCTGCATAAGGTTGACTCAGCCTTCCATCCTTCCGAGGTGGCTAAAATGAGAACCCAGATTGTTGGGGGGCAATAGGCTGGCTCTGTAAACTGCTTAGAGAGGGCTGTAAAAAGTGGTATATACGTCTAAGGGCTATTGCTATACCAATCAGTAAAACAGTCCAACAATCCATAATCCATTTCATGTATTAATAATCATGTTTACACTTATATCTGTTGTCTAATACATGCTCGACAAAGAAAATAAATAAAATGATTAAATAAAATATGTGCAGCTTAGCATGTTGTATGAATTGTATGGTTTGGGAATGCTGGCCAGCAATTTAGGGCATTAGCTAATCCAGCCACAGTAATTAATTAAAGGAACCACGGCTTTGCTTGTGGCAAGAACACGTTTATAGTATTGGATGCCAGATTTTTTCAGGCACTTTTCATGAGGGTTTTTTTCCCCCCTGCCTAAATGGCACAGAAATCACAGTTATGTTAGCCCTTCCTAGTGCTTCCAGTCACTGGCACATACTAGTCAATTTAGCAGGCCATAGCTAAGTTTGTTTAAATTTTGTTGAAAATTTTATTGAAAAAAAGGATAACTGTATTAAGCTTGGCATCCTTTCATGGATATTGTGCCTTTTCCTCAACTTCTGCCACCCTTGCCATGAAAACCCCAGAGTTGCTTCTGGCATTCTGTCTAAACAGCTTATGATGGTAAGTGGGAAAGAGAAGGCATGGAGGGGCGGAGGGAATATTTTGATTGCAGGGATGAGAAAATAAACCCAAAATATCCACCATGGTTTGGGGGACAATTGAAGGGCAGCTGGTGACGAGCATGTGTATTGATGTTGTTCTTGCAACAGAATTTGATGCTTCTCTGTGTTACAAAATACGTTATACTCTTCAATGTATTTTAATTGAGTAGCTAGAGACCAATAATTAATCCTAAATCTTCCGGTTGTAGTTATTTTAACTGAAAGTGACACAAGCATTTATTGGACCAAAGAGGCCATTATGCTCTCACACTGGCACACTGCATGTTGGGTTATTTTGTTATAAATGTGTAACATAGTATAGGTTGAGGAGTTTGTTCACTCCGATTTTCTTGCAGTGTGTGTAGGGCCCACAGGAAGCTTTGAGAGTGGCAAGTATCTACAAACATTCAGGAAATATGATTTATTTTTCCCCCCCACAGAGGTGTAGTTTCTAAACCAGGAGTTGGCTACCTGATGTCTTCCAGATGTTCTGGGTTGCAATTTCCAAATCTGTAGGCTGCATGCCCATTATGGGAGCTGCAGCCTGAAACATCTAGAGAACCGCTGACTGCCCATCCTTGAGAAACAACAATTACTGATACAACTTTTAGTAGCATTAATTTTATTTGTGGGCACATTTTTAATTCAAGGGGCTCAATTTAAACAATGTGCAGAGTTCTGTGCAGGCCAGAATTCCGGGGACAGCTACCTTTTCTATTTAAGGGCATGTTTCTAGTTTAGAAGATAACTTTTAAGATTCCAGCTGCATTTTTATCCCTCCTTATTATTCAACTCCAGTGGCATTTTAGCTAGAGGATGCAAGGACTAAGGCAAGGACTGGTTTGGCAACATAGTTTTTTATGAGCTATAAATGACTGACTTTACTTGAATGACAAGAATTTTATAGTACATTCTGACCTGCGTGAAGCCAGCCATAGAAACCCTTACGCTCTCTGCTGTTGATCTTGTTATTATTATTATAATTAATTTGAGGTTCTGATTTTTTAGATGTGAGAACAGGTTTTGTCGCTCAGCTGTGTAAACTAATCTCTTGTTAAGTTAAGCCCCATCGCTGTAGGGAAATGTTTTGACCATCTCTCTCTCTCTCTCTCTCTCTCTTTTTCCCCAAATTCCCAGTCTGGCTGACAAGAATGATATCTAAAGTGTTCTCTATTTCTGGCTTTGAATTTGCATTTATGGGCTTGGGTTTCCAGGAAGAACCAATATTTTGTTTTAAAAAGACACATGTATTCTGCGGGATGTCATTAAAAGATCTAGCCAGCTGGTACATTGGGCTGGAAGGATGTACACCTAGATATGCAATACACAGTATTGCAACCAAACAAGTTAAAATTGGTCTGCATTTGTCTATTCTTCTGGCGCTAATTACAGAGAAGAAGTCGAACTGAAGAGTGGTGACAAAAAAATAAATCCAGGGTTAATTGCAGACTTTTCCAATTAAAAGAGTCAAGTACCCCAAATTAGCACTGAGCGATTTCTTGCAGCAGAACTGAATAGCTGAAGCTAAAAAACCCAGTAACTTCGCTCTACTATGAATATTTTAATTCAGTCTTTCCTCTGGCTTGTCATTCTATACAGGTGGTTCTCGACTTACGATCACATTCGGATGCCAAAATTTATGTTGCTAAGCGAGACAGTTGCTAAGTGAATTTTGCCCCGTTTTACAACCTTTCTTGCCACATTGGTTAAGCTCATCGTTGCACTTGTTAAAGTTAGCAACACAGGTTGTTAAGCAGATCTGGCTTCCCCACTGACTTTGCTCGTCAGACGGTCGCAAAAGGGGATCACGTGACACCCCCACTGGGACTCTGCATCCATCATAAATATGAGTTGGTTGCCAAATGTCTGAGATTTGATCATGTGACCTTGGGGATCCTGCAATGGTCATTAAGTGTGAAAACGGATCATATGCCAATTTTTTTTTCAGTACCGTTGTGTAACTCTGAATGGCCACTCAACAAACTGTTGTGCTTAGCGCGATCCTTTCTGTGAGGCTAGCAACCTGTCATCATCATCATCATTATTGTTGTTGTTGTTATTGTTATTGTTATTATTATGATTATTATTGCTCCAAGGGCTCCAATTACAATTGGGATAACACACAATTTCTTTTTCTAAAGTCGCTCAACTTCAATTTGTAAGTCCCGATACTTTGTGATTTTTTTTCTTGCTGTTTGTCTACAATTCGTGCATCACCAGGTATTGCAATGTCAATGAACCAAACCCTTTTTCTTTTCAACTATTGTTATGTCAGGTGTGATGTGGGCCAAATGCTGTCCGTCTGAATTCTGAAGTCCTACAAGATCTTGACTTTTCCATTCTCCATTCTCCATTCTCCTCCTCCTCCTCCTCCTCCTCCTCCTCCTCCTCCTCCTCTCCTCCTCCTCCTCCTCCTCCTCCTCCTCCTCCTCCTCATTGTTATTATTTTAAATTCACAATAATCAGCATCTGGAGTTCTCCCCACCCAGTGTCTGTCTGCATGATGCAATCCGTTTCTTGAATGAACACATTCTCCTGGCTTGGCATCTTGCCCTTAAATCAGAACCTAAACACGAAAGCAGGTTGAAACACCAAAAGCAAACTTTCCAAACACACCTGAGCTGGTTTTGTGTGTGCGTGTGGGGGGGTTGTGTGAACACAGCCAGTAACTAATCCCATCTGCACACAGAATTGTAAAATAAATCCAGACTCTTAAACTCCTTGGAAGGGTGGCAGGAGGAATCCGTCTGCAAGCGCGTTAAAATAAATTCTGCAAGCGGCCTTTCTCTCTCTCTCTCTCTCTCTCTCTCCCCACCACCTTCCTTATTGCTTTTGGTTGCCTGTCAACTGTAGGGTTGGTTGGTTGGCTTCCTCCTCCTCCTCCCCTGCCGCCGCGCCACCCCCATACAGCGGGAGGGAGGGGGAGCGGGGTGGCGGCTTGCCGGCAGCGTGCAGCTGTTGTAATGACATCGTACCACCCACCAGCAGGCTGAGTTTCCAGTGTGAGGCAAAGAGGCTGTGTGTGCGGGCTGGGGCGGGCCGACATTTCCCCCCTCAAGCATTGTGTCCTCTGTCACCGAGGAGGGAGGCGGCTCCCGGTCGGACAGCCCGAACCGGATACCTTCAGTGACTGAAATAATAGGCCTGGTGGTGGGAAAAAAGAGGCCGAGGAAATCTCTAGGGAGGAATTAAGTGATGAATAACTTTCTCCCCCTGCGCCCCCCCCCAGCTACGTTCAAGAAACAAGCCTCGAGCCTGTGGCCAGCCTATTAGCTGAATGCCCTTTCTCTTCCTCCTCCTCCTCCTCCTCCTCCTCCAACGCTCTTCATTGCCCTTGTGGGAAAGGGAAGGAAAATAAAATAAAATAAAGCAACCCTGCTCGGATTCCATGGCAGAAAATAAACTAGCGTGGTTTGGAGAGGGAAGAGGAGAGATCGAGCAAGTTGACCTCCTTTTCGAGAGGCAGAGAAATTCCAAGGCAGGCGGGCGGGTGGGGTGGATGGACAGGCCCCTCTCTCCTCCAGTACGACGTGGAGATTTGGTTTTACAACAGCAGCCCCAAAACACCTGTTTTCCATGCCTTTTATCTCACCCTGCCTCGCTAAGCCAGCTGCCTTCCGGATGTTTAAGCCCACGGCCTGGGAAGTTTTGAGGCTTGCAATCCTATCTGGAAGGATGTGGGCTGGACCGGTCCTTTTTTTTTTTTTTTTCCTAGAGCGAGAAATGGACCTTCCGGGTTCAAGTTGCTGATATCTCTAAAAGGACTGGCTTGGTTCTAGAATAGGAATAGACTAGACTAGACTAGACTAGACTAGACTAGACTAGAATAAACTAGAATAAACTAGACTAGACTAGACTAGACTGGAATAGAATAGAATAGAATAGAATAGAATAGAATAGAATAGAATAGAATAGAATAGAATAGAATAGAATAGAATAGAATAGGAGAATGAGAATGAGAATAGACTAGAATAGAGGAATGAAGAATAGAATAGAAGAATAGCATAGCATAGTATAGCATAGCATAGAATATTGGAATAGAATAGAATAGAATAGAATAGAATAGAATAGAATAGAATAGAATAGAATTGGAATTGGAATTGGAATTGGAATTGGAATTGGAATAGAATAAATATAGAATGGAATGGAATAGGAATAGGAATAGAATAAATATAGAATAGAATAGAATAGAATAGAGGAATGAAGAATAGAATAGAAGAATAACATAGAATAGAATTTAGAATAGAATAGAATAGAATAGAATAGAATAGAATAGAATAGAATAGAATAGAATAGAATAGAATAGAGGAATGAAGAATAGAATAGAAGAATAACATAGAATAGAATTTAGAATAGAATAGAATAGAATAGAAATAGAATAGAAATAGAATAGAAACAGAATAGAATAACAACAACAACAGAATAACAGAGTTGGAAGGGACCTTGGAGGTCTTCTAGTCCAACCCCTTGCTCAGGCAGGAGACACTTGACTATACCATTTCATTCAAATGATTGTGCAATCTCTTCTTTAAATCCTCCACACAAATGGCTCTCCAATCTCTCCCCAAAATAATTTTTGGTGAGATAACAAAAACAAGGACAAATAGGCTGAAAAACAACTTCAATCCCAGAGCAGTAACTATATTGAATTCTACTCTATAGTGCAATGTTAATGCAATATCAGGGGTTTTCAATTCAATTGTACAGAACGTGGAGGATGTGTGTTCGTGTTTTATTTTTTATAGTTCTAATGTACACTGAAGATGGCATTTAATTTTGTTGTATGAGGAGGTGCAATGACAATAAAGTAAACTAAACTAAAAAACTCTAGTGTTGGCTCACCTACAGGGGCTTATTGGACTCTAAACTGCCCAACCTTGGTAAAAGGAAATACTTATTCGGTTGCTGGGAGTGAAGCTAATGGCCGCTTCTAGTGGCAGGGAGTTGTGCAGGTTTAATTCTACACTAATGAATTGGTCCTTGCTTTCTCCATGTTAGGAAATTGTGGGCAGAGATGGGTTAATCTTTAAGGCTGGTGTTCTGAAGGTGACAACCATGTGGCAGAGGATGTCAGAATTGGCCTTTATTGATCCACTCAAGAGTACCTAATCCCATTAAAGATTGTGTTGCCTTCCGTCTCCTCTTCACCTTTAGAAGGAAGAGTTCAAAAGCTTCAACCTGCATTATTATTTTAATATCCCAATGAGCATCCTTGGTGTTGTTTTCTGACCAGTGCCAGTTTTCACTTCTTAACCATCCCATGCTCCTTCAGGGACATCAGGTTGAGGGCAGTATTTGTGATTGATACGGACCCCAAACTGTGGCCAGAGGTTCCAATGACAGCCCATCAAAGCCGACCTTATTCTCTCTCTCTCTCTCTCTCTCTCTCTCTCTCTCTCTCCTACTTGGTGGCAGGATTGAGCCTTCTTTAGCATGCTTTCTTATTGTGACACGTGGAAGGCAAAACCTTGCTAACAGAGTTTTCTTAGCACTCTGAGCAAACAGGGTTGGCAGGAAAGGATTAGTCAGTGGGGAAAAGGCTGTTCTGGTCCAGCAGTCATTTCTTCTGAGAAAAAGAACTAAGAGGGCATCCAGTCTAACCCCTTGCTTCAGGCAGGGCCTGCAATGAAAAATCCTTTACAGGTGTTTGCTCAGCCTTTGCCTAACCCAAGGCAAGCCCACCATATCCTTAATTTTACTCTTGACTTAGTGAAGGAGACTCTGAGGGATCCTAAGAATAAATAATCTCTTTTAGCTAATGCCTGGGCAAAATGTCCATCTGTTGTGATAAGTTTACTAATATCAAATGGTGGGCGGCAAGTCATTCTAGTTTAAATATCAACCAAGAGTAAGCCTAAAAAAATGGACTCTCAGAAGTAGACTTCTGCTTGGAATGTGTGACCAGGCAGGGGTGAGATTCTACCTGACCGGACCGGTTCTATAGAAGTGGTTGTTACGATTCTGCGCAGTTCGGAGAACCAGAAAATCGTCCCACTGACTGGCCCCTCTCCGCCCATTCACTCCTTACCTGGCATGCGTGCCATCCAACTTGCCTGCATTGTGCCTTGTCCTAATTTTTCCTTTTTTTTTTCCTCCGATCATCAGCTGTTCCAACTATCATCTGTGGTAGGCGATTTAGATTAGCTAGAAAGCAGGAAATCATTGTCTTGAATCAAACAGCGCATTTGTGATCTAGTCCTATGTATATAGTGGCATTTTTAAACTATTTAACTTACTAAATGTTTTAGATAGGTTTTAGACTAGGTTTTCAATTATTATTATTAATTATTTTAATTTTTAAATATGTAGTGTGATTGTGATGTGGTGTCTGGGGCACTGTGCTGGAGTAGCTTTCACATTTCATTGTAATGCAATGACAATAAAGGTAAATTATAAATTCTAAAAGCAGAGCTGAACCTTTCTTAGGACTGAAGCTTCTATTTTTCAGTTCAGATTCAGGCAGCAGATTGCAGAAAGGTAGATCTCTGAGTGAATCTGTGATTCTGCAAGCAACTCAATCTGCCTGCCTGCTTTGCCTACTTTTGGATAAAAGTTGCTTTTTTAATAAAAAATTCAATATTTACATAAATATTTACATGCAAGCCACGCCCAGACAGTCACGTGACCACCAAGCCATGCCCAGTCATCAAGCCATGCCCACCCAGTCACATGACCACCAAGCCACACCCACAAATTAGGCCATGCCCAAAGAACCATCTGTTAAGAAATTTGAGTTCCCACCCCTGGATGAGGGTATCTCCCAAAGGGAAATTCTTCCCAAAATTGTTACTTTTCTCCATGGCTGAAAACAGTTTGGATCCTTATCTCAATATAGCAAATATCATTCTTAACTCAGGCTGGCCCACTCTGCCAAGCCAACCCTGGAATGATGAGCAGGTTGGCCTGAATCTGAGGCTGTCCATCTTAAAGAATTGTGTCCTTTTCCAGAGACGAGGCACTCCCTTTCTCTCTCTCGCTCTCTCTCTTTCTTTCCACTTGGCTTGATCGTAAATGCTTTTAAAATCTTTCTGGTTTCTACGGCTTCTGTGGTTTCCTGCAGAGGGTTTTGCCCGGGAGCTACGCCAAGCGATGCTCTTAAACCATCGATTTCCTATAGCATCTTAACTTCTCATTAAGAGGAAAGGCTGGCAGCTTCATTGTCCATGCAAAATGTACGCTGGGATGGGTGTGAGTGTGAGAATGTGCTCTGAGGCCGAATGGGGCCACACATTGGCCAAAGAAATACAGGGGGACTGCTGTCCATCAAGTCAACTCAGCTGCCATTTTGTGTGGCTTCTGGAGGGCGCTGGGACATCTCTTCGCTATTTTCCTTACAATGCAAAGGTTAGAAACTGCCACCACTGAGCAGTGTATGTATTCATTACAGGCATCGGGTCGAAAACAAAGTTGTAAGAACTTGTGGCTTAGTGGACCGTTGAACTGTTTAGCAGGGGTCTTAGCATGGAGTTTGGACACGTATTTTGAAAGGGGTCATGGCGTGTTATGTGAATTCAAGGGGAGGGACTTTGCTGACTGGGTCATCGGAAAGGCGGTGTCAAATGGGAAAAATGGATTTAAATGTTTGAGTAAAGGGGATTGCACCTTTTTGCGTTACTTTGCGATTTAATTATTATCAATCTTTCTCCATCTTCTTGTCTGTCTGTCTGTCTGTCTGTCTGTCTGTCTATCTATCTATCTATCTATCTATCTATCTATCTATCTATCTATCTATCTATCATCTATCTATCTATCTGCAGTTTCAGTGTTATGATTGTTTATTAAACCAGAAAGGCTTCTGAGCAGCAAAGCAAGAAAGGACTTATATTTCTTTTTTAATGGTTTCCTTTCCAGTATGAAATCGATTTGTTTCTGCATCTAAAAAGCAAATCTATACCCTGAGCTTTCTTTAACATGTTTCAGCTTTGGAGAAAATAAAAACAGTAACCAGGTAGACGCCAGATCCAATATGAAACAGAACATCTAGAAGGGTCGTGAAATGAACAGCATTTTTTTTTCCTACCCCTTAAGCTGCCGACAACAGGTTTCAGCACTAAGTGAAAAAAGTGAACTGGTTGAGGAATGTCTGGTCTAATTTTCCATTCATTCTCCCACAAATGCACCGTTTCTGGTTCCTTTTGCTTCAGACAGACTCTGCTGTTATCTCCTTGAGATAAATTCTGCCTGCGGTTGAGACAGCCAGACAGAGCAACAATCTTTAAGCCCTTTTGGAACCATAAACGTGAGAACAGCCTGTTTTCCCAAGCGAGCTGGCACAACCTCACTGCTCTGCTAATTAGCTTTACGTGTCAAAAGAGGCCCAACTGCTTTCTTGTCTCTTTTTCTCTTTGTATGCCGCAGGAATTCTTCACCTGTCCCACTCAGCTGATGGTGGCGAACTCATCCGCAGCCCACAGATCAGTCAAAGTTTGTTCTGGTGTCTGAGAAAACTTCCTAAAAGTTAGGAAGAATTGCACAGGCACATCCAACCCTCACATATGTTGAACAGACGTGTGGGGGGGGGATTTCCCCTGCCCTCTGCCATGATATTTTACTCTGTTCAGCTTTTAAACAACCTTCCTCTCTATCAAAACCTTGCTCCTTTCTAAAATGAAGAGGGCTGAATGAGGAGGAGGTTTTGCACCAGCAGAAGTAAAAAAAGCATTTTAAAAATCTGGGTTAAACAAGCCAGAAAAGCCCCATGTTTTGCTTGCTGATGATCTCTTAAAAAACCACAAAGGTTAGTCTAGTGAAAAATCAAAACTTCCGAAATGAAATTGACCAACAATTTGCTGGATCTCTGGCGGGTACCTGCAGTAACACTAAAGAATGGCATTCTGTATGTTGAAGCATGTCAGTAATATTTTATCATTATTCCTGCATATATACACCCTGGTCATTAGATGAAGGGTTAAAGTGCAGAATTTTGCCAGATTCAATAGTTTGCATTTCTATACAGGGCTGAGGAACATTCCCCAAGAGCTCCTGCCAATCAATGGAAAACCTGCTGTTCTTACTAATCAAATGGAATAAAGGGAGGGGGGGATAGTGTAAAAGCTCCTTCAAAAACACACATTATTGGTGCCTGGTGTACAAATTAGATTTGATCTAGTTTTCTCAGATAGAATTGAAGAGCCTCGGGTGACTGGAAATGGCTTTCTCAGATAGAAAGGTGGAACAAGGATTATATTCACGGAGCAAGGCCGAGCAAATAATTATTGCAATTGTACAGCATATTAAGATGGGTTAGTGTTAACCTGGATATGTGTGGGGCTTATAGATTTGTGTGAATTCAGGCCACCGGGCTACTTTGGAGTACATTTGAATTGTGGGCAGCTGGAACATGAGTTGGTTTAGTCATTAGGTTTAACAAGTAGTGTGAATACAGCCACTGAATTAGGAGGCTAGGTAGTAGGGTTGAATTATGGAATAACAGAGTTGGAAGGGACCTTGGAGATCTTCTAGTCCAACCCCCCGCTTAGGCAGGACACCCTACACCACCACAGACAAATGGTTGTACAATCTCTTGTTAAAAACTTCCAGTGTTGGCAGCATTCACAGCTTCTGGAGGCAACTTGCTCCATTGAGTAATTGTCCTCGCTTTTGCTAGAGAATAATAATAATGTAAAACAATCACATTTATATTGCCACTTGACTCCCAGCGATTCTTTTGTTAAAAGCGGGAGTGGGGGGAAACTTAAACTAGGAATTGGCTTCACAAGCCATGATTTTGTTCAGCTGCCACAATCTTAGCCTAACGCAATTCCCATATTCCTCGTGTGGCCTGATCAAGAAAACTCAAAGACATCCAAAAGATGGTGAAAGCCCTGTGGACGCAGCAAAAGGTAACTACAATAAACTTACCCAAAGCTAGTTAAGTTGTTGTTAAATCCTGGCAATTTAAAAAAAAGCAAAAAAAAGCACCAGCGTACCAGGCACTCCGGCTTTGACACATTTGAAAGGAATCTGACAGATTCCAGACTTTATAACCAGAAAGAACAGAGCTCCAAGGAGTTTGTGGGGAGAGGGAGTGAGGGGGGGAGAAACGCAGGGTGTTTCCCTTCAAAATGTATTTGCAAGTTCAGGAGCATATTGCCTTGGCCTATAAATCCTCTCAAACCGGCCTGCGTCTTAAAGGGGAGCCAAACAAGCTAGTTTATTTATTTTATCCATCCCTGGCTCTTCTGGTGGGATCGGGCGGCCACAGGCCTCTCGAGTCAGGGGGAGGAGGGGGGATCGGCATCCTTTGTCTGGAGCAGTGGGTCCCTTCGCTGGAGCGCAGGGAGGAGCGGAGCAAGAATTTTGGCGCCAATCTGCCCTGCTTTGAAAGGGCTGCATTCCTCTCCCCTTTCGGAGGGAGGCTAGAATCCCGATTTGAGGGCTTGGGTGCAGTGAACCCCTGACCCCAGAAAGAAGGCCTGCTTCTGTGGGGGGCATTTCAGTTCAATTCATCAAATTAATGGCTTGAGTCGGCCTGCCCCGTCCCTCGGCAAGCTGGGACCGGCTGCAAGGCCGGCTTGCGAGTTTCTTGGATCGGGACTTTTTTTGGGGGTGGGTGGACATTGCTCTGCCTGCTTGGCACAATCCCCTTCTAAACCAAACATGGATCTGGTTTATTATCAATTTGACTACCAGGCGCAACAGCAATCCCAGGGAAGGCAAGCTGGCTAACTTGTAGATTTGTTATCATTCCCTATGATCCTTTTTTTTATCACGACAGCGATGAGGAGGATGGCCAAGGATACCCTTATTTTTTCAGGATAGGTATTTTTCCATAGCAGATTACAAGCAACCTTCGCCCTTGTTTTTCCAGTTTTAAATATATATATATATATATTGTTTCCAAAGGAACAACAAACTCCTAGGATTTTTCTGATGAGGCAAGGAGAAATAATCCAACTGAATTGGAGAAGGTGGTTTGGCTGATTTTAGGAGGGTTTCAAACTGGGCGCCTTGGTGGTTGGGTTGTAGTCTCTTGCTTTAGTCTCTTGGTTAAAGCCAGCCTGATGCCAACCTTGGAAAGGCCTGGCGGGACATCTTCCCTCCAGTCCAAACTGCCCTGTCCCCTCGGGGCTGCTTTATTGCCCTGGATCAAACACAGAATCGGGAGAATTACCTCTCTTTTAAGGCCAGGGCCCACGGCTTTGTTTATCCTTCCAAGAACAGGGGCGAGAGGTAAAACCCGCGCAACCGGGGGGCGAGGAAGCCTTTGCAAAAGAGAAAGAAAGGCGGAGGAGAAGCGCGCGCCAGGCTCGCTCCCAGCTTAACGCCCAGCCTCGGCCAACCTTCCTTGCCCCACGCGGGTCGGGGAGGAGGCTGCCTTCCTCACGCGGGGTAACCTGATTGCAGACACCCGCTCCTCGCCAGCCCGCCCCCAGGTTGGGTGCCAGGCTGTTGCACCGAGGATCCGGAGCATGGGGAGAAGAAATCCCCGGAATTTAGGCAGGGTTCGGCGCCCCCCCGCCCACCCCCCCAAATTGCCAGCTTGGCCAGGCCGACGTGGCGCTGGCTCCCCGAGCTGCGATCCGGCGCGCCAGGCCAGCGCGGCTCCGGTGGCTGTGCCAAGCGCTCCACCCTCCAAGCTTCCTCCAGCAGGCCGGGCCACCCAGCCGCGGGCTGAGCCAGCCGAGGGCTCCGTCACTCCCTCAACGCTCCAGCGCCCGGCCCCGCGTGGGCGGCTGAACGCTCGTCGGCTCGCCAAGAGCCCGCGCCGGGTGGGAGGGAGGGAGGCCGGGCGGGCGGACGGACAGCCCGTCAGTCAGCCAGCCAGCCAGCCAGCCAGCCAGCCGCCGCCGCACACAGTCCAAACCAGGAGGGAATTTCTGGTTGGCTTGGCGGCGCGCCCGGGCGCAGTCTCTGCGGAGGAAGGGAGCGAGAGAACTCGCTCTGTTCTCACGACCTTCAGCTAAATGCACGCGGCAGGGCGGAGACATGGGGCGGCCGCCAAACCCCAACGCATCCGCCAGCTCCAGGGCAGCCGGCCCCGCCGCACAGCTTGGCTCAGGAAGGGCTTCCTTTCACTTCAAAGCCGAAAGGCTCGTGCAAATCTGCCTGGCTGAGGTTTTCCAGCAAACCCCGAACCGTGGTTAGGCCTTTTCTTTAGCAGGTGATACATAACCGCCGGTACCTCCTGGCCTCCAGATGGGTGTGGAGTGCAATCCCCATCGTCCCCTGCCAGCAGGCTCGTTGACCTTGGCGCCCACCCGCTTCAGAAACCTTACACCCGTTTCGAGGCTTTGGGCACGCAGAACACTATAGATTCCTTCCTTGGCATTTCCAGTCAATCTTAAATGTTGTGGACTAGGAGCTCCTTCCTAGGGAAGGCATCCCCCTACAGCGAGGATTGGTTAAATAAGCCCCTGGTTCACACAACCGAAAGCTGAGCATCTTGCTACACCTGAACCTGGCAATGTTGACTGTAGGTTAGATGGAAGATCTCAGCAGACCAATATTCCTTCAGTCGATGGGTGGCTATATGCATTTGTCAAATAAATAATATAACGATAGCTTCCTTTTGTTCAGTCTAGTGGAAATTGGTTCATCCCTTCCCAACAAGGTCTTCCCACAAGCCTTTCCCCCCACCCATTCTTGCCAGCCACAGGCCTATCCTAAGCACATTGACCTCTCTTGGCTGCCTCCTAGTGACCAACCACATTTTTGCAGCTGTGCTCCAGTAGCCTTATAATAATATTTGCCCGCTGATCTAATATTGTGAGAGGGCGGGTTTTTTTCTACCCACTCCCCATATCCACCTTCCACATTTAACAAAGCTGTGAAGAGGCTCCCCAAAACGCTGCTGTGAGACTTGGGAGTATATTGGGAGAACAGGGTCCCTGGAAAGCAGGATAAAAATACAGTTAAATAAATAAACAGCTGCTCCCTTGGATTAAATGTGCTGTAAGCACTGTGAGTGATTAACTGTGTGCTCTAAGGATAAACCCCATATTTAGTGCGCCATAGGGTGAGACCATCACAAACTTTGGGCCTGACTTGCAGCCATGGGGGGGGGGGGAATGTGGCTGTTAACTCCAAATAACCTTTCCCCCTCCAGATAGGATCAAATCATCCATCGCATTTGTATCTCCTGTTCAGCCTGGTTGTATTTCTGCTTTAGCTTCTAGGCCTCTCCTTTAACTTTTCCCTTTTGGAAAGAACATTCCCCCCCCCCCCAAAAAAGGACAATTTTGCACCTTAGTCAGTTTGCTTATTTCCTCACTCTGCTAAACAAATAATTCCTTCAACCCTGTCCAACTATTTACAAAGTCTGCACTACTATTACTATTAATCTTCTCATCACTCCTTATTGCCCCTCCCCTCCTACTTGTGATTGTACGACTGTAACTTTGTCACTTGCATCCTTACGATTTATATTTGCTGTTTCCTGGTATGATTTGATTGCTTATGACTGTTATTAAGGGCTGTACCTGGTGATTCTTGACTCTTGATGAAAGTATCTTTTCTTTTTATGTACACTGAGAGCATTTGCACCAAGACAAATTCCCTGTGTGTCCAATCACACTTGGCCAATAAAGAATTCTATTCTGTTCTGTTCTGTTCTCACGGACTGGTCCCTTTGGATCACTTGGGACTTTTTCCCCGTCTCTGTTTAGTGACAGAATACTTCCTTGATTGCCTGCATGGGGTTTAATAATTACCTGACCTACTTCAGAGGGTTATTGTAAGGTTTTCTGAAATAATGCCTTGGAAGGGCTTTGTTGCACTTTTAAGCATCTCTCTCTCTCTCTCTCTTTTTTTATAGCTTTCCCCCATCCCTGTCATTTTGGGGAATACCCTCTTTTCTCTCCTCTGGGCTTGCTATGACGCTTCCCCTTTGGCTGCTCTTCCCATGCTGTGCGTGTCATAATGGGTGGTAAAATTGTTTTCTCCTCAATTCTTCTTTGCTGCCTTCTTTGCTGCAGTGTGGGTGAGGTTTGGAGCAGAGTGGGCAGGGGAGAGAGGGGGAGGTTTGACAGGGAAGGCAAGGGAGGGGAGGAGGAAGAACAGGGTTGAATCATTCTCATTTATGAGGAAGGCTTTTGTGAAGGCAACCGACTGAATTTACAACACTATTGAGTCCAGAGAGTCCATCTCGCGCCCACCCCCCCACTCCGGTCAATGAGAAGGGGGCTACTGTGGGGTGGTGGGGGGGTTGGATGGGAGGGAAGGAGGAAGAAGGGCCCAGACTCTCAATAGACTCTCGGCCTTGCAAAAGAACCCGCTGCATATTCAATGAGACCTTTTATATCTTTTAATTACCCTTCTCCACAAAAGAGGCCAAGACAGCTACCCATCCCATAAGGTGGGAGAGTTACTTTTCCTGTTTCTTCCAAACCCAGGGAGGGGGGGAAAAAAAGCAGAGCTACAGGGAGGCCAAGCCTGCTTCCATGGGGGGTGGGGGGTCTCCTTTTTAATCAGCTCATGACTCCAAACAGCACCCAATTTACGTGGTGGGTAAGTAGGCAGGCTAAGATGAAGCATTGGGTCTTGATCTTCAGGTCCTTCGCTTTGGCACAAAACTCCCTCGTTTGATACCAAACGGGTGCCTTTCGGCCTACAGAATGGAAAGTTGGGGGTGGGAAGAGAGAGGGGAAAAAAAAGTGACAAGGAGAATGGCCTAACTGCTTTCTGGCAGGAATTCATCATCATGATAATACTGGCCAACCTCATCTGTGACACAGGATTAGCTGAATTGTGGTAAGGAGAATGGCTGCTTTTGTGCAGAGGGCCTGAATGCAAAGATTCTCCCCTTCTGTCCCACGTCTTCAACCTGAAACAATTCCTTTCCAAAGTCAAGAAACTGCTCATTTGATACCAAGAGAAAGCAAATATCACACACTTGTATTACGAAGCTACAAGAGCCCCCTGTCTAAAACCAAGTCTCTTCCCACCCCACAACCCCCGCCATTCTCAGCTAAGGGGATATTGGTTTCCTTCACCCCCATTTTCAGGTCTTGTATCTGTTTTCTAGAGAAGGTAAACCTGCCTTTTCTGAGAATGAGGGGATGCCGTAGCTTTTCTAGGCTGCTTTTGCATCTTTCCATGCCTCAGATTAAAAACTGCAGAAAGGCAGTTCTGCGCAAGACAATGTTGGCGCAGCCTTCCAGGTCAATAGAGCAGGCTGTCAGGTTGCATATTTCGCAACTAGAAAATAAGAATTTCTATAATGCCTCTAATCCCCACAACTGCAGATGGTACCTGGTCCTTAACTTAGAGAAATGGAGGAAGATAAGATATACAGGCAACGTCTCGTTGGCTGCTTCTGTAGAGGGATCTAAATAATACAGCAGTTGAATATACATGATAAATGTGGTTTATTTTAACCTTGCTTATATTGTGGCTTAGGATATTGCATGGTCCCAGCACCTTTGGTTATTGTCCGAAAATGGATTTTAATAACCAGGTTAAATCAGTTATAAGAACTCAGCTGTTGCTCAAGACCTCATTCGGAAACCCATTTTTTGAAAGAATATTTAAGTTAGAAACCTTTCTAAATGTATATGCTAGGGGGAAAAACTGTTTTTCCCTAGTTCCCGTTTTGAAATTAATATTCTAATAGAACTGGGTTGCATAAATAGGGATGGCCAGTAGGGGGTGCTAGTGTATACCTTTGCTGCCATCTAATGGCTGTCTGCAATTTTGCAGACCAGATGTGGTTGCCAGCCTAGAACTGCTTTCTGAAAGGACCAAAGCTGAATTTAATCTTCATTTGAACAGAATTTCAATTAGAGGTAACTAATACAATGATTCCCTAGTAATTAAAATGTTTTTTTCCTTTTCCCATATTAGCGTTTACTGTTTGGAGTTGCTGAGGGCAGCCAAGGTTTTGGGGGACTAAGATTTGAAGAAGGAGAACAGAGTTGACTCTTTAAATCTTGGCTAGCTAAGTGCATAAGCTTTGGGCCGAATTGTCAACTTCGCTAACATCACAAGGCTTAAATTTCATCTCTGTTATATATAAGGGAAGCAAGTTTGTTTTCTTGGAAGCTAATTTTGTGTGATTTGAAAGAGGAATCTTAGCATGAAAGCACTATCAGCTGTTTGGAGCAGCTCTTGCCAAATTAAGGAAAAAATACGGCTTGTCCATCACATCCATGGGCATTTATTGCACTGGGTGGCAAATTTCTCCCCTATAAGCCTACTTAAGATTACCCAATTAAATCTGAATAGTATTTAAGTGGGGGGGAAAGGGGGGGGCTTTTAGATTTTGCAAGTATAACAGATAAAGACTGCTCCCCACCCATTTCTTTCACAGATGGGAACGCCTTTGAGATAATCACACCCTAATTTTGTATTTGTCCATGAAAAAAATGGACCTTTAATAATGTAACTGGAACATTCTAGTTGAATCCAAAGCATTTTCTGCCTTCTTGATTTGCTAAAGGAGCCCACAATCCTTGCAACTTTCCTCTATCTTGCACACATTGCGTGGTGTCTGCGATGCCCCTAAAGAAGGAGATAGCATTGATAACCAAATCACATTTGTCCAAGTCCACTAATTTAAAAAGTTTTAAACTCTTGCCCACTCTTCGTTCTGGCCACGACACAACAGCATGTTTTAATTCAAGAAAGTTTTTATTTGTACAAACATCTTCCAGCATTCTTTAAAAACAAAAGTCTCGAGACAGTCATAAACAAGCTTTGGCATAGCACATGGCAAATATTTGATACAAAACTAACTTCTTTCTTTTTTTAAAAAAGAAATATTTCACATGACGTTTAAAAGGATGAAAAATACAAATTGGCATTCCAACCTTTGGAAAGGAATAAATATGAAAGGTTTTTTGTGTGTGGGGTGGGGGAGGGAAGAGGGGAGGGTGGGATTCAGTCAACAAAATAAAACTTTATAGAGGTCCAGGTTCCATACAACGGAACCAATGTTGAAAATAGTCAGGATTCCTTTTTCTGTGTGGGGGGCTAGAGGGGGGAGGGGGAGGGAAGTCACCAAGGTCTCCAGACAGTCTCGTGGTGACGTTCTCCTCCGGCTTGAGAAACGGCGGCTAAGCTGCCCCCAAAGGATGTGAGCCCCTGCACTGGTGATACCGAAGGAGTCGTCGTTGAACCGTTGCAGGAAACGGGCATGTTTGCATTGGCATAGAGCGGAACCACGGGTCCGGCGTTAGGTGGGAAGGATGGGCCGGGGATGAGGAAGGCGAACTGACCGTCCGTCGCAGGTACCAGCTGGAAGCCCCCGTAGACTTTTGGGGACAAAGTTTCACCAGGGTTGAGTTTGCACGGGCCGGGAAGGACTCCAGCTGCTGCAGCTGCTGAGCCCGGCAGCTGGATATGCAAAGGTTGCGCCAAATGCGCAGGCTGTCCGCCAGTGGCCTGAGGGGGAGGGGGAGGCGGTGGGGGGTAATTCATGGCCACAATCTGACCCAGGCAAGTGGAAAGGTGGCCCAAGAGGCGGCTGCGGACTTCCGTGTTCACCCCTTCGCAGGTGGAGAGGAAACGAGTCACTTCGTTCATGCACTCATTAAATCCAGCTCGGTATTTGCCCAGGACGGTAGGATCTGCACTCAGAGCAGCTGCCAAGGGAAGGAAAAAGGGTGAAGGATTAATAACCTGAACCAGGAATGAAGCCTCTTTTATTTTTATTTTTTTGCTCTTGGGGACGAATTGCTTCCTTAGGGCTGCTTTCTCTGGCCAGTCTCTCTCCTACTAAAAGATCCTCCTACTAAAGATCTTTAAGATGTTGGCTTGGAGACCGGGTCAGCTGTGGGATTTTCCTGGGTGGAGAAGGACCAAACACTTCCCCCCCCACCCCACCCCAGGGCCCTGGAACAGGAAGATGGGCTTCAAATCCTAAGCCACAAAACCTTTTGGCATGTTGGTTTCTATCCTGCCTTGCAGGAGATACTAAGATGATTTATTGCCAAGCAAGAACAGAGTATATAAACAGAGTATATCTCTGTGTGTGTGGAAAAACAGTGGCTAGATTTTCCATAATATATAATTTTATTTTCTTTCTCGAGAAGAAAACTCTTTGCTTTCACGAGGAGAACAATTCAGAGGCCAACGCTTTATACACTCTTAGCTGGCAAGAGGTTTGCTACTCACCTGTCATCTGGGCTCTTTGGAGATTTCTCAGGTGTTTTACTGTCATTTCCAAGATATCTGCTTTCTCTAGCTTGGAATGCCTGGAGCTCTGGAGGAAAGGGTGGGGGGAAAAGAAAAGGTGAGCTGTGCCTCCAACCACACCGATTCAGGTATCCCTAAAACTGTAGGGACCCCAGGCTCCTCCCTCCTCCTCCCCCCCTTCAAGGGTTGCTGACGCAATACGTATCCCCTCCCCCACCAATTTACATCTTTCTTCAGCGCATCCAGGATGAGAGTCTTGAGCTGTCCCAGGCTTTCATTAATCCGGGCCCTCCGTCGTTTCTCCATGATGGGTTTAGATGACTGTTTTTTTTGGGGGGGAAAGGAGAGAGAGAGAAAGGTTAGAAAATCCAAGTAGGCTTCATTGGGGTGGGGGTGGCTCCTCCTCATCTTGCAATTGAGATCCTGCAGCCCCGGTTAATTCCCCTCTGCAGAGATTCAGGGTGGTTAGCAAACTTGTTGGATTCTCTAAGCATGGCAAGGTGTCCAAGGTTCCAAGCCTTGGAAGGACGGAGGAAGAAGATCCCTAAACTGCGCTGGATGTCCAGTTCCCAGCCCCCTCCCCCAAATCTTTACCCAGGTGCTGTCCTGGCTTGCACCCTTCTTCCTCCCCCCACCCTTTATATATATCTACTCCTCTTCTTCACCTATGCCTTCCCTACCAGCGCATCCCCACCTCTCTTTTCTTGCCGGTATCTCTCACGCAGTTCAAAATCTCAGCATTAAAGTGGGGGGGGGGGAGAAATGCTCGGAGCGCGCGCGGGTGGGGCGTGGAAGGGCGGGGGGGGGGAGATGTCAATCAGCCCCCGATCGAGAGGAGAGGAGTTTAACGAACTATCTATCCGCGCGCGCGCGCCTGCGGTTTAAAGGGGTTCCATCCTTTGGGGCAAAGAAGAATCGGTTTTAATTTCGTGGGAACAAGAGGGGGGGGAAATAAAAAAATAAAATGTTACCTTTCTGTGTTCGCTGGCGCTTTTGGGTTTATCTGGAGTTTGGCTGGAGCTGGCCGGCGCTCCGGCAATCGGCGAGGCGGTGGGTTTTTCCATCGTGTCGGCTGGCATTTTGGCAATCTCGTGAATTTCCACCACCACCACCACCCCACCTCCAAGAAAAGAGAAGTGGAAGCGGAAGGCCGGCCAGGGAAAGGCGGATCAAAGGGCTCTATAACTTGGCGGTATATCCGACGGGAAGCTGCTTGCTTTTCTTTTCCAAGATTGAAGAGGGCCGGCTTCCACGAGACAGAGAGGGAGAGAGAGAGAGCTGGCGTTTTGCAAAAAAGAAGAAGAAGGAAGAAGCGATCGCGCCCCGGCAAGTGGCAAAACGCCTCCCGGCCCCCGCTCCGGCTCCCGTTGCTTTGGCTGCAGCGCGCCGCTCCCCCCTGGGTTTATATAGCCGACGGCAGCTCCCAATTCGTGTGAAACCTTCTCCACATTCTTTCCCACACTCCCGTCCGCCAATGGGAAGCGGGACTCTCCCCGTCGGGCTCGCCGATTGGACGACGCCCCCGCGAGCTGTCAGTCACGCGCCAAGAGTTGTCCCCCTCGCGTCTCCCCCCACCCCACCACTCCTTCCCTCTCTTCCCCCTCCCACTCCGCTCCAATTTATTGCTTTGCTATTTCTCCCCCCACACCTTCTTCTTCTTCTTGAACTTAGGTACCTGGGCGCCACTATGCAGGTCTATTAGGTACGGATCGCTAAGCTCGGGCTGCACCTCCTTGGGCAATCCAAGAAGGCGCGAGGCTCTCTCCCTCTTCCCCACCCCCACACGCCCCAGTCCTCCTCCTCCTCCTCCCCCACACCCCCAACCCCAGGGGCTGCATCTCGGGGGTCGAACTCTCTGTGCCCCAGTTAAGGAGAATCGCGCGCTACCCGTGCTGGAATGCCTGGATCCCAATTGCGCTTTAAAAACAAAAAATCAGGAAGGCTGGGTGCTTTTTTGTGGGGGAGGAGGGGGGGTTGGAGAGAAAGAGGTTCTCCCCAAATGGGAGGGACGTGGAGAAGACCCCGATTTTAGGATGTGCCTTCCCTGTATTGGATTCTGCTCCAATTATTATTAGGTGGTAATTGGCTTTTTTTTGCAATTGGGTGGGCAGGTTGGTTGTATTTCTTGGCTCTCTTTCGCCCTAGCGGCTCTTGGGCAGGTGTCCGGTTTTCAATCATGAACGGTATCGGCGGAGGGTGGGGTGCAGCTGTTGGTTGAAGGGTCGGCCGGCTTCCTGCTCCCCTCCCCCCCACCTGAGCCCACCGAAGACCGCTCAACATCAGCGCCGGTGGGAAAGCCGTCGTATTGAACCCCCAGGTAATAATATACCACATTCCCTCCACCGAATCGCTTGGCCCAGGGCAAGTGAGCTCTTGTGCAGGACAGTTTCTACGGATCGTCTCTTCTCCCCTTTAGTTTTCTTGGCTTGACCTGCCCCTTCACTCGGTTCCAATCCCATCCCCCTGGCATCGGCTTTCCAAAGCAAACCAACCTCGGTGCTTTGCACCCACCCACCCACCCACCCTTCCTTCCTGGCACCGCGCATCTGTTTGCAACGCCGTTCCCGGTTTAGCCAGAAGTGAAGCCCCACGGAGGGGACCCCTAGAGCTCGTCTTGGGGAGCTGAACAAGACCCAAAGCAAAACCTCCTTTTGGGGGGGGGGGGGCTGCGCGAAGCAGGGGGGGAAAAAAACAGGAGAGGTGCTCCCAGAAGGGGATTTGACTCGCGCTTCCCTCCAGCTGTTTTGCAAAAGCGCACACAACGCAGGGGAAGGGAGAGTAAATAAATAAATAAAAAATAAAATAAAACAAACAAATAAATAAATAAAAAGGAGGGATGGAACAGCAAAGAGCAGCAGCAGCAGCTGCTGCTGCCCGGCACGCGAAGCCCTGCCAGGCTGACAGCCAATCGGGGCACGGCTGCAAGCCAACCTGCTTCCCATTGGATGGCAGCCTTCGCAGCTGTCAATCAAGAAGCCTTTTCTCTCTCTCTCTCTCTCTCTCCCCCCCCTCCCTCCCACCCCCAGCGGCTAAAACAGCCGCCAAATGTTGTCGTGCCTCCACCCTGCGAGACGGGCCGGGGCGCGCGGGCGCGCGTTCGCTGGCGCGCGCGCGGTTGCAAGCTGGGCTTTCCTCCTGCCCTCCTCCTCCTCCTCCTCCCTTTCCCTTCCCTTTCCCTTCCCTCCCGGCTCGCCGGAGCACGTGCCAAAAGCGCTTCTTGGCTTCCTGCGCCGCGCACGCACGCAGTCACACATGCACCCGGCAGCCCCCGGAGTTGGTTAGGGAGGAAGCGCTTGGGGTGGCACGGCTCCAGCCGCGAAAGCTCCCGGCGGTTTGCAAAGCTAGACAGGGAAGGAGGAGAAGGGAAAGGAAAAAAAAAAAACAAAAAAACCCAGCAGCCCAGGTCCTGGGAAAACTCCGCCCCTGCGCCTTATTATTTATTATTTATTATTGTCCAACCTTCGGTACGGAACGAAGATTAAGCTTTTGCAAAGGGGAGGCCGGGTTGCGGATGTACGGGTGGGGGGAAAAAATAAATAAAAAGGATCTGAGGATTGCGTTTATACAAGGCAATAAATTTGGTCGAGGGTTCACTTTAGGTGGGAGTTTTGTGGAGGGTCGCCACTAAGTATATGTTGTCCCAACCTCACAGTTTGATCTGGGTTTGTTTTTTTAATGGTTCAATGCACCGGGAAGACTTAGAAAATAATTTAGTAAACCAGGGGATCCGGTTAACCTGACTAGTTAGGCTTAGTTAGAGGCAGGTCTGGAAATGGCTCTGGTTAATTGCTGCTAGCTATGGCATTAACTAGAACTAGCAGAAATCAAGTCCTGGTGTCCTATGGTTTTGTTTTTTTTGTTTTTTACTGTGCCTCTTGTTTATTCAGTAGATTTAACCAGATCGTTGTAAACTTAGTAATTGCATTTGGTCAACCTCTCAACAGTTGATTAAATTTTCCATTGGTTTAGTATGTCAGGAGAACCAAGACAATTCAGTTGCCTTGTGGATTGGTATTTTATACGAACCCAGAAAATAAAACTCAATTTTTAGGGCAAATATACTGTGATTTGTGAAACCCAGGACAACCACCAGGTGGCGAGATAGAGTGAAGTTTTCCCCTGTCCTTAATTGCACTCTTGAGGATCTTTAATATATTATTTTATTCCTTTAATGTCTTACACGGGGAGAATAACTTATTGGCAATTTTTCTGAATACGCCTTCGTAAGGACATAATCGAGCATAGAAGTAGGCAGGTGTCGGGCTCATAAGAAAAGTGATGTTTTTTGCCCAGAGATCCACCAACCAGAACCAGTAGCAAAATATACTCAGTATTAAGAAGTGAGGAGCACAAGGAGGGGTTTTGCAGAACCAAATACATCTGGGGTAGCAAGGAAGACCTATTACCCCAGTAGTTGCATCTATATTTTGTTGGCTCCAAAACCTACCTGTGAATATTTATGCTTAACTGGGGCACCAGTAAGCACCGATCCTGTGTCATGTATTGGTTCGACCCCTTCGCTCCAGCTCTTCTTATTCTAGACCTCCCTGATAATCCAATCTGCAGGCACAACCCAAAGATTAAGCCAGGGGAAGAAAAAATCACACACCCCCTCCAACAGTCTTAGCCTTGTATGTGGTTGTATATTGGAAGAATGTCTGGACATTTTCCCCCCTCCCCCCCCCCCCCTCCTCCTCCTCCTCCTCCTCCTCCTCCTCCTCCTCCTCCTCCTCCTCCTCTCCTCCTCCTCCTCCGTTTCTTCCTTTTTGGGAACAATTACTGCCTGAGAAATGGCTGCAGGGAGAATGAGAAAGAGAGAAGGTTAACAGTGCCACCTTTGGGCCATATTGCAAAATTATATGATGGGAAGTATGATCACATTTATATGTTGGCTTGAGAACAAGACTGCACCCAATGAATGCACCCAGTCCTGGTGCATTTTCTACGAGTAAGTCCCCTGCAAGCTTTCCAAGAATCTCTCAAGTCAAGCCTACCAAGAAGCGATGTATTTTATGTAACAAGACATTTTCACACTCTCGATCCGGCTCCTGGCCTTTGAGAAACCTGTGTTTTAGTATTTATAGACAACAAATTCGTTATTTCTGAATGGGGGTTTAAATGAACATGTAAGGAAAGAGAATCCAGACCAAAGAACTTAACAACCAAAATCTGTTGAGGGGGTCAACAGTCAAGAAAATGGTAGTGACAGGAAACGGCACCGAGGCCTTCATAGAATGGGTATTTAGTGTATTTATGGCCTCGGTTTTTTACTTCCCAAAAATGAAATTCAAAACAACGCATATTAGTCCAGGGAGCAGATCTAAGACATAAAATCAGTTCTTGGATTTTATCCATGGAAGGAGAGTCCATTTTTTTTGCCTTGTCGAAATGCTTTCAAATCCTCTTGGGAGTTTTCTGAACTTAGTTTATGGCAGCGAAAGTATTTCCGTCTTAGTTTATGGCAGCGAAAGTATTGCCATCTGTGGTTTATTTCCCAACTCTCCCTGTGATGTGCTCTCTTACTTGCCCTGAAAGAGCCCCAAAGGAGAAATCCCTTTGTTATTTCCACCCTTAGCTAATGAGGACTAGGAAGTTATGGCTAGCTAGATGGAACAATTGCCTATTGTTCCAGTTCAGATCCTTTCTAACTCAAATGTGCTCACCCCAAGCACATTTAGATCAAGAATTAGCTAGAATTGTAGATTTTTTCTTCTTCTTCAAATCCTGACTCTTGGAAAAACCAGGTGTTGAATTTGGGAATGCAGATGTTCTTTCATTGATATGCATTCCATCGTTGATTCTTCCTGAGTTCCATATCTCCAGACTACATGGCTGTTTTCCTCCCATTCCAGAAAACCTCTTCTGGTTGATTTCAAGAAATCAAGGGGCTTAGATGCCCTACCATCTTTTCTAGCCATCTGGCCCCTGCAGATAAGAAGGAACATGCCATTAACCGAGTTATTTGTGTTTGGATTATGTTCTTCAGAACACAAAACACCTCCTTTCCCTTAGAAAACTCCCCACTTCTGTTCTTTGATCCTTAAGCCTAACTTTATTAGAGTCAAACTTTTTTGTTTCTTAAAGCAGAGGCTCAAAAGCTTACAGTGAAGAAAAAAAAAAAAAAAGACCAGGTTTGGGGGAGTCCAGATGCATGGTTTTATTGGGTGGTTCTGCTGTTTTGATTAGCTTCTTACTTTTGATAGAATTCCCTTATTTTGAAGAATTTTGCTCCGTAGAACAATTATTCTTATCATTGTCAGCATTGCAATCTCTTGTGGACAGAGGTGTGTTTGAGAGAGAGAGTGTGTACGTGTGAGGAAAGGAAAAAGAAATGGTTGTTCAAATGGAGGGAGTTTACCAAAGATTCCCTGTAATTTATCCCTTCAATAGTTGTGAAGTTGTGGCACTGATTTTTTTTAAAGGGTGTGTGTGTGTGTGTGTGTGTGTGTGTGTGTGTGTTCCTGTTTGATGACCTCTCATGTTTTTTACATGTCCAGCACCAAGGACAGCAGCCCAGTATTTGGACTAAAAGCAGTTCTGTTATCAGGACAATGTCAATAAAAAATACTGCACTCTTCAAATCCTCCCCCCCTTTTTTATACACAATTCAGTTGTGTGACACTTTCCATTCATGCCTGCCAGGAATTGAAGGCTGCTGTGCGTTGTGTCTCCATGCAGGCCTGTTTCAGGAGATAGTGTAAATGTTCAAGGAAGGAAAGTTTGGTGTCAGAATTCACCCAGGAAGAAAGCGAAGAAAGAGAAGGAGAAAGAGGAGAAGCAGAAAGAGAAGAAGGAGAAGGAGAAATAGGAGAAGAAGGAGAAAGGAGGGGGGAGGAGAAGAAAGGGAAAAAGAAGAAGGGGAAGAACAGGGAAAAGAAGAAGGGGGAGGAGAAGGAGGAGGAAGAGAAGAAGGGAAAGGAGAAGGAAAAGATGCAACGCTGGTGGTGATACTGCAAACAAGTGATGACATGGTACCGAAGGAATCTCTTCAGATTTTTATATACAGTGAGAGCTGATGGCAGCATCCTAATTGGAGATAATTAAAAAACTAGATACTTAACCTATAGCCAGTGAAGGAGAAAACCTCCATATTTTACAGATGAGATGTTTTTGCAGTTGACCTGTCATCAATCAATCAGAATAGGGCTGGAAGGGACCTTGGAGGTCTTCTAGTCCAGTCCCTTGCTCAAGCAGGAGACCCCATACCATTTCAGACAAGTGGCTCTTCTGATGAAGCACCCACAACTTCTGGAGGCAAATTATTCCACTGGTTAATTGTCCTTATTGTCAGGAAGATTCTACTTAATTCCAGGGTGCTTCTATCCTTGGTTAGTTTCCATCCAATTGTTTCTTGTCCTGATCTCTGGTGCTTTGGAAGATATTCTGTTAGCCTGTTTGACTGAAATCAGGTTTCTTTACTCAAAATCCAAGAAAGACAAAGCTAATGATGATGAGGACAAGGAGGGGAAGAAGTAGAGAGAGAACATACTTCCTAGCCTAGCCACCAAGAAAAATAGGAACTTCCACCTAGGAGTCTACCTCTGGAGTCCCCTTTTTCTGGATTTGCTCTCAAGGGTGACCCTCAGCCTCCGCCAAGAGCACTTATCCTTGGGAACAAAAACATCATCGTTTGGGTTGTACCAATCTGTGTTCTGACACAGACAATATGAATATTAACTAACAGACTGCAAGTTTAAAGCTAGTGACTTGCAAAATCTTAATCCTAAGAAGGAGTTCACCAAGATCTTAAGGGAAGGAAGAAATATAATACAGTATTCCTTTCTTTCTAAAAATGGAGCCTGTCCCTAGAATTATTTTGTCATGATCATAAACAGGTCATAAATGCTATCAATTAAGAGTTCTCGCTTTCTCAAACCGCCTCGGGTCTTCCTATTCCCTTGAGAAGTGAAGGAAACCTCAAAACCACATTTCCCCCTTCCTCCTCCTCCTCCTCCCCCAGCATTTTCTTTTCTCCTCTTTGGTCTCCCCACCGAGCCAAGGAAAGTTTAAAGGGAAGTTGCAAAGTGCAGCCACCCAAGGCAGGAAGAAAAGACGACAAGGCAACATTAGCTGTGTGTTGACTTTCTGAATGAAACAGATGTGGGCTTCCTTTAAAAGCAGCCGCCTGGTTCCCCCAAGTGCTTATTTGCTGACTTCTCCTCCGCTTGAAAACATGTTTGAAAAGGCGGCCAAGATCAAAGGGAAACCCAATGTCCAGATTTAACACAGCCTCAAGCTCCACTCTTGGCTAGAGAGGGCCTTTTCAAAAGGTTGCCAGTTAATTTGTTGATGCATAATAGCAACAGAGCCGGTGCAATCTGTATGCGGACGGCAGAAAGCAGAGTCAATTACATCTGTATTAAGATCGGCTCAAGGGGGAAATCTCCTTACATGTCCTTCCAAGGGTACCGTTCCTTTGCTAAGGGACAGGCCGTGTTCTTCCGGTGTGTGGAAGAATTTAAAAAGAAAACAGTGCACAGACACACATGGCAGCCTTAAGTAGCTTTTGATATCCCTTTGCACTGAACAAAAAGGAGGAAAAAAAAAACCAAAGCAAACCAAAAGCATTTCTCATGTAGTCAATCTGAGATCGGATTTTGGTCCTCCTAAGTCATCTGAAAAAAGCAGGGAAATGTTTGCTGCAAATAAAAAGTTAACCCAGTTAAGTTTCTTGAAGGCAAGGCAGGAGGCGCAAAATAACAGTTCAGAACTACTCCATTTAAACGAGTTGCTCAGTTGCATTTTTATTTTGCTGTTTTATACTGCTTTACTAATGCATGCATACTAAAGAATTGACTTACATAGATGTTCACCATTCAGAGGACAACAACAAACAAAGGCACGCAGATAGAAACCAAATCCTCAATTAAAGGAGATTATCCTTTGTTTATCAAGAGAGCTGAGCAGCCTTGTTTATTACTGGGATGGGAGGCCACCTTGGAAGGCCAGAGGAGTGAGCTAATCTGAAGGAAAGGGAAAGAAAGAAAGAAAGAAAGAAAGAAAGAAAGAAAGAAAGAAAGAAAGAAAGAAAGAAAGAAAGAAAGAAAGAAGAAGGAAGGAAGGAAGGAAGGAAGGAAGGAAGAAAGAAAGAAAGAAAGAAAGAAAGAAAGAAAGAAAGAAAGAAAGAAAGAAAGAAAGAAAGAAAGAAAGAAAGAAAGAAAGAAAGAAAGAAAGAAAGAAGGAAGGAAGGAAAAGAAAGAAAGAAAGAAAGAAAGAAAGAAAGAGAAAGGAAGGAAGGAAGGAAGGAAGAAAGAAAGAAAGAAAGAGAAAGAAAGAGAAAGAAAGAAAAAGAAAGAAAGAAGGAAGGAAGGAAGGAAGGAAGGAAAGAAAGAAAGAAAGGAAGAAAGAAAGAAAGAAAATAGTAGAGTTGGATGGGACTTTGGAGGTCCTCTAGTCCAACCTTCTGCTCAAGCAGGAGACCCAACGCCATTTCAGACTAATGGTTGTCCAATCTCTTCTTCAAAGCCTCCAGTGATAGAGCACCCACAACTTCTGGACACAAGCCGTTCCACTGATGGCTCTGTCAGAAAATTTATCCTTATTTCTAGGTTGCTTCTCTCCTTGATTAGTTTCCATCCATTACTTCTTGTTTTGCCTTCAGGTGCTTTGGAAAATAGATTGGTCCCCTCTTCTCTGTGGCAAGCACTTAGATATTGGAACTGCTATCATGTTATCCTTGCTATCAAAGGAAGGAAGGGGAGGGAAGGGAATGGATTGATAAATCTCAAAAAAGGCTTATGGAAGAGTGGTAAAAATGTTCCTGCATTTTTTGTGATGCTACAGCAAGCCAACACAGCAAACAATTGCCACTTGCTTAACTCTACAGCATTTATCATCCCCATATTTTCCATTACATAGATAGCACGACTGGGTAACAAACTGTTCCGTTCTTGAGAAATCAAGTCCTGCTAATTTAATTAATCCCAATAGCCCCTCCTTTCACCCCCGGGGATTATTCAGGAACTCCCAAATGCCTATGTTATCCAAACATCCATTACGAAGGTCTATAATATTCAGACAGAACTTTCCTTTTGGCCTCCCTTAATCACATTAAGCCTGTGTTTCCATACCTGTAGTTTTAAGCAAGGGTAAAAAAAGAAGAAGAAGAGAGGCAGGAGTTTTGTTTTGTTTTTGTTTTTTAAAAAAACTCATCCATTACGTTTGGTTTTGGTTCTCAAATGATTTATCAACTTGTCATTGATCGTCAAGCTCCGAGAGATCTTGGTTTTGTTTCAACCTGCCCAACATTACTAGTTTTCTTTCTCTTTGGAATATGGCTCCTCTAACCCCTTTTTCTCTCTCTGCTCTCCCCTTTTCACCGGTCCGTTCATGAGTTTGGCCTAATCAGATTAGCTCAACCCAGACACAGCCAAATTTATTCTTTATTTTTTTTTTGAAAAGGCTCTGCTATTTTTTTCCCCCTCTCTCCTTTTCAAACCCGCTCCCCTCTGTCTCTCTCTCTCTCTGTCTCTCTCTCTCTGTCTCTCTCTCTCTTTTGGTAGGGTTTTTAAAAACTTTTTCATCCCCGGTTGACAATCTTTTGTAAAAGCTGTATCCAATGAACTCTTGAAAAAGGACCCACGCTTCTCCTCAAAGGAGGCCAGTTAGAATGGGTCATTGGAACAAACAGTGGGACGCTGCCTCTTTTTCAACCAGGCCAACCATTCAGTCCTGAGGTTGGATGGGGTTGCTAGGGGAAAGACCACAGTCCAATCCCGTAAATCGCTGGAACATTTAATTTGCTTGCTAAACTCAGTCTGCTGTAGAAGTCCATCTTGTTTACAAGCTTAATGAGATAAAACATTTGGATGGTTTGTTGGGAAAGCCAAGTGACTCCTTTTCTCCTCCTTTCCTTTTGGCCAAATTTTTACGCACGGCTCCAATTTTGGGAGCCTGAATTCAAAATGGCTTTTTTTAAGCTACACCATCTTCTCAGTGCCTTTTTGGGAGGCTCTTTCTGGGCAACTGGCTCAAAAACGTCTTTAACTCTAGGGCTCAAAGAAGATTTGGCAATGTTGGCCAAAAGCTTTTCTTTGGAAAAGAGTTTGTAGAGCGATGCTAGTGAGTGGGAAAGCTTAGAGTTTTTCCACCTCTTTGCTTGGTTTCTCAGGCATATCTCACCCACAGGCTATAAATAAGGACCAGGAAATGCTCCAAATGCTGCATTGTTAAGGTTTTCCAATTCAGTCTCCTTTTCCCCCCCATTCAGCCAAGATTCTCTATTGCTCTTGTTTTGGGGTTGACCTTTCTGAAAGGTTGGCAAATACAAAGCTGCAGAAATAAGAAGGATGGCTGCCAAGGAGGAAGCCCATAACTACATCTTTTTGAGCCCTTCCCTGGGCTTTCCTACCTCACAAATTAAAAGGAGTGAGCATTCTGCATTGGGTAACTCTTGACATTCTTCCCTTGGCAAGCTCTTCCCTTTCCAAGCCCTTTTTCTCCCTGCTTTTTTTTTAGTACTTTCAACGCTAGGACAATATATATGTTTTTCTTTCTTTCCCCCGGTAGGGTATAAAATTAAAACAAAAAAAGGTTAGGGGAAAAAAAAAAAAAAAAAAAAAAAAAAATAATGTTAAAAATTAAAAAAAAAAAACAAATAGCCTCTCTAATTCACCCATAAGCAAGTTGCCCCAGGAATTCTTAGATAGGTGAAAAGCCCCATTTTGCAAAACTGATACCAATTAATGGAGAGGCAGAGGAAGTTAAAAAAAAAAAACCTGTTTGTCTCATTGATGTCTGAACAGCAACTCTGAAAAGTGTAGAATCCTTCTCACTCCAAAATCTCGATCTCACGTTCTCTTCTTCTTTTCTTCCATTTCGTTAAAGAAGCTCAACTAAATCATCTGTGGTTTCCTTCCAAGAAAGTCAGACTTTCCAAATACTTAAATAAATCAGTTTTTATGGACGCTGTAGAGCTTGTAAAGTTGTAAGAGGGGGAATAAAGAGAAGATTCTCATCGCCCCTTTTCCAGTTTTCTTAGTGGAAGCAGATCACTTTCTTGGGTCTAACATCATAGATTGGAGTTGCTGCTCCCAGATGCAAAATGGGCTTTCCCTCCCCTCTCCAAATTGCACACAAAGTAAAAGCTTTCTGCCAACGTTGCTGAATCTTCTCTGAATCCTAGAGTTAAATAAGTTTGAGCCACTTCTTCAGAAGAGTCTCCAAAAAAAGAGGCACCAAGAAGATGGCGTAGCTTAAAAAACATTTTGAATGCAGGCTCCTGAAATTGGGGAAAGAGAAGGAGGAGAAAAGGAGTCACTTGGCTTGTAAACAAGTCACTAAGCTTGTAAACAAGATGGACTTCTACAGCAGACTGAGTTTAGCATACAAATTAAATGTTCCAGAGATTTAGAATATAGGATGGAAAGATAATATCCAAGAGTCAGAAATTTTACTTTGTCCAGAATGAAGGCCTATGTTAGTGAAACAACTGGGAAGAAACTGAAATGTGAGTGCCAAGTTCTTATCTGACTTTCCCATCAACCTACAGTTGGATTTTATTTTAATACTGATTGCTGGATGGTGTTCAGCATACAAGGAATGTAGGATGAGGAAAGAGGAAGAAGGAGAAAGAGAGGGGCGGAGAGAGAATGAATGAATCCTGGTATCTTTTGTTAAAAAGTGATGCATTCTTCATAAGGATGCTGCTAATGATTCTGTGAACAATTCTGCCCTGATGTGGTGCCCACAAGGCAAAAGACCCCGCAGCGAAAACCACTCTTGTCTCTTTCGCAACGTAAATTCAGCAGCACTGACTCAGGATGGAAATACATTAAGTCAACAACATTCTTTGGTGGCTTTCACAGAAGTGCAGGAACAAGCCCGGTCAGCAATGAAGGAGAATTTTGTTACCTTTTGTGTTGTATTCAAGCCTGGGCAAAAGCCGAAAAGATTAACATGCTGATGAGATCCGACACACCTCCATTAACATCACTCAAAGAGGAAACCAAAGTAGTGTGCGAATTCCCCCAGTTTCCGCCCTCCCAACTCGTAATCTTGAAGCTGTTCTGGTTCAGGCGGCATTGTTCGAAGATGCTGTAATCTGAACAATCTGCCACTATCAACAAGTGTTGACTATAGCTGGCATTCAGAGCTGTTGAGTCTATGCCATTTGGGTATTATTATTATTATCATTATTATTGTTGTTGTGGTGGTGGTGGTTTAATCTTTGGTGAGATTCACAGCCTTTGGGGCTGGTTGGTAGCTCAACAGCTTGAGTCCTAACCAAGGACCTAGGAACTGTTCAGGTAGCGTCGGATGATATAAGCTGTTCCAAGTAGGGTGTTTTTGGGAGAATCAGGGTATTCAAGTCTGATAAATTCAGGATTAATAAGTAGTGGGGCGCCCTCTAAGTATTGATCCAAGGGCTCCAATCACAATTGGGATAACACACTATTTCTTTTTCCAAAGTCGCTCAACTTCAATTTGTAAGTCCCGATACTTTGTGATTTTTTTTTCTTGCTGTGTGTCTACAATTCCTGCATCACCAGGTATTGCAATGTCAATGAACCAAACCCTTTTTCTTCTCAACTATTGTTATGTCAGGCGTGTTGTGGGGCAAATGCCTGTTCGTCTGAATTCAGGCCTCCTTCTCACTGTCAGAAGCCTTCAGGAACTTCTTTTGCAGCCAGCAAGGCTTTTCTGAAGGCCTCTGCAGCTGATAACTGAGCTCTGGATCGATCCTGAGCTTTGTTATCCGCTACAGAGGCCTTCAACCTTGCCAACCTTGCTGGCTGCAGAAGTAATGGGCTGGCAAGGCAGGTGTGCAAGGCCTGGCTACACCTGTCCAAAGGTAAGTAGTAGGGCAGCTCCACCACTCCATCCCCACCCTAACTTAATTTTTACCCGTCCACTCTGGAATGGGCGGGATCTTAATTAGGGCTTATTTTGGGGGGTAGGGCTTATATTGGGCGCACATGCAAAAAATCCAGTTAGGGCTTACTTTCAGGGTAGGTCGTATTTTCAGGGAAACGGGTATATTAAATGAAAATGTATAAATATACTGTTTAAAAAAATAAAGATTGCCAGGGAAGGCCAGCCTGAGAATATGACATGAAGTACCAGGTAGGAGCTGTCAGTCGGTGGAACAGCTACTCTATGAAGAAAGGGCTTCTTCTTCACTAGAGGCCTTTGGGCTTTGGATCAACCCATCATCCTATTCTCACAATGCCTAACCGGATGCCTGAAGGAAGCCCACAAGCTGAGTTCCGCAGCTGCTGAAAAGCAAACATTTTTTCCGCATGAGTTCCTCCAGATGTTCAGCTGTGGAAACCCAACCACCCCCCTTTTGTCTTCTCATAAAAACCCCAACAAAAAGGCACCAACCGCAGTTTGACTGAAGATGGTTTCCCCTGATCTCCAGAGACTGCGACATGGAGCTGTACAGAGGGACTCGTGGGCCATCTCCGGTCTTCCCTTTGTCCCCAGAGGGATTACAAAGAGTCGGTCCACTTGCCAGCTCTTCACTCTGCTGCGGTCGTTGGCTTCATGTTCAGGAGAGCTGTCTTCCATTCGTCCTTTCTTCCCGGAAGTCCCCCACCCCACCTCAAAGGAAACCTTTTTATGGTGTTTGCCGATGCTTGTCTGCGTGCGCACTTATAATGGAATCCCCACATTTTCTGGATTAGCAGAATGCGTTTAGTCATGAGCCAACCAGATGGGTTGGGTTTGCACGGTCTGTTTCAATCCCAATAAATCAATAAACTTAGTCCCGGGTTGAAATTAACCAGTCCCCATATGTGTTTTCTAATCGAGCCTGGTTGAACGAAGACTCGGCCTTGATCTGAAGACAATGGGTGAACGTAGGGCAACAGATGACCTTGCCCACAGATGGATCCCCTATCATCTCAGGGGTAAAAACATGTGGAAGAGGAAATTTTTGCAGCCTGGCCAAGATCGGTCCAGGCAGCCATTTCTTCTGATGTTTATGAAGGTTTCCAGACCCATCTGCCTGTTGGCTGAGGCACAGCCAGTGAGAAGAGTTAATTAAGAACAACCTCCTCCTCCTCCTCCTCCTCCTCCTCCTCCTCCTCCTCCTCCTCCTCCTCCTCCTCCTCCTCCTCCCCTCCTCTTCTTCTTCTTCTTCTTCCTCCTCCTCCTCCTCCTCCTCCTCCTCCTCTTCTTCCTCCTCCTCTTCCTCCTCCTCCTCCTCCTCCTCCTCCTCCTCCTCCTCCTCCTCCTCCTCCTCCTCCTCCTCCTCCTCCTCCTCCTCCTCCTCCTCTTCTTCTTCTTCTTCTTCTTCTTCTTCTTCTTCTTCTTCTTCTTCTTCTTCTTCTTCCTCCTCCTCCTCCTCCTCCTCCTCTTCTTCTTCCTCCTCCTCCTCTTCCTCTTCTTCCTCCTCCTCCTCCTCCTCCTCCTCTTCTTCTTCTTCTTCTTCTTCCTCCTCCTCCTCCTCCTCTTCTCTCCTCCTCCTCCTCCTCCTCCTCCTCCTCCTCCTCTTCTTCTTCTTCTTCTTCTTTTTTGTACCAAGACATCTCCCTTTTGTTACTCACTAAGGAGCCAGCTCATTAGAGAGAGTGAATGGCCCTCTTGACCATCTGTTATCTGAGCACATACCTGGAAGAAAGACTGATGTGGAGTGTATGGGGGGGTGGAGAGAGAGAGAAAGACCCACAATCAGGAAAAAAAAAAAAAAAACGGCCCTTGAAGCCTTGGGAAAGCAGAGGCAAAGTCTCTGCTCAATATAATTACATCAAGCCTGCCAGAAAATGACAGCTCTGTGCATGGAAATAGAAGAACGTAATTAAAATCTCGGGGAGAGAAAGAAGGGATGAAAGAAGGGGGGGAAAAACTGCAGGCATAAGGGAAAAAAGAAGTGGATTTTGTCTAAGCAGGAAAGAAAAGAGGGGGGAGGGATTTAAAGGAACCCTTGCTTGCAGTTTGTAAAATCAATCAAGGACAAACCACAATAATTTCCCCTCCTTCGTCCTTCTTCTTCCTGCTTTTGGCAGCCAGCAGGTTTTAGTTCTCTCCAATTCCTGGGAAATTCTTTTCAAACTGTGGGTCCATTTCTTTCCCCCTGCACACCAAGAACTTCAGAAGGGAAGAAAGATCAAGAATAAAAATAACAGAATAACAGAGTTGGAAGGGACCTTCGAGGTCTTCTAGTCCAACCCCCTGCCCAGGCAGGAAACCCTAACACCACTTCTGACCAGCAGTTGTCCAATCTCTTCTTAAAACTCCCAGTGTTGGAGCATCCACAAAGGTTTTCCCCTGAAAATAACCTCCTTTGGGATCCCAACCATGGCCAAAACAAGGAATAAGGTCTTTTATTCCAAGCATATAACATTTGGAGATAGACTGCTTCTGATTTCGGAGCTCCCTTTTGTTGGTACAGTTCAGATCTATAATTTCATGTTATTTGTTACCTGTGTTTCCCTAGACCCTGTCTTATATTCTTTTTTGGCCACCAAAAAAGGCACCAGGTCTTATTTTCGGGGGGATATCATCCACTGACTAACCTCACATGCGCGTGTAGCCCCAAGCCTCCTTTTCACTGTCAGAGGCCTTCAGGAACTTCTGCGGCTGAACCCCTCTGCAGCCGATAAGAGCTCTGGATCGATCCTGAGCTTTGTCATCCGCTACAGAGGCCTTCAGGAAAGCCTTGCCAGCCTTACCAGCTGCAGAAGAAATGGGCCGGCAAGGCAGGTACCGGGATGTGCGAGGCCTGGCTACAACTGTCCAAAGGTAAGTAGTAGGGCAGCTCCACCCCTGCATCCCCACCCTAGCTTAATTTTTACCTGTGCACTCTGGAGTGGGCAAAATCTTAATTAGGTCTTATTTTGGGGGATAGGGCTTATATTGGATGCACATGTAAAAATCAAGCTAGGACTTACTTTCAGGGTAGGTCATGTTTTCGGAGAAACGGGGTAGACATAGTCTTTCCTCACAACAGCTCAAATCAGCATGCATGGACATGTCTCTTCATTTTACCTCCAAAGCAACAACTCTCTCTAGAGGTGAGCCTTGCTGAAGATCTCTGTGGAGCAACCATAGCTAGACTTGAACCTGTTTTCCTCAATCCTACTCTAAAGCATTTGTGTAAGTTTTCCCTAAATCTATGGTTCGAAGCTTTTTTGTCTCTGACCATAAACGCTTTGAGGGAGATGGAAGGTTCAGAAATGTGAAAAATAAACAAATTAGATAAGATATAATAATGTAATACAGACTTAAAAAAAATATCTAAACTTCAAAGCAGTGTTTTAAGCTAAAGGCCACACTGGCAACTTGCTTCTGTAAAACTTCCAGTGTAAACAACCGTTGCTCTTCTTCCCCTCTGCTTAATTTTGTTGCTGTTTTGAGTTGTTTTTAATCTTATTGGGTCTTCTCTGATTTTCATTTAAATATGGCCATGCTGAATCCTTCACTAGGCAGAGTTTAGTAAATAGACATGGGAAATAAAGGAAATGCACCAGCCAAGCTTTGGAGAAAACCTTCTGAGATCCAGTTCACCCCAGTCAAGAGAAGAATGCTCTGCTCCAAGTTTTCCCATTTCACCTTCTCTGCTCTTCCTCCTTGAATCGATGGGAAAGTCGAGGAATGCACGGGATTTTTTCTCATTAGCCCAGACCACCTGTGGGGCCTGGTTTAAACCAACCGGCAGGCTGCCCTTGATCCCTGATGTATGAGTGACAACCATGATGGGGCAAACAGAGGTCGGGCTGGAATCAACCTGCCCAAATTACAGTTGGCTTCTCCAATGTGGGAGGATGTTTGTAGATCAGGGTTGATGCCCTTGGTGCTCTCTGAGCTGGCTTGTTGTCTTGCAGGCGTTTCATGACCCAAACTAGGTAACATCATCAATGCTAGTACCAGAGGGAGGGAGGGAGGGAGGGAGGGAGGGAGGGAGGGAGGAAGGAAGGAAGGAAGGAAGGAAGGAAGGAAGGAAGGAAGGAAAAGAATATTTGTAACTCAGGGACATGAGGGGTCCTTGGTGTTGTCTGAACTTGGTTGCTTTCTTGCAGATGTTTCATTACCCAACTAGATAACATCATCGGTGCTAGTACGGAGCAGGGTTTGTTCTCAGTTTATATTCTAGTGACTTGCTTTGGGGTAGACTTAGAGGTTCTTCGGTTGGGCTGTTTACCGTTGGCTTGTAAGTAAACAATACCCCATCAAGGAACTGCCAAACAATCCAACAGCAAACAGCCCAACCAAAGCACTTCTGAGACCACCCCAGGGAGAAAGCCACTAGAATATAAATTGAGAGCAAACCCAATTCCTTACTCTAGCACTGATGATGTTACCTAGTTGGGTAATGAAATGTCTGCAAGAAAACAACCAAGCTCAGAGAGCATCAAGGGCCCACACAGGTGGCTGTTCATTTTTTGCCAGAGCATTTTAATCAGTCAGTTTCTGTCCCACATCCTCTCTTACTGATTTCTCTTTCTCCCTTCATCCTCCCTCTCCACTTCTTCATTCACTTTTTTGAGAACTGGGTCTTAAAAAGGAAGGCTGCTGGCATTAAGTCACGGAAGGCCCCTGGCTCCAATCTTGATGGATCTACAGACCTTTAGCATGGAAATATGTCAAGAGGTCCTTTGGGGCAAGAAGGAAGAGATCAACCTGCTTTCCCTGGTGGGGGGGGTGGACTAGATGACCTACAGGGTCCCTTCCAACTCTGTTAATCATCTTTCCATTCAGCACAAAGCAGAAAAGCAGAACCAGCCCCAAGCGAAGGCAGCTTTGCAAAAAGCGAAAAAGACCTCACAAGTTACCGTGTTTGTTACACCTTTGATGGCCACGCGTTCCCAGGGGCCACTTTTATTGGCATCCAAGAGGAACGTGGCTGTCCGGAAACCTGGTGTTTCCCCCACCACCCCCAACCCCGTCTGCCTTGAATCAACATCCATCCTGCTGAGGGTAATGAGGAAGTGAGTTGGAAGAAGGTGCAGAAATTCCTTCAGGCATGAGCTGAACAGTGTCAGAATTAACGGCAGGAACCTCGGGAGTTGAACAGTGTCAGAATTAACGCAGGAACCCGAGGTTGTAAAAGGAGAAGGAGAAGAAGACGGGCTCTGTGTTGAAATGGCATTGGAAGGGAAGGCCCTTTTCACAGACTCAGGGCTCCTGGAGCTAAGCGAAAGTCGCCATGCAGGATCTGCTGCTGAATTTGCTCAGAAAGATGGCCTTTTAGGTTCCCCCCACCCCCTACACACACAAATAGACTTGGAGGGGTGGAAGGATATGGTTGCTTGGCCTCATTTTCCCCCCAGAACCAGTTTCTCCAGTTCAAACTATTTCCAGTTTCTGTTTTGCTTTCATTCCCTTGACTTCCAATATTTCGGAAGAGCTGCCAATTGATTGATCGGTTTTTGACTGCTCTAAAATTTATTTGTTTTACCCATTAGGATGGGAGAAAATGGTTTGGTTTTCTTTCTTTCTTTCTTTCTTTCTTTCTTTCTTTCTTTCTTTCTTTCTTTCTTTCTTTCTTTCTTTCTTTCTTTCTTTCTTTCTTTCTTCCTTCCTTCCTTCCTTCCTTCCTTCCTTCCTTCCTTCCTTCCTTCCTTCCTCCTCCTCCTCCTTCCTCCCTCCCTCCCTTTCTCTTCTTCAGTTTTTTTGCAGCTCCACGGGTGTTATTGCAGGAAGCTACAATTTCATGATATTCAGATACAGTGTTCCTGAACATGGACGTTAACTAAGACAATATAGCTAGTAGCGGATAAATTTGTCTGCCTCTGGATAGATTGGCTTGGGGAAACATACCTGAAGCTAACTTTTCCCAACATCCTGTTGCCACAATTCACTTCTTCCCATCAATAAGATTTTTTTTTTATTATTTTTTTTACTTAAACCACATCAAAGCCCGGTAATAAATAAAACAGGCGCCATCTTGCAAAGGTATCCAATTTGAAAGTGGCTGCTCCAAAATGATTAGGAGGGGCTCCTATTTGATGTGGGAGAGAGAGAGAGAGACAGGAGGACCTCAGGGGGCAAGTAGGGGGACCTTATAAATATCGAGCCCCTTGTTCAAAGTTTGACATATGAGCAGCAATTAGAAAACGCTACCCACCTTCTTTCTAAATGAAGTTTCTTTCATTTTCAGTCCACTGTGCTACCCTGGCTTTCCAGGGGAATGTAATTAGTTGTGTTGAAAGGGTGAGTTGGGGGGGGCTCGGCAGCCAAGAGACGGTGGGGGGGCGTCTCCTTTGCAGAGATAACGGGCCCCCAAATAACTTCTCTCCCAGACCCACCCAGCCTTCGGATGAGACCCTGGGCTATATATTGCCTGGATCCTTCCCTCCCCTTTTCTCCCATTCCCTGAGAAACCTCTTCAGGCTACAGCAAATTTTCTGCACTTCTCCCCCCTCCCCCTTTTTTTTTAATTAACAGGCCTGGAGGGTTGGGGTTGGTTCCTCAGCAGGCTGCCAGGCTCCTGTTTCCTGAGAGGGGTGTCGGGAGAAGGCGCTGGGGCAGCGGGGTGGGGTGGGGGTGAATCGGGATGCTGAAGCAGCAAGTTTTTCACACAATGGCCTGCTTCCAGATGTTGGGCCCAGCAAAGCAACTCCGAGAGCTGTTGGTTGGCCTGGCCAGATAATTGCTCCCTTTCAAAAATGTCCCTGGTGGGGGGGGGGAAAAAATGACTTAGTTCCTTGCATTTTAATCCAGCCCAGCAAGGTGTAAAAAAAAAAAAAAACTGTTATTTGGACTGAGCCTACCTGAATACAATCCATAGGAAAATAAAAAAATAATAATAATAATAATCTCTGGATCCTTATTCCCCGAAGTAAACAACTCCAATCTTAGCCCTGTTTTTTTTTACTTGCATTTCTGTTCCACCGTGGTGGTTTTGAGAGGATCACTGTAAGCTTTCAAGAAGAGTGTGGGTTGCCCTGTGCTAGAAATGGTTGAAGGATCTCCTGCTGGAGTGGAGGGGTTGGACTGGATGACCTACAAGGTCCCTTCCGACTCTGTTAATCATCTGTTAAAGATAGTGTAGGTAAGCATGGTTTCCTAGTTTGAGTTCTCCACACACAACCCTGTGGGCTGGGGGTGAGCTCAGAGAAATCCCCTTCTCCAAAGATCTTGAGTTGAAATGTAGATTTCTCAGCCCTCTTTCTAATCCTGCTATAGTACAGTATAATCCTGGTTCTTGGTCTGCTTTATTTATGCAGATTGTGGATTTCCAGTGATAATACCCTTCCTCTCTTTAAAGCCCAGTCCTTCTGAATGACTATAACATCTTGCTTCCCTTTTGGGAAGTTTTGCTGAGTTATCCAAAGAATATTTTAGGGCTTTACCCTGGGTTCAGAAGCTTTATTGGTGGGAAACTGGTTCCATTAAGTTCATTAACAGCCCCACCAGGAGGTGGATTTGGCTAGGGGCCTTCGTTGGGCGCCCATTGCAGCATCAATGGGGGTCTGCTAGCTAAAACTGCCTCCCTCCCTGATAATTGTGGTCCCATTTCCACCCCCACAGAAGTGGGGGAAATTTGGGGCAAGGATAGCAAGCATCCCACCAACCGTGATCCAACTTTGGTCTTCTTTTGCTAAACCTTTTCTTTTTATTAAAAACACACACAGAGAGAGACACAGAGAGAGAAACAGAGAGAGAGAGAGAGAGAAAGAGAGAGAGAGAGAGAGAGAGAAACAGAGAGAGAAACAGAGAGAGAAACAGAGAGAGAGACAGAGAGAGAGACAGAGAGACAGAGAGACAGAGAGAACATAAACCATAAAGTAAAGTTTCCCTTAAGAGGTCTAGGTCAATATGAAGCTTTCAGACTGATACAGAAGAGATGATCAGATGATACCAGCTGAATCTTTTTAGAGAGTTTCCCACCGTTGGGGGACAATGAGAGAAAATACCCATTTCTGTTTAAATAGGATCAAAATAAGGAAGATTTTGAAGAAGGGTATCCACAGTGATCTTAAAACTCCAGGATAAGAATGAAAGCAGTGTTTGGGTCCCATGCATCATGGAACATTGGACTGTTTTTTCTGTATTCATAATTTGAGCGCTGTAACATTTGAGGCTATATTTACAAGTCCTGAGATGGGATTTTTCCCAGTTTGGAGATGCCAAAAGCTGAACCGAGACAATCAGGGTCCCAAAGTTGCATCTCTGAGCTTCTTCCCTTAACGTCTTGTCTTTCTTCCCTTAAAAACCCTGAATCAGCCTTTTAGAGATTCCTACTATTCTTTAGAGCTGAGTCTTAACTATTTTTATTTTCAGTGAATATTCTTTAGTTGCTAACACCTATGCCTGGGAATGGGAAGGAATAGTGTGTCCTTCTTTAAAGCAAAGACTAACAGCTCAGCCGTGTAAGTTTAAATAAACAAGGTCTAAATTGACTCTAAACAGTTCAGACCAAACTGTTTGGGCTTTCATCTTTATGGTCAGTTCAGTCCTTTGATTTCTCAGGATGTAAGTCACTCACTTCCGGAAGACAGGATTAAAATCAAAGGGTGGTGGTGGAGAGATCAGAATGGACAACTTGAAGTCAGAGGCTTGAAACATCAACACGCAAATGAAAGCAGCGCCAGGAAATATAAGAATTGATCTGTATTCTTTGCACAATTCAGCGGTGCATGTTTATTAATTCGGTAAAGAAATACTTTATGGCTTACTCAGAAGTCAGGTTTAGAGACCTGACACTTCCTTCAGAAAGAATAGAATAGGGAATAGAATAGAATAGAATAGAATAGAATAGAATAGAATGGAATGGAATAGAATAGAATAGAATATAAATTGGAATGGAATGGAATAGAATAGAATTGAGACTAGACTAGAATAGAATAGAATAGAGAATAGAACAGGGAATAGAATTAATAGAATAGAATAGAATAGAATAGAATAGAATAGAATAGAATAGAATAGAATAGAATAGAATATAGAATAGAATTAGAATTAGAATAGAATAGAATATAGAATAGAATATAGAATAGAATATAGAATAGAATAGAATAGAATAGAATAGAATAGAATAGAATAATAGAATGATGGGATGGGATGGGACACGATACAATACGAGATGATACAGTACAATACAATACTTTATTATTGGCCATGTTCACACAAGGAATTTGTCTCCAGTGCATTTAACATTTAACTTTAGGATGTCAGCTATCCGATGATGATTTGCATCAAATGAACTATTAAAAATTTTATTCTAAAAAAACCCAAGCATATCCTCCCACTTATCTATCCAACCCCTTTTCTTTAAATTCCCTCTTCTAAAGAATGACTCTCCTTCAGGAGACGCTAGCTTTCCCACTCCTGTTCCTCAAGATCTGGCAAGAGAGAGAGGCACCAGGAATGAAAAATTGTATATGTCAAAGATTACCTGGAACAGAACATGTGAAACTGGCTGTTTAGGGTGAGGGAAGCATTGTAGCAATACGGAGGGTTCCCTGTTAAGAGCTCCAGACCCCTGCTCCATTTTCAAACCCATTTCCCCTTTCAAATATCAAACTGAACTATAAAATAAAAGGCATAAAGCAAAATTAAGTGCTTTACACTGGTTTACAGATAAATTGAGGTTGCCCTGCCCTCTAGTGGACATATAGGAAAGCAGATGCTGGCAAAGCTGGAGTTAATATTAAAAGTCTGGCTTTATACATCACACTAAGCTATGGTTTGTATTAAACCATGACCAAACGGTAATGGAAATGTTTATATGTCTCTCCAGCCTGTAAAGCAGGTTTTAAAACACACTAAGCCACCACGTTGTGATTTAACACATTAGGTGAATGCAAAGCAAATTGTTTGCAGGATGATTGTAATTATTTAATCTAAGAGCCAGGCTTTTGTCATAGCAGGAAAAGAGATTCCAAATTTCTTGTTGCTAAATTACTGCAAGCAAGAGTGGAAAAGGGCAGGCAGAAATTAAACTTAAGTAAATTTCAAGAGTTCCTTTTAGTTCCGAGCAATTAGTTTATACAGCATGGAAACCCCTCTCCCTTCCCTGCCCCTTTCAACGCCATCTCTTGCCCGACTAGTTTTCCTACTTCTGCAACCAGACTGGTGCAATTCCTCACTTGAGTAGCAAAAATAGAGAAGGCACCCTGAAGGCAGTGGACACACCGAAGGGCCCCCCTGCTAATTTTAAAGCTTATTTCAGAATTGATATCTGTGGGACTGCATTATAGCCGACTCCCAAAGTGGCTCGAGTAGAGATAAATAAATAAAGATAAATTTATTTATTGTCATAAATAAATAGAGAGATGTTAGAGCATGTTAGACTAGATGACCTTCAAGGTCCCTTCCAAATTCCGTCCCTGGGTATTGGTGTCAAGTTGGAATCGGTGGGTTTTCTATGATGGTCTTACATCTGCCTGTAGAAATATAATCAAGATCTGGAATTCTGGGGGAAAACATAGAATAGAATAGAATAGAATAGAATGGAATGGAATGGAATGGAATGGAATGGAATGGAATGGAGAGGAGAGGAGAGGAGAGGAGAGGAGAGGAGAGGAGAGAAGAGAAGAGAAGAGAAGAGAAGAGAAGAGAAGAGAAGAGAAGAGAAGAGAAGAGAAGAGAAGAGAAGAGAATTCTTTATTGGCCAAGTGTGATTAGACACACAAGATATTTGTTTCCGGTGCGTAAGCTCTCAATGTATATACAACAATAGTGATGGATCATTAACATAGTCGTTGTAAAAATACATAGTGAAACATTAGACACCACACTTAGTGATAGCCCTGGATACTAAATAAGCAATCAATATAAATCATACTAGGATACCAAGTAAACAATACAAAACATAAGATAACAAGCCACAAAGTTATAGTCATAAGAAGATAAGGTAACGATCATCATCATTCCTTAAAACTAAGTTCACAGAGAGGGAGAAAGAAAGAAAGAAAGAAAGAAAGAAAGAAAGAAAGAAAGAGAAAGAAAGAGAGAGAGAGAGAGAGAGAAAGAAAGAAAGAAAGAAAGAAAGAAAGAAAGAAAGAAAGAAAGAAAGAAAGAAAGAAAAAGAAAGAAAGAAAGAAAGAAAGAAAGAAAGAAAGAAAGAAAGAAAGAAAGAAAGAAAGAAAGAAAGAAAGAAAGGCAGGCAGGCAGGCAATGAATGTCTGATTGAATCCCCTAGATCTCTGGCAATACCACTCCATCCTCATTACTGTGCAACCCTGATTCAAATCACATACAGGGTTCCAACCCACTTCCTTTTCTGCCCTTCCATTAATTGGACAAGCTAGAGTGGGCAGTTTAGGTCTCCCAAGAGCCATACTCCTCCCCTCCCTCTCTCCCCCCCACTCTCACGCACACACTTGATGGAACTTGTAGAAAAATGAGAACATAATTAGACTCTCTGCTTTTGTGGCGCACAGCCTCTTCCCTACCATTTCTTGACCCATGGCAGCATCCTTTCAAGTCTCACGAGTCTATTTGTTGTCAACAGAGTTGGAAGAGACCTTGGAGGTCTTCTAGTCCAGCCCCCTGTGCTCAACCAGGAAACTCTCAAGTCCAACCATAGGCGGCGTAGTTCAAGATTGTCCAAGCCCAAAATCTCAAGCCTGGTGGTGTAGGGTATTCTGTTGCAAGCAGAGGAACGGAGGACTCTTCTCGTGAAATACCTCTGGACTCGCTTACTGTGCGGTATACAGTGCGGATTCCTCTAGATTGTTTTTTTCCCCTCAACTTCACAACTTTCTGATGTATGGACCTCAACTCCCAGAATTTCCCAGCCTTGTGGTTCGCTCATCTTAAAGTTGAAAAACATTGATCTGGATCAAAGATGGGAAACTTTTGGTCTAAAGGCCAAATGTGGACAACTGGGGGCATCCCAGGCCTATAACGCCTTCCCAGTCCAGTTGTGGGGTCTTAATATTGTTTCCTTTACCTTGTTGGTCTCTCCATTACAAAGTCAACAGAGCCAGCTTTTCTCAAACTGGGAGAGGCAAAAATTCAAAAATCAAAGCACTTGGTAACAATAAGTCTGCTCATCCTGGTCTCTGGCCACACTTTTGGCTTGAATGAGGATGGAAAGTCCTTTCTCGGTTTTTCCACACACACACCCCAAAACCATGGAAATGGACAATATGAAAATGAAGTTGGCTGAAGCCACGCAACTTCAGACACTACGATGCAAGAGTGGGAAAGCACAAGGAGAATAGTTTATACGCCGCCCCAGATAAAAAAAAAACCTGGTTGTCTCCAGATTAACTTCAATACATTTTAACTTCATTAAACCACGAGTTCTTTTAAGCCAGCATGACCTCATCACCCTTGGGCTGGAGGGCTTAGACATGCGAACATGTATTCAGCGGAGGGCGGGATACTTTGACCCCTCGGGGCCAAATTAGCGCGTGCTGTTGCAATGGGGACTGAGAGGGTGATAAATCTCTGGCGGCCACAAAAGCTGAGAAAGGAATGATAAAGGCAGCATCTGGTCAGGGGGCTGCTGGAAAGGTGTTTTCCAGAGAAGGAGGAAGGGAGGGGAGGAACAGTGGGGCAGCCAGAGAGAAAAGCTGGACAAAGCAATTTAGCAGTCACTTTGCTTGCTAAATGGCTGCAGGGCTGTGAAAGTAATTCAAGCTGGGTCACTTGGCAACAAGACCTTCCCCAAATGCGAGAAAGCAGTTTTTAAAAGAACTTTTATTTTATTTTATTTTTTTAAAGTTGTGTCATTCTCTAAATGCAAAGGGACTCTGTCTAATATTCACCCGGGAAGAGGCAATAGTCCTTGATTTATGAGCAAAATTGAGCCTAACATTTATGTTGCTAAGTGAAACATCAATGTTGGCAACCTTTCTTGCCACCGTTGTTAAGTAAACCGCTGCAGCTGTTAAGTTGTTAAGTGAATCTGGCTTCCCCACTGGCTTTGCTCCTCAGAAGGACGCAAAAGGAGATCCCAGCAACCGTCATAAATATGAGTCAGTTTGCCAAGCCTCTGAATTTTGATCCCCTAACCCTGGGGATGCTGCAAGGGTTGTATGACAAACAGTCTTAAGTCCCTTTCACCAGTGCTGTTGTGACTTTGAACGGTCACTAAATGAACCGTTATAAGTTGAGGGCTACTGTAGTAGATTCTTAACGGGGTGGAACCCTTCCCAAGGGCAGGAAGGAATGAGTTGGTATCTATTGTGTGCTCTTGTATTGTTATGGTTGAAGCTGAAAGTATTCATTGACAGGTAGGACATTGCAATGTATGATTTTATATACTATATACTTAGTTCGGACCGAAGGCGGCGTAGTTCTAGGTTTTCTAGGTGTAGAATTTCAAATCTGGTGGCAACGAGCAGAGGAGTGGAGAACTCTAATTTCCTAAAATATTTCATTCTTCTAGGAGAGCAGTGGGTGCCAACTTTCTTCAGGCCCCAAATACACCCCATCTGGCATAAGATTGCCTTTTTTTCCCCTTTTTTTTCTTTCCAGAACCTCCTCTTCCTCTGGTCATTCTTTCTGAATGCAAGTTTTGTGTTGCAAAAAGCTGTATGGGCATCATCCTCCTTCTCTCCCTTTGGAGGAAGTGCTAAAAAAAAAAAAAAAACAACACCCCAAAACCCAGAGGAAAGAGATGGCCTTCCTTCCTCCAGCCGCCAGCCATCTATTCTGGGATGCATCAGCCTCACCTTTGGCCTTGGGAACCCACGTCGCAGGCATCTGGAAGGCATAAGCACAACAGCAGCTTGGAAAACTGTAACATGCCAAAAGTCTCAGCAGGACAAGGCAGGAATGCAGTGCCCAAGTCTGTTTCCCTGGAAACTGAAATGTAGAGGACATAATGAGAGCTGAAGGGTAGTTTGGTTTTTTTTTTGTGTGTGTGTGTTTTGTTTTTTAAAATCTGCCTTTCCCAACCATACCTTTTCATTGCTCAAAGGAGCCAGGAAGAGGAGGGCAGCCAAAACTATTGTGCGTTTAGGATAGGGGCAGTGAAGTGGGGGGGAAGCCACCCCATTTCTTCACACAGCTGCTGGAGTGACTTATGAGGCTGCCCAGGGAGAAGCAAAGAGATGGAAGAGTAATTCCCAGGGAGGTTTCCCACCCTCCATCCCACCTTTTGAGGACAATGAGATCTTAAGATCCCTGGGTCTGGCGAGGACTTGGTGTCCTTCAGTCTGGAGCTGAGAAAAGCCGGGATTGGAAAAAAGCAAAGGCTTCACACAGATCGGTCGGAGTGGCACTTTTGGCAAAGGATACAGGGGTCCTTCAACCTCTTGCTTCCTCTGGGTTGTGCTGTTGGCACCCCAGTCTGGCCTTCAGCCCCGGGAATCCTTCACCCGATCCTAACCCGGTCCAACTCTTTCCTTAGCTTTCCAGACTTGTGGGACTTCAACTCCCAGAATTCCTCCTCCAGTCATGGTAGCTCGGGAATGCTGGGAGTTGAAGTCCCACAAGTCTTAAACTTGCCAAGTTTGAAGGCCCTTGATCTAACCCAAGGGTGTCCAACCTTGGCAACTTTAAGACTGTGGACTTCAACTCCCAGAATTCCCGAGCTACCATGACTGGAGGAGGAATTCTGGGAGTTGAAGTCCCACAAGTCTTAAACTTGCCAAGTTTGAAGGCCCTTGATCTAACCCAGGTTCAACCTTTAAGACTTGTGACTTCAACTCCCAGAATTCCTCAGCCAGCAAAGCTGGCTGAGGAATTCTGGGAGTTGAAGTCCACAAGTCTTAAAGTTGCCAAGGTTGGATACCCCTGATCTAACCCATGGCGCACAGGTGGTCTTCAGCAGGTTCTGACCAGTCCTGGAGAACCGGTAGCGGAAATTTGGAGTAGTTTGGAGAACCAGCAAATCCCACCCCTAACTGGCCCCGCCCCATCTATTCTCCGCCTCCCATTGAGCCCCAGCTGATCGGCTGGGTCTTCTTTGGTTGCTCTGCCCAGGAGAACGGAGCTGGAAAGCAGGTTAGTGGGGTGGGGAGGGAATGGGGATTGCACAGTAACCTTCCCCTGCCATGCCCACCAAGCCACGCCTACCAAGCCATACCCACAGAACCAGTAATAAAACGGTTTGAATCCCACCACTGCCGTGGTGGTTTCCAGATGTTGCACAGCCCTTCCAAACTGATCTGCTCTTCTCCACGATGCGTTGAAGAGCCGAAGCTTTCAAAAGTGACAAACCAAAACCAAACCAAACCACGAGAGCCTCTCTATCTTTTCTCCAACTACCCAGGACCTGGATAACAAAGAGACCCGTTGGGGGTCACTGATCCACCTCATTGTCTGTGGGTCAGTAGAGGTCACAGGCTCCGCCTTTCAACAGACTTTCCTGTTGTCCATGCTAAAAAGAAGAGAAAGGGGCAAAGTTGCAAGGACAACCAGAGGTCAAGACCTGGCCAATTGGACATTCCAGAAGAAGGTGTGGATCATGGGGTGCTCCACCAATCTCTGGTTTTGTAGGCGATGGCTTGGACCCTTCTGTCCAATTTTTGGGAGGACAAATATCAGCCCTGACCTCTCTTCAGCTGGGACATATTTTTTTTCCCTTTGTTCCTAGTGGAAAGATGAAGCTCCAAGGTGTTTATGGAATCCTTAGCAAGCCAGGCATAATTAAACAATAGAGAAGCAGGACTTAGTTTCGACCAACGTCAGAGGTGGAAGATCTCAGAGAACTTTCTGGGCCAAACTGACTTCTACTACTGTCCATCTCATTGTCCCCTGGAGAGGACTGTCAAGCCTCTGAGATCAGTCTTCGTTTGCCCTGAATTTTAACGTCAACTCATAACATATTTCTATGGTCTTTTTAGAGTTGCCATCAAAAAGGGAGGTGCAGCAGCTTGGAAATCGAAAGTGCATTCCATGAAAGAGTTTTTCAAAGATAGTAACTAGGTGACTGAAGTTTCTGCCGCGCAAAATTCTAACTGGAGAGCATAATTGGCTATGGATGTGTCCCATTGGAGAATATGAATTACGATACAGCCAGAGGGGTGGGGGAAAACCAGGGTCAAGAGTGACAATGAATGATGTGTCTCAGAATCAGCTACACGGCAGTGCCGGACATATTAACTCCCAATAAATCCTTTTTAAGTTTTGGAAGTTTGGCTCCAGATTCATGATTTAATTGGGGTAACTGCCGAAATCCTGACATTTGCAATTATCACTCTCCCTCCATCTCTCCCTCCCTTCCTTCCTGTCTCTCTCTCTCTCTTCCTCTCCCTCTCCCTCCCTCTCCTCTCTCTCTCTCTCTTATCACTCTTCCTCCCTCTCCCTCCCTCTCTCCCTCCCTTCCTGTCTCTCCCTCTCCTTCCCTCTCCTCTCTCTCTCTCTCTCTCTCTCTCTCTCTCGTATCACTCTTCCTCCCTCTCCCTCCCTCCCTCTCTCCCTCCCTTCCTGTCTCTCCTCTCTCTCTCCCTCTCTCTCTCCCCTCTCCTTCCCTCTCCTCTCTCTCTCTCTCTCTTTCTCTCTCTCGTATCACTCTTCCTCCCTCTCTCCCCCTCTCTCTTCCTCCCTTCCTGTCTCTCTCTCTCCCTCTCTCCCTCTCTCCCTCCCTCCCTACCCCTCTCATATTTCTCTCCCTCCCTCCCTCTTTCTCTCCCTCCCTTCCTGTCTCTCTCTCTCCCTCTCTCTCCCTCTCCCCTTCCCTCCCGCTCTCCCCTTCTCCCTCATATCACTCCCCTCCCTCTCTCATATCTCCCTCCCTCCTCCCTCCCTCCCTCTCTCTCTCTTGCACACACCACACACACACACACACACACACACACACACACACACAGCTTTCAACTTCCCAAAACTCATGTGCTCCGAGGGTGCTAGCATACATTTCATCCTCAATGGAAATTGTGGGCGCTTCTTCTTTTTGATCCAGATTCTAGGTACAAGGGATCGCAGTTAATCCACTCTTCTTCTAAAAGGAGAAGACTGGGCGGCCGATGGGTGTGAAACAAGCCCTGTGGTTTTTTTTTTTTAATCCTTCCTTCCTTCCTCAAGTCCAGGGCATTGAGGGGTGTTTGCACTTCAGCTCCACTTAAGGCGTGAATAAAGAATGGAGGATGGAGGCTTTTATCATCCACTGCTGGCCCAGAACGGGTGGAAAAGGCTCCAGTGTGAGATATTGGGAGGGGGGCCCCGGGGGAGGGGGGGAGAAAGGCAGCGGAGTGGGGACATACCTCCAGCAGCCCACGGGGCTGACCAAGGTGACTTAACAAGGAGGCCCCTTGGGAAGCGGATGTGCGAATGGTTGCGGTTCACTGGAGGGAAAATTTGCCCACAAAGAGCCATGTATAAATATTGTGTGAAATCTCTTGGCCCCTTCAAGATTTCGCCAAAGCCCGGGATCCATTCAGGGGGACAAATTCCCCACAAGGGTCCCATTCAGATGGCATCAATGGGAAATTTTTTTTAATTGAGAGCGCCGTTCATTCAGAAACTTCTGAATTGGGGTTGAGGGGGTGGAAAGAGGCATTTGAACGATGAACAGAGCTCTTTTTGTCTTTGGGGCCAGCCGGGGGTGGGGGTGGGGGAGGCTACAGAGGGGGTGTGTCAAAATAATAGAAAAGCTACTGTTTCCAACTGTGGCAAGCTTTGGCGGGGGGCGAGCTTCTTAATCCTTCAGAGTCGAGGGCCGTGCGCTAGGAAGAAGTGGGGAGACCAACATGAGACAGAGAGAGAGAGAGAGAGCAGAATTTGGGGAGAAGGGAGCTATGAAAAATATTAGGACTCCCCCTGTTTAATGACTCCTTGGGTAACCCTCCACCCAGCCTCCTCTTACATCCATGGGACCAGGGGTGGGATTGAAATTTTTAGCAACCCGTTCTGTGGGCGTGGCTTAGATGGTGGGTGTGGCTTGGTGGTCATGTAACTGGGTGGGCGTGGCTTGGTGGTCATGTGATTGGCTGGCTGTGGCCAACTCAACATCACACACATCGAGGCACACATCTTCTCGCCTGGCCTCTCATGACTGTGGGGATGCTGCCACAGTTGTAAGTGTGAAAAATCACTTGTCATAAGTCACTTTTTTCAGTGTCGTTGTAACTTTGAATTGGTCACTCCACACAAGCAAAGAACTAGCAAAGGAGCGGGGGAAAAACTCCAGAGACGTTCCTGAGACAGGAAGTCTAATCCTGCCAAGAATGTAATAAGGGTTAACGGAGAGTCAGTTTCTGTAAGCAACCCCAGAATGTTTCCTTCCTGCCTTCCTTACAGGATTAGCCCAGTAATTTCTTCTAACAACCGGTTCTCCGAACTGCTTAGAATGTTAACAATCGGTTCTAGTGAATAGGTGCAAACTGGTAGAATCCCACCCCTGCATGGGACCCTTTTGAAGTCGGCTGGGGGAGTGGGGATGTGTGAGAGAGCCCAGAGCTGAGAATAGCAATAGAAGTTAGACTTGTATACCGCTTTACAGTGTTTTCCAGCCCTCTCTAAGCAGTTTACAGAGTCAGCCTCTTGCTCTCAACAATCTGGGCCCTCATTTTATCCACCTCGGAAGGACGGAAGGCTGAGTCAACCTTGAGCCAGTTGGTCAGGATCGAACTGCTGGCAGTGGGCAGAGTTAGCTTGCAATACTGCATTCTAACCACTGTGAAGGAGGGAGGGAGGGAGGAAGGAGGAATAGTACTTAAGACTTATATAACGCTTCACAGCGCTTTACAGCCTTCTCTAAGCGGTTTACAGGGTCAGCCTTTTGCCCCCAACAATCTGCGTCCTCATTTTACCCACCTCGGAAGGACGGGAGGCTACTTATCCTTCCCAACTTTCCTATTCCTTCTCCTATTGGCATCCTAGGACTTTCTTACCCTTAAATGGGATCATCAGAAACATTTGCAATGCTGTAAGGAAGCCCAGACAGGGATAGATCTGCAACAAGACAGAGACAAACACATGTGCAAAGTTTAAAAAACTTGACCCGATACTCCAATACTGGGCCTCCATATGGAACAATAAGTGGTTTTGTAAAGGAGCGACTTGGAGGACATATGGACTGACCGGAGGTGGCGGCAAGGATCACCATGGCAACAGGGCCTGAGATCTGGGAGAACTCAAAAGGCCAGTGGGGCATTGAAGGCACCTGATGGATGGCTTGGCTTTAATGAAATCAGATCTAATATGATAGACAAGATTTCTTTCCCTGCCAGAGGAATGCCAATCCCTGTTTAATGCCGCTGACATTTTGACAGCTCTTTCTCTCCGTTGATCCATTAAGTTAATGTATCTCGAGTTGCCTGTAGAAATTATTGAAATTCCCTTTCATCCCACCCTTTCCCTTTTCTTGAGGGGAGGGGGGAATAGCTAGAAACTAGCCCACTCTCTAGGCAGGGGTGAAAAATGCCGGCCAATGTAGTACAGTTTCCCCTTCTTAAACAATTAAAGACTCAAAGCATCGTTGCTACAGGCGTGTGAATCTCAAGTATCCAATCCTTTCTTTTCATATATTGAGGGTTTGCTTTGGGCTGAAGGCGATGAGCAGTAGAAAAGGGGGCTTCAAACTTCCTGCAGGTTGGTGAATTTTTGAGATGGAGGTCCAGGCAGATGACTCTCCTCCTAACTTTCTCACTCTGCCTTGTGATTTCTCTCATTATACGCTATTGCCCTCCTCTGGCAGAAGGTGGGCAGAGCAAATCCTAACTTCCCCTTGGTGATCCTGGCTACGTTTGGGGGTTCAAAAAACGTTTCCCCTTTGCACTTTCTTTCTTTCTAATCCTCGCTGGCTGGCTGGGGAATCCTGGGGAGTTGAAGTCCACCCGTCTTAAAGCTATCAAGGCCAGGGAACTTTAAACTAGGATGCTAGAGGGAGATTTCCAGGTTTAGAAAAAAGGAGAAGAAGAACAGGTTCTGAGATAGGCTTGAGAAAAGATTGGACAGCCATCGGTACGGAATATTTATTTATTTATTTATTTATTTGATTTGCCAATTGTTTACAAGATAATAAGTATAAGTGTATACATAGTTGTGAATACATGAAATGGGTACATATAAGAAAAATAAAAGAATAAGAGAAACAATAGGACAGGGACGGTAGGCACGTTGGTGCGCTTTATGCACGCCCCTACAGACCTCTTAGGAAAGGGGTGAGGTCAATAGTAGACAGTCTAAGGTTAAAGTTTTTGGGGTTTGGGGAAGAAACTACAGAGTCGGGTAGAGTATTCCAGACATTGACCACTCTATTGCTGAAGTCGTATTTCCTGCAATCAAGTTTGGTGCGGTTAACCTTGAGTTTGTATCTATTGTGTGCTCTTGTGTTGTTATGGTTGAAGCTGAAGTATTCATTGACAGGTAGGACATTGCAATGTATGATTTTATATACCATGCTTAAATCAGACCGAAGACGGCGTAGTTCAAGGTTTTCTAGTTCTAGAATTTCAAGTCTGGTGGCATAAGGTATTCTACAACGAGTAGAGGAGTGAAGAACACCGGCAGGAATATGGTGTAGTGGGTTGGATTAGATGACCTCCAAGCTCCCTTCAGATTCTGTTCCTCTGTATTCTGAATATATGTAGACGTTTTAGGGCTCCAAAACACCTCAGGACCAAACCATGCCCTTCAAAATGGACAAAAAAGAAACTGTCATTGAGTCTCACAAAGCAAAACTGAGGTCTCGTAGCTTTCTGGAGCTGAGGGACTTTTAATGAATAATGATTTTAAAGGCAGCATCTTTCCATTTCTAGGACTTTCTTGACCACCCTACGGCTGTCTTTTCCTACAGCCCTTTCATCACTTTTTCACCGGCAGGAAAACCGTATTACCCAGCCGGCCGCCGTTCTCCACCTCTTCCTCCCGGCAAACTCACGTCCATCCGTCTTGCCTCCCGGTGGCAACTGGGAGTTTAAGCAGAGTCTTTCTTGAAAGCTAAGTGCTCGGAAAACATTAATGGCTCCTGCTGCACTCAGCAGCATGCCGTGGGTGGACTCATTAGCTTAATCACACAGGCAATTCAGTCCCAAGCTGCACTGATTTGCAAAAGAGAGAGATTCCTGGTTGTTTTTTTGCTTTTCCTGCCTATTTTTTTTTTTCGGGTGGCTACACACAGGTGCTCTTTATTTTTTTGGCTGAGACTTTTTGAAGACATGTTTTCCATCCCCTTGAGCCAGGCACGCTCCCCCTCCGAATGAAAAAAAACAAACAGGTTCCTGATTTCCATCGCTAGGAAGAAATGGTGTCACAGTTAAATGCCCTGTCACTTAAATGTCAAAATTAATCATAGGTTGTTTTGCAGATAGCCTTTCTGCTCCCTTTGCCTATGTTTTCTTGCTGGGAGGTAATTTAGTCTCCTTGCCTCAAAATGAGAAATGCTTTTTTTTTTTCTCTTCCCGTCGAATCCTTGCCCTCTTTTTTCCCCAAAGAGAAAAAGATTCATCCTTCATTCGTTCATTCATTCGAGTCCTATAAGTAGTTCTCGACTTACAATAATTCTATCATGCCCCTGTTGGAATCTGACTCAGAGGAGGAAGCTGAGCAGCTGACAAGGAGTGGGAGTGTGGCTCCATTGGCTGTGGAGGAAACTGGGGAAGGGCAAAGTCCGGCTGGGCAGAGCAGGGGAGAGGCAGAGCAAGGGAGAGGGAGTTCAGAGGAAGACCCAGTCCACCATCCTCCCCCTGCTCTTCATCCTAGGGCATGCAGGGAAGAATGGAGAAAAGAGCAGTGTGGCTTGTGGGGGAGGAAAGGGCCCTGATTCCCTTCATTAGCCGCAACTGGGAACACAGTGTATAAAAAAGGCAAGCTGCGTACGGCAGGCTGTTGGGAACAACTTGTATCTTGTATCGTCGTGACTCCTGTGGTCTTCCCAGCTGTGTGAGTTTTGCCGTGCCTTCAAGTCTGAAATTCTTGCTCCTGCCCTGCCAAGCTAATTACTTCAGTTTGGCTTGTTTGGACTTTAAGATACAGTTAGTGTTGACCATGTTTTAGACTTAATTTTCTGCAGTCAAAGGCTGTTCCTGGGAGAGTTTTTCTCCAGCCAGAAAGGTAACCTGGACATTGGGGGCAAAGTTTGGAGATAATAAAGGGACTCTTATGGCTTATTTGACTGTGTTGCCTTTGTGCCACGCCCCTTTGGGTCACCCCAAATTCATTCAGCGACTGTTCGAAGTTACAACGGCACTGAAAAAAAGTGACTGACGACCGTTTTTCACACTTATGACCATTGCAGCATCCCCATGGTCACGTGATCCCAGTTGCACTGCCCCGGGATCATATGATCCCCATTTTTTGCGACCTTTTTGACAAGCCAAATCCACCGGGAAGCCAGATTTGTTTAATAGCTGTGGGACTCACTGAACAACAGCAGGGATTTACTTAACAACGGTGGCAAGAGAGGTCGTAAAATGGGGCTAAGCTCCCCTAACCACCGTCTTGCTTGGCAACATAAATTTGAGGCTCCGTTGGGGTCGTACGCCGAGAACTAGCTCCACTGTCCTGATGGGAAGGAGCTATTTCAGGTGCGGCCCCATTCAAGGAGCAGGATTTTCATTGCTAAACAAGGCTGTGTGCTCAATTTTTGTGTGCTCAATTTTTACAGCCTTCTGTGCCACCGTTGTTAAGCGAAACACTTCAATGTTGAGTGAATCACACGGCAAAAGAAGGGGGCCTTCTTTTGAGATGACCCACAATGAACACATCGCTCTAAGGACGGCTTTTTTAAAAAAAGAAAAAAAAAGAGGCAGGTCACAATTGCCTGATACTTGTGGCTTACACACACACACACACACACACACACACACACACACACACACACACACACCTTCCTTAGCCTCTTCTTGATTTGTAAATTCTTTGAACCCTGCACTTTTATTGAGGACTGTCCGGTGCACAGACCTCCATGCAAGGCGGCCTCTCAAACATGTGCTAATAGGGTCTTAATTAGCAGAGTGCTTTGTCTGCAGAAATCTTTGCTTCCATGCCAATGTAATTAATATTAAAAGACCACTTCCTGGAATTGGGAGGAGGAAGGGAAGGGGGGATTGCTCTCCCCCCCCCCCAATCGTTTGCTTAAGATTTCTTGCAACCATTGATTTAATGCCACAGGCCTCTCCGAGCCAACGGTTTACTTTACATCATCAGTTTTGCTCTTCAGTCCGATTTTGATTCCTGCATTAAATCTATCCTCTCCGGTCCTTCTTCCCTCCCATTCTGAGTTATTGTTTTTTTTCTTCTTCCTCCTCCTTGTTCCTTCTCTTTTACTTCCATTGCTTTCACCCACTGGTGGGATTCAAACAAATTTTTACTACAGGTTCCATGGGTGTGGCTTGGTGGGCCTGGCGTGGCAGGGGAAGGTTACTGCAAAATCCACATTCCCTCCCCACCCCACTAACCTGCTTTCCAGTTCCATTCTCCTGGGCAGGGCAACCCAAGGAGAGCCAGAGCCTCAACGGGAGGCAGGGAATAGACGGGGGCCAGTCAGAGGCGGTATTTGCCGGTTCTCCCAACTACTCCAAATTTCTGCAGAACTGGTCAGAACCTGCTGGATACCACCTCTACTTCCAGCCAATGCAACCTATTCTACAATCTATTCTGCACCTATATATTCTGCCTTTGAAAAGGCCACAGGATGCATTTTTTTAAAAAGGTTCGTTTACGCATCCTTGTGGGGGAGGAAAGGGCCCTGATTCCCTTCATTAGCCGCAAGCTGGCTATTTGTAGGGTGGCATATTTCCTGCATGTGCCAGTTTTGTAACTTGCAAAGGCTCGTTTTGGGGGAGGGGGGTTCAAAAGGCGCCCCTCTTTACCCTTAGGCCCCTTGGATTTGAATCCCCTTCTTGCCAGGAGCTGTCCGTGGTTCTGTGGCCTTCTCTGGTCCTTCCCCCACATCAGCCTTGTAAGGTAGGTTTGATTGTATGATTAGAAGAACAGCCAGATACTAATGAAAAGTCGAAATCCGTGGTGTACAGTTCCCTGTATTTAATTCCCCCCACTTTTTACCGTCTTCCCCAATTCCCCATTTTTCGTTCTTTAAAAGCAGGGCCCGTTTCTCACTAGCTTCCACAATTTTCAAAGAGATAAACGGGAATTTTAAAGCTCATTCATGACTTCGTGACTTCAAATCTGGTGTGGTTCCCAGCACGCATTTTTACACAGGTCGTCCTCGACTTACAACAGTTCATTTTGTGAACTGCACTGAAAAATGTGACTTATGACCATTTCACCGTCGTTGAATCGCCACGGCCACCTGGTTTCCATTTGGATAGATTAATAGAATAACAGCGTTGGGAGGGACCTTGGAGGTCTTCTAGTCCAACCCCCTGCTTAGGCAGGAATCCTTATACTATTTCAGACAAATGGTTGTCCAATCTCTTCTTAAAAACTTCCAGTGTTGGAGCATTCACAACTTCTGGAGGCCAGTTGTTCCACGAATTAATTGTTCCAACTATCAGGAAATTTCTTCTTAGTTCCAGCTTGCTTCTCTCCTTGGTTAGTTTCCACCCGTTGCTTCCTGTCCTACCCTCAGGTGCTTTGGCTGCTTGACAACTGGTTCACATTTATGACCATTGCAGCATCATGTGATTCCCCTTTTACAACCTTCTGCAAAGCAAAGTCAAGTCCCTTAACAACTGCGTTACTAATTTAACAACTAGCGGTGATTCGCTTAACAAAGGTGGCAAGAGAAGTCGTAAAACGGGACAAAAGCCACTTAACAAGTTTCTCGCTTAGAAATGTAAATTCTGGGCTCAATTGTCGTCATATGTTGAGGACTACCCCTACAGGTATTGTCTATATTCCTTGCAAAGCTACACACAGAGAAAACTCACCCCAGGTTAAAAACAGGCCACACTTAGCATCTTGTACAAACGGAAGAATTACCTTGGCCTCGTTAAGCATTTGGGGGTGAATCTTATGATCCACCAGGATTTTTAATTCACCAAGGTTTCATAGCAAAGTTTCTCCACCTTCCCCCCCACCCCCCAGTTCCACAATATCTGTTTCCCAGAGCATAAGAAGAACGTACTTGCTTCTTTTTATATTTATTACAATTGGGAGTCGACCAAATGAAATGCGGCCTTGCAAATGCAACCTTGGAAGAGATTGATCTCTCCAAGCATTCTAATATTAGCTGGATCCAGCGCAAACTGGTGGGGCGGCTGTTTCTTTTTTTATTATTATTATTATTATTATTCTCTACCCCCTCCTCTCCCATTAAAAAAATTAAAGCAATTCCACAAATGAAGCCATCTCTGGGAACGAGACTGGCTAAGAATTCTTAATTTAATAAAGAGGGCAGAGGGGGTGAGGAAATCCATCAGGCCAATTAATTTAATTGAAAAGCACTGCAGAAGAGAGAGCCGGAGAGCCAAAAGAGAAGTAAAAAAATACATTTTCTCCTGACAGGAGCTAAGTAAAAGGAAATATACAGTATCTGGGCATTTTGACTCCAAGTTCCTGCTGCTCTCAGTGCTTTTAGTCTTTTGGCTGTGTGCCCAGGGGGCCAGCAAACTTCACGTCCTTGTTTTTCACACAGATTTCTCCTTTTCCAGACATTTAGAGGGGGGGTCTATAAAACTAGAGAGAGAAACTGGGCCAGGGTCCTAGGTTTGGAGGGGCTTCAGGGGAGAAAACACGATCAGACCTGATCCACAGATTCACAACCCTTTGATTCTGGCCATGCAAAATACACCCATTGAGTGTTGTGGGGTTTGTGTGAGTACATCCCTTGATAACATTGTGTCTGGAAAATGAAATCTCCTTCTCCCGTAAGGGGATTATCGCAACATCCATGACAGCACAGTGGTCTGACAAAGGTGATTATTTGAGGCATGTATCTCAAGCAAATCTGGTTAGTTGGGGTTTCGGTACAGAAACAGCTCAATCTATACCTAGGGTGCTCCAGATAAGACCAAGAAAAGCTCGAAATTGTGTCCGGTCAGATAGAGATGCCAGAAACATGAAGGCAAGAACATTCCTGTACGAATAGTCTGTACGAAGAGTTGTAACCCGGGACTAAGCAACTTTCAGAAAATATGTTTTTTATGTTTCTATGTTTTGTGTTTTTGTGTGTTTATGTTTGATTGAGTTAATAAAACCTTGGAGGAATGTTAGAAGAGGATAATTGAGAATAAAAGATAGAAGAGAATAAAGCAAGTCAGAGGAAAATATAAGTATAGTGAATAAAAACATACAAAATAGATAAATATAGAAAAGAAATATAATTGAATAAAAGTAAAGGGAGAAATAATGAGAAACTTGAAAGGATATGTATGTGTTTATAAGGAAATATGTCAATGGTGTATAAAATGTTTTATTTGTTTTGTTAAAATTTACAAATAACTTTCAGAAAAGAGGTTTTATGTTCTTATGTTTTATGTTTTGTTTGTCTTTAAAAACTAATAAAATGTGTTTAAAAAAAAAAAAGAATATTCCAAGCCAAATCAGATTTGCCAGATCTAGAGTACCAAATTATAGACTAGGAAAATAAAAGTAAAAAAGTAAAGATGAGACCAAGAGGAACAAACAGATTTACAGGCAAGCCTTGGGAAGTCCATAAATGCATACCAAGTGTCTTTTCATCTTGTGATATGGGTGACTATTCCATCGGCTGTTGATTTCTGAATAATTATAAATAAACCCATACATATTCCCTCCGGTTCATATCTGCGCTGTGTCTCGAAACCATAAACAGACATTCACCTCAAATGAGCATCTGCAATATGAGAATAGCAGTATCCTGCTTCGTAAAAAGATGATCCCAGGAACTTCTTTAACGGAGCAGAAAGCGCTCTACAAATGCAATGCAAGGACATGCAGTGCAGTATAAGTCTTAATGCTGTGTCAGGTGTCAGCCAGGAGATGGCACTATAGTTTACTTTTACCCAGACCGTAAACTTTTCCCAGCCTGTCCCAACTCATTCTCACCCTTCCCACTGCGTATATACGCTTTTTTTCCCCCTTCTCGTAAAGGCCTAGAGTTAGAAGAAAGCTCTCCCAAGAAGGTTGCATTCAAAAGAGAACCCCTCGGAGCCTCTGCTTCCCCTGTGGAATTCATTGCCACAAGGTGTGGGGATGGCCAAGCTAACTTGGAAAGCTTGCAAAGGGGACTGGATGAATGTGTGCGGAATGGGAGCATCCGTCTTGGAGACTCAACGGTATCTCCAAATACCAATCTGGTGACTGTTTCATTAACAGGAAGCTCTGAGCAACAGGAAATTTCTTCTAATGGTCAGCCAGACTCTGTTCCCTGACATTTCCACCCCCCTGGTCACAAGCCAGCTGGACCTACCATGGTATTCAGCATCCACACAACCTCTCTTCCCACTATTTGGGAGGGACCAGGCAATTGCCAGAGCCTGCATCCCTTTAGGGCCTCTGCTGTGATTTTCCACAGCCTGCCTTCCTTCCTTCCTTCCTTCCTTCCTTCCTTCCTTCCTTCATTCTGTAGGAAGTTAGCACCCACCCCTCTCCTAGAAAATTGAAATATCCTAGGAATTATTAAAAAGGCAGAATATTTCCCCTAAAAAGAGTAGAAACTCAGAAGCAGAAACTCAGCCTTTGCTAATGGACCATTAGGCCTGGGCCAGCCTATTTTACATAACAAAGATCTCCAGGTAGAGCTATAGGAATTGCCCAAAGCCCTTTCATTACATCATCATCCAGCAAGGTTCAACCAAGCCTGGGACTCAGGACAGCCTACAGAGTTAACCCTGCGTGGCCCCATGGGAGTCTGACAACCAATCAGAATACAAACTCAAATTCAAATCCCAATAGAAGGTATAAAACCCAGCCACTTTTAGCATCTCAGCCCTTCCTTCTTTCTTCACCCAAGGCATGTGATCCTGTCCACCATTAAACCATCTTTCCAAACAGCCTCCATGTTTCCAGTGTCTTTTTCTCCACTTGGAACTGAACCCAGAAGGATATTTCTTCCAACACTTCCTTCCTTCCTTCCTTCCTTCCTTCCTTCCTTCCTATCTATCTCTTCCTTCCTTCCTTCCTTCCTTCCTTCCTTCCTTCCTTCCTTCCTTCCTTCCTTCCTTCCTTCCTTTCTCTCTCTCTCTCTCTCTTTCTTTCTCTTTCTCTTTCTTTTTTCTTTCTCTTTCAGCCAGGTCAGTCTTCCAAGCATATTAACTACTTCATTTTATCCTTCTAATCACCTTGTACCCAAAGACAAAAAGGCAAAGCGAACAGGGGAAAGGATTTTGACACATTTTGGAAGGGAGATTCTCAAAAGGCATCTCTGCCCAACCTCCCAACATGTTGATCTGCCTGATTAGATGCAGGTTTAAGGACACAGCAGAAAAAGAAAACGGTTTAGAAAGGTAAAGGAAAAATAAAGCAGTTTCTAGACAAGTTGCAAATTTCTTACAAATACCCCCCCCCCCCGATACAAAACCTGCTCATGGATATAGGGGGTATATTCACTATGTAGGTTGGGTTTTAATTTCCATATTTTCCAGCAAGGAATTACTGAGGTAGGACAATCATGTCTCTCTATTATATTCAAAATGGAAATGGGGATTTTAATGGTAGATGCCAAATGGCCTTTGAATACTGCCATCTGTGAATCTAATCTATTCTGCTTCTGTCTGTGTGAACATTATGATAGAAGTGCATATATATCCATGATGCAGATGTGGTGTCCTATCTGTACGTTCACCAACTCAAAAGCATCCAAAAGTATTGTCCCACAAGCCTGGCATTAAAAATGTATGAATGAATTCTTTATTGGCCAAGTGTGATTGGACACACAAGGAATTTGTCTCAGTGCAAATGCTCTCAGTGTACATAAAAGAAAAAAATACACTCGTCAAGAGTCAAGAATCATAAGGTAGAACACTTAATGATAGTCATAGGGTACAATAAGCAATCAAATCATACGAGGAAACAGTCAATATAGATCGTAAGGATACAAGCGACAAAGTTACAGTCGTACAGTCACAAGTGAGAGGGGAGGGGTGATAAGGAGTGATGAGAAGATTAATAGTAATAGTAGTGCAGACTTTGTAAATAGTTGGACAGTGTTGAGGGAATTATTTGTTTAGCAGAGTGATGGCATTCAGGAAAAAAACTGTCCATGTGTCTAGTTGTTCTGGTGTGCAGGACTGCTCTATAGCGTCGTTTTGAGGGAAGGAGTTGAAACAGTTTATGTCCGGGATGTGAGGGGTCTGTAGATATTTTCACAGCCTTCTTTTTGATTTGTGCAGTATATACAGGTCCTTGACTGAAGGCAGGTTGGTAGTAATTGTTTTTTCTGCAGTCCTAATCTACATTCAATTCTACATTCAAGATGTAGAAATACGCACCTTCCACCTGATAAAGCTTCAATGGTAAATATTTGCTCCGACGTCTCCTGATGGACTTTAATCCCTGCTTGTATCATTTCCTCCGCCATCTAACGATGAAGGCTCAAATCACATGATTGAATCTGTGGCAGAAGCAGAGGAAAACCATGGCCTCTCAGCATGGGTCCCTGGCTAGCTTGATCACTTGAGCAAAGATCGGAAGAGGAGGGGAAAAATGTAATTTCTTTCTGAGTTCCTAGAAGGAGGAGGAGGGAGAAGGCATGGGATGAGATCAAAGAGAGGTCGGCTACAGGAGGTAGGATTTTGACTGAAGGTGAGGAGAAGTGAATGACTCAAGAGGGCAATCAATATCAGACGTTTAGAGGCTTTTAAACCAAGACCGAAGAAAGAACTTGAGCAAATCTCTTAGACTACCCTAAAACTCTTAATAGTGTCTGTGAGTAGATGTTGAAGCCCCAGAGAATCAATTTCCCCTAACCTAAAATGCACAGTTTTTCCTTCTCCCCTGCTAAGCTGTGGCTGCGCGGTTTGCAAAGATTCTAGGAAAGTCTATGTGTTGCACCTTCTTTCCCAATCAAGTTTTTTTGATGAGGAGGAGGAGGAGGAGGAAGGAGGGAGGAGGAGGAGGGAGGAGGAGGAGGAGAAGGAGAAGGAGAAGGGAAGGGGAAGGGAAGGGGAAGGGAAGAAGAAGAAGAAGAAGAAGAAGAAGAAGAAGAAGAAGAAGAAGAAGAAGAAGAAGAAGAAGAAGAAGAAGAAGAAGAAGAAGAAGAAGAAGAAGAAGAAGAAGAAGAAGAAGAAGAAGAAGAAGAAGAAGAAGAAGAAGAAGAAGACAAGGTATTTGTGATTTCAGCAGGGAGGACAGGAAGGAAGGAATACTTGAAAAAAAATGAAATGAAATAAATGAAAATCATGCTCCTCGGATAATGAGTTGAGATGCACCTCTTCTAAAAGCCAGAAATGAAGTCAGCATCAATCAATAATTGGAAAGCTGTAAAGGGCTTGGAAAAGGCCTGCTTTGTGGTTAGGCATGAAAAAAACAACTAGATTTGGTCATTCCTGTAACTTCCAGGCTGGTTTTGAGGGGGATTAGTTTGGGTCTGCGTGGTTGGTGAAAGACATACACTTTTGAATCGAATTCAAGTGTGATTTGAAGATCAGAACTAAATGGGACCCCAAATAAGTACATAAAATCCAATTTTAGATCCAACCAGTTGTAAGTTCTCTGTTTCACAAAGAGATTCAACATTCCTCCTATTTTAAAGAAGATATATTTTGGAAGTTAGTTTGGAAATTTGGTCACCACACTATAAAAAAGAGGTTTTGGGACTCTAGAAAAAGTGCAGAGAAGAGCAACCAGGATGATGAGGGGACTGGAGGCTCAAACATATGAAGAACGGTTGCAGGAACTGGGGCTGGCTAGTCTAGGGAAGAGAAGGACCAGGGGAGACAGGAGAGCAGCCTTCCAATATTTGAGGGGCAGCCACAGAGGGGAAGGGGTCAAGCTATTTTCCAAAGCACCTGAAGGCCAGACAAGGAATAATGGATGGAAAGTGAACAAGGAGAGATTCAACCTGGAAATAAGGAGAAACTTTCTGACAGTGAGAACAATCAACCCATGGAACAGAAGTTGCCTTTGGAAGTTGTGGGAGTTTTATCCCTGGACGCTTTCAAGAAGAGACTATCAGAAATGGTGTAGGGTCTCCTGCTTTGGTGAGGTTGGACTAGATGCCCTACAAGGTCCCTTCCAACTCCGTTAATCTGTCATCTGTCAACGACAAGTCCCCTCATCTTTAACCGAATTGGCTGGTACTACCTGGGCATTTGGAGGGCCATCCAGCCTCCATTTCAGTAGAGACGTCGTTACTAGAAATGCTGCTTGTACTAAATTCAGTTTAAAACTTAAAAGTGGGTAAACTTTGGTTAAATATTATCCTGCCTGTCAGTGAAACCAGTCATCTCATGAGTTGAATGCATGCATGGCTATCTGTTAGGGAAGCAGATTTTGGAGATTCTGAAAGTTGTCCCGGCTTGGGCTTGATGACCTCTAAAACCCCATTCCACGTTTAAGAGTTTGGCTGGGCTCCCACCTTGCATGAATCACCGTGAAACCATCATGCCTTTGTCTGATTTAGCTTAATGCAATGCGCCAAGCCTATAAATCATAGTTTATGGTTCAGTGCAATGCGAGAAGCCAGCGAACAGCACATTACTCATTAGGCCGTGGTTCTCCAAACCATCACTTAGCAAGACATGTCCTTTCTATCATTCCTCTTCTTGGCTTGACTTTGGTGATTAATAATATTTTCAACTTGCATCTTGCATGCCTCCCCTTCGCCCGTAACGTTCCGCAGTTTGTATGGGCAATTCCTCACCATCCAGTCAGAGCTGAAGAAGCTTCTTGGATGAGTAGCCAAATGTCTTCAAAAGAAAAGAAAAAAACAGAAAGTCCAGTGGCCTCTTGAACCCTTTGAAAAGCCCCTTTGAGACAACCATGAGCTGAATGACTGAGAATCTCCATAGGCACACACAAAGTGTGTTTGTGTATCTCTCTTGTGCAAATTAACAAGCCTTATGTCATCAAAATAGAGACCAGAGGTGGTATTCAGCAGCTTCTGACCAGTTCTGGGGAACTGGTAGTGGAAATTTTGAGTTTGGAGAACCAGCAAGACAGTATCCTCCCCCTGCCACATCTACCCAGCCATGCCCACAGAACCAGTAGTAACAAATTTTGAATCCCACCACTGATAGAGACACGGTGGCTCAGGGGCTAAGACGCTGTGTGTTTGTCGATCAGAAAGATCGGCGGTTCGGCGGTTCGAATCCCTAGCGCCGTGTAATGGAGTGAGCTCCCGTTCATCGTCCCAGCTTCTGCCAACCTAGCAGTTCGAAAGCATGTTAAAAAAAAAAATGCAACAGTAGGAAAAAGTAGAAAAATAGGGACTCCTTTGGTGGGAAGGGAACAGCGTTTCATGCGCCTTCGGCGTTTAGTCCTGCTGGCCACATGACCACGGAGACGTCTTCGGACAGCGCTGGCTCTTCGGCTTTGTAACGGAGACGAGCACCGCCCCGCTAGAGCCGGAAACGACTAGAAGGTGCGAGAGGAACTTTTTTACCTTTACCTTTATGTCCTTAATCAACTCCAATGCATTCAGTCCTGTTGATGGACTGGGAGAATTATTTTTTCCTTTGTTGTCGAATTGCAAAAAAAATGTGTATCTGTGCGTGTGTATTCGTAGAAAGAGAAAAAAAAACTTTTTTAAAGAGCTGTACTTTTATCACTTCCCCTCTTTCCTGCCCCTTTCATGCTAATGGGAAAGGCAACAGTTACATTAAAGATTTGGCTAAATCTCAAGATTACGACTTCCCCCTTAAACTCTCTTTCTTCTCCTTGACGTTTGGCACCCATTAATCCTGATGTTGTGTATTTAAAGGAACAGCAGATTCACAGGTTAAAAATCCCACGAATTCCCCCACTGCGGAGGGCAATGGGAAGGGGTTGGGGAGGCGGATACACAAAAAAATGAAAGAGAAGACCCCCTCCTGCCTTTTGGCAAGTGATACCCAGGAGACCCTCTGCTGGGTTATTCAAAGCTTCGGAACCCCCTTGCCAGCAAACGCACGGAGAGAAAAATGTTATGTATATGCCTCGAATCTTAATATCATCCCTTTTACTGGAAACGACTTTCCCAAAACAACTTTCCCTGATGCCTTTTTCAAGAGGAATCTGAAACTGGATTTTATTCCTTTGCACAATCGCCCCCCTGGTTTAACATTCACGATGTCCACCAACCAAGTGGTGTTTTGCACATGAGATTAAATACGGGGACCCAGGTGCAGAGGAGCTGGGGGTAACATTGATGGTTAAAGCGTGCAAGCACCAACTCACTCTTCCTGTTCGGAGCCAGGCTTAGTCAAACTTTAATAAAACACAAGCGGAATTTAAAAAGAAAACCTTTTTTAATGCGACGCTGGGAATTAGTTGCATATTCCCAACCAAAACTCATTAAACAGAGTTCCTCCAGATCAGAGCACGCTTCTCAGTGCTGTTGAATGCTGCCAAGAAACAGAAGTCCGATTAATGCTAACATAAACCAACCCAAGAACCTAGAGAAAACTGACGAGAGTACGGAGCTTCACGAAGGACTCGGAGATTACTGAACTGCTTTGCTTCCTGCAAAGCCCTTCGTCATTGAGGGCTGACTTTTATCCCTTATGGGAGGGGCAATCCCCTCCCAGCCTCACTCTCAAGTCGCCCCTGCTGCTTCAGCTGCTCTCGCCTTCTAGCAGCTCTGCGCATACGCGCACTGAGAACAGGCTCCCCTCGTTCCTCTGCCCTGCTGCTGCCAGACTCCCAAGGCTCCGAAGGCAGCACCCCTTTCCCAGATGGTTCTGGCAGCATCCCTCCATTGGATGCAGAACCCGCGTCTGAGTCCTCCCCAGACTCCCTGACTGTTTCCCTTTCGCCCTCACTGTCCGATACCTCTACCATCCGCACCAGCTGCCGGCGAACCACAACACTTCCAGCAGAAAATTGTTCATTTCCCAGGCCTGGCCTTTCCATGTAGGGCTCTGTCCATCTGGGGGAGATGGGCAATGAAGACAAACAGGAAATGTAAAGAAATCTTCCAATCCTCTTTTTTGGGGTAGGCAAAACAGGTTTCTTGCAAAGAGCATGCGGTCTTTGGTTTTAGACATCTGGCCTTATTTATTTATTTTTCTCCTAGCCTAAATAATTGATCGGACTTCTGAAAACCTCCAGATTTCCCCCAGCCTGTTATTCTTCGGTCTGCAGGCGATTCACACACCACCCGCCATTCATCAGGGGTTCAACAGGCGGTCAGAACTTGATGTTACCGATGGCCTTGTGGTTGCTGTGCTGTGGCACGTTTGACCATGAAGATCTGTAAATCGGGGTTAAGAACTTAGGGGATTGTGTGAATCAAGCCACTACAGCCTGTGCACTGGATTAGGAGGGGAAGAAGCCACGGTTAACCACAGGATGTGAAACTATGCAGCACGGATCAGTGGCCAGCTGACTCTTAGCTGTTCCCATTCGAGATATTTCCCCTTTTTCTTCCTGGCGAAGGATCTCGGCAAAAGGACTCAAGTCCAGTGGTTTGTAGAAATGGTTAATGGAGAGTCTAAATGTCCCCTCTATCAAATCTCTTGCTGCATGTCTCTAAAATAGGGTCCATGAAGGAATTTCAGGATTTGTCTATGGAGCTTCTCAGTCATCCAGGTCATAACTGTGACAAAGGTGCTTTTTTTTTTTTTCTTCCCCCAAAAGTTAACTGGACTATTTTGAGGAAGATGTTATGCACTATAAAAAGATGTTGAGACTCTAGAAAAAGCGCAGAGAAGAGCAACCATGATGATGAGGGGACTGGAGGCTAAAACATATGATGGACGGATGCAGGAACTGGGCTTGGCTAGTCTAGGGGAGAGAAGGACCAGGGGAGAAAGGAGAGCAGCCTTCCAATATTTGAGGGGCTGCCCCAGAGGGGAGGAAGGGGTCAAGTTATTCTCCCAAGGCCCCCGAAAGCCAGACAAGGAACAATGGATGGAAACTGACCAAGGAGAGATTCAACCTGGAAATGAGGAGAAACTTTCTGACAGGGAGAGCAATCAACCCATGGAAGAGAAGTTGCCTTTGGAAGTTGTGGGAGCTTCATCACTTGAGACTTTCAAGAAGAGTTTGGACTCCCATCTGTCAGAAATGGTGTAGGGTCTCCTGCTTGGGCAGGGGGTTGGACTAGATGACCTACAAGGTCCCTTCCAACTCTTATTATCTGTTATCTGCTTCTCATCCAATAAGTTTCTTCAGTTCTGAATTGAAAAAGCTTCTTGGATGAGAAGCAAAACGTTTTCCTCAAGGAAAAAAAAAAAAGGACCTTTGAGACAATTTCAGGGTTCTCTTTACAATTCTGAAATTAAAAAATAATAATAATACGGTGCCATTCAGTCTCCCAGGGCATCTTCTCCTTTTCTTTTTAAAATATTATTTTATTGACCTTTCATATTTTAAAGTTCATGACATATGATGCCTCCCTTTCTTCCAGCACCCTTGCTTTTCCCCCTGGTGATCTCAATTATTTTTCTGTGGCTTTCCAGTGTCTCTTGCGTTCTTCCACCGGAGGAATTACAAAAATTCATTTTGTACAACTGCAGCAGAGAAAATAACCGGGGGGGCGGGAGGGGGCAGGAAATATTTTTATTTCACTGTTATTAGCCCCTGACAGTGTAACTAACTTTCCTATCTTAAAAAAAGATAGATTGCCCAATGAAGCATTTTTACTTCTCTCAATTAATCCCGACCATAATGCTAATAAATCCGGCAGGAGCTCTTAATTAAATACAGCCAGCCTTGGGCACCTACGGGCTGTCAAGAGAAGTGGAGAGAAATATTTTCTTCTTAGGAGCTGTGGAAGACGGATGCGTCCATGATGGAGAGATTTCTCGAAGGAAGAGATGAATGTCGAAGGTTGGGATGTAAACCTTTCTGGGTCCCCCCCCCCCAGAGTACATTTATTTTTTTTATTCCATCCTCATTTGGGTACCTGTTACGATGACAATTGCATTATAGTGAGGCATTAATTCCAGTGCAATTTTAAAATGAGATTTGAAAACAGAGAATCTGAACAGTAACAGTATAGCAGAGTTGGAAGGGACCTTGAAGGTCTTCTAGTCTAACCCCCTGCTTAGGCAGGAAACCCTACACCACTTAGTTAGTTACCATCCGTTGTTTCTTTTCTTGCCTTCTGGTGCTTTGGAAAATAGTTTGACCGTCTCCCCTCGTCTTTGTAGGAACATGTCACCCCTTCTTTTCACTACATGTCCTTCTTTTCGTTAAACTAGACACACCCAATTCCTGCCACGGTGTTCTTTATATGTTTCTCTGACCCCTCAACCCACTTGGCCCACTTAAACTGAAAAATGCATTCCAGTTTTTTCAGATTTGATAAAACCAATGGATAGACGTTGTCATTGGTCGTGGAGAGTTTTGTGATTTTTCCTGCATCGAAAATGACATCAAAGTGTAATTATAACTACAGCCATAATGACGTGGATTAGATATGGCCTGTAAATGACAAGTTTATGGCATTGTGTGAATCCAATTCACAGTTGGGATTTAGGATTCAAAATTGCAGGCTGGTGTCTTCTTTGATCAAAAGCCATGTCATCAGGGCTGAGGTTCTACCGGTTCGGACTGGTTTTATAGAACTGGTTGTTACGGTTCTGTGCAGTTTGGAGAACCGGCAAATCGTGCCCCTGGCTGGCCTCTCCCCACCCAGTCTGCCCTTATCGCACATGCACAACATCACGCGGATGCCCGCCATCGCTGACCGCATTCTCCCCCACCCAGTCACTCCTTAAGGTATTTCTTTCTTTCTTTTTCAATCAGCTGTGCCAGGATTCCCCTCGCTGTCCTACTGCTTCGCCCAGGGGGCTTCCCTAAGGCCCAGGAGGCCCCAAAACAGAATGTTCTGGGGTGGTGCTGGGAAAAAAGAAGAAGCCACGGCCACCCAGTTACATGTCCATGCCCACGCCGACCTAGCCACGCCCATGGAACCGGTTGTTAAAAAATTTGAATCCCACCCCTGCATGTAATAATTCTTCTTGGATGGATCCAAGCATTCCAGCTATATCCAAGACAAGCTGGTCAATGTCCTTGAATCTCACTGTATTGCCGAGATAGACTGCCTCTAAGTAGGGAGGATCTGTGACTTACAGTAAGATATAAGCTGCTCTCCCCCGCCCCCAAAGCTATGATGCACAGAAAGGCCCAGACAGCCGTGAAGGAGGTAAATTCCAAGTGAACTGTACCAGGAAATAATAAAAACAATGTTTGAAATATTGCTCATCTTTAAAAAAAAAAAAAGTTACAAGAGTGAAAATAGCTTTAAAATGATCAGGGAGGGGCGTAAAAAGCAGAGAGCGAAAGAAAGTTTGTTCTTGGAGCTTTTTAGCTAAGACAAAAAATGGGGAGGAAGGAGATGTGGGGAACAATGAGGCACGGTGTGAGGAACGTGTCCAACTTATTGGAGGTTAAGGAAGGAAGATAATATCTAAACTCTTAACTATTATCTCTAAACTCCGTCACCGGACACATTTCCACATTGTCTGCTTCTTGGAGGACTCTGTTCAGGGCACAAGAACACCTCCTTTTCCTTCCATCGTTTTGAACACATGGAAGCTGTTCAATAGAGGCTCCGTTCAGCTCGGACGCTTGAGCACTTCGGCCCTGGGCGAGAAGCGTCTCCTTTTCCTTTCGTGGTTTTGTGTGTGGAGATGGAAGCACAAGCGAGGACGCCGAAGACGCCGAGAATTTATGGAGGCTCCTTAAAAAGGAGGACTTCAAACCAGGAGACCTGAGTCTAAGGAAGAGAAGGTGACATGATAGCAGCCTTCCAATATCTGAGGGGCTGCCACAGAGGAGAGTGGTCCGCCAATTTCTCCCAAGCACCAGAAGGCCAGACAAGAAACAACGGATGGAAACGAATCAAGGAGAGAAGCAACCTAGAATTAAAAAGAATTTTTTTTTTGTGACAGTTAGAACCATTAACCAGCGGAAGGGTTGGCCTTCAGAAGTTGTGGGAGCTCCAACAGTGGAGGTTTTAAAGAAGAGATTGGACAGCCGTTTGTCCAGAATGGAATGGGTTGGACTAGAAGACTCTGTTGTTTTATTTTAAAAAGGGACAGAAGCAGCATCCTGCATCACCAGGAGTGAGGAACAATTCCAACAATGGAGTTTATTCATGCATTGTTATACATTGGAGCTTTTCAGGGACATCAAAGAACAATGCTCCCCTTCTTCTCCCCCCTCCCCCTCTTCCTATGTGTAATTCATAAGCAATGCCCCCTCTGAGCAAAGGCAAGGACTACCCCTTGCCAAGTTGTCCACCTTCTTGAAGACTTCAGGATGTGGTTTGAACACCTCATCAGCCAAACCGGAACATCTGCCCCTACCTCATAGCCTTGGTCCATTCCTCCAGGCTGACTCAAGAATGACACAGAAGCCCCTTCCCTCCAAGCATTTCCTTCAGATCTTCTGGGGTGTGGCCCCTTTCTTCCAGCAGATATGGCTTCTGAAGGAAGCCATAATAATGGAATAATGCTCAGAAGGGTTGGTCCTAATGGAAGATGCCTCTGGAAAACAGAGCTCCATCAGGGCAAGCTCAATTATTGGTGTCTTTCCCTGTCATTTCCTGAGCAGCAGCAAGGAAGTAGCTCACTATTGCTGTCTTCTCAGATTTTTCTTCCACTCCACAGGCTAGTTTTACAGCTCTGGCATCACCTGGTGGTCTCCCATCCTAAGGGCAACCTGGGCTGCTGTAAAGATCGGACTGCACCAAAGAAAGGAACAGAAGTCGCTGTACGAGATAGGACAGTTCCCTCTCTTGTGCTTTGAATTACTCACCCGTTCCCAAAACTTCAGGGAAATGTTTTCCCTCAGCATTCCATCACTTTGCTTGGAAGGAATGCAAGGAATTAGGGATCTTTTAACTAGCTGGACCATCTAATCCACTAAACAAGAAGGGCTAAGCATACGATAGCATAAATCGTCAGAAATAATGTGCTCTGGCTGTATCTTGTTTTACCAGCCCAAGATTTAAGCTAGCCTCTTCTAAAACACAGAGGAACAAGCACCCATCATCCTTATCCAGCTGGGCCATTAATGAGAATTGCAGTCGGGTAGACGTGAAGGCCCCAGATAAAGGAAGCATGTTGCCAAAAATGTGAATAATAACAATAATGAACCCCCCAAAAGAGGGTGAACTAGACCCAAACACTTTTTTGGATGGGGGGAGGAAATTCAGTGCATCCCTGCGGCCTCAGCTGAGAAAACAAAGGGGATTATCTTTCTACTGGTTTGGCAACTATACACATCATCTTCTGGCTAACATTCCCTCTTTTCCTTCCTTCAGAACATATTCCAGTTCCCGCCGGGCTCCCATTAATAAATTTAGTAATCCGAAAATCATTATCCAAGCAGGCGGGATCTGATGGGAGGAATGGCCCTCTAGGGAGTTGGGAGTGTTGCAAGCAAAATGTCCAATGTCAATGACAGAGGCTGGATTTTAAACAGATAAAAGTGTGCCGTGGAAGGAAATGGTGCCTCTTGTTTGGACCCAGCGCAAATATTTCCTCCAAGACATGAGCTTGATTTAAACAAGACAACTGCACTGGGAAAATCTTTTTTAATTGTTTAGTCATCTGGGATAACTCTACAAGAGTATTGACAAATTGGCTGGCTTGATGGTTGACAGATATCCCCAAGCTGTTTTAAGGGCTTTATAGAGTGTAAACACCAGGAGCTTGAACAAAAAGAGAGAGAGAGAGAGAGAGAGAGAGAGAGAGAGAGAGAGAGAGAGAGAGAGAGAGAGAAGGCCCCTGTGTTACTTTTATGACAGAACTGCAAATAAACCGATAATCTGAACAGAGAAATGGGATCTCTTCTTCCGGTGCTCGAAGCAGAGAATGTAGCTTTGTGCGCAGCTTATTTCAGACTACAATTCCCTTCGTCCCCTCCCTCCACTAGGCCTTATGGAAACTGCTGTCCCACATATTTGGAAGGAATCCAATCTTTTAGGCAGATTTCACATCAGAGTCAGCCTCGCTGAACGCAGTGGGACTTCAGAGTAGGGGAAAAAGAATGAACTTCCTGTCGATTGAGAAAACAGGGAATATACCGGTTACAGAATAACAGAGTTGGAAGGGACCTTGGAGGTCTTCTAGTCCAGCCCCGTTCAAGCAGGAAACCTTGTACCATTTCAGACAATCTTTTCTTTAAAAATCTCCAGTGTTGGAGCATCCAAAACTTCTAGATGCAAGCTGTTCCACTGGTTAATTGTTCTTGCTGTCAAGAAGTTTCTCCTTCGTTCTAGATTGCTTCTCTCCTTGCTTAGTTTCCACCCATTTTTTTTGGAGAATAGGTTGACCCCCCTCTTCTTTGTGTTAGTCCCTAAAATATTGGAACCATAGTAACATGTTCACCATCGACCTTGTTTTCATTAAACCAGACATTCCCAATTCCATTCTATGTTTTAGTCTCCAGTCCCCTAATCCTCTTTGTTGCCCTTCTCTGCACTGTTTCCAAAGTCTCAACATATTTTTATGAAATAACACGTTACATCTTTAAAAAAAAAAAAAGATAACCCTCATCTTTTTCCCCATGGAACCCAAATTCACCTCAGGCATACCAGACACCAGAAACTTCAGAAGGTTTTGTGTGTAAGTGCACACACACCAAATATCACTCAACCTGCCACTCAAAATGAAGACCTTCCAAGCAAGGCAACTTGCAAATTAAAGTATTTTATTTTCAAACTATTACAAGGGGCATGTGAACCCAGGCCCAGGATGTGGAATGAAACAAGGAGCAGTAAGAAAAAGAATTCAAATAATTGCAAGTCCTGATTTGCATATGGAAAAACAAAAAAACCCAGAAAGCTATATAGCTAAGACTCCCTTAAAAATCTAGCATTTTCTATGCCGCAGTTGCTCCAAGGAGCCTCCAGATTTAACCCAAAGGATGAGTTAACCCACTTTCTGGAAATCCAAAAAGCAATGAATCACAAACTAATTAAAAAGGCTGGATTAGCATACACATCTAAACCATACACAAAGCCCGGATAAAAACTAATGAGGTTAACGTGTTATCAGATGGAATTTTCCACATTAACCACACTGTGCAAACATTCTCTTGTGAATGCATCTTCAGGTATTCAGAAAAGCACCTTCTCTGAACTTGTTGGCCCAAAACTGAAAAATCAGTGTTGGTTTATGTTGGAATTACATATTATATGAGCCTAATCTCTCTAGCGCTCTGTATAAATTGAATATATTGGCGTTGGAATCAGAATACAGAATTGCCAACGTTGGCTTCACCCAACATATTCAGTCCTCATTTGCGGCTAAGAGTTTTTTGCATGAATCTGTGGTTTATATACATGGTTTATATATGATGGCACGTGTGGCATGAACCCAGTTAATGGGCTTATTTAACCAAGAGTTAAAATGAACCATCCCATCTTGCTACGTGCCCATCTGGTAAATTTGGTCCAACAGTCTAAAAGAGAAACTTGACTTTTGGGTAGTTAGGCCCTGCTGGCATTCCTGAAGTGTGTTGTGGACATTTTTTTTGCAAAATGGCAACGATCTCATTTATCCAAGACCCCAGCAAGGTAGGATTTGGGCTTAGAGCAGGGGTGTCCAACCTTGGCAACTTTAAGACTTGTGGACTTCAACTCCCAGAATTCCTCAGCCAGCAAGCTGGCTGAGGAATTCTGGGAGTTGAAGTCCACAAGTCTTAAAGTTGCCAGGTTGGACACCTGAAGTTAGGAGTGATTAAGGGGAGATAGGGGAGGGAAGGAAGGAAGGAAGGAAAACTGGAGTTGGGGAAGGAAGGAAGGAAGGAAGGAGGGAAAGGAATAACCAAGGATAAATGGAGAAGTCTTTATCGCCAGCAGGGGAAATGGCCAGTCCAGTGGCAATAAGGCATGGCAAGGTCAGTGGGGTCTCCAAGATGGACTTCAGGTTCCTCCTGGATTACTTAGACAGCCATCTTGGGTCCAAAGTTTTACTTTGAGTTTGATGGTTTAATTTGTGTTGTTCCCCAGCTCTTCCTCCCTACAACGCACAATTCAAAACTCATATCGGATTTGGCCCGGAGTGGAGGAAAAAGCAGAGGGCCTCCCCCAGTGGCGCCATTTTCTTTGCTGGGTTGAACTGGGTAAAATGCTTTGCTTTGTGCTTGTTACTTTCCCCCCCCCACCTTTTTTTTTTTTTTTTTGCTTCTGCCTCTCTTCCTTTTTAATCTTCAATTTCCTTTCGCTGCGTTCTCTCTCTTTCCCTTTCATCGCTGCCCCTTTGATGACTATTTTTGCACAAGGCTTGTGTTTTGACTGCACGCATTTCCAACTCCAATCTCTGGACTGGTGCAAAGAGAGAAGAGAATCCCTATCTACGCTTTCCCTCTGGGAAAACCCCGGCTGGCAATGTACACCCCCCTCCATCATTGGTGGAACAAAATCTCAAGGGCAGAGAAGGGACGCCACTGAGTTTGGGGTGTTTCCCCCCCCCCCCCGCATAAGTCTGGGTACCCCAGGAAATATCCTCAAGGCAGGCGATTCTGCAGGAAAGGAGAGAAAACACCAAGAAGCCAACCATCAAAGTTTTCACCCTTATTTATTTAGCCCTTCCTACCGGGCTTTCAAACCACAAACTAACCACGCCCGTCCTAAGTCTCAGCCGGGTTTCCAAACTACCCACGCAAGCCCCGCATCCGTCCCGATCCCTCGCGGGGAGAAGGGGAAGCTACTAAGGCTGCAAGCGAGTCCCCGAGACGATTCTGGAGTCCATGCAGGGAGGGCGATCGGTTCCATCTCTCTCTCTCTCTCTCTCTCTGCTTTGCCCCCGTGGACACACACCTCCACTCCCCGCGTGGGTGCAAGGAGCAGAGGAGCGGCCGTGCGCATCAGGAGACGCCGCCGATCCGTCCTAAAAAACGGGGAGCCCCGAGGTTGTGTGTCTCCCCCCTTGGGGGCGCTTCCCCCCTGCCCAGCAGTCGATCCTTGCAGCGGGACCCTTGGGGGCGCTTCCCCCCCCCAGGAGTCGATCCTTGCAGCGGGCAGCCGGGAGGCGCCTCCTCTTCCTCCTCCTCTCCGCCCAGGCAGCGCCGTCCGATGCCGCCTTTCTCGCCCGCCCCCGGAGCGCTGCACCTTGGCAAGTCGCATCACGCGCGGCGGCGGCGGCGGCGGCGCGGTTAGCCATTAACCGGAGCGGAGTCGGTGCCAGCGGCGGACAGGGGCGGTCTCTGCCGGAGTTCCCTCCCCAAAGCCCGCCTCTCTCTCTCTCTCTCTCTCTCTCCCTCCCCGCGGCTGCAGAGGCGGGCAGCGGAGCCCGGCTTTCTTTCTCTCTCTTTCCTCCCTTCCTCCTCCTCCTCCTCCTCCTGCCGGCTCGCCCCCCACCTCCCCTTCTCAGCCATTCAGATCGCCAGCAAATTGCTTCCCCCCCGCCTCCGGAGCCCTTTTTCTGCCCCTGGCCGAAGGAAGCGGCCAGCTTGAGCCGAGAAGGGACGGAGCTCGGGGCCGCCACGCCACCTCCTCCCCCGTCCTTTTTTTTTTCTCTCGCCTCCCCTTCCCTCCCCGGCCGCACTTTCTCTCTCTCTCTCTCTCTCTGTGTGTTCTCTTTCTTTCTTTCTCTCTCTCTCTCTCTCTCGCCCCTTTTCCCCGCGCGCCTCGCAACTTAGGATCGCCGCGGGGGAGGCGCGCCAAGGCCGGCCGCGTCGGGAAACGCGGGGACCCAACAACTCCAGGCTTCGCCTCGGGGGCTTCTTGCGCCCGGGGGGTCTATTGTGCCGCGATGCGGCGGGCGAAGGGCTCCCCCGGATCGCCCCCCGCTACCGCCGCCGCCGGCCTGCCGCCGCCGCCGCCTCCTCCTCTCCTGCTCTCGCTGCTGCTGTTGCTGCTGTTGCTGGCGTCGTGGCCGGCCCGTTGCAGCCGAAGCTGTCCGGAGAAAGAGCTGGAGCGGCGGGAGGAAGAAGCCAACGTCGTCCTCACCGGCACGGTGGAGGAAATCTTCAACGTTGACCCGGTGCACCAGACCTATTCGTGCAAGGTAACGCTGGGCAGCGGATGATGGGGGTTTTTTGGGTGGGGGGAGAGAGAGAGAGAGAGAGAGAGCAGTCCCCCACGCACGCGCACACCCGCGGTGGGAAATTTTGGGGAGGGGGGCTTCCTTCTCGGTCCGAACTTTACTCGCTGGGGGAAACAGGGCGATTGCACGGCCTCACTTGTTGCTTCCCCATCTCCCCCAATTCCTCCCCACCCGCCCCAGGTCTCTGGTTAGGAGAAGAAAAAATAGAAGCGAAAACAGCCTTGGTGCTTTTATCTTGTTTTGCTAAAGGCTCTCTTTGCGCCCAGGATGTCAGAGGATGTATTATTATTATTATTATTATTATTATTATTATTATTATTATTATTATTATTATTATTATTATTATTATTATTATTATTATTATTATTATTATTATTATTATTATTATTATTATTATTATTATTATTATTATTATTATTATTATTATTATTATTATTATTATTATTATTATTATTATTAGTGCAGGACCAGACTAGTTGGGAGGAAGTGCTTTTTTTCTTTCTTCCTTCCAGGCTGAGTTTTTCTCTCTTCCCCTCCACCCCACCTGCCCTCCGCCCCCTTTTCCCTGCGTGGGAGCGTCTCTCGTGGAACTGGCCGGAGGCTGAGGGTGCGATCCGGGACTGGGAAAAATAAATAAATGAATGGAACTCCTTTTTAGGATGAGCTCTCCCCATAAAATAGGGAATAACACCACCCACCCACCCCCGGTTTAATGCGCCGAATGAGCAGTAACGCAAAAGGGAGACCATGTCCCCATTTTATCTTAAAACTGGCTGCTAATAAAATCTACCTTGGACGCCTCAAGGTTTCCCCCCCTCTCTCTATCTCCCTTCCACCACGAGTCAAGCAAGCAGGGCGTTTGGGGAGCAAACTTCCACCTTGTTTTTCGAGCTACTCTTAAAGGTGCATTCTAGGGACTTTTTTTTAAAAAAAGTTTTCTTTTAAACTCTCAGCCACACACAAAAAAAACAGGCACTTGTTCCCCTTTCTTTACTGTGTGTGTGTGTCAGATTGTGATTCCTTCAGCTTCCGTGGGAGGAAGGAATGGATGGATAAATACCCCCCTAATAATAACACAATTGATAATTGCCTGAGGATAAGTCTAGTTAAATACAGCAAAAGTATCCCTTCCAAGCTGAAGTCCTCGGTTTACACTTTGCACTAAGCCTGGGTGTGTTTTAACTCTTGTTTTTTTGTTTTTTTTTAAAATAAACCAGATTTGTGGGGTGAGATATAAACCATGCGTGCCTGTGGGAGCTCACCAGCAAGGCAGGACAGTGGTGGTGTTGGTGCCGGATGAAGGACTGGCCAGGGCATTCTGGGAATTGAAGTCCACATAATGTAAAGTTGCCAAGATTGGCAAGATTCCGCAGCATCCTTTAAGAGTTCTTTTAATTATATCCTTGTCCTGAAGTAACATGAGGATGAGGGTAAAAGAAACTCGGTTTTAAGTAGAATCTTTACAGGGGGGTGGGGAAACTTGTGAATAGAAGCATATCCTTCTTCAGAATTTGCGAGCTAGAAATGTCTTGGCTGATACCATTGCATTGAAGACCAGAATAAGTTTCTAAGCAGATGTACTAAGCAATTTGCTAGTGGAAGAATTTAATGGATCTGTGAATCCCTTAACTCCCTGCAGAAATAGATCCCTGTTTTTCCTCTTAACAAGGACACCTGGTAAAGGGATGCAAGCTTTTCTTTATCTACACAAATGTTCTGGTCAAATGCTCTCCAATAATGAAACGTCATCTTTCCATGATTTTCTGGACAGCTCTGACTTTAGATGTTCAGGGAACATACCTGATTTTCAAGAGAGAAAGCGTTCTCTCTCTGTTCTCGTGTTTGTGTGTGTAATACATTTTTTTTTCTAACGCAAGTACAGAAATATATTTATTGCTTGCACAATTTAGAATCCTGCATAATTTGGTTTTTGAGTCAGCGAGGGAGGAAGGGAGAGAAACCCTGTATGCAAAGCATACAGCTCTCCCCGCTTCTAGAAGATGATTATCTAAAGTTTATCCCCTGTCACGGCATGATTCCATTAAGAAAGAGGAACATTCTTAGAGGAGACCGACTATCCATTTGGACAGGAGTTGCTGTCTGTAGAAGAGTAATGGCGAAGACAAGACTCCGTGCATGGATTCCTCTCCAGGAATAATTCTCAAGCTGTAAGGAAAGGAATCGAGCAATTTACAGGGATTTGCTGCAGGGATCAGGTAGAATTAGATGATCCAGAGGTGGAATGGTTCAGAAAAAAGGTAGAACAGTAAATCACGAAACTCCATGAAGCTGCTCTGGACACAGACAAGAGCATTCAATCCTTCATTTCTCTAGAATAGAGTAAGTAGAATAGAGTAGAGTAGAGTAGAGTAGAACAGAACAGAATAGAATAAAGAATAGAGTAGAGAATGGAATAGAATAAGGAATAGAATAGAATAGAATAAAGAATAGAATACAATAGAATAGAATAAAGAATAGGAATAGAATACAATAGAATAGAATAAGGAATAGGAATAAGAACAGAATAGAATAAAGAATAGGAATAGGATACAATAGAATAGAATAAGGAATAGGAATAGAATACAATAGAATAGAATAAGGAATAGGAATAAGAACAGAACAGAATAGAATAAAGAATAGAATAGATACAATAGAATGGAAATAGAATAGAATAAATAGGAATAGAATAGAACAGATAGAATAAAGATAGAGTAGAATGGAAAGAATAAGGAATAGAATAGAATAGAATAAAGAATAAAATAGAATAGAATAAAGAATAGAATAGAATAGAATAAATAGGAATAAGAACAGAACAGAATAGAATAAAGAATAGAGTAGAGAATGGAATAGAATAAGGAATAGAATAGAATAGAATGGAGAGGAGAATTCTGTATAGAATTCTTTATTGGCCAAGTGTGATTGGACAAACTTCAGCTGGAATTCAGTGGCAGAACTAACTATTGGCAGTTCTCGACCTAACACCAGTTTCTTTAGTGACCAAAGCCACAACAGCGCTGGAAAAAAAGGTGACTTATGACTGTTTTTCACACTTACGACCTTTGTAGCAGCCCCGTGGTCGTGGGATCCAAAATTCAAGATGCTTGGCCACTGGTTCATACCTACGACCGTTGCTGTGTGCCAAGGTCACGCGATCCCCTTTTGCGACGGCCTGGCAAGCAACGTCAACGGGGAAGCCAAATTCACTTTAACAAACCGTGTTACTGAGTTATCCACCGCAGGGATTCACTTAACAGGAAAGGTCATAACATGGAGCAAAACTCACTTAGCAAATGTCTCACTTAACAACAGAAATGTTGGGCTCCCCTGTGGTCATAAGTCAAGGACTACCTGTATCGTCCCTGATTTTATGCCATTTTGGTTGGACCAAACTGCTGAATATTGGCTGCATCTTCAGTTGCACCGTTATTCCCACAAATCTTTTTTTGATAACCCTTCAGTGCCAACTCAGTTCTAAGATTAATTTGGGTGGCACTCATGAATGCCTATTTGATTATAGGTACTTTTAAAAACTTTAAAAAAAAACAAACCCCGTTTGGACATAATTCCATTTTTAAGACAAGGACATATGCTTCTTGTTGGGTTTAAATGGTCTGCCGGTGCATAATTATGTATTTTTAGATGGCAAAAAAGGAGAGGCGATCACTTGCAACGCCTTTGAAAAAAATTGCTGCTGAGGGAACCCCAACCTCAAACATCTGTACTATACAGCAAGCTGCTTTTTACACATTCTGCTTGGAAAAGTTTCAAAGCCACCCTTTGGAATCAAATCTCTAAATAGTTGCTGCTTATTGTTTGATTCTAAAATCACCTCCCAGCTATGAATCCCACCCCCCTCATCTCCTTCTGCTAAACCTTGCTGGTTTTAAAACAAACAAACCAGACTGAAGTGCCAGCTAGTTGCCTGGGTTTTTGTTGTTTTCCAATCTATATTGCAACATATTTCTCCAAAATATTTTCATTAGTTACAGCTTGTCCATGGGGAACAGGAGAGAAAATTTGGTTACAGGTAAGTCCTTGGATGTAAGACCGCAATTCCTGCCCCATTTTACGACCATTCGAGCCACAGTTGTTAAGTGAATCATAAGTTATTAACATGGTTGCTAAGGAAATATAGCTTCCCTGTTAAGTTTGCTTGTCCGAAGGTCGCAAAAGGGAACCTTGTGACTGTCATAAATACAAGCCAGTTGCCAAGTGTGTTTCAATTTTGATCACGTGATGGTGCAACGGTCATAAGTGTGAAAAACAGCCATAAGTGACTAAACTTAAGAATTTAGTCTACCTCACAGGGCTCAAAGGACAGGCGTGTAACTTTTAGGCTGATTGATCTGAAAGTTAAAATATGGGGTGCCTCAAACTGATTTTCACTGTGTTAAGTCCCAATTCCCCTCTTCTCTAGGCTCTGACAGATCCCAAGATAAGAAAATGCAGCTTATAGAAGAAACCTTAAAACAGCCATGGATTGCTTCCTGCCATTAATTTCCCAGACAACTGATTAACCATTGAGGGGAAAAAAACAAAAGGATTAAGATTTGAGAGATGGCGACCGGCTAATCTTGTCTCCTTTGGTTGGTGGGACTAGTCCTGGAAATAGTGCTTTTTTGCTTTTCAGCTAAATTTGCTCTTCTGACTCAGAAGCTAAAAAATGGGCTGAGAAAGTATCGTTTTAAGTTGCACAAGGTTTTGGGGTCTAGCCAACTAAAGAGCGGCATGTGCTATTAACAGGACAATATTCTTTGCCCCTTTTTATTCTCGGCCCATCGGAAGCGGTGCCCAACACTTGCTCCATTTCCCTAGAATTGTTTAGTTGCAGGGGGTCCCACAAGGATGATCTAGTCAACCCTTGCCTTGGTCTGGCTACCAATATCTCACTTGATTTTTGTTTTTTTTTAAAAAAAGGAAATTAAATAAAAACAACAACCGTCCCATTCCCCCCAAAACCCAAAATTTAACGAAAAGGGAAGGTCAGCCTGTTTTGACTAGTTAGACACCTTCCAAGTTTTCTGCAATAATTTTAGGGCAAAGTCACCAGCGGAAGTTTATTTATTTTCATTTATTTTATTTATTTATTAGGTTTGTATTGCCGCCTATTCGCCAAGGCGGCTTACAACATATAAAACCACAAACTTCAAACAATCAAACTCTTCAAGGTCAGGTTTACAAGGGTGTATTACAATCCCGCGGGGATGCGGTGGGCTCAGTGGCTAAGACGCTGAGCTTGTTGATCAGAAAGGTTGGCAGTTCAACGGTTCGAATCCCTAGCGCCACGGAATCCCTAGCGCCACGGAACGGAGTGAGCTCCCGTTACTCGTCCCACTTTCTGCCAACCTAGCAGTTCGAAAGCATGTAACAAAACAAATGCAAGTAGAAAAATAGGAACCACTATTTTGGTGGGAAGGGAACAGCGTTCCGTGCACCTTCGGGGTTTAATCCTACCGGCCACATGACCACGGAGACGCCTTCGGACAGCGCTGGCTCTTCGGCTTTGTGACGGAAATGAGCAGCGTCCCCTAGAGCTGGAAAACGACTAGCACGTATGTGGGAGGGGAACCTTTTACCTTTACCTTATTACAATCTCTGCTTTTTTTTTTTCCAATCAGTCATCAGTTGAATTCCATTCAGGCTTTAATTGAATCTTCAGCTACAAATCCCCAATATGGCAGAAATCCAACCACCGCCGCAGTATGTAAACCATAGTTTGATGCCTGGGGATGTTGCATGAACACCCCACCCCCCAGTGGTGGCTTACTTGACAAGCTGTGTTTGAACAGCTTCTCTGAGAGAATCCTATGGTTTATATGCCTTAACTGTCTGAAGTTGCCTTACAAGAAGGTGGGTTTTTCTGGTGTTTTAATTTCCCTGAGTAGTTCTGCACCCCATCCAGCAAATACATGCACCATAACAATGTGAAACGAAACAATGCCAATAAATAGTGCCCAGGCTTTCATTAGCAGTCTGCCAAGGAAACCATCTTAGAAAGGTTGCCCCCCCCCCCACTCTTTTCTTTTTAAAGGGAGACCCCCCCTCCAATTAACCTTGCAGGGTTCTTAATGGGCAATTCGCTGAAGCGGTTGGCTCTTCCTCTTAATGTAAATTTCAGCTACTCCTTAAAAAGAGTTTTTCCTCCACTTTTTCCTCTGTCTTCAAAATCTCCTGTTGCTGGTATCACCTTTGCTCAGACTTGATCCTCTTAGAATTCTTCCTTCCCACTTTTTCATTTTTTAAATCCTCTAAAAGGAATCTCTCGAGGAGATTTGTACAGCTTATCTTAATCGCCCCAGTCTCTGGGTGAAGGTGCTTTTAACTTTCCTGAGCTAGCTGCTTAGTGATTCCTTCCTTCCTTCCTTCCTTCCTTCCTTCCTTCCTTCCTTCCTTCCTTCCTTCCTTCCTTCCTTCCTTCCTCCTCCCTCCCTCCCTCCCTCCCTCCCTCCCTCCCTCCCTCCCCAGCCAGGTTAAAAAATGAATCTCTGCAAATCTTGATTGATCCTGGCAAAGCTGAGTTTTGGTTTGGTTTCCCTCCTGCCTTCATTCATTATTTTAAAGTTCATTTATTCTCTTCATAAAGTTCTCGGTGGCATCTACTGTTTTTAATCCTCAAAATGAAGAGTAGTAGAATGAAGTAGATTGAGGAAAACCAAATGAGCTGTACTTATTTGTTAAATATTATGGCAGAAAGCCTAGAGAGCTTTTTATTGACCCAGAAAAGGTAAAAAGAAAGAGAGAGAGAGAGAGAGAGAGAGGGAGGGAGGGAGGAAGGAAGGAAGGAAGGAAGGAAGGAAGGAAGGAAAGAAATGAATTAGAAATACAGAAGGACAGATGGAGGGAGGGAGGAAGGAAGGAAGGAAGGGTGTGTTTGAATTAGGTGATAGATAATATTTAAATTCCCAGAGAAATATGCCTCCCTTAAGAGCAAAAGACACAGTTGTTTGGTGGTTGTGATATGTGTTTAAATAACAAAGTAGTTGATATTTTAGCAAAATGTTAAAACCTCTGCTGTTTGTAGATCACTCTTATCTATAAAGCCACTTGCCTTTGCCCCCGTCTTTCAAACTTGTAAATATTTTTAAGTAAAATAACATTTTATAGATTGGGTCAACAAGTCCAGGCATTCTTTTACTTGCATTTTGGAGAGAGCGAGAGAGAAAAAAAACCTTCTCTTTCCAGATAAGCTCAGCGAAACAGGTGGGGAAGAAGAGCCCAGCCTGGCTCCAACCTTGGCACAAAAATCTGCTTACAGACATTTTCTCCCATCAAGCTATGCACATCCTGGGCCTCTCCGATTCCTAATCTTCCCTTGTTTTGCCAAGAAATTAGGTGGGGCTATTTGTGTGCTTCTCGGTTGTGGGTTCTCCCCCTTCCTCCTGCTGTGACTTGAATCTGGAGCAAAGTGTAGGCAGTCGGTGCCAAGGCTTTCTCCCTTTCTTGGAACAGTTTTTTTCAACTGGTGTCATTCCTGTTAACTCTGGTTGTCTGATGGCCTTTTTTTAAACATGGGCTTTCTCACGGCCGTTTCTTTTGCCTTCCCATTTCTTCGAGATATCTGTGTTAGAGTTTACTTTATTGTCGTTGCACCTCGTACAAACGAAATTAAATGCCATCTTCAATGTGCATTAGAACTATAAAAGTAAAACCACAAGCACACATCCTTCGCGTTCTATACAATTGAATTGAAAAACCCTGATAACTGCATTAATATTGCACTATATACAGTAGAATTCAACAGAGCTCCTGCCCTGGGATAGAAGCTGTTTTTCAGCCCTATTTGTCCTTGTTTTTATTATTCTGTACCGTCTGCCAGGTGGTAATAGTTCAAAAAAAGAGGGTTCCCAGGATGAGATGGATCTTTAAAGGATGTTTTGAACTTTCTTAAGGCAGCAGGAGCTATAAAGCTCTTCCAAAGAGGGGAGAGGGCAACCTATGATCCCCTGGGCAATGACGTTAAACCCTCCGGAGTGCTGTCCTATCTGCCACGGTAAAATTGGCAAACCAGACACAGGTGTGCAGTAAATTAAAATACACTCTATGGTGCAGCGGTAGAAGGTCACCAGCAGTTTTTCATTCAGTCTCAGGTAGTATCATCTCTGCTGGGCCCTTTTGACCAGGGCTGCAGTGTGGGCACCCCCAGGTCAGGTCCTCTTTTAGGGTAACACCCAGAAACTTAAAACTGGCCCCTTGCTCCCCTCGGTCTCTCTTGATAAGCAAGGGCTGGATGTCTGATCGGTTCCTTCTGTAGTCCATTATAAGCTGTGGTCTTCCTAGAGAGAAAAGTACCTGTCAGGTCAAATTTGAAGAATGTCTAATATTTGCTTCTCGATACGGGAAAGTGTTTGTCTAACCCTCTGCACAAGGAGCTCAGACGCCATGCAGAACTATTCCAGGTATGGCCAGTTGCAGTCTGGAAATTTTTTTTCCTCTTCTTTCTGTCTGTGGGAAAGGCAGGATTCGCAGTAAGGACTGCAAGAAAAATATTAGAACATAGAATGCAAATAGTCCTGTTCTTACAACAGTTCGTTTTGTTGACCGTTCAGAGTTACAAAGGCACTGAAAAAAGTGACTTACGACCGTTTCCCCTTTGCCGTGCAATCAAAATCCAGGTGCTTGGCAACTGGCTCATACTTACGACCGTTGCTGTGTCCCAAGGTCCCCTTTTGCGACCTTCTGACAAACCTTCGCAGGGGTGCAGTTTCGCTCTTTCATATAGCCTTCGCTCAACATTTCTACAAAGTCCATGTTGGCTGTGCATGATGGGAATTGCGATCCCAGGTGCCAAATTGGGCAAAGCTGTGCCCAGGTAATCTCCAGTGGATTTCCCCCATCATTTTTGAAGGCTTGGCTCCATGCTCCGCACTTAATTGGGTGACAATTGTTTTAATTCCTCCTGAATTGGTGTAATTCCACCCCTCCATTTCTCTCTCTCTCTCTCTCTCTTTTTTTAAAATCACTTCATCTTGACTTCATGATGCTCAATGTTGCCCTCCGTTCTTCGCCTGGCTTGATTTTGTGTTACTCCTTTATATTCAAAACAGAAGAGAAGAACAGAGTTGGAAGGGACCTTGGAGGTCTTCTAGTCCAACCCCCTGCTTAGGAAGGAAGCCCTATACCAATTTCAGACGTTTGTCCTTACCTCTTCTTGTGCCGGTTTTATTTTGTTCGGTTTTGTTGTGATCGTTGTAGTTTTATGGCTTTAATTTAACTGGGTGCAGAGGATTTTAGGGAGAAAAACAACGCAAAAGAAAAACAATAATTGCCGGCTGAAACTTCACAGCTATGAAAAGATGTGGATCCTAACCTAAAAAGAGATACGCTGTAATAAAAATGTGGGGTTTTACAATGCTCTTTGGATTGCAGTTGTGCCACCGCCATTAAATTGTTGGGACAACTCATTGCAGCCAACTCGCTACAACCAACTCACCGTGAGATAATTCAACAATTCAATTTAATTATTTAAAATTATTTTTAAAATTATTATTTTTCGTTCACATGTTGTTTTATCCCTCCTTTGGCATTCTTTCTTTAATGATTCTATTACACGAATTTCTTCAGTATTTAGTGTAACTCTTGTCTTGAGTTGTCCTGCAGCAAATTGGCTGCAGCAAGTTGTCACAGACAACCCTTTGTCAATTCTTAGCAACCACATAACATCTGAAGCCCCTGGGAGTCTAAAATTCTTTCTGTCAGTGTTCTTTCTTTCTTTCTTTTTTCAAAAAATTTATTGAATAAATTGTTAAAAACATTGGACATAGTGTGATCGTCCTGCCAATCCTGTTTGTCATACATATTATGGCATATGGTACATGTTTTATATACATTTATACATCATTTTCTATTCCTACTCATCCGTTCTGCCAACTCTTCTACCTTTTGATTCTAGATCCTTTCTTTTTTCCCACCACTGATAGAATTTATCCCATGCTTTGTAGTATTCTGTTTCGTCGTTGCCTTTCATTTCAGTGGTTAATTTATCCATCTCAGCACAAGTCCAAATCTTTTTTAATACTTCATCTTCATACAGGAACTGGGCATGGCTAGTGGAGGTTACTGGAGTGAAGCCACTGGAGGCTTTCAAGAAGAGACTGGGCTGCCATTTGTCAGAAATGGTGTAGGGTCTCCCGCTTGGGCGGGAGGTTGGACTAGATGACCTACAAGGTCCTTTCCAACTCTGATTATCTGTTATCTGGAATTTCTTTATCTTTCCACTTTTGAGCAAAAGCTAACCTTGCTGCGGTGATCGCGTGTATTATTAAGTCAATCACCCCTTTTCTTTGTATTTTTCTGTTACAATTCTGGGTAAGAAAAATCCCGTCCGGGTTCTTTCTGACGTGCCCCCTTCTTTCATTTCTCCTCCTCTCTCCAGGTGAGGGTTTGGAGGTACCTGAAGGGGAAAGAGGTGGTGACTCACGAGATCCTCTTGGACGGCGGGAACAAGGTGATGATTGGGGGTTTTGGGGACCCCTTGATCTGCGACAACCAGGTCTCGACGGGGGACACCCGGATTTTCTTCGTCAATCCCGCCCCGCACTACATGTGGCCTGCTCACAAGAATGAGCTGATGCTCAACTCCAGCCTCATGAGGATTACGTTGCGCAACTTGGAAGAGGTGGAGCACTGTGTCGAAGGTAAGTCCCAGACTCGTAATCTGCAACTTGGTGGCTTTTTTATCGTTTTACAGTACTCAGCGTAAGGACCAGAATTGAGTCCTCGACTTAACGATCAAAATGGAGCCCCCAAATGCTAAGTGAGATGTTCGTGAAGGGAGTTTGGCCCCATTTTTACGGACTTTCTCGTCGCACCTGTTAATTGTGAATCAAGGCAGCTGTTAAAGTTAGGAATACGGTTGTTAAGTGAACCTTGCTTCCCCTTTGACTTTGCTGGACACTGCAACCCGTCGTAAATAGGAACGTCCAGATTTTGTTCGCGTGACGGTGGGGATGCTGCGATACCCTTTAGAAGTCATAGAATTCTTCATTGGCCAAGTGTGATTGGACACACAAGGAATTTGTCTCGGGTGCAAATGCTCTCAGTGTCCATAAAAGAAAAGAGACATTCGTCAAGAGTCAAGAATCATCAGGTACAACACTTAATGATAGTCATAGGGTACAATAAGAATGGGATGGAATGGAATGGAATAGCATAGAATAGAGCAGAATAGAATAGAATAGAACAGAACAGAACAGAACAGAAATAGAATAGAAATAGAATAGAATAGAGGAATGAAAGAATAGAATAGAACAGAATTAGAATAGAATAGAATAGAATAAGAATAGAGTAGAATAGAACAGAACTGAACAGAATAGAATAGAATAGAATAGAATATAGGATAGAATAGAATAGAATAGAATAGAATCCTTTATTGGCCAAGTGTGATTGGATACACAAGGAATTTGTCTTGGTGCAAATGCTCTCAGTGTACATAAAAGAAAAGATAAGTATGAAAAAAATGGTCGTAAGTCACATTTTTCAGCTCCATTGTAACTTTGAACAGCCTCTAAATGAAGTCAAGGACTACCTGAACTCTGATTAATCATGGGAGACACCTAAAATTATACTTAGCCCATCAGGAATTCCTAGCAACTAGGCCCAATCCCTTGGGCTGCCCATTCCAGAATTTACTACCCCTCTCCTGTGTTATCATCATAAGGACTAGAACCTTTGAAATAAAAGCTGAATACTGACACAGCAGGCCAAGATATATTCCATGGTGTGTTTTTGATTTCCTGCAATGTGTATTCACTTGTTGAATTTCGCGGGCCACCCAACTCCAGCAAAGACTCTGGGTGGCATCCATTACTATGAAGTGTGAGAACTATAAAAACAAAGAAAAGAATAATGTACGATCCAAAGGGGTGGGGGGGAAACATACAGATTAAAATATAAAATCCTATAAGGAACTTGCCTCCCAGCCCAAGGTTTTTGGGGCAACAGCCAGATTTCCTACATACTCTTTTTTCTTTTTCTTTTTTAAAGAGGTTGGTAGCTCTGTGAATCTCTGGATACAGCTTTGGGCTTTTTTTGTTGTTCTTAATCCTAACCGACATGGTGTGTGTCCCATTCATAAGAACTCTGTGTGTGTGTGTGTGTGCTTAAGGGTGTGTGTTTTAACAGTAAGTTCCAAAACCCAAAAGAAATTCCTCGAGCATTTTAAAAACTGGAATGTGCTCAGAGTTACACATTCCGGCTTGATTGCCTCTTAACTTTTCTCTGTATTTGCTTTCCAACCTATGATTATTATTATTTTTTTTTAAAAAAACCAAACCGCAATATTTGTCTGCTCTCTGCCATACCCTGCTGCGCATTTATTGCTTATTATCCCTTTGTTTTTAGAGAGAGCTGTTACGGCAGAGAATGTATTTCATAAATTCTGATTTTTTTAAAAAAAACAAAAACACACCGGCTGGTATTACTTGCGGCTTCTTTGCAGCTTTGCAGAGACTGGTAGTCCTTGACTTATGACCACAATTGACCCGCAGGTTTATATTGCTAAGTGAGACCTTTGGTTAAGGGAGTTTTGACCCCCCCCCCCGGGACTCTACAACCGTCATAAATACGAGTCAATTGCCAAGGGTCTGGATTTTCATCACGTGACTACGGGGAATGCTGTAACAGTTGAACAGTCATTAAATGAACTGCTGTAAGCAGAGGAACTACCTATATAGGTTTCACAGCCAGACACGGGTCAAAATGCCAACTGTTTATAAGAGTTAATATATAAGATATATACAATATATATAGTATATAGACACCAAATGGGATCTCCCAGGTGCTGTATAGCAGGGATCCCCAACCTTTTTGACGCCGCGGCCCGGTACCGGCATCAGCTGGGCGCCGCGGCCCGGTACCGGCATCAACTGGGCGCCGCCATCTTTTTGACGAAAAAGTGCTTCGGTGACCTCACGAAGCACTTTTTCATCAAAAAGATGCGGCGCAGCGCTTCTGGTGAGCTTTTTCGGGTAGAAATGAAAAGCTCACGAGGAGCGTAAGCGCGCCTCATCTTTTGATGAAAAAGTGCTTCCGGTGAGCTTTCTACCGGAAAAGCTCACCGGAAGCACTTTTTACCAAAAAGATGGCGGCGCCCAGCAACCAGTGGCCCGGTAAGAGTTGTTCCGCGGACCGGTATCGGTCCGCGGACCGGTGGTTGGGGACCCCTGCTGTATAGCACATGATGCATTCTCTCTTGCAAAATATTAAGCAAAATATTAAGACAACTTCTGGAATTCTG